>NC_141920.1:12780000-13405000 GCF_057802395.1 Ceratotherium simum simum
AGTGCTTCCCCCACTCTCCCACCCACCACAGTTAGGATGAATTTTGTTCACTAGAACTTGAGACCAATTTGAAAAAAAGTCTGATTCAGTAATACTCAGTTTTTTAAATGAACCCTATTCATCATTCCCTTGAAATAGTTTGAAGATTTACAGTTTGCTTTTGTTTGTTGTGATGGATTGCTACAGTCAAACTAAAGTTTTTAAGCTGATTCAAAGGTTTATTGGGTGGTGGTACTTACAAGTAAATGGGGAGGAGGATGTTTCATTAACCTTTGTGTTGAAGAAGACTCTCCCCTAAATTATTGCTATAATCCTTCATGAAGTTTGTTAAAAATGATTTATTAACTGTAGACAAGGTTGTTGCTATGAAAATTGGTTTCTTTAGAATTATAATATTCTGCTTTATTGAAAATGAGTTAACTACGCTTCCAATTAACTTTATGGAGTTAGGTGGTGGTTGCCCTGTTTGATTCCCAGCCATTTCTTTTAAATTATTTTTTTAATTTATTTATTATTCCCCCCCTCCCCAAAGCCCCAGTGGATAGTTGTATGTCATAGCTGCACATCCTTCTAGTTGCTGTATGTGGGACGTGGCCTCAGCATGGCCGGAGAAGTGGTGCGTTGGTGCGCGCCCGGGATCCGAACCCGGGCCGCCAGCAGCGGAGCGCGCGCACTTAACCGCTAAGCCACGGGGCCGGCCCTCAGCCATTTCTAACATCCATTTTCTGGCTGATGGTATGGGGAAGATTTAATGTAACTTTTCTGGTTGGTATTGAACTGCCTCCTGAACAGTTTCTTTTTTGCTTTCTTAGCATTGATGATCTTCTGAATAAGAAGCCTCTTTCGTTTTCCACCCAGGCGGTAGTCATCTCTTACAGCTAGTCCTAAAAGGCTAGATCCATGAATGGAAATCTGCTTTGGATTGGGATGGTGTATGAGTTTCCATTCTGTATTTAACCTCAACTGAAGTGACCATGTAGTCTGTAATGACATTCGTTTCTCATTAATCATGAAAAGATATGGGAAATGTGTCTTTTCTGGGGATGAAGAGAGCAGATAATGCTTCTTAAATTGTTACGATATTAGCTCCCCTCAGGCATGAGCTTTATGATCTAACTGGATCTTGTCTGATTCTCTCACATTTTTGCTTTTTTGAAGTCCACGCTTCGTATAGATTAAAATTAACTGAGGCATGCATTTTCTACCCTTGCAGATTCCACCCTGATACAAATAGGGCCATTGTCTGCTGATGCCGTTGTGATTTTGTACAAAATGCTAGGCAGTCCTTTCCTCTGTCAGAAAGAAGAAAATTTATATGTAATGATAAGTCTGATTATGCTTGGTAGCTTATGTTCTTTGTTGGACAGTTTAACCAACTTGCTCATTGGGACTCCATGACCCTTTACCTAGATGACAGTCAGATAGGTTAAGTAAATGTTTCCTTTTGGTTTTAGTAGAGTGAATCTTTAGTATGACTACTTCTAGGTACTAATTTCCTTGTTAACCGAGAATTTATCATTTAAGCACCAAACAGAAAAAAGAATAGTAAAAAAATAAATTTTTTTTGGATGAAGTTGTTTCTAAGTTTGCTATATTTTTTTCTTAAATAGTGTGTTTTGAACAGAATTTATGAATATCATTTTGTAATATCAGTTACTGTGTATCCTAAGTGATGTTTAACAGCTAACTTTAGTATGGCGTGTCATAGATTACAAGCATTTCACCTACATTACCTGTCAATTCACCCAAGAATCATACGATTATTGTTTTATTAATCAAATGAAATTGGTGGTGGTAACCTCAGTTAATAAATTAAAAGGTTGAAGCCTAGAGGTGTAACTTGATCAGGGTTATTCAGCTGAGCACTGGAGTTCAGACCCAAACTCTGATCCCTATTCAAGAATTTTCTCCACCATACCCAAACAGCTGTTTGCTAGCTGGTTTGCTGTTATCGTAAGTCAACATTTTGCAGCCAAGGGGTCTTTTATGTTCTTTTGTGTCTTCTTTAGTTATGAGGTGATGTGTGTTATAAATGATTTGTTGCTGCTAATTAAAATGCCACTGTGGGGGCCGGCCCCACGGCTTAGCGGTTGGGTGCGCGCGCTCTGCTACTGGCGGCCCAGGTTCGGATCCCAGGTGCGCACTGACGCACCGCCTCTCTGGCCATGCTGAGGCCACGTCCCACATACAGCAACTAGAAGGATGTGCAACTATGACATACAACTATCTACTGGGGCTTTGGGGGAAAAAAAAGGAGGAAGATTGGCAATAGATGTTAGCTCAGGGGGGGTCTTCCTCAGCAAAAAGAGGAGGATTAGCATGGATGTTAGCTCAGGGCTGATCTTCCTCACACACAAAAAAAGCCACTGTGAATTATTTATTTAAATTTGAGTTGGGTTCAAAGTTATTCCTACACAAATGTGAATTCCACCAGGACGAGGACTACATCTTATTTGTGCCATCCTCTCTCCCCAGTGTCTAGAATAGTGCCTGCAAATAGTAGGTGTTCAATAATTATTTGTTGAGTGAATAAAGCAATGAATTTAATTCACCCTCTTGCATTCTAGTATGCTTTCTTGAGTGGGAAAGAAAGGGAATTGGGCTTAACTGAGACCAATTGAGTCTTTAATTGAGTCTTTCTTCTCTGCCGCTGCTTGGAGTAAGTGCTGTATAAATATACTGGTAATAATCGTGATGGTTTTGGATTATCATTTGAAAATGGTTGGGGGATTTAAAAAAATGAGTTTGCTCGTGGAAGTGTAAATTTGTATATGAATCTCAGCTATGATTTGTGTTGTGTAAAGGTGTTTAAAATCCAAATGGTTGCAGACTGCTGTATTTCTCCCCCTCCCTTTTTTCTTTGCTGTGAGGTTGTTGGCACTTGTTTCATACTGTCATTATGTCTCACTCTAGCAGCTCTTTTTTTCCATTCTAATTTTTAAATTTCTGGTTTGGGCTAGAAAACTAGATACCCAAACCTACCATTATTGTTCAGCATAGATGAGCTTGAATTGAGGGAAGTTCCCATTGATGAAAGGCACGGGCTCCATTAGGTGGTCTTAGACATCTGTTTGGGCTGCTGAGGGGCTCAGTTCCCGTTCATGCTAGTCTTTTGAATGGGTGAGATTATGGAACGATAGGGTTCTATATTGGAAGGTTGTTAGTTGTTTACAAAAAGAAGAGCTTGAGTTGTTGAAATGTGTAGAACAAACTAGAGCTCATGATTTTATATCTGAAATCATTTGCACAGTGAACAGCTACTTTTAACTGTCTATTAAGGCACAGTAGGGCCGGCCCTGTGGCTTGGTGGTTAAGTGCGCGCGCTGCGATGCTGGTGGCCCGGGTTCGGATCCCGGGTGCGCATCGAGGCACCACTTCTCCGTTCATCCTGAGGCCGAGTCCCGCATACAGCAACTAGAAGGATGTGCAGCTACGACATACAACTATCCACTGGGGCTTTGGGGGGAAAAAATAAAATAAATAAAATCTTTAAAAAAAAAAAAAAAAAGGCACAGTAGCAGTGAGAAATTGAAATCAGCAAAATTAGTTTATATTGTAAAAATGCAAAAAGGTAAGAAATTCTATTTATTACTGACTACTGCCATTTAAAAAGAGAGAAATGTCTAGATAAATCAGACCTGAGAGTTTGGGAATTAAATTCTTATGTCACTTAAATCCAGTTCTAAAGAATGATTATGATTTGGATTTACTAGAGGTAATGTGCTTTTTCGTATTTTGCAATTTAATATGAATATTTATGTACAAAGTGGTGCCTTTTTGTAAATTTTCCTATGTAATTGCATTTGCATCACCAAACATATTGTCAGGACATTTATGAATAAAACATTTAGCCAGTAGTTAAAGAGGGGGAAAAAAAACCCTGTAAGTTTAAAAATTAGGCTTATGTGATTGGACAGCATATGATGTCCAGTTATTTATTTATTTATTTTTTTGTGAGGAAGATCAGCACTGACCTAACATCTGATGCCAATCTTCCTCCTTTTTTGATGAGGAAGATTGGCCCTGAGCTAACATCCGTGCCCATCTTCCTCTATTTTATATGGGATGCTGCCACAGCATGGCTCTACAAGCAATGCGTTGGTGCGTGCCCGGGATCTGAACCGGTGAACCCCAGGCCACCCCAGCGGAGAACGCACACTTAATGGCTTGCACCACCAGGCTGGCCCTGTCCAGTTCTTTTTTAAAAGTTAATTCTGAGATATTCACAGCTCTCTTATCAGGAAGCAATTGAGACTGAGAAAGGGAATTTCTACTGTTTCTGCCTCTGCACTCTTCACCCAGGTCCCAGGCAGTTGTGTCTTTTGTAAAATCTGTGGTGTGTTGCTTCAAGCTGTGACATTATGCTTTCAGAAACTTCCCTACTTGTAAATTTTAGGTTTCCCCAAAACTTTAGCAATATATATCTTCATTTTCAGAAAAAGATTTATTCTAGTAAATTATTATTGTTTCTTATTTTCCAGGAGTTTCCTAACCACATAACCTCTCAGAACTGAATGTTATTCCTGGAGCACCTCTTTTTAAGGTACACATAATTTGGCTCTATACTTTCAGGCCTGTTCATAATCTGTAATATTTTTGCATTCTTCAGCGACTTGTGTGGAAAATGACTTTTACTTCTGGCTGTCATATTAGAGAAACAGAAGAAATTTTCTGCAGTTTGAATTTCTTTTTACTCTTGAGATTTAATTAGAAAGTAAATACAGGGAAAATTGTTGGCAAGAATGTAAAACTTCTAGCCAGCACTGCCATATACTTTAAATGTAGAGACATGAAAATTGACCACTGAAGTTATCATTAAACATAACTTGCTCAGGAAGTATCTTGGTCACAGAAACTTTTGTAGTTTGCTTTTGACCTCTCAGATTGTTTATGTTAAACTTGGTTTTCAAACTTGTGGAAATAATCCAACATTGTTTTCTGTCGTGAGATAGGGTTATGAATCAAGTTCCGTTTACCACTGGCTGCTTTTGATCTAGACCAAAAAAGTTTTTTGAGAGTGTTCGGGATTTTACAGTCTTGTCAGGGCCCTGCAAAGTACACTACGCGCTCTAACACTGCTTTGTGTTTTTCAGCACTTGCCCTTTAAGAGCTGAAGGCACATTATCATACCATATTTCTGAGGTAGTAATTAGTGGACAGGTTAACCCAACTTTCTTTGGGGACGAGGAAATCAAAGCACAAGGAAATTAGAGAAGTTGCACAAAGCTCAGTGAATGGATTTACGCTCATCACACTGAATTTGTAAAATGCTTTGCTTTTCGAAGAACTGAATAACTGTCACCATGCCTCAGGATTCCTTCAGTATTTCAGCTCTCAGATTGCTACAACTGAAGCTTTGTCAAATAGCCTGTTACAGAGCGCTTTGGAGAAACTGAGGCACTGGGCAGTGGACTGCCAAAAGTTGGACGTACCGTTGCTGTCTGAGTTGGGAGAAGAAAACCACAACTCGCAAGTTTGATGTGATTTAACATTGTTGGTTGCTACTTAGCAGCAACGCTGGTTTCTTAGAGACTGAGTCTTGGCACTGATCTGTTTTGCATGAAGATGATGGTAAATGCAGTTGTGTTTCTAGGTAGATGGCTCATGGTTACAGACTACAATTCCCCTTTTCTGAAAGGAAAAGCCAGTTAACTGTTACATTGAACCCATGTAACATGAACCTCTTCTTATTCAAGAATATGTCACACAGTGCTACTCCTAAAAGTCTTCAGCAGATTATGAATAGGTATTCATTTTGGTTGGCTTAAAACTTTTTTATGGTTTTATAAGTCTAGATTTTAAAAACACTTTCAGATTTATAATAATAATAAGTATTTGAGTTTATTTTTAAGAATTTCTTCTGGGGAAGGGCAAAGGTTTCAAAGCTAGAAAAGAAAATAAGGTTTGCAGCTTGTTAGGCTGCAGAGGTAAATTTTTTTTCACTTTAGCACAGAGTATGGGGTGATGGTTTTTCTAGGATGAACAATTAATAATTCTTTTTTGGGAAATGTTTCTTTAAATGGACTGCCCAATTACATTTGTGTGGGAAGAAAAAGCCTCCATTGCCTCCTGGCATCGGGCCAAGTGTGAGACAGGGGCCACATTCAGTCACTTGTATCGGATGCAAAGGTCTTGAACAGCCTGGGTTGTTTCCAGGCATTATTTTTGGCCGATTTTATTGTCTTGCACGTGATTGTGCCTGCTCAGGGCTACTTGTCCTGTGTCTCTCTCTTGAGTGCCAAGTACATGTGGTCTTTTTTTTTTTTCTTGTAAGTAGTTTGGTCATATTTCTTTTAAAGAACCTTTTATTACTGTGTGATTTGATATATGGGCCTGCTGTTAGACATTATTTGCTTGACATTGACGTTGTCTTTTTGGAGACGATTGTGTAGGATGACAGTGATTGCCATGTTTCTGTACTTGCGGCTGCCCCGCCTACAGATGTTTGGATGTTTAGAGTCAATGAGTTGCTGTTTCCTGGGGGCAGAGGATGGTAGGTGCTGGTAAGGGGTTAAGGTGGGGAGATATGGTGGTAGGGGGGTGACTTTACTTGTAGAAAACATATAATCACATTGCCACTAGAAAGATGTGTCAAAAAAGGGTCTTGAAAATAACTGTTAGATGTGTGGGAATGATGTGGGTATTTTAGGTGTATTTCAAGGCTATTGTAGGGAAAGTGGTTTATTCCTTAGCTTTTTTGTTGTTGGTGACAAATTTCTCTGAGAGTGGAGCCTTTCAAAAACTAAAGAGAACAGATAAATAGATTTACAGGTAGTTGATTAAAGCTCTCTTCTTGTGTCTTTGAGGAAAACTTTAACAAATAGATTCTTTCTAGCACTTGAGAATGTACCATCTGCTATATGAGGGTTCACGTGTTTGATGCTTAATACATTTTTGTTGAATATTGAATGAATATATCCTAAAATTGCTATTGATACAGTGAATGCTTTATCAGGGCAAGGAACAGGAGTACTCCTTTGTATCTCTGTACCATACTGTGTAAGATTTAATGAAGGACTTTGGAGGTGGGATATTTAGTGAAATGTCTGTGGCTATCTTAAATGCTTGTCAAGAATTGGGATGACTTCTTTGTGATGTTTTTCCATAACTGCTGAAGTAGTTATTTCATACAACAATTTAACAGTCTGTTGGTTGAAAGTGAATAAGACTAAGCACTATTGCAGATAGTTCTGTAAAGTATTTCTAGAAGAATCTGCCTTCTTGTGTATAGAGAAAGCACTCAGACTATGCACTCAGTATGGCCTAGTCTAGGTAGATTCACTGCTGAGTGAGGAATATGCATTTTGTGCTTGGTTACTTTTTAGCACATCATGTATAATTGAAAAAATGCTTTTGGGGGCCAGCCCAGTGGCGTAGTGGTTAAGTTTGCACACTCTGCTTCGGCGGCCTGGGGTTCGCGCGTTTGGATCCAGGGCTCGGACTGATGCACTGTTTGTCAAGCCATGCTGTGGCGGTGTCCCATATGAAGTAGAGGAAGATGGGCACGGATGTTAGCCCAGGGCTGGTCGTCTTCAGCAAAAAGAGGAAGATTAGCATCAGATGTTAGCTCAGGGCTAATCTTCCTCACAAAAAAAAAAAAACAAAAAACTTTTGTAGACTTCGTGTGTTCATATTCCCCTTCCCCAAAGCCCGTTAAAAAGTACTTGACACTTGTAAAATGGAAGCTGCCAGCCAAAGAGAGACTTTATTTTTATGGGAAGATTTTTGTGTCACCAAGCCAAAGTTAGACCCCCGGGGGGACTTGGAATTAGGAATCTTTTATTTATTTATTTATTTATTTATTTTTTGTGAGGAAGATCAGCCCTGAGCTAACATCCATGCTAATCCTCCTCTTTTTGCTGAGGAAGACTGGCCCTGGGCTAACATCTGTGTCCATCTTCGTCCACCTTATATGGGACGCCGACACAGATGGCCTGACAAGCGGTGTGTCGGTGCGCGCCCGGGATCCGAACCCAGGCCGCCAGCAGCAGAGTGCGCGCACTTAACCGCTATGCCACGGGGCCGGCCCAATGAATCTTTTAAAAAGAAGTACCCATAACTCTATCATATCACCCCTCTTAGTGTTATAGTGCTTATATGTGCTCCATAAATGTGGGATTTGGGAATAAGATGATCATGTTTTCCTGAGTTGGTGTCTAAAGCTCTTCAAATAGGAAAAACCCAGGAGATGAAAGGCCCTGCTCTGTGCTGGAGGCAGGGAAATGGCAACAAGACAGGCTTAACAGTCAGAGGTGTTTCCAGGCCTGGGGACACTGAAGAGTCTTTGTTTTTCAGACTTTTCAACTTAATTTTACTGTGTAATATTGTTCTTCTGTAAGAAGATTCTAACAAAGCATTTTAATCTCTCTTGAATCTCTAATTTGTCTGGTGGAAAAGAATTCTTAAAAAGGTCTAAAGGAAAAGACAAGTTTTCATTTAAGAATTTAATTTTCGGGACAGAGTACTGTTGAGCCATAGGTTCTAAATTCATACAAAAGTAATCATCTCCAAAATTCCATGATTCCCCTGAAAGCTGCTATGAACTGTGTAAATAGCAGTAGTGAAAAGCTTTGTTCTTTGAAATATGTGGGTAAATAATATATTTTCCACTGTTCATAACTGTCATAGCTGCCTGACTTCTTAATTGGGAGAGGAGCATCTGTTCGGGTAAAATATTAGCATCAATTTTTCAGAGCCTTTTGAGATGAAAAAGGATTTTCTTTTCCTGTCTAAGAATGTAAGCTACTTACTACATTAGTAAGATTTTATTTTGTGGGTTAGTATATGCGTACTTAAAACAGCATCCTTGGCCCCTCTACCCACTAGATAGGTCCTCCCATCTCCTAGTTGTGACAACCAGATAATGTCTCAGACATTGTCATATGTCCTTGGGGAACAAAATTGCCCCGTCTTTAAAATCACTGCTTTAGGGCCAGCCCTGGTGGCCTAGGGGTTAAGTTCAGCAAGCTCCATTTTGGTGGCCTGGGTTCAGTTCCCGGGTGCGGACGTACACTTCTCGTCTGTCAGTGGCCATGCTGTGGCGGTGGCTCACATACAAAAACAAAAAGAGGAAAATTGGCAGCAGATGTCAGCTCAGGGTGAATCTTCCTCAGCAAAAAATAAAATAATAAAATAAAATCACTGCTTTAGATTCTCTTTTTAGGCTTAAAGACACACAGAAGTGTTGAATTAGCAAATGAATAAAACTTTATTAGCAAATGAATACTGTGTTGAATTTTAGTATTGTTCATGTTGGATATTAAAAATTTGTAAGGTATACAACCTTATTAGGAGAGTTTTAAAAAATTTTTATTTGTGGTTTTGAACTACTTGTTTCAACCAATTGTTATAAAGACATAACTCTTTCAGGTGAACTTGAGGCTAACATTTTTGGGGCACTCTTAAGTAAAAGCCTGTTTATTCCCTTTCTCTACTTCTAGAAAACCTATGTATTTATGTCTGTGACTGGAAATGCTGGCAGCAGGCCTGCTGTAGACAGCGTTAGCCAAAAAGGATCCTTTGGGCCCCACTTTTTCTAAATTTAGTTCATTCAGTCTCAGATTCTCAGAGCCACCCAGAGCAGAGTTGGGTTGCTCCTTCTATGATGCGGGTAGACTCTGGAGCAAACACTTTGCTTTTGGCTTATTTTTTGACTGTGACTTGTGGTTGGTGTTGTGAATACACTTCTTACGGTTTTTTTTTTTTTTTTGATAGGAAAATGCTCTCAAGACAGAGTTTAGAAAGTAAGGGAGAAGGAGGGAGTGAATAGAGGAGGAGAGGGAAGATTGAGAGAGAAATATTTATATTTTGGCAGCTAAAGGAAATAAAAACAGCGAAATAAGGTCATAGCTGACTCCTAAACGATCCTGGACTTATTTCTTAACCTTGGCAGCTTGTCTGCTAAGACCATTATCTAGATCTTCAGTGGGTCTCCTCTGTTATTTTGTTCTGATTTCAAAAGCAAGCAAGGAACGACTGCAATATTGGGGAATTTTGTTGAATAAGGTAATGTTTATGCCTCTTATTTTCCAAGTGATACTTCAGCTGAGGGGTTTTTTTGTTTTGTTTTGTTTTGTTGAGTTTTGCTGTCCCTGTTGCTCTCAGCGAGAGAGAATGTGCCAGGACTCCTCAAGTAACTTAATTGCTCTGGTCCATCATCTCTTTCTAGAGGTCTAGCTTTAGTTAAAAATCATTCTGAGACGTTTTAAAAAATTAACAAACAATTACTCTGTTAGTTTGTTTGTTTGCTGATTTCTGCTTTTGTTGGCTTTTTCTATTCTTTGTTGCTATTGGTTATTTTGGAGTACTTTTGACTTGCTTAAACATTTTCAGCTTTTGAAGGATGGCCATGAAAATGAACAGAACTGTCCTTATTTTTGACTCCTGAGGAAATTTAAGTGTATTTAGAAATAATGCCTTTGGAACTTAGAAGATGAATTAAACAGTCTCCTCTGCTCCCCAGGCTCCACCCCACCCACACCAGTAAAATTGCCAATCTGTCTGTTCCTCTCTTCTTCATCTTCTCCACTTTTGCTTTTAATAGTACAAACACTGGAGAATTTTCTTTGCTGTTCAGATAATTTCTCAGGATTGTGTGCATTGATGTGGGTGCAACAGTTTTCTTGTTTGGGGTCTATAACTAAATGAGACCATCTCAAACAAACCGTTTAGGAAAACAAATAGATCTTTTATTATCATAAGGAAAAAGAAACAGCAGAGTGAGAAATTCCTCTTTCTTCAGTCAACTTAAGGGAAAGCTCTAAGGTGCCCATCTGAGCACATGGTCCTTAAGCGGAAGCAGTATTTACAGTCACCTATTAATGGTGTTACGAACCCAGTTTGCTTTCAGCTTCGTATAATTTTGAAACCAGAAACCTTTATCATATCCCATACAGTATGGAATATGTTTTTAATTCTCCATATTTTTAAATTTGCATTTTTGAATATAAGCTGTAGTTTATAATTCTCAATATTCAATAATAAGTATTATGATACCCTACTGATTCTCTTTGTAAAATGAACATGCAGAGCATGTGGGTATTGTAAGTCATTTAAAAACACTAAAAAAGTCACAAGGGCAGGAACTTTACTGTATACCAAGGAGAAACACATTTCTATCAACATAGCTACATGCTAAACGGGGCTATTTTCATACTTGAGTAGGTGACACCAGGTTTGACTGAATATTGGCAATTACATATCTCCTCTATAATTTACCTTTTTATTTTCTTTCCCTTACAACTTTTAGGTAGAACTTTAGACTTCATAGCACTGAATTAACCTGCACTGAAAGCTGTTTACCTGCAGTTGTTCACTTTTGTTGAAAGTGACCATGTCTCAAGTTCAAGTGCAAGTTCAGAACCCATCTGCTGCTCTCTCAGGGAGCCAAATACTGAACAAGAACCAGTCTCTTCTCTCACAGCCTTTGATGAGTATTCCTTCTACTACTAGCTCTCTGCCCTCTGAAAATGCAGGTAGACCTATTCAAAACTCTGCTTTACCCTCTGCATCTATTACATCCACCAGTGCAGCTGCAGGTAAGCGTATGAATCCAAGTGTCTTCTGTTTAAAATGTTTTCTTAGCCTGTTTTCTGATCTGATAAGAGATTGCAGATGTAGGGAGCTCTCACATTTACCTTCAAGAGGCAGAAGAAAGTATTATCTCCCACGCTTCTTTATCCCAGATACGAAACACTTGATTGTATATTGGGTTGATGGAGGCCTGAGTTGACTGACCATTTCAAAGTTTAAGAAAGAGAATTGAAAACTAAACTATAAAGCCTAGTCTGTTATAAAGTGGTGGCTGGCAGAAAAAATAGAACAGTACCACTTTGGATATTCATTGTTGTATGGGAAAATTCTGCTTTTAAAATTATTTCCCAGAACTGACAAAGAACTCTGGTTTGTGTAAGCCCCCTTTCTGTATGTCTATAAGATTTTATCCCAAGCAGGGGGGCAGCCAGATTTACTGGAAAGCAAAAGAGTGCATTGGCATTTGTTAATTTTTATTTTGAACAAGTAAGTTTAAGTTGAGGAGATTCCAGAGAGAGTTCAGAAATCATAGGACCAATTCGAAATTGAACAAAGAAGCAGAGATTTTTTTAAAAGGAAATAAGTTCAGAAGCAATCAAATCTGATTATTAGAAAAATGAAAGTGAACTAAATGTGCTCATTGATTAGAAAAGACTTGAAACACCTGGGGGGGGAAAAACTTAAAACCAATATTCTGCTCTCCAACCCCTGCCCAAAGTGGCAAAGCCAATTAAATGGGGTGTCAGCATGGGTGTCTCCATACCAGAGTCACCTTATATCAAATTCCTTTCAATCCTCTCTGCCTGACAATTTCCCTTGCATTTCCTCCTTCATCCTCTCGTTCCCTTTACTTTGTAAATCTGTTCTTAGAGTGTGAGCTTGTCCCACTCTCAGCTGCATGGCCTCTATCACGCTACCTTTAGACTTCTTGGAACTGGCTCACCAGATAGCATTCTTGACTTGTCATAGTACCCTAGAGATTCAGTTTCCCCCAAATTTGCCATTTTGAGACCATCTTAAAAGGAAATGGCACAGACTATTTCAGTCCTCTAGGATTTATTGCTTTTTCTTCTAATGTGTTCTTATATCCACATCCTACTGACTTTGTAAAACTCCCACCCACCAAGGCCATTTTATTTTACTTATATAATTGTCAGAAATAGATAAGGTCTGAGGATAGCAGCCTTTGGAGATAAGACTTAGGGACACCCAGGAATGAGAAGTTAGCTGTATGGACAACGACAGCCGTTGTTTGAGATATGGTATTGGCATGTTGAGTTTTGTGAAATAATGAACAGGGTACACCTGACAGGTGTTGTGGTAACCAGTGTGCCTCTGCTCAGTAGACCTCCTGGTTATTCCCTTGGTTGGTTGTGATAGCAGTGCTCCATCTGATGTCAAATCTTGCTTGCTGGCCGTAGTTTAGTTATTCCTCTGACTTCTGTTTTCTCGTTTGAAGACACACCCTCTCCTAGGTTACATGGCTTCGCCTGGTTCAGAAATGATCCCAGCTGTGTCTTCAGGCATGTGCCCCCAGTGTGGTTTGCAGTTTTGCATCACTGCTGGTCTAAATCCTTAGACCTTCAGTTTGTTTGCCCTCTTTTTTCATATCCCTGGGAGAGCAGCAGTCTTATGTACTGCTAGTTGACTTCAATGCTCTTACGTTATTTTTCAGTTCCTTCTAACATGGCACACCCCAAAGAGAAAACCCCAATGTGTCTTGTGAATGAGTTAGCCCGTTTCAGCAAGATTCAGCCTGAGTATAAGCTTTTGCGTGAGCAAGGTCCAGCTCACTGTAAGGTAAATATTGTCCATACTGCTTGTGCATTTATAACCCACAGGAATGTTTTCTGTCTTTTTATACTGTTGCAAGTAGTGCTGTAATTCAGAATACGTATTTTCAGACTGCTGAGGTTGTCTTAAAGAGTTGCAAAAGTATAGATTTTTGATGAGTCACTTTTTTCATCCTTGCAGAATGGGTCAAAAAAAAAGATATGCTTCTTTTTGGGATATTTGGCTTTTAAAACTCCATTTAGTGTGTGTTTGTTTAGGATTCTGAATAGAGACAATTCCCAAACACTTGTAAAAGATTTCCTGTGAATTTTCCAGGCCCTGGGCCTCCTGGCTGCTTTCCCTCTGGCTCCTTTCCTGCTGTTTGCACATGTATCTTAGACTGGGCAGGGAGGGAGGTGAATGGGAAATCAGTTTTGCCACTTGTTAGCAATCTAGAGAAACAGTTTGAAGATGAGAGGTAGAAATTAGTCTCGAAGGGAGTATTTTGGATTATCTCTGATTTCAGTTATCCTTGACATTCCCCTTGTCTTAAAGAATGAAAGACTACCTGTAATTTGAATTTTTGCTGTTTGTTATTCAGGAATTCAGTCTTTTAAGCTTATTTGATATCTGTGCTAATGTACATCTTGGAACTTAAATGTTTGCGTATCTGGCTTTATCTTTTGCAGCTGTAGTATGAGAGGATATAGTATGAGAGATAAGGAATTGGGCCTCCTATTTCTGATTGTAGCCTTGCAGTAAGAAAATATAATTAAGGATGAGTTATTTGTCTCCTTATGCCTCATTTTTCTTGACATGCCAACCTCAATCAAGCCTTGAATGATATCAAGTTTCTCTTTTCATTTGATGAAAAGTAACATCAACCACAGTCATAAATAGGCACCATAGCATAGTGTGGTTAGGTGAGGTTGCCTTTGGAGTCAGACAGATCTGGGTTTGAATCCCAGCTTCTTACTAGCTGTGTGACCTTGGGCAAGTTACTACTTTTTTTGTACCTCAGTTTCCTCATCTGTAAAATGGGATGATAATACCTACCAAATAGGTCTATTGTGAGAATTAGAGAATATATGTTAAGAGTGTGGAACACAATGCCGGCACTTTAGTAAATGCTTGAGAAATGGTAGCTATTATTATTAAGCAATTATGCATTTAAGAAAAAACAGAAATTTCCCACTCACATGAAGCTAGTTTTAACATTCTAAAGCGTAATTATTTTTGAAATGTTTCTTTAGTTTTGGAAGGCAATTAGTCATTTTCTGTAACTGTTTCATTTCTTCTACAGGATTTTTTTTGCAGACCTTAACTTTGGGATTCCCTTTATTAACTGTCTTGGTATTTTTTGAAACATGTACTTTCTCACTTGAACTTTAGTACTTCAGATAATTTGACTGTGTGTTCAATCTATAACTGCGTTTCACATTTTTTTTTTTTTACCTACGAGTTGTTCAAAGAGGAAAAGTTGTTCCCTCCTAGATGACTGTTAGACTATTTAAAAAGTCAGAGGTCTGGTGTACTTTTTATTCTATCAAAACCAAGATTCTAACCTCTCTACTAACCCCCCACACAGAAGGCAGCAGAGTGGTAACAACACCGGATGGGGAAGGTCCTGGAGAAATGCAAGACTGTTCATGAAATTAACTCTTTTTTGTTTTTTAGCATTTTCCCCTTCAGTGTCTTTCCGTGAAAGGATCACGAAAATGACCCCGGATTGCACAGCATTGCAGGCTTCTGCTGTTGGACTTCTCAGGCCAGCCAGGGTTTTGAGTTCATGCTAATGGTACTTAAATGAGTAACCTTGTAAACTGCAGCATAAATATAGGAGACCCCTAATGTTTCAAGGGGGATGAAGGATGCTTCAATTTTTCACCTTTAGTGGAAGCTGTGCACTGAGGGAATCCTGAAGTTAAGACCTGCAAGAAAAATCAGCTATGAGGGCAAGTCACCCCCATCCCTTTAGGCACCAAATTTAAATGACCTAGTCATACTCAAATCAACATGTCTCATGTAAATTATTTGTAAATGAAATAAAGTGATATTCAATGATAAAGAAAATCAGAAAAATAAAAGCTCCAAAGGTAGTGAGTCTCAAACTTTGGAGTGCATCAGAATCACTTTGGGAGCTGATTAAAAATACCCATGGCTGGGATCTCCCCTCGTGCTATTCCATTGAAATCCGTGAACGTGTTGTGTATTTTACCAAGCTGTTTTGGATGCCTGCTTAGAGTTGAGTTCAGAAACGACTTTAGATCTTTGCTTGCTGTGGATCTGATTTTCTTCTGAAAGTAGAGGCAGCGTCTGAATAGTGCAGTCTTAGGAAAATAAAAGGCAACATTTTAGAACCTGACATTCCCAAATTTGTTCAAGTTTTTGTCCTAATGGGGTTGTGTTTCCAGACAAGAGTCCAAAAACACATTACAACATCAAAACAAATATTGTCTTAATTTCTATGAGATACTACTGTGTGTCTAAAACAAGTTTGCTAAATTCTTCCATGAGAAGTAGTTGGAAGACAGTTCCTTTTTGGATGGCTTCCAAATAATCAGTGTCTAAGATTTTAATGTATAAGACAACATTTTTTAACCTCTGTACGTACCCCCATCTTACAAAGCGTAGTTTTTTCATGAAGTTCTGTGCAGTGTTAGTCAATGATACATATATATCTTTTTGTGTTTATAAAAACAGCAGAAAGGGGGGTAAAGGGATAAATTACCAAGATAATGGTAATTTAATAACCTGGCCTTTTAAATCATGACCATAAAAAATGTTCCAGGTCCAAGTGACATATTACAGTCAACATCAGGTTTCGTGAATTGAGAGCTCACCATTTTCATTTGTAGGTGTTTACTGTACAGCTAACACTTGGAGATCAGCACTGGGAAGCTGAAGGAACTAGTATTAAAAAAGCCCAACACACAGCTGCTGCCAAAGCTTTGGAAGGAACAAAATTTCCTAAACCTATAGTCCGCCCTTTTCGTAGCGAAGGAAGGAATCCAGGTATTATGCGTGGGCCAAGACAGGTTCCTTTCAAAAGTGTGTCTAGAGGTACCCTTTTAGCCTGTGTATATGATTCTTTCTTAACTAACTTGTTGGTTTTGAAAGCACAGATTCTGCACTACCAGTGGCAAATGCTTATCTTTTCAGAATCCTTAACCTCATTCTAAAGCAGTGGTTCCCAGTGTGTGGTCCCTCGACTCCTGACTGATCTGGAGAAGTGGTCATGGGCGGTGGGGGGTGTCGCCAAATGATTTCTAAGATTTCAGAAAAGCTTAATGAAAATACATTTTTTTCCCTTGATAAGGTTGTACAGATTGCCAAGAATGTAGGTTTTAGCTAGAATCACTTCAAGTCAGTATAGTAATATCAATTATAATGTGTTGATCAGAAACCCTGATTGTCAGTTATGTGTCTCCTTATCATTAAAAAGAATGAGAAAGTAACTTAAATATTTATTACTTAAGTACAGATCAGTAGACAATCTCTCTTCAAACAAGGGACCCATGCTGGGACAATTCTAAAAAAGCAGAGTGTCTGGTGACAGGTGGGAACCACTGACCTGGCGGCTGTGAGGAGGAGTGGCTGTTTTAGCAGAGGTACCCCTCAAGTACATGAAGTCACCCCAGGCCCTTTGTACACAGGAATGAATCTGGGAAGAACTCGGTCACACCTTTCTTGTGCTTTTGATTTCTTCGTGGTATTCTTTCTTCAAATTCATTCTCTACTACAGATAAATTTTATGGGTCAGAGCTGCTTTTAAAATGATTCAGAAAATGCAACTATATGAATTATGTAAAAAATGTAATTCTGATGTTAGGAAGAGAGATTGGTTACTCATGTGACCCTCTGATTTTGCAAGCCCGAAGATACTCTTATAAATTTGATTCACGCGCTAAATTTATTCGAACCAGTTATATAGTATAGAATCAAGTCATTTTTACTTTCCTCTACATACACTCTAAAAAGGCATTTTAAAGTGGATTTTTGTGTGCGCTTAAATTGAACTTTGCCATTGCTAGTGTTGTTCTGTGTTTGATATGAAAGTGTTGTTTTAAAATGTGATTATGCACTGACATTAATCTTTCCAGGCTGGTTTTCTTTTTAAATGGCTTTTAAAGGTTTATGAATTGGATGAACTGACAGAAAAAAATTGGAAAATGAATAGTGTGTATTTTCTAAAGTTGATAATTCTGAGATAACCCAAGATATATTTGCTCCTGTTGTATATGGAAACAGAACTCATTTTCCTAACAAATATTACCACAGGTCAAATCCCGTTATAAATATCGAGAATGGAAATATCTGACTATTTTGGAGGTCTCATTTGACTTCTCCAGATTGAGTTTACTTGCCTCCTCCTCAGTGACTCTGCACCTTTCCTTAGAGTACACATCCTGTTGTAGTTCCCGGAGTGTGTTTTGTGTTCTTTGAACTCCTCTGGGGTAAGAATTGTGTCCTTCAAGCTTAGCACAGTGAGGTGCTGTGCTAAGTTAGTACTTAATAAATGCTTTGCATCCAATTAGTACTTAATAAGTGCATTGTTCTGTGAAATAGTGTGTACAAACATACTTTTAAGTTTAAGCGAACACCCAGTAAGTCAGTACAACCAAAGTTGTATTGGTTAGGTATTCCCAAACAATAAAATGATTTAGACAGTCACATGGATTTTTTAATCATTGAGTTTGATATGTGTTGGAACTTATTTCTGACAGTTGAAATGTATGGCTTTCCCTGATAACTTCTTGTGTTAAGGTGTTCCTCCCTCTAATAGCCCTTACGATATATTTTGTGCTGTCTGTGGATTAGTATGTAGAAATCACAGCAGATTCTTGGATTTCCTGACCTGATGTCTAGCAGTGAAGTATCTAGACCCTTTTGTGAAATGCGTCATGAATCCAATGAGTAGAAAGCATGCTATTATTTTTGATTTTGGTGACCATTATTCGCATGTCAGAAAAAAAACGATTCTTTGTGTTGATTCTGTGTTGCAGAAAGCGTAACCCCTACTGTAGAGCTAAATGCACTGTGCATGAAACTTGGAAAAAAACCAATGTATAAGCCTGTTGACCCTTACTCTCGGATGCAGTCCACCTATAACTACAACATGAGAGGAGGTGCTTATCCCCCAAGGTATGTGTGTGTTTGTTTTAAATACAGGTGAAAATGTGTCTGATCTTTTACATAGAATAATAAAATCTATGGATTGTTGAGTGCAAAGTGATTTGGTCTTCTTTGGGCGTGCCAAGTGTTGATGTTAGTCTGAATTGTGTTGGTGTCTTTGGAACTGTGTTTTAGTGCTCTTTTGACTCCTGTCTGTGGAAGGGGCCTGAGCATATTCCTCCCTAGCAGTATGGCTTGTGCCCCCAAGCAGTCTGGTTAAGGATCGCCATTGTAACTGCTTTGTGTCACTGAGCCGTATTTGAGCATGATTCCCACAGCACTGTGGATTCTCAGCATTCAGAGATTTCCTGATTATTATTTGTTGGGTACTTTTTGACTTTTGAACTTAATGGGCTTTGTAAGTAGCCTTGGCATACAGGTGCAGTAAAATATTAATTGAAACCTGAAAATGCCATGTGTTAAAAACCTCCTGTTCACAGTCATAAGGCATTAGTGGATAGACTGATGATCAAAATGGAAGTCTTCATTTCCCTGCCCTATTTGGGGAAGAGCAAAGCAAGTTTTAAAAATACAAACTCTGAAATGAAGGAAACCAGCCTCTGCTAGACTATAGGCTGTTGGGATTTCCAGAAATGAGGGTCCTTTCTAAAAGGCTTCTGTTTAAAAATTCCCAGCCTTTTCCGGAGATACGCAAGTGTGATACAAGAAAGTAGAGCAAGTTAAGTTTTCTGTCTCAGTGAAAGCCTCAATTCATTTTAGTTTTTGTAAATATGAATTAGCGTTATAAATTGAACTCAGGTAATTTGTAAGCCAGTGTATTTTGTGGAAATAAGTTTGATAAATAAATACTTGCTAAACAGTATTTGCTCATACTGTGTGGCAGTTCTAATCCAGTGTAAACTTATGAAGTCTCTGGATATAGTGATGAGGAGTCATTATTGGCAAGTAAACACTGATGTGATCTAGGACCCATGATGAAGGAAATACCTGGAATTTGCCAGAGACTGTATGGGTAACTTATCAATCTGAGACTATAATTTTCCTAACCCCCTTTTGTTTTTAGGTACTTTTACCCATTTCCAGTACCACCTTTACTTTATCAAGTTGAACTTTCTGTGGGAGGACAACAATTTAATGGGAAAGGAAAGACGAGACAGGCTGCGAAACACGATGCTGCTGCGAAAGCTTTGAGGATCCTGCAGAATGAGCCCCCACCTGAGAGGCTGGAGGTAAGGAGAGAACAGAGTTGAGGCTCCTTGATGCTTGGGGCATAGCAGGAGGGTTGTATGAAAGACATCTCAAGTTGCTTTTTCTAAGAAGATGCCTTGAGAGCTTTCGTAGTTTTTATTTGATAGCTTATAAGATTCTATACCCTGAAGCTTTCTTGCCTTTTTTCCCACCTTTTTAAAAAATTTATCAGCGAGAAAGTCAGATGCTTTCTTTTTCACTCTGTGGTATAGTTTTGAGTGAACATGTTAGAAAGATTGTGACTCAGTTGAGTTGTGAAGAACATGCAAGGATGAATTCTTCGGTGCTAAAGATTATGCTTGTCAGAATCTACTGTGATTTATGGTACCAAGGTGGAGAATTTTCTGAAGCCGTTTTTCACCAGCCATCCTTTCTTTATTATGTGAAAGTGCCAGTTATCTGTTGCTGCATAACAAACCAACACAAAACTTAGTTGCTTAAACACCTGCAGGCATTTGTGTTGCTCACATGTCTGCAGTTCAGGCAGGGCTTGGCGAGGGGAGCTTCTCTCTGCTCCACACGGCTTTGTTTGAGGCCGCTCTATGGGGGCTGGAGAACCCACATTCAAGATGGCTCCCTCACATGGCTGGTAAGGTGGTGCTGGCCGTCGGCTGGGAGCTAAGCGGGGCCTCTGGCCTGGGGACCTCAGTTGCTCTCTTAGATAACCAGTGCAAAGACTGCCTATACGTCCTCACTGTTTGGTGGCTGGGTTCTAAGAGTGAGTGTCCTAGAAGAGAGAAAATGGAAGCAGCTGTCAGTTTCTTAAGCCTGGGCCCAGAAATCAGCACAGCATCACTTCTGCCATATTCTACAGGTCAAGCAGGCACAGAGCCCAGATTCAAAAGAAGGAGATGTTGAGTTTCACTGTTTTTAGTGAGGCAAAATTCACATAACATAATTCACAATTTTAAGTGTACAGTTCAGTGGCTTTTGGTACATTAACAATGTTGAGAACCCCACTTCTGGGTGAGAGGAGTATCAAAGAATTTGGGGATTGTGTTTTAAAACTATCACAATAGGAAAAGGATTTTAACTCTTTGTGACTAAATAGGAATATGGGTGTTAGAAAATCAGTGACTCCATGCCATTGAGAGGCCGAGGCATTAGTGAATACCTCTGGAAAGGCAGAGTCTTCTCACCAAAGGTCCAGAAGAAACCCACTGAGTAGAAAACATTGAGATCTCATGATTCTGTTTAATCACAGCACGAAGCGCCATCTGAAAATATCCCTGGGAAGCATTTGACTTTTTCTCCTCAAGAAACAAGTTCACGAAAAATAAGGAGATCTTGCCCAGAACACTGGGCTAAACGTGTGATGATAAGGGTGAACCCAAGTGGACCTTTGACGGGGTGCTTGCTGAGGTCCGTGTGTCCAGCTGCCCCTAGGTGACCCAGCTCAGAATGATGCTCTGTGGCTTCATGGCTGGCTGCACAGGAGGGTTCTGTGTTTCTTTTGTCACAGTGCATTTCCATCTTCCATTGTAATCACACATTTTAACAGAGATGATCTGTTTCCATGGTCCACTGAGGACCATGTAGAAGAGAATGGACTATAACTTAGAAGAGGAGGATTTAGTGAAGGAAAAAGATGAGCTGCTCAGTGGTGAGATTTGTTCAAACAGCAAAAGGTAGTGTAATCTGAGTCATTTTGGAGGCTATTCATTTTTTGACCTGACTTTGGTGCTTATCTAATTGAAGTCAGATGGAGAAGGTATTTCTCAATTCCTTCCAGCCAGCAGTTGTTAAATGATCGCTGAACACTGGTATGTGGGTTGTCTGCTCCGGGGTCACTTGAGAAGTTAAACAAAAAAAATTTCTTGGTCCAACCCACACAATTCTAATACAGTAGAGCCAGGGTAAGACCCAGGAGTCTGGCTTTTCCTGTTTTCTTTCTTAGTGTGCCCTTGGAGTAATTCTAAAGCGTGGTCAGAGTTTGGGAACCACAGGTCCTTGGTATTATCAGTGTTTCCCAGGCAGTTTTCCCCCCTTTGAATCCTCCTTGGAAGTACAATATTGCTGGAAAGGGAAAGTGCCTGTTGGTGTCTCGAGCCTGAGCCTGCCCCATCTCTCACTAGAGCAGTGCTGTTTGGCTCAGGCCTGAGGGCAGAGGCTGTAGTAGCCACGCTCCCCTGGGCTCCCCTGGGCTCATGGATATCTGTGAGGAGCTTTGCTGGGAGTCATGTTCCAATCTGCCTGAGCCCCTTTGCCCCTTTTCTAGTTCTATATGGTTTGAAGTAGAGATAGTGCCCTTCAGAAAGAGCTCAAAGACTAGCCTTAACCAGTGCTTCAGAAACTAGAATCATTAACTAGGATAAGACTTTTTCTTTGAAGTAATAAATGAAACACTGGCCTTCCGCCTAAACAAGCTGCCACCTGATTTACCAGGCCCCCTGGTAGGTGGGTGGTAGGGGGTAAAGAGAGAGAGTTTTAAAAGATAACTTTAATTTTTTTTTTACAAGTAATGCATGTGAACTATAAAAATTTAAAAATTCAGAAAAAAAGGAAAAACGAATGATTTATAAATTTACCCCTTGTAGATAATCACTATAAACATTTTGGTGGATATCAGTGCGTATACAAATAAGTACACGCACCTATCTGTTTCACAAAATTGGGATGATGTACAGTAACCACGTTTTTTCCACTGAAGTGTGTATCATGGATATGTTATCCTGCCATTTACTTATAATTCCATGGAGGACTCAAATTCAACATGCCTATAAGCACTTTTTAATGGCTGCGAAGTGTTCCATTGTGTGAACATACCAGTTTATTTTTTCAACAGCAGAGGCTTGGTTATTTCAGTTGTTTGCAGTTTTCCTGTTATAAAATAGGTGGTGAGGAACGTTGTTGTAGTTAAGTCTTTGTGTGTGTCCGGATTATTTTTGTGAGCCATAGTCCTAGAAGTGGAGTTGCATGGTAACGTATATGGCCAAGTTCATCTGCCAGCAGGGCGTGAGCAGCCTGTTTGCCCACAGCCTGCCAGCACTGGAAATTATCATTTTAAACAAATTGTCTGTTTTGCTGTTGAAAATTTTAGAGCATGTGATTGTGTGGTGGATCAGTTCATCTTTTCCAGGACATAGCCAATAAAGCCGGCAGTCTCTGTCTGCCAGGCAGGTATAGACTGGTCCCTTGATGACAGGCAGTGTGTTAGCACTGCCCTTCCCCCTGTGGAGCTTAGTTGAATGGAGCTGACAAACATTAACATTAGTATCATCAAAAAGTGCAGCGTGGGAGCCCGCCCGGTGGCACAAGTGGTTAAGTGCGCGCACTCTGCTGCGGCGGCCCGGTGTTCACCGGTTCGGATCCCGGGCGCGCACCGACGCGTCGCTTGGCAAGCCACGCTGTGGCAGCGTCCCATATAAAGTGGAGGAAGATGGGCACGGATGTTAGCCGAGGGCCAGTCTTCCTCAGCAAAAAAAGAGGAGGATTGGCATGGATGTTAGCTCAGGGCTGGGTCTTCCTCACAGAAGAAAAAAAAAAGTGCAGTGTGTACTAGGATGGAAAAGTAGCAAGTATTATGAGAGCATAAAATGTCTCATTTAGATTAGAGTCATGGTGGTGCATTCAGAGAAGTCCTTTCTGAGGAAGAGTCATTTAAGCTGAGACTAAAGATCAGCGAAAGAGCAAGGGCGAGTACATTTCCAGCAGAGGGAGCAGCTTGTGCGAAGGTCCTGAGTTGGGAAAGTGCTTTTATTTTATTTTATTTATTTATTTTTAAATCTAAGTCTTGTGATAATAAAAGATTACTTATTCAGTGTCTGAGCTGTTAGGAGTAAGATGGTCATAGCTATGGTATCTCTTACAGAGAAAAAAAGGAGCTAGCTTAAATGTCCATTAATGGGAAAATGCTTAAATAAACGGATACATTATCCCAGGAGTACCAGAGTGTGGTAGATCTGTATACATGAGCATGAAAGGAGGCCCATAATCTATTGAGTGTGGAGGAATCAAAATTCAGAGCTGTTGTTATATGTGTAGTGTGATCCTGTTTGTGTTTAAGTAAATAGAGCCAACTCTGTGTGTGTTATGTATATGTATGGGTGTGGATGTGCCTAGTTTCTATCTTGAAGGTTATATCAAACTTTAAAAGTAGTTTTCTCTTGAGCCAGCCCTGATGGCCGAGTAGTTCGGCGCTCTCACCGCTTTGGCGGCCCAGGTTCATTTCCCAGTTGCAGAACCATACCACTTGTCTGTCAGTAGCTATGCTGTGGCCAGTGACTCACATACAAGAACAAGAAGGGCTTACAACTAGGACATACAACCGTGCAGTGAGGCTTTGGGGAAGAAAAAAAAAAGTAGTTTTCTCTTGATGGTAGTGGTAGAAGACAGACTTTTTTTTTAAGTTGTATTGTTTGAAGTTTTTTTTTTATATATACTTCTTTTGTAAAAATAAATAAATGCAGCTCCTCCTGGTCTTGAGTCCTTATCTTCCCTTGGGCCAGGGACGTATTTAGGTAGGGCTAAAACTGAAGTTGGAGATCTTAATCCTCATTATACTATGGGGGTCCATTGGACCCACTTTACATTTTTGAGTTTCTTTTTCAAGCTCTGTAAGGATTGATGTTACATGACGTTTCTTCTTTTTTAGAGATCTTACAAAGAACAAAGAGAAAACATACTTATTTTTTAAAATAGAGTAAAACTCATTCTGTCTTAGAGTGATCATGTGGATCCTTTGGACCCTTTTATAAATCTTTGTATTATGGGGGCGGCCCGGTGGCGCAAGCAGTTAAGTGTGCGCGCTCTGCTGCAGCAGCCTGGGGTTCGCCGGTTTGGATCCCGGGCGTGCACAGATGCCCTGCTTGGCAAGCCATGCTGTGGTGGCGTCCCATATAAAGTGGAGGAAGAGATGGGCACGGATGTTAGCCCAGGGCCAGTCTTCCTCAGCAAAAAAAAAAAAAAAAAAGAGGAGGATTGGCAGATGTTAGCACAGGGCTGATCTCCTCACCAAAAAAAAAAAAAAAAAAAATCTTTATATTATGGAATCTTAATTTTCATGTGTTTTGAAACATTTTGCTATTTGTCATCCTACGTATCATTTCAGCACTGTTTATCATATATTCCCAAATATGCTAAGCAGACTAAAATAATAAGAAAATAGAAGAATGATGAAATCCCTAGGTGGATGATATGGTAGTGAAATAATTGCCATTATTGCACCATCCTTTAATGTTCCTATTGCATTGCCTAACGTATTGCATTGTCTTTCAAGAAGATACAAAAGAATGCTGGAGACACCATCTTTTCACTTTACTTTTAGCTTTCATTCAACTCAGGTGAGAATTCAGAATTTTTCTTTTTCCATCCATAATGGCAAAGAGAAGAAAATTGATTGAGGGAGACGTTTCCATTATTAGACAAATCAGAAGATGAATGCAGAGAGACAGATAGCAGCACTCCAGACTCTAATGATGATGGTGAGATTGAGTGTTTAAGTGAAATATCAGACTGTGAGTCTTCAGATGATGTCTTAGATAAGTTTTTCCAAACTCAAGAATCAGCGAGTGAACAGTATTTCTGTGGTGTATGGAAAGGAAGCATGTGTTCTCTTCTGATTGGTCAATGGGAAGGACTTCATCGCACAGTATTTTGCAAGAGGAACCTGGACCATCCTGTTTTGATTTTTTTAAAAAGTGTGTATGTGACAACATTCTTTCATCTTTTATGATGTTTGGCCAGCAGAATTTATTTCCTACCACTTATTGTCCACAAAATAAGTGGACATATGCAAAAGGAGATGTGTGTACAAAGGCGATTGGAAGGGAATAGATGATGTAACAATGAAAAAAAATCATTAGAGTGATCCTTCTTTGGGGGTTTATAAATCTAAAAATGAAAGCATTTTGTAGTTATGGAGCACAGAAGATGGCTGTTCTCTCTTCAACAAAATTATGAGTCTGTTTCAAAAGTGGTGTGTTTTGACAATCCCAGTACAAGAAGAATCAGAATCTTGATAAGCTAGGACCTATTGGAGAGGGATCTGGAATCTGGCGTCATTACAGGTGGGCTGTGCTCTAGGTTCAGGCGTGCCAGCTGATGAGCAGTTTGTGGCATTTAAAGGACCTTGCCCATTCCTTCCAAACTACAAACCTGGAGTAAGAACTTGGGTTGCTATTTTAGATTATTCAAACCTCTAACAAAATGATTTTTGTTGTCCTTTTATTCTTATATTATTTGTAAAATGACTTTAAATTTAAAAAAAAAATTTTTTTTTTTTTTGTGAGGAAGATCAGCCCTGAGCTAACATCTGTGCTAATCCTCCTCTTTTTCCTGACGAAGACCGGCCCTAAGCTAACATCTATTGCCAATCCTCTGCCTTTTTTTTCCCCCAAAGCCCCAGTAGACAGTTGTGTGTCATAGTTGCACATCCTTCTAGTTGCTGTATGTGGGACGCGGCCTCAGCATGGCCGGAGAAGCGGTGCGTCAGTGTGCACCCGGGATCCAAACCCGGGCCGCCAGTAGCGGAGCGCACGCACTTAACAGCTAAGCCATGGGGCCGGCCCTAAAATGACTTTAAGTATAGAAGAGTAAAAAGGGTCCTTTGGAGCCAGATGGTTAATGATGATGACTATTTTTTCCTGGCATACTGAGGGTTAAGCATGGTTCAGAGTGTTTTTTCTTTTCTGAATGTTGCCGAGATTTTACTGCTGAACAATACACTATGGGGTTGATGTTAACAGTAATTCCCACTTCATGAAGCTAAGACTAAGGGCCCATTACACTTTCCCCATCTTGTTGGGAATGGGATTTGTGGATTTGTTTTGAGTCGTTGGCTGCTTCCCCCATTGCAACATTTGTTCAATCTAGATAATATCAGAATTATTTATGGAGAACAACACAATTGCACTTCCAAATGTATATCTTTGTTTCCTGTTTTGCATTTTATTTCACTGACTGCTTTGTCCCTGTTGAAATTCTTTTGGAAGCAGTGGCTTAGAGCAGTGAATCCCAACTCTGGTTGCTAGTAAAATCATCTGGGGACTTAAAAAAAAAAATAAACAAATACTGTAAATAGGATGGATATCCAGGCCACACCTGCAAAAATTTGAGTTCTTTTTGTCTGGAGTCTGGCTCCGGCATCTGTCCTCGTAAAGCTCTCAGGTCATTCTAATGCTGCTGTGGTTGAGAACCACTGGCTTAGAGTTTAGAATTTAGCAGTGACCACTGTTTTCTTTTATATATATATATATTTTTTTTTTTTGGGGGGGGGAGAAAGATCAGCCCTGAGCTAACATCCATGTTAATCCTCCTCTTTTTGCTGAGGAAGACTGGCTCTGAGCCAGCATCTATTGCCAATCCTCCTCTTTTTTTCCCCAAAGCTCCAGTAGATAGTTGTATGTTATAGTTGCATATCCTTCTAGTTGCTGTATGTGGGACGTGGCCTCAGCATGGCCGGAGAAGCAGTGCGTCCGTGCGCAACCGGGATCCGAACCCGGGCCAGTAGCGGAGCGCGCACACTTAACCGCTAAGCCACGGGGCTCGCCCATAACCACTGTTTTCTATCAGACTTATGTGGAAGCTCAGTATATAAAGAGAAATGTAGCGTTTCATTAGTATAAACTTACAAGTTTAAATTTTATAATATTTGTAAAGGCAATCAGTGAGGTTGATTTATGTGAATTTTCACAGCACACAATTATACTATATGTTGTTTTTGTCCATTAAAAAAAAGCAAAAAACATGGCTGAGAAAGATATAGTCCTGTTTTAGAATAGTGGTTCACTCTGCTGTGGGAAGGAGAGTGAGAAGGGCTTTGTTGTTTTCCTTGAAAAAGAAAAAAAATTTGATGTCAGTAGTTCTTAATGTTGACATTTGTTAAATCCAGTACAATTGCCTGTTACATCGTCTGTACTTTTCTATATGTTTGGAATAGGTCATAATTAAAAATAAAAGTTAAAACTAATTGGGCTAGTATAATGAAACAAAACTTTTGAAAATTGGGGTATATGCATGGCAATTGAAGTCTTATAACAGCCTTAACAGGCAGTTTATTTCCAGATTTTGTTCTGTTTGCACATAAGGAGAATATTCTCATTGACACAATTACTTAGCATGAGAGTGGACCATTTTTTTAATAGCTCATTCATTTAAAAATCTCTAGATACTCTTCAAATAAACAGCTCTCAAAAAACTTTGTACACAAAAATGAGTTATCCTTTTAGCACAGGTAAATGTATTGACTATCTCTGGTTTGTTAATATTTGGTATGGGGGCGGGCCCAGTGGCATAGTGGTTAAGTTCGTGCACTCTGCTTTGGCGGCCTGGGGTTCGCAGGTTCGAATCCCAGGCTCAGACCTCTGCACTGCCTGTCAAGCTATGTGTGGTGGTGTCCCACATACAAAATTGAGGAAGATGGGCATGGATGTTAGCTCAGGGCTATGCTTCCTCAAGCAAAAAAAAAAAAGAGGATTGGCAACAGATGTTAGCTCAGAGCCAGTCTTCCTCACATACATACAAAAAATTTGGTAAGAAACATACGTTCTTTTGTTGCTTTAAAACAATTTTAGATAAAATATACGTAACATAAAGGTTAGCATTTTAAACACTTTTAAAGTTCTGTGGCATTAAATATATTCTCAGTGTTGTGCAACTATATCACCACTATCCACTTCAAGAACTTTTTCATCATCCTACACAGAAACTCTGTACACCTTAAACCATAACCCCACCTTCCCCTTGTTCCCATCCCCTGGTAACCTCTATTCTACTTTTGTCCCTGGCATTTGCCTATTCTAGAAAACGTCATATAAGTGGATTTTTGTCTTTTGTGTGTGGCTTATTTCATTTATCATGTTGTCAAGGTTCATCCATGTTCTAGCATGTTTCAGAATTATATTCATTTTTAAGGCTGAATAATATTCCATTGTATGAATATTCCACATTTTGTTTATCCATTCATCTGTTGATGGATGTTTAGGTTGTTTTCACTTTTTGGCTATTGTGAATAGTGCTGCTGTGAACATTGGTATACAAGTATCTGTTTGAGTCCCTGTTTTCACATCTTTAGAGTATATATCTAGAAGTGGAATTGCTGGATCATATTGTAATTCTGTGTTTAACTTTTTGACGAACCACTGAACTGTTCTCCACAGAGGCTGCACCATTTTACATTTTCACCAGCAGTGTACAAGTGTTTCAATTTCTCCACATCCTCACCAATGCTTGCTATTTTCTGTGGCCATTCTTATAGGTGTGAAGTGGTATCTCATTGTAGTTTTGATTTGTATTTGATGTTGAGCATTGTTTCATGAGCTTGTTGGCCATTTGTATATCTTCTTTAGAGAAATGTCTATTCAAATCCTTTCCCCGTTTTTGAATTGGGTTGTTTATTGTTGAGTTGTAGGAGTTCTTTATATATTCTGAATATTAATTCTTTATCAGATATATGATATGCAAATATTTTCTCCCATTCTGTCTGTTGTCATTACTCTCTCTCTTTTTTTTTTTTTTTTGTGAGGAAGATCAGCCCTGAGCTAACATCCATGCCAATCCTCCTCTTTTTGCTGAGGAAGACTGGCCCTGGGCTAACATCCGTGCCCATCTTCCTCTACTTTATATGGGACGCTGCCACAGCATGGCCTGACAAGCGGTGCGTCGGTGCGCGCCAGGATCTGAACCCGGGCCGCCAGCGGCGGAGTGCGCGCACTTAACCGCTACACCATGGGGCTGGCCCCCATCATTACTTTCTTGACAGTGTCCTTTGATGCACAAAAGTTTTTGATTTTGATGAAGTCCAATGTATCTATTTTTTTCTTTTGTTGACTGTGCTTTTGGTGTCATATCCAAGAAATCGTTGCCAAATCCAGTGTCATGAAGCTTTTCCCCAATGTTTTCTCCTAGGAGTTTTATAATTTTAGCCCTTATGTTTAGGTCTTTGATCCATTTTGAGTTAATTTTTGTATATGGTGTAAGGTAAGAGTTCAGCTTCATTTTTTTACCTGTGGACATCTGGTTTTCCCAACACCATTTGTTGAACATTTTTATTTTTTAAAATACAGTAATTTTTTTTAGTTTAAAACATATTTAAAAAATAAATTTCAAACTAAACCCCTTCTAAGGCACCTTGCTTGAAGATTTCTGGCTTTAAGGATTCACTAAAAGGCAGGCCTTCTTTTTCCTTAGGATTTAAACAAGAATAAAAGTTTGTTTAGCTTAATAAACCACAAGAAATGCTATGCAAATACTTTTGATCCAGCTGAGAATCAAGTGAAACCAGATTGGAAAGAAAACATTATCATCATGGAAGGAGACAAGGAATAAATAGTGTTGGGGATAAATTGACTTGTATAGGATTATATTCTTGATTGTATTAATGGTTGTTTTTTAAACTTAGAGTTTTATTTCTTTTAATTACAGTTTGAAATATTAGTCCAGTGTAGGTATATGATCTACCTGATAAATGTGTTTTTTTTTTTCCTGTGAGGAAGATCAGCCCTGTGCTAATATCTGCCAATCCTCCTTTTTTTTTTTTTTTTTTTTGCTGAGGAAGACTGGCCCTGGCTAAAATCTATGCCCATCTTCCTACCTGATAAATGTAAGGAAATGCACAGCAGATAAAATCCTGGATAGTCTTGCACCTTGTCTACTCAGCAGTTTCAGCCACGAGTTCCTGTCAGTTCTCATCTTGGAAATAGGATTTTACAAATTCTTTTGACAAAAGAGTCCCAATAACATGAAGAAAAACACAGCTCTCTTGCTGTGTTTTGGGGGCACTTTGCTATTACTGAGCTTATCTGCTTTCTCACATTATCACTGCAACATGGACATCCATGTTACCAGTGTGGACAGAGAAGATCTCTGCCCCTCTTTCATCCCAGCCCTGGCTGAGGGCTGCAAATGAACCTTGTTAACAAAGATCAGCTCAGCTCTGGCTCAGGACACTTGATTAGTCTGCACCTTGCACTTTTGCACCCAGCAGTATGAGATACATGGCAGTTTTGTAGTTTGTTCCACTTCATACTTTTTAATAAAGTAGTTTCCAGGCACTTTATGTCCAAATAAGAAACCTGCATACCCAGGTGGAGAGACTTATATTTGAACTTGCCGTCTCCCACGTGGATCTGTCTGTATTTGACTTTTTCCAAAGTGTGGCTTGCCAGTCCTCGAGGAGGCTTTGGAAGTCACTCTTCCTGAGCAGCATGGCATCTCGCTGCACCACGATGAGGCGATTCGTAGCCGAAGGTCTGTTATGTGTGGATTGTTTATGGTGGATTTATGAGGTGCAAACTGACCCAAGTTTGATAGGACTCTTTTTTTTAACCTTTTAAATCCACTGACACGTGTACGGGTGTGGCCTTGTTCACTGGGTTAGTGCTCCATCCATAAAGCCGAGGTTCAGTGCTTTTAAGGTTTATCATCACAGCTGTTATGTTGATGGTTTTAATAAGAGTTAACTACTAAACAACTACTCTTCCCTTAGGTGAATGGAAGAGAATCAGAAGAAGAAAATCTCAATAAATCTGAAATAAGTCAAGTGTTTGAGATTGCACTTAAACGGAACTTGCCTGTGAATTTTGAGGTAAGCTTCTTTTACATGTAGAACTCTATATTAGAAAATACTGTTGGCATCATCGGAATTATATTTTTCCTAAATAATATTGGGATAATAATTACATATATGTGAACCTTCAAATTTAAGATTCAGATTTTCTATTTAGCAAAGCAGTATTTATTCTCCTCTTCTAGGAGTCATCAACTTAGGGCAGCCAGGGGTCTCTTGACAGTCCAGGATGGCCTCAGGGGTCTGTGAACCTCCTCAAATGGTCTGAAGAAGACTGAGTTGATGTTCGCATGTGTATTCTTCTGGGGAGAGGGTCCGTTGTTTTCATGACTCTCAAAAGCACCTATTACTCCCCAAATATTTAAGAATCTCCCTAAGTGGTCCCTAAAAGTCTTGTCAGAGTAATTGTTAAAAGGACATAGGTTTTGTCATTGTCTAGCGTCTGCCCCCCAGTTCACCATTTAATAACTTCATTTGTTGTTGGAGACTTTATGGTCTAAAAACAATAATTAATGGGTTGTTGGTTCAAAATAGAAAATAAAATACATTTAGTGAGTGTTGCTTTCAAAGACATAGTGAGTCCAATTAGACTAGGCAGGTAAGGGGAATTTTTTTCCAAGTTTCCCTTAATGGTCTGACACATGGCAAATTCTATGCAAATTCTCTCTTGATTTCCATGCGTGGTTATGCACAATTGTGTTTTAATATACAATGCAGATTTCTTTATCAATTCTTTGGTGTTTCAAAGTTACAAGGAATATATATTTAGTCTTCCAACTTGCACGTTGTTACCGTAGGCAAATGTAATTTGAGGTGGGACGTCTGCTCCAAACAATTTTAAGTGGTTCCTAAACTTCTTTTGGTGTATTTCTTTCTTTCCTTTTCTTTTTCTTTTTTCTTTTTTTTTTGTGAGGAAGATCAGCCCTGAGCTAACATCCATGCTAATCGTCCTCTTTTTGCTGAGGAAGACTGGCTCTGAGCTAACATCTATTGCCAATCCTCCTCTTTTTCCCCAAAGCCCCAGTAGATAGTTGTATGTCATAGTTGCACATCCTTCTAGTTGCTGTATATGGGACGTGGCCTCAGCATGGCCGGAGAAGCGGTGCGTCGGTGCGCGCCCGGGATCCGAACCTGGGCCGCTGATAGCGAAGCACGCACACTTAACCGCTAGGCCAAGGGGCCCGCCCAGTGTATTTCTTTTTTTAAAAGGCTACCTGGAGTTTATTATCCTGTAAAATACTTTAATTTTGTAGCATTTTTGCAGTTACAGGTGATCCCCAAATTTCATGGCTGACTGTCATTAAATACCTATCTTCTGTTGTGTGCTAGCGCCCTAAACTGGCTCTTTTGAGTTCAAACCTTAAACCATCAGTTGAGTGATGATGATTGCCTGCTGCCTGCCGTGGGGCACAGGTGGGGTGGGGAGTTGCACTTGGATTACAGGGCCCCCCGCATCCCCTATACCATCCGTGTCCCACTCTGGCAGGCAAGACCAGGTTGATGTTGTCCCCCTTCTGGAGTGCAGAGCACCAGATGAATCAAGGGCTGGTGCCTTCTTCCCTGGCCCTACATCCCTTCCAGCCTTTCTCCCTCTGGAGTGGTGGGGGGTGGTGAGGATTGGGGAGGCAATGAGACAGGGGACATACAGAATGACAGGGCTAGTTGTTGGGTGGGAAATAGGTGGGAGCTTCACCCCAAGAAGCCACAGGTTCTCCTTGGGCACCTGTTGCAGGAAAGGAAAGAAATGCTCGTTTTCTCCTGCTGAGGCATTAGTGTGGCATGAGAATGGATTTCTAAAGATTGAAGGGAGGGGTACCAAGACTGTGAGAGTGGGAGACGCCTAGCTTCCTCGGTCACCTCAGGGTCACAGAGGTGACTGCTGGGGCCCCTTGTGAAGCTTGTCACCTGCTCACACTAGTTGCTGCCCTGCTTGAGAGTCACAGAGCTTTCTGGAACCTTAGTGAGGGATTGCCCTTTTATGTTTTCGCTCTGTGCGATTTGGGGACCAGATTGCTTCCATCCCACCTCCACTTTTGTTTAGGTGTCAGATTTGGCTCTCAAACTTGTGTTCAGGAATGTGTAACACATAGCAGGGAATTGTCAAATAGTCACATAAAGGAAGGTGTGGGAGCGCCCTCTGGTGGTGAATATCTTTTAAAGTAATTTAAAACATTACAGTTTGTGTGTAGGTGGTGGCTTTGAGTTTGTTAAAATAAGTACTTAAATAACTCATATATCAAGGGTTCATATTAGCTTCCATTATTAGGTTTAGCAAGGACTTTCTTTCTTTCCCCACAGTTCTGTCTCTTGCACCTGGCATATATTGGATGCTTAGGAAATAATTACTGACTAAATGAACAGAATAGTTATTGTTTTTGACTAAGTTTTTGATAGTAAAATCTGTCACATAGGAAGCCTGGTTTGGTGTTTAATAGTAGAAGACAGGAGCCATTTATACAGTTCTTCAGAAAAATGTATACAGCTTGATTTTTGATAAAATATATAGTTTTAGTCAGAAAATGTGATGGTGCTGATCGATATAGTCACTGGGAGACAGTTGTGACTTGATGACACTAAATACATTCTAGGTCAGACTCCAAATGTAGATTGGTGGGATCATGATGTGAGTAGACAGTGCACATGGTTGCTGAGGGTCTGGGGTGGAGCTATGAATGTGAAGTGAGCCCTCAGGTGGCTGCTCTTAATTTTCGAGTCTGATCTGAGGGCACAGAAAGCACTGTTCAGAGAGGCAGTGTTTAGGAATCTAGGCTGTCAATGTGGCAGGTGGTGTGTGAGGGCCACCTGGGGGAGCCCTCTGGAATCAGTCTGCAGGTGCCTTGCACGCTGGGCCCTTCCCCGCACACCTCTTCCTTTTAGAGCAGTAAAGGCCGCTCTCTGTGGTGCCTCTTGTTGCCACTTTGGGAGCACAGCACAGCCGTTTCTTGGACTCACATAGTTTTCCTAGCCATTTTTTCAACTTTTTATTTGGAAAAATTTCAAATCTATGGAAAAGTTGCAAGAATAGGACAGTGAGTATGTTCTTCACTTAGATTCACCAGTGGTTAACATTTTACCACATTTGCTTTTTCTTTCTCTGTAAATGTTACATGTTTTATTTTCTGTTTTTTACTTTTGCTGACTCATTTGAGAGCAAGTGGCAGACATGCCCTTTGACTCCTAACATTTCAGCATGTATTTCTTAAGAACAAGGACATTATCTTAAATAACCACAATCTAATTATCAAATACAGGATATTTAGCATTGCTGTAATACTGTTATCTAATATACACCCTGTACTCACATTTTGCCAGTTGTCCCTGTGATGTCCTTTATAGAAAGTATTTTCTTGTTCCAGTGTCCAGGACAGGATCACACGTTGCATTTAGCTGATGCGGCTCTTTAGTCTCTAATCTGTAACAGTTCCTCGGCCTTTTTTTGTTCTTCATGACATTGACATTTTAAAAAGTCAGTTATTTTGTAGAATGGCCCTCAATCTGAGTTTGATTGTTAGCTCATGATTAGTTTCAGGTTATGCATTTTTTGGCAGGAATACCACAGAAGTGGTGTCTGTTCTTCTCAGCATCACGTATCTCGTTTTGTCCCAGTGTTGGTGACGTTAGTTTCACTGGTCTACACCAGACCTGCTCCACTGTAATTAATCATTAAGTCTTAATTAAAGACTTGCTTTCCCTTTGTAATTAATCCCTGACCTGTGGGGCAAGGTGGGAGGCTGTGCCCTAACAGCGTTCCCCAGGGGTTCCAGCAGTCATTGATAATTCTCCCGGCATCAGTTATTACTGTGCTGGACGTCAGTGTGGATTTTCTGCATTTCTAAGCTGGCATTCTACTATAAAGAAAATCTTTCCTCCCCCCGCCTTATATTACATTAATTTATATAGTACAGATGCATTGCTTCTTTCTCTATTCAAAGTGTCACTTGATTACTATCATTATTCACTTTGATGGTCAAATTGCCATTCAAACTGACTCCTGTGTCCTTTGACACACCCCCATCAGTTTCTTTTGTGAGGGGGTGGGGGTCAGGGTTGTTAAAGGCGTTATTTACATACAGTAAAATTGACCCTATTTAGCTGTACAGTTCGATGTATATACAATTTCATGAATGTGTGAGTTGGGTAACCATCACCGCAGTTTGATAGTGTAGCACATCTTTCACCCCATAAAGTTCCCTTTGTGTCTCTTTGCAGTCAGTCCCTTCCCTCCATCCTCAGCCTTGGGCAACCGCTGATCTGATTTCTGTCTGTACAGTTTTGCTTTTTTCAAAATATTACATAAATGGAATTATAGAGTATATTGCCTTTTGTGTGGCTTCTTTAACTTACTATAATGCAGATTTTGAGTCATCTATGTTGCATGTATCAGTTCATTTCTTTTTATTGATGAGTAGTAGTCCATTGTATGGACATACCACAACTTATTCATCTATTTACCAATTGAAGAACATTTGGTTTGAAATGTTGACCCCAATAATTGAAGAACATTTGGGTTGTTTCCAGTTGTTGGTGATTATGAATAAAGCTACCATAGATATATGCATACATTTGTATACATGTTTTTATTTCTCTTGGGTTAAAACTTGGGAGTGGATTTGCTGGGTTGCGTGATAAATATATCTTTAACTTGATAACTTTTTAACTTTATAAGAAGCTGCCAAACTGTTTTCCAAACTGGGTGTATCATTGTAGCTTCCCACCAGCAATGTATGAGAGTTTTAGTTGCTCTGCATCCTCTCCAACATTTAGTATTGTCAGGTTTTAAAATTTCAGTCCTTCTAGTAGGTGTATAGTAGTAACTCATGGTTTTAACTTGTATCTCCATGAAGACTAGTGATATTGAGCATATTTTCATATGTTTATTTACCATATGTATGTCTTCTTTGGAGAAGTATCTGTTCATATCTTTTGCTAATTTTTTTATTGAGCTGTCTTTTATTATTGAGTTTTGAGGGTTCTTTATATAGTCTGAATACAGGTCTTTTATCAGATATGTATTTTCCAAATATTTTCTCCCAGTCTGTGGCTTGTCGTTTTATTTTTTTAGCAGTGTCTTCCAAAGAGCAGAAACATTTAATCTTGGAGAGGTCTGGTTTGCCAAATTTTTCTTTTATGGCTCATGATTGTTGTTGTGTCCTATCTGAGATTACCTTTGCCTAACTTAAGGTCATTCTCTTTTGTTTTCTTCCAGAAGTTTTATAGTTTTAGCTCTTAAATTTAGGTTTATGATTCCTTTTGAGTTATAATTTTTATATATGCTGTGAGGTAAGAGTCAGAGTTCTTTTTTCTTTCTTTTGTATGTGGATATCTAGTTTTCCCTGCCCCTGTGCTCTCACCTCCCCTCTTCAGTTTTGAGAACTTCCTTACTTTCTGATACAACAAAATGTTTTAGCCTTACTTTGAACTTTCTCTGCTCTCGCTTACACCCCAATAGAAATAGAAATGGCCTCAGCTATTCCTTCAAGGAGCCCTGGTTCCCTGTAATGCAGGGTGGAATGTGGAGACCAAGATGAGGGTGCTCAATATGCTTGCTGCTGCTGGAGAGTCATTGCTTCTAGGCCCTGTTAGCAGATAGCACTAGGGAGTATGTATATTTTTTAAATCACAAGTTTATACCTCTGATTTCAATCCAACATCACAGGTTCTTCCTCTGTGTTCCTTACTCCATATTTGGATCTCCTTTTTCCCATCATGAGAATCTGGTCCCAAGAGCATCAATAAATTTACCCACACCATCAATAACAAACCTACTAAGTAAAGTTTAAGGTATCTTTGTAGTTCTTTTTATGGTGTTTTTTTTTTTTTTTTTTTTGGTGAGGAAGATTAGCCCTGAGCTAACATCTGTTGCCAATCCTCCTCTTTTTGCTGAGGAAGACCGGCCCTAAGCTAACATCTATTGCCAATCCGCCTCCTTTTTTTTTTTTCCCTTTTTCTCCCCAAAGCCCCCAGTAGATAGTTGTATGTCATAGTTGCACATCCTTCTAGTTGCTGTATGTGGGACGCGGCCTCAGCATGGCCAGAGAAGCGGTGCGTCAGTGCACGCCTGGGATGTGAACCCCGGGCTGCCAGTAGCGGAGTGCGCGCACTTAACCGCTATGCCACGGGGCCAGCCTCTTTATTTTTACACTGAAGGTATATCATCAGAGTATTGTGTTCCAAAGTTCCTTGGATTATTTTTTCCACACACTAACAGTCTATTGAAGTATACTTCATGTACAGTAAAAATGTACATATCTTACGTGCACAGCCCATTAAATTTTAACCTATGTACAAATCTGTGATTTGCCACACAGATCAAGATATAGAATGTTTCCATAACCTCCAGAAGTCTTTGGGCTCCTTTCCAGTTAATACCATCCAGAAGAAGCTGCTTTCTGTAATCAGTAGAGATTTGTTTTTTCTGTTCTTAGACTGCATATAAATAGAATGATACAGTATGGGTCATTTGATGTTGAGTTCCTTTTTTTTTTTTTTTTTTTTGTGAGGAACATCAGCCCTCTGCTAACATCTGCCAATCCTCTTTTTTTTTTTTTGCTGAGGAAGACTGGCCCTGGGCTAACATCATGCCCATCTTCCTCCACTTTATATGGGACGCCGCCACAGCATGGCTCGCCAAGCGGTACGTCAGTGCGCGCCTGGGATCCAAACTGGTGAACCCTGGGCTGCCACAGCGGAGCGCGCACACTTAACCACTTGCACCACCGGGCCGGCCCCATGATGTTGAGTTTCTTATCCTCAACAGAATGTTTTTGAGTCTCATCTGTGTGTATCAGTAGTTTATTGCTGAGTCATATTCCACCGTTTGAATGTAAAATGTAATTTATCCATTGTCCTGTTGCTGGACATGTGGGTTGTTTTCACCTTGGGAACTATTATGAATAAAGCTGCTAAGTCTTGTGTACATGAGCACTCAGAGTTGCTAAGTCAAAGGGTAGGTGTTTATAAAAATTCTCAAACTGGGGCGGGCCCGGTGGCGTGGTGGTTAATTAAGTTCGTGTGTTCCGCCTCAGCGGCCCTGGTTTTGCCGGTTTGGATCCTGGGTGCAGACCTACTCGCCGTTCATCAAGCCATGCTGAGGTGGTGTCCACATAGAAGAACTAGTGGGACCTACAACTAAGATACACAACTATGCACTGGGGCTTTAGGGAGGAAAAAAAAAGAGAAAGAGGAAGATGGGCAACAGACGTTAGCTCAGGGCCAATCTTCCTCAACAACAAAAATATTGTCAAACTATTTCCTAAAGTGATTGTACCAGTTTACACTCCCACCAGTTGCTCCACATCCTTGTCAGTACTTGATATCGTCAGTCTTTTTAATTTTGGGGGGTGTGTTTGTATGTTGTAGTATTTCATTTTGCATTTCCCTGATGACTAATGATGAGCACTTTTTCATATGCTTATTGGCCATTTAGAGATCTTGTTTGTAAAGTACCTGTTCAAGTTTTTTTTTATTTGAGTAGTTTTGTCTATTTATTATTGACTTGTAGGAGTTCTTTATATTCTGGATATAAATCCTTTGTCAGATACATAGATTGCAAATATTCTCTCATATTCTATGGGTTCCCTTTTTTTACTTTATAAAATGTTGTCTTTTAATGAGCAGTTATTTGTTTTGAGGAATTCCAATTTTATTTTCTATATGGATGGTAACTTTTGTGTTCAAAAACTCTGCCAACTCATGGTCATGAAGTTTTCTCCTGAAAGCTTTATAAAAAAGTTTTAGCTTTCACGTTTGAGTCTGTGTTCTAGCTCTGGGTTAATTTTTGTTTGTGGTTGAGTTCAAGATTGTAGTTTAGTTTTTTCCCATGTGGCTATCTAGTTGCTCCAATACCATTTTTTTTTTAAAGAGACTTTGGATTTGCTTTGGTGTGTTTGCCAAAAATCAAGAGACCATATATGTGCAGGTCTATTTCTGCATTCTGTTCTGTTTTATCGATCTATTTGTTTATCCTTAAACAATGCCGTGATGTGGTAATTGCTGTAACTTTATAGGAAATAAAGTTGAAATCTGGTAGTGTAAGGCTTCTGACTTAGTTTTTCTTTTCAAGGGTGTCTTGACTAGTGTAAGTTGGATCTGATTTTTATTTTCCTTCTGTGTGATTATGTAATCACTTTAATATACAGTTAGGTTTCTGTTCATATTCCATTTTAGTGTTTTGCTCCATCTTTGTTGACTTTTTATATTTTTAATATATAAAACACTAAATGATTCCAGAAGTCGAAACTGTACAAAAAGATACATTCAGAAGTGTCATCTTGTCGGCTCTCTACCACAGTCCCTCCCACCCACTGTAGGGAACTAATTCCATTGGTTTCTGCTTTACCCTTCTTGTGTTTCTTTTTGCAAAATATGCATATATACACGTGTGTGTCTAAATATATATGTATACATATATATATAACCCCTGCCCCTTTTTTTTTTTTACACCAAAGTTAGGATATCATATATATGCTTCTACAGTTTGCTTTTTTTACTTACTGTGTCCTGGAAATCACTCTCAGTGCTTAGAGATTTTCTCAGTCTTTTTTACAGCTGCACGGCAGCCAGGATTTAATAACCTCAGTCTTGGCTGGAGGCTCAGAGCAAATATTAAACTTGAACTCTTTTTCAGCAATTATTTCTGGGCTTTGCTGGGCCAGCTTCCTTTCTGCCATTTGCAGTGGATCACACTAACTCAGGGAAGTCTGTGGTCCTGGGGAGATGTGAGCCGTTTTTATGGGAGGGTGTCGTAGAAAACGTTTCCCCATTCCATGCCTCATGAGACCCAAGGACGTTAAGTTTGAAAAATAAGAAAAAAGAGAAGAAATCAAGCATCAGCATCATCAGTGTTTCCTTTTGCCGACTGTTTCGCTCCTTTCATTTCCTGGGTCTGCTCCCCGGTTCCCCTGCCCTGTGCCTCGTGTGCAGCAGTGTGGTAACCAGTGTGCCCGACAGCTTGTGATAAGTGCCTGTCACGCTTTCACTCAGTCTTTCCCTCTAAAACAGGTCGCCCGGGAGAGTGGCCCCCCCCACATGAAGAGCTTTGTGACCAAGGTGTCGGTTGGGGAGTTTGTGGGGGAAGGTGAAGGGAAGAGCAAGAAGATTTCAAAGAAGAACGCTGCTATAGCTGTTCTCGAGGAGCTGAAGAAGTTACCACCCCTGCCTACAGTTGAGCGAGCGAAGCCCAGAATCAAAAAGAAAACAAAATCCATAGTCAGGGTAAGAACCTTTCTGAATGAAGAGGCTGTTGTCACTGCCCATAGACAGCCGGGGGGTTGGAAGGCTGGTTGCTGACCCCAGTGAAAGCGGGTGGGAGCCAACAGGCACACGCTAGGCCTGGTAGACCCTTTCAGGGACCCCTTGTGTAGTTCTCCCGGGAGCCCCAGGTTGGGCAAAGGCAGGACACTGAGCTGGCTTCAGGGGAGGCCCCTGCAGGTGTACACATCGGCGTGGATGAGGGCATCCTCGCTGCCCTGTGATCACAGTGAGGAGCGGGGCCGGGGAGAGTGCGTAAATCGTGCTTCCTCCGTCTCCCTGGCCGCTGCGCTCTTCTGAACGTGGAGCAGATTCATGGGAGGAACGGTGTCCGGGGGCAGACCTAGGAGTGAGACATGTCACTGTACGCCTTCTTATTCTTTTGGGTTTTTGAATCATGCTAATGTACCTATCAAAAATACTACTTCTCTACCCCCACCCCACGAAAGAAGGGACAGGAGTCCATTTGGGGACATTAATGAATGCTAGGATCTGTTCTGATTGTCAGTATAGTTTCATGCTATATCGAGAGCTGCCTTTTTCTTACACACAAGTTAGCACACTGTACATATAAAGTTAGCATACTTTCGCAGTTTCCGTTTTTTGCTTAACATATCTTGGAAATCACTCATCAATGAGTGGGTGTGGATTCACTGGCGCTGGGAAGTAACTGGGATTTGTAGGTTCTTTCCACGTGGCGTCAGCTTGAGTGTTTTTTTATTAATGGTTTCTGGATTTTGAGTCATTGTTAAGAAAGCTGGGAACCCATCTTATAGTGCAGACTTTGGGGAAGTTTAAGAGTAGTGTTCTGTATTTTCTCTACCTCTTCATTCATTGTCATATGTTGAAATTTACTGTTAAAAAGCAGACATTACAGTGACGCTTGCCTAGTCACAGTGAAATGTTGATGTTGGTTTGCTAAGAAGACCTTAAAATCACCTCAGAGCAATCATAGAAAATCATTAAGCATCTTTCAGTTAAAAAAGGTTTTAAAAAGATCTGATTAATTCTGAGCTATTAGATGAGTAAAAAAGTAACTCCTGTCATGTCCTGATCTCTGAATCGGCAAGGTTCTTTCTGTGACTAACATGGCACACGGTTTCTGCATTAATTATTCCTCAGCTACAGAGCAGCCCAGAATATGGCCAGGGGATGAACCCAATTAGCAGACTGGCCCAGATCCAGCAGGCAAAAAAGGAGAAGGAGCCGGAGTACATGCTCCTCACAGAGCGAGGCCTCCCGCGCCGCAGGGAGTTCGTGATGCAGGTGGGTCAGCGCGGGCTACGGGCGGCCCTTCTCCAACCTCGTCCCATCCAGGGTGACGAGCTCCAGGGGCTGCACGCCTTCCTGAGGAGGCCAGGTCCAGCGTGTCGGTCCAGTGGGCCATTCCCTGCCGGCAGACATGAATAACTTGCAGTAATTCGATGCCTTGAAACGTGCTTGTGTGCACGCCACAGGTGCTGCTGTATCAGAGGCAGCAGTATGGAGCCGGTGTGGGAGAGAGCTGGGTGGTGGAACTGTGGGTGAAGTGTTGTCCTCATTACAGCTCCTTGAGGTCTAGATTGTTCTTCTCAGAAGATAAATCTTATAAGTTATATCAAAGGATCTATTCCTGCTCCTCCTAACCCTTCTGTAGACTCTGGAGTCCAGGCTGGCTCTTCCTTAGATTGGGATGACATTTCAGATTAGTACAGAGTATTTCTCCTTGGTTTAGCTTATTAAACAGTTATTTACATGGGCAGCTTAATTTAATTGTGATTTGAATTTAATAGTGTTTTCTGGTGAAAAACAGAAGACTTAACTCTTGTGTAGCAGGTTATAACTTAAAGCACCAAAACTTAGCCTGGTGTGTTTCACCTACCCAGTCAGAAGGCAAGAAAAGTAATGATCCTTTCATTCTACAAGAGGAAATCGCAGCTTGCTGAGAGGATCGGGAATTTGCCCAAGATCGAATGGCTGGTAGATTCAGCCCTGGGCCCTTCTTCACAGGCCAGGGAAGGTTTTCCTTGACTCTCTCTCAGTTTTGTGACATGAGGCTTTTGGTTTTGGTCAGTGGTAAAGACCAGCTTGGAACAAGGTTGTAAGCAGTGTTGTTTGCTGGAATATGTTTAACTCTTCAGGGGAGGGTAGTGTGTTGGGAGGGATGTGTGTGTGAAGATCTATCCACATATATACATACATACATGCATGTATATTACAAATTGCACTGATAGGATGTGTAAGCACACAATTTACAAATAATATATAATACATATGTAATAGTCTTTATTGTAAGTTTCATACGTCTGCAGCTTCAGTGTGCCTATCACCAACAGTGTTATAAAGTCAGACTACACATAAATACTTTGTTACTATCCAGTTCAGCAAAGAAGTCGCTTGTTCATTGACAAAGGAGTGTAGTTCTAGCATGAGTGTTGGTTGATATTTTTGTTTACATTAACACATGAGATGAAAGTAAAACAAAACAACAAAGACGTCAGAACTTCAGGCATTTGTAAACAAATACGAGTGACTTCTCTGCTGATTCAGACAATCTTTAACTGAAAGAATGTTTCAGTTTCTTGTACTAGTTACAGTGTCATGGCTGCACACTTGACATACTTTTAAACATAATCTGGGGGCCGGCCCTGTGGCTTGGCGGGTAAGTGCGCGCGCTCCGCTACTGGCGGCCCGGGTTCAGATCCCCGACGCACCGCTTCTCCAGCCATGCTGAGGCCACGTCCCACATACAGCAACTAGAAGGCTGTGCAGCTATGACATACAACCATCTACTGGGGCTTTGGGGGAAAAAATAAAAGGAAAAAAAAAATTTTTAAACGTAATCTGCATGAATCTTTTATCCATCACTGAAGTCTAGAAGAGACAACCCCTCAACTCAATTCCTGATTTGTAGCATCTGCAGATTTCTTTGGTGTGAGCACTCCCACCATGGCCATTTTCAGGCTATCAAAGCGACCCCTCTGCTCACGGAGTTGGGAGATGTGCAGGCCCACACTATTATGTATAACACTTGCACCAAACAAACAGAACAGATGTAAAGAACTTCAAAAGTGTAGATGATTGTAAAATGTAGTTGAATTAGGAAGTGATGAGTTTTAAGTATTCATTATTGTTAAAATTATTTATTTAATTTTAAGCTTGTATAATTTAACCTTCAGTAATGGCTACCTGTAACAACCAGCTCTCCCAGTTTCCGAACGTTCAATAACCAGCTCCTGCAGGCTGGGGCAGCCGCACGCCAGGCCGCCAGTTAAGCCGTCTGGCTTCTGACCAGTGCTGGTTCTTTTGCCAGCACCTCAGTTCCTGCCCAGCCTTTATCTGAAGCTCTAAGCACTGATCTGAGCCCTGACTTCTTTGTGCAGGTGAAGGTGGGAAACCACACGGCAGAAGGAACGGGCACCAATAAGAAAGTGGCCAAACGCAACGCGGCCGAGAACATGCTGGAGATCCTTGGTTTCAAAGTGCCACAGGCTCAGCCCACCAAACCAGCCCTCAAATCAGAGGAGAAGGTGACTGCTCAGGGCTCTGTGTCCTTGCTCTCTAATTGCAAGATGACATTCTCGCCTCATCCTAGGGGACTGGCACCTCCAGAGCCGAGCTTCAGGGCAAGGCGTCATCCTCCTGGCAGTAAGCAGCCCTGCCGAGCAGCGTCTTCCCCATTTGGACCATTATAGTGTGGTCAGAAGGGAGTCGCACGTCCACGGCTCTGGGTTAATGTTCTTGTTTCAGTATCTTTGTGGTCGAGGATGCTGTGCTGGAGGGCAGCTTGCTCCTCTCCGTCTGTAGGATGACGGGTAATTGGGCTTTACATCGATGAGTTTGTGATTCTGTCATTCGTGCTCTTAGAATGAGGCCTGCATAAAAGATTCATCAGCCTTAGGTCTTCGTTAGTTGTGAAGCAGGCTTGGGTGTTTCTGGGGCACTGAGACAGTGTGATTTAGAGTCAGGGCCAAATCCAGAGTTTAGATTTGGGATTTCTTTTTTCTTTATGAATTGAACACTAGATAAAAAGAATCCCATTTTGAAAATTTTACTTCTGCCAAGACTGGTAAATGGTACCCTCAATGAAAGCCTTGACTGACCTTGTTCCCAGTCACTGAGTGGCCCTGTTGGGATGAACCTGAAAATACCAGCACTGATTCCTTGACGCCTGCCAGTCGTATCAGTAGTGGCCACATGGTTAATAACTGGACCCCAAACACTCATCGGAGAATCTGCATAGATCCTGGACCTGGCTTTTGAGTTTTTCATTCCAATATCTTATAGAGCATTCATAGGCATCCCTACCTTCTCAGAAAGGAGACCTTGTGTTTGACAAAATTTTTATCTAGTAACATTTTCCCCCTACGTTTATCATCTTTCGAAGTGTCATCTGTCTTTTAATTGGATATTAGCTCCAGGAAATATTCTTTGTTTAGCTTCAATCTAACAGCTTCTTTCCCCACCTTGGGCTCTACCGATCTGGTATCTCCTGGCTCCTTTTGGGTAAATGTGCCCGTCTCTTCCTGTGAGTCAGAGTGGAGGCTCAGCATTCAGTTCAGTGCGCTTCGTTAGGTGCTCTTTGTGGACAGGCTGGTGTGGGCCAGCGTGTCCACATGGAAGAGGTGGGGGCCCTACCACTGGGCACGTGGTGCAGTAGTGGTGCAGTAGAAGCAAACCAGTCAGGCTTTGAGTAGGGCTTTTCTGCTGATTGCTTCTGCATGTTTCAGAAGTTTAAAAACCCAAAAGATTAGTGTCGTTTTAGACAGCAGGCAATAATTTGTCAACAGTTGGATTTATGCTCATGGCTTTTTTTTTTTAAGACACCCATGAAGAAACCAGGGGATGGAAGAAAAGTAACCTTTTTTGAACCTGGCTCTGGGGATGAAAATGGGACTAGTAAGTGTGATGTTACTATTGTCTTGATGTGAATGTGATTCTGGGATTTGAGTGGTTCCTGGTAACAGCAGGGCCCAGTGGCTGAGTTCCGGGCAGTAACTGCAGCTGAGTGTGGCGTTCGGCTCTGCACCGAGGAAGGGCCAGCATGGGGTTTGATGCTGTCTTTCCAGGCAGTGCCTGTGGCCTTGTGTTGATTTGTCTGTGTGTCCCTCCCTAGGCAATAAAGAGGATGAGTTTAGGATGCCTTATCTTAGTCATCAGCAGCTCCCTGCTGGAATTCTTCCCATGGTGCCCGAGGTCGCCCAGGCTGTAGGAGTCAGTCAAGGACATCACACCAAAGATTTCACCAGGGCAGCTCCGAATCCTGCCAAGGCCACGGTAACTGCCATGATAGCCCGTGAGTTGTTGTATGGGGGCACCTCGCCCACAGCCGAGACCATTTTAAAGAATAACATCTCTTCAGGCCACGTACCCCATGGACCTCTCACAAGACCCTCTGAGCAGCTGGACTATCTTTCCAGAGTCCAGGGATTCCAGGTAACTCTTAGGCCTGAGCTGTGTGGTCTGTACCCCGGTTTCCCTCTGAAAATGAGCTTTGTGCCTTGTTTTTTAAATCAAGTTCTTTGTCTGGGGGAATGGGTGAGGGAAGGGTCGTCCTGAGAGGGAGGGGAGGTATGCGAAGTATTACAAGCCTATATGGTAAGAGAAAATCCTTGACCTTTGGTAATAAAATTTTAAAACTCCAAGCCAACCAAAATAATAAAGCCTCTAATCTAGTAGGAGTTATAAATTTAGACTTCAGCGAGAACAGATTCATTTTGCTGGCCCTTTCTGCCTGGTAAGAAAGGACACGGCTTCTCTCAGACCAAGGTTTTTAAGTAGACATCTAGGTTCCTGGGAGATTCTGGAAGCTGGGGCCTTGATCTCCTGCCTGCAGCCCTCGCTGGCCCTCAGCAGCAGGCCTATCTGACAGTCTCTTGTGCTGACTGAGCAGAAGTTGGTGTAGCCACGTCAGGACGAGGCCGGGGAGAGGGATGTCGGCTCCCTGTTTGCTGGGCCCAGAGCCACAGCCCTACGCCCCATTCATGTTCACCGCTCCCCTACCCCTGCCTCAGTTGTCTTTTCCCCCTTAGGTTGAATACAAAGACTTCCCCAAAAACAACAAGAACGAATTTGTATCTCTTATCAATTGCTCCTCTCAGCCGCCTCTGATCAGCCACGGTATCGGGAAGGATGTGGAGTCCTGCCACGATATGGTACGTTATCCCCTCCATGGGCCTGGCTCCAGCTTGTTGCTGGCCTCAGGGAGAGAGGAGAAGGATTCTCCCCTAGACTTTGAGAACAGTTCATTGTTTTATAGATTTCATATTTCTGAAGACTTTTTTTCTTAGTTTACTGGATTTCTCATTCTGATTATCAGAACTCATCTGTTTTAGCCAATCCTTCCCTTCCCCTGCTGACCTGGGAGGTGGACTTGGATCCTGGAACCCCTGCAGATACTGTATTCCGTTCATCTCTTACCAGAACAAGGAATGCAGGCCCACGTTCAGGCAGCCGTAGAATGCCCCTTATTTTTGTATTCTGTTCAGATGAAATTATTGTTGTAAGAAATACTAAAACAGAAAAGGAATCGATTAAATTAATCTATGTAAACTGTAGTGTATTCACCTGATGGACTGTGATGTATCCGTCAGCTTAGTGTCTCTGAAGGTAATGTACTCTAACAAGGAAGCATGAGAGGTTTTTGTTAAAGCAGGATATAAAATCTGGATAGTCTGGTTCCACAAGGTTGAAAATACTAGAAGGAAATATATAATAAAATTAATAGAGATTGTGATTCAATGAGATAACCATGGATAATTTATTTTTTTTAATTTGTATTTTAAATAAAAAATTCAGACATTTTTTGTTTTCTTGGGCAGTAGGATAAGCTTTTGCCGCCCTGTTCAGTGTCTTACGCTCTGGTCCTGAGCAGTGGCCGTGGTTTGACTTTTCTTTTCATCCCCACTAGGCTGCACTGAACATTTTAAAGTTGCTCTCTGAGTTGGACCAACAAAATACAGAGATGGCAAGAACAGGAAATGGACCAATGTCTGTGTGAGTGAGCTGATTTACATGGAATGGCAGTTCTGTTCCTCATTTGCATTAAATTCAAACTGTCTGTTCAACTCCGTAGTGAAACACTTGCCTCAGTCGCTTTCTGTCTCTTTCCCCTGGAAAGTTTCTAACTTTGGGGCAGAGAGCTCTATTTTTTTTTTTATTTACTTTAATTTTGAATAGGTAATACATTCACATAGTTCAGAAATCAAAAATATTTTAAAAGGTACATGGTGATTAATCTTGCCCTCATGCAGCCCCCATCCATCTCATTCTCCCCACCCCATCCAGAGATCACATTTTTATTAGTTTCTTATGTATCCTTCCTAGATATTTCTTTATGTAAGTATAATCATATATTTCTTTACTTATTTTCTTCCTTTCCTGCCAGAGATAACATACTATACACACATTCTCCTCCTGGCTTTTTTCACTTGACAGTACATCCTGGGGAAACTGTGCTGTCACCCAGTTATCATAAACTGAGGCCTGTGCTGTTGGATTGCTCTGTGTCTGCTAATTTCTTTTAATTTCTAACATGGTCTTAATTCTCTTAAATTCCAAAACTGGTGTCATTTTCATTTTTTTCTTCCTTAAAGGTGTGGGAGGTGCTGAACCTTTTCTGGCCGTGAACCATTATAAAATCCCAACATATATACTGAAAATACTGAAACTGCTTTGAAAATTTGGAATTTCTGATACCTCCAGTGGGCCGAGAGACATGATGGTAAAGAACCGGAGACAGCAGTGGTGACGAAGGCGGGAACACAAGGAGGCTGCCGTGGCTGTGCTCGCACGAGCTGTGGTTTGTCCCGACACAGCAGCAGCTGCTGGGGGGAAGGTAGGCAAGGCCTGCCAAGCAGCCCTGGCTCCATTGGGAAACCAGCAGGCCATGCCCTGGGCACCTCATTGCTTGGTTTTGGTTTTTTGTTTTGGTTTTGGGGGGGCTGGTTTGTTGTGTGAAGGAAGAAACGGAAAACAGAAAGCATGACCCCTTCTCAGACTGGCTCACTCAAACACTTTGGGACGAACCCTGGACACCCACGCTGGAGAGAGGCCTTAGACAGGCCCCAGAGCTGAAAGCACCGGAGAAAATCAAACACTTCCCACTCAGCGCAAGCTCACCTTTCGAGCGTGCTGCGGCCCCTCGCCCCCGTGGTACCCACACCATCACCACTGCTTTCTCTCCCAAGAGATGTATTCTTAGTTTCATTATTTTCTTTTGATTGAAATGACACTATATAAAATTTCATTTGAGAGTTTCTCAATTGTATCTAGTTACATAGCACAGTTTAGAAACTTGTCTGAGACTGACTTTATCAGTAATCTAACCGGCAAAGATCATATCCATGTGTATGTGGTTATACATTTTTATTTTATTGGACTAAGCCAGGACCATTTCAGTGATGCATAGTGTGTGCCCTCTGGTTTAGCTGAAACAGTCCTGGACTTCTCAGAAACCGTCAGGAAGTCTCCCACAGTTGTATAAATTGGACAATTTAGGAATTTTAAACTTTAAATGATCATTTGGTTCCTTTTCTATTTTATTTTTGTTAATGCAACAGGACTTAAACAAATGAACTTTGATCTTTGTTTTAAAGATTATAAAAAAGATTGTGTGTATATACATATGGCTCTTGAGGACATAGCTGTCACTACACTACAGGATATGATCTCCGTGTAGTACATGTCAAACTGCAGATTGGTTTTCCTTGAGTGCTTTATACTGTTGGTTACATCTCCATGTAGGGCTGAAAAGAATGGCCTCTGTTTCTCTCTAAAACTGTGTTGCTTCTGATGTTGTGTTACTGTGCACACAAGTGTGTGCAGCAAGGTCCTGCCTGTGGCCCAGGTGAAAAGCACGGCAGCCCTGCGAGTTCAGTATGGCTTCGATTCGTTGTTTACGCTGGAATTTTTTCTCCCCATGGAATGTAAGTAAAACTTAGTGTTTGTCACCAATAAATGGTAATACTAAATTTTTTTGTTAATTTATTCTCAAATGCCACTACTGCTAGGTTGGTCCCCTCCCAACCTGCCCCTTACCCTTTTTTTATTTTTAAGAAAAAAAACTTTGTAATGCTTGTGATTCCATTTGGGCAAATTCTGAAGATCTGAAATAACTTTATATATCAAACCATTGATCAATAAACAGCTACTAATGAATTTTTGGTCCTGTTGAGCAGTAACTAAAGAGATAAGGGAAGACGTGAGTGAGGGCATGGAGGCATGGCGTGGGGGGCGGCACTGCCAGAGAGGTATGTGGGCACCGGGTGAAGGGGGCTGCCTCTGACTTGAACCGGACATTGTCACCCAAAGAAATGACCAGAGGAGAGACTTCCTGACACCGTGAGGCTCTTCACTTCCCTCAAGTGCACTCACACTCGGAGTAGTAAAGGTGAGGCCTTGCATTCTAATCTGGTTGAGGAGTGGGTTGGTGGTTTTCTGTTTTTTAACATTTTAGAAGATGCCCATAAAGGTTGTTCACTGTAAAACCAGCCTAAGGATTGGACTTCACAATGACTGAAAGTGATCAGAAGGTTATGGGAAAACACTAAGGGGCAGAAGGGGACATAACATTGCAGGGATAAAAGCGGTGAAAGGAACCAAAGACATTTTCCCTTCCCCAGTCCTGGATTCAGGCATTTCTCCAAGGACCCCTGGTTCCTTTTAGTGACAGACAGCATTTAGCAACCAAGATCTGGGTGCTCTGAGCGCTCCCTGCAACACAACGGACTGTTGTTTCTAGGCCCTCTGAGCAGACGGCTAGGAAATATGTCTGTGTATGTATGTACATGTGTGTGTGTGTGTGTGTATATTTTTCAAAGCCCTGTGTTTATACTGATAGTTCCAGCACCTCGAGGTTCTTCACTGCCTTCCCCCTTCTATGTTTTTAGTACTTTCTCCAACACTGAGATTGTAGCCAACCTCACAGCCTTGCCAGCCGCCTTCTCCACTCGTCACTTCTGCCCTGCGTTAGGTGTCTGCTGGGGGTGCGCTGCTTCTGCCCAGCTCTCCCCTCCTCCCTGCCTCACGGTTTGCCCACCGGTGGCCCTCCACGCTGCGAGGGAAAGAAGGGAAGGGCAGGGCAGTACAGTCTTAGAAGTAATTCACAACTTCCAGTTGGCCGTTTCCAATTAGCTCTCATTGACAGCGCTCTAAAAAGGGAAAATTTCCCCTTAATATCAGGGATGTTGTTAGGAAGGATTTCTAGGTTTCTTTGACAAAAGGTTTTTCGAAGGTGATACATCTCTGGCTGCTTTGGAAAGACGTCCAGATGGGATGTCCTTGATTGTCCTTAGATTATAACCTCTCAAACCATCCTTGCCTCTGGGAAGACGCTGTAGCTGTCCTTGCCTGCTGAGGACTGGCTCATTGCACTAAATTTTATCCCAACATGATCTCTCTTTACGAATTGCAAGGACCTTTGAGCCAAAACTTGGTACTTCTGCTCTTGGGACAATATATGCAATCCTGGTGTCCAGACTGTAGGCAGAAAAGCAGACAGGAAGGCACCTGAGAGGCAGGTCTGAAATAATCAAAGGTGCTGTAAGTGGGTAAGGTAAGACTGTGGGTGTTAGGATTTGTGGAGCCTTGATCCTCAAAGGCAGAGAGGCTCCTGTGGTCCTTGGGATAGACAAGCTTGGGACTCAGTCACCCCACAGTGAGTGTGTTGATGTTATGTCATGACTTTGTCAAGTTCCTCTTATGACAAAGAGATTTTCATGAGTAAAGATGATTTCCCCTTAGCTGGATTGTTTTTTGCAAGGAAAGGTTCACCCTGAACTAACATCTGTTGCCCGTCTTCATTTTTTTTTTAACCTCCCCAAAGCCCCAGTGCATGATTGTATATATCCTAGTTGTTAAGTCCTTCTAGTTCTTGTATATGAGCTGTCGCCACAGCATGGCACCTGACAGACGGGTGGTGTGGTTCTGTGACCGGGAAGTGAATCTGGGCTGCCGAAGCAGTGAGCGCCTAATTTTAACCACTAGGCCATCAGGGGTGGCTCTGTATTGTTTTGAAGGGCTTGGTGAGCCAAAGAAATGTGAATCACAGCTCTTAGAAAAAGGTCCCTTCTGAATCTAGGTTTCCTTCCACGGCTCACTGAACTGATGTGCATGGTTTTGCAGGGCGAATGCCTAGTGACAGCCGCCTTGGCCTGGATCTCAGGGTCTGTTGGGGGTAGGAGTCTGGGATTGGCGTGATCACCAGGAAAAGAAATGGGCCATTCCCTAGAAACTATGTGTTGCTGCCTGCTGTATAGGAGCTAACACGAGCTCAGTAGAATATGCCTATCCAGGAAGTAACTCAAGGATGGAGATGTGTATCTTTTTGTTTGCATGTAACTCAGTGTTACAAACTTCCATCACTACCATCTCTGGTTTAAGTGCTTAAATGTCTGTGCCCGTAAAAAGACAAGAAAAAGTTATATGAAATTTCCAAATCCATAAATAATGGAATTGCCAAGCACTTAAGCATTTGCTGGATTGGCAAGAACGAGTTAGCCAATTTTCTTAAATCAGCTTTTAAAGAAATGTATGTTCTTTTAAGAGGCAATGGCTAACTCAGACAGGTGGAGGTGGAGGTTTCAATTCATGAAAGCAGCACAGTGATTTTCTTAGAATTTCTTTGTCACTGTGTACTTGCAGTGGTGTGATTAATATACATATACAGAGTGTATAAATATGGAATATACATGTGAAGCTATAGTTTTTAAAATATCATATTCTAATTAGACTTCTTTGTAATTTTTTTTTTTTAAGATTTTATTTATTTATTTTTTTTCCCCAAAGCCCCAGTAGATAGTTGTGTGTCATAGTTGCACATCCTTCTAGTTGCTGTATGTGGGACGTGGCCTCAGCATGGCTGGAGAAGCGGTGTGTCGGTGCGCGCCCGGGATCCGAACCCGGGCCGCCTGCAGCGGAGCGCGCGCACTTAACCGCTAAGCCACGGGGCCAGCCCCTTCTTTGTAATTTAAATGGCATCTCAATTTTATTAGCAAGTCATATATAATTTAGAGAATTTGTACTCCTTTCCTTAATGTGTTTAATAACCCGTTTAATATTTTTAAAATATTTCCTTTGTACATTCTTTCATATTTATCAAAACCTACTTTGACGGAAATACCCACTAGGCCTGCAGTGACAATAGTAAAGCAGTCCTTGTGTAGTGGTAATTTTTAAAATTTTATTTATTTTTTCCCCCAAAGCCCCAGCAGATAGTTGTAGGTCATAGCTGCACATCCTTCTAGTTGCTGTATGTGGGACGCGGCCTCAGCATGGCCGGAGAATCGGTGCGCGCCCAGGATCGAACCCGGGCCGCCAGCAGCGGAGCACACGCACTTAACCGCTAAGCCACGGGGCCGGCCCTGTAGTGGTAATTTTAAAAATGATTTTTTAATTTAAAAGTAAATTGTGAAAAATTTGGAAGTTATCCCTAAGCCCTCCATCCAAATACAAATCTTATTTTTTCCACTCCCTTTCACACGCAGTTCTTCCACAGCTGTGTCTGTAGTGCACACGCAATGGTGCTGTCCACTGTGAAGCTGAGCTGTGAGGTATGCTCTGAACCTGAAGGTTGGTGGGGTGCAGGCATGAGCACGTATACCAGCCCCCCAGCCGCCCCATAGAAGCCGGCCTGCTCCAGTCTCACTGGATCCAGCCTTCAGCTCGTCGTGGATGTTCCCACTTCCTTAGGCTGCAGTAGAAGCAGCAATGGGGGTCTCTCTCTCTGACCTTCGACATTGCTGAGTTTGGATGGATTAGTAGGCAGTTGGTGCCACTTTGGAGTGAGGATCTATCCGAATCCTGTGTCATTTCTTCACACTGTTCTGCCTTTTCAATTGTGTAGTAGCTCTAGCTGCCAAAAGGCCTCCCCCAGGAAATGGCCTGAGATTGTCTGTGGTTTGCCTTGGGCCTTTGTTTTTCTGTGCAAATATCCACTGAGGTCTGACTGGTTGGTGTCTCTGTCCTGTATGCTGAACATATGCTCACCAGGTGGACTGTTAGAAATGTGCTGGTAGGGCCGGCCCCGTGGCAAGGCGGCTGGGGCCTAGCGGTTAAGTGCGTGTGCTCTGCTGCTGGTGGCCCGGGTTCGGGTCCCGGGTGCGCACTGACGCACCGCTTGGCCGTGGTGGTGTCCCACATTAAAGTGGAGGAAGATGGGCATGGATGTTAGCCCAGGGCCAGTCTTCCTCAGCAGAAAGAGGAGGATTGGCAGATGTTAGCTTAGGGCTGATCTTCCTCACAAAAAAAAAAAAAAAAGAAACGTGCTGGCAATTTGGGAATGCATGCCTGAAAATTCTCCTCTGGGCCCTGGTAAGTTACTTTCCTGTCTGATTGGCCCCTTGGATTCATGGACGAGAACATGTAAACGTGGTTAAAGGCTGAATCAGACTCCAGCTAAAACTGGAAATGCTCAGACCTCCCCTGGCCCAGGGACCACACTGATTTTTGTCCATGTTGTATGGCTAAGTTTGGGAGTGAGGCTTAGAGCGTTTATTGGCAACCAGTCTGTCCCCTGAAAGCCCCAGAGTCTGAGTGGCCCCAGACCTGGCCTAAGTCTTTCTCAGGTGGTTTCACAACCTTTGTCATTGCTCCCCTTGGCCAGGTAACGTTTCCCCGAGGTCCTGCATGAGAAGCAGCGTGGCAGATGGTGGATTCCATCTGGATGAGGCTTCTGTGCTGTGAAGAGCACGTGTAAATAGATCACCTTGTGAAGTGCTAAGATGCTGTAATGCAGGTGGGCGAATGTTCACATTTGGCGGAGGAGGAATCAAAACCAAAGCTGGTTGGAGGCTGCATAAGAGAGTAAGGCGTGTGCTGAACGGGGGCACAGCTGCGGACCCAGCAGGTCGATCCTGACTTCGTCACCTCTTCGCTGAGACCTCAGACAAATTATTTCACCTCTCTGTGCCTGTTTTCCCAGCTTTGTAAATTGGAAAATAACTTATCTCACAAAGTTAAGACAGCATGTGTAAGAAGCCTTCTCAAGAGTGCTCAGTGTTGTCAGTGCTTGGTAAATATTCTGTTCTTATGGCCCAGAGACACACTTGGAAGCCAGTTGCTCCCAGTTTGCCTCTGTAGTCCCACCACTTAGGGTGGCTGCCGGAGAGAGGAACTTGCCCAGTGCACTGCTGGAGACGTTTTGAGTCTTATTCCTCCTTAGGCACTTCCTCTTTCTGTCCTTCTGTCCAGTTCAAGGGCTCTCCTCCCCGGGACACAGATACCAGTCCACTTCCAAGTCTCTCCCAAGAAAAAGTGTGGAGACAGAGTCCATGAGAGCAAGAACCTGTCCATCTCAGCTGTAGCTGGAGGGAGTTGATGAGTCCTGGCAGAGGCCCCCTGAGGCCCCTAACGGGCCCTACCTGCCATAGCTCTTTTGTCCGCCACTCTTTGTGCAAGACCAAAGCTAAGTTCACATCTTTAAAATGTGATCCCTTCTCGTTTTTGAGGCTGTGAAGCTTTAGACCACTGTTCCCCAACAATGCTCACAGCGTTAGCCATGTCCATGTGTCTTTTTGATTGACTGACTTGTACTTAGCTTCATCCTAAGTCATCGTTCACCAACTTGAGCATGAGATCACCTGGAGAGAGGGCTGGTCAAAGGTTGCTGGGTCACATTCCCAGATGGCTGATGCAGTAGATCTGGGGCTCAAGACCTACTCTGAGAACCACTTTCCTAAGCAATAATATCCATGAAATTGCTAGTGATTTTTTTTTTCTAATATAAAATAACTATAAATGATAGATGTTCCTTTGGACGGCACCACAAATCCTTTGAATCATGTGGAGAAAAGCTGCCTTTGGCTAAAAGGGCAGCTGTGGCCACGCTGTTTCAGGCACATCTCAACTGGCTCCAGAGACTGCTGTCCGAGCCCAGAGCCAGTCTGTCCTTGGGACGGAAAGTGGTCTCCTAAGCAGTCTCTTAGGACATTGGGGAGGATTGGACTGGTGGCTTGTGACAGGAGGGTCAGTATTGAGGGAGGGATGTTCATACGGCTGGGGGTTTGGAATGCCCAATCTGAGGCAGTCAGCTTGGTTTGTGTCCCCACCTTGCTTCTCCCTGGGAAGGTTTTGCAGTTTCCCTGACAGGCCAGGGTGCTCAGCAGGCACCATCACAGGGACTTCTTCCCTCGTTCTACCTGAGATATCTAGTCACGACAGAGGAGGCTCTCTGAGGGCTGGCTCCAGCTCCACTTGGGACCTCAGGAATGGGACTGTCCAGCCTTCCTAGGACGCTAAGCCTGCTCTGTCTGGGAGTGGCAGGACCTGGTGGGTGCTAGGCTCCTCCTCCCTCTGCCCCACAGACCCACTTGGAGACACAATAGGATCTGTCTTCTCCGCCGATGTTTGCTGCAGAACCCCAGGTCCCTGGGAACAGTAGTTATTTTCCCTTCTAGACTCAGAGGGTTGACTCTAACTGCTTGCAAGGAAATGGACCATTTTTCAGGTGCAACGTAAATAAACCTCTTCCCTCATTTAGGTTCCCCCTCTCTAATGTTCTCCTTTTGTATCGGGTCTGAGAATCTTTTCCCTGACCTGTCTCTTGTGGTTCTTTCTTCTTCTGGACAGTACTTCCACATTGCCAAGTTTTTCTCTCACATCATCCAATTTATAAGGGAGGAAACCCAGAAATAGGTAAATGACTTCATATAGTTCATGGCTGCCACCTCCAACCACACATGAGCATTTTAAAAACAGCCTTTAGTGCCGGCCCCATGGCTTAGCAGTTGAGTGCGTGCGCTCTGCTACTGGCGGCCCGGGTTCAACTAGAAGGATGTGCAGCTATGCGGCTTTGGGGAGAAAAAGGAGGAGGATTGGCAATAGATGTTAGCTCAGGGCTGGTCTTACACACACACACACACACTGGCCCAAGTCGAGGGGACAGGAGTTAAGATTATTAAAGATAAAAAGAACTACAAAATGTTATTACTTAAAAAAAACCTAGGAGAGGGGCCAGCCCAGTGACGCAAGTGGTTAAGTGCGCAGGCTTTTCTGCAGCAGCCTGGGGTTCGCCGGTTCAGATCCCGGGCACACACCGACGCACCGCTTGGCAAGCCATGCTGTGGCAGCATCCCATATAAAGTGGAGGAGGATGGGCACAGATGTTAGCCCACGGCCAGTCTTCCTCAGCAAAAAAAAAGAGGATTGGCAGATGTTAGGACAGGGCTGATCTTCCTCACATTTTAAAAAAAAAAAAAGAGGGGCCGGCTCCATGGCTTAGCAGTTAAGTGCGCGCGCTCCGCTGCTGGCAGCCCAGGTTCGGATCCTGGGCGCGCACTGATGCGCCACTTCTCCGGCCATGCTGAGGCCGTGTCCCACATACAGCAACTAGAAGGATGTGCAGCTATGACATACAACTATCTACTGGGGCTTTGGGGGAAAAAAATAAAATTAAAAAAAAATAAGAAATTAAAAAAAAAACCTAGGAGAGTAGAAGTAGTAATGTGAGCCAAATTCTTATTTTTCATAGCAGAGACTTAACAAGATGTCTTAAGGTTGATATATTAAGAAGATGAAAAATGAAGAACTAAAGGCAGCACCACTTGAAAGTTGTTGCTTCCAAGAGGAGAAGTTATGGTAGGATGACAGAAACGTTTTGCTCAGTTATAAGCCCTATTTTACTATTAGAATTTTACCACATGTATGTAATAGTTTGATTGAATGCCAAACTGGTTATGCCCCACAAGTAGAGAAATGAAATACCATTTTTCACCCATCAAAATAACAGCAAAACAAGAGAAATAATGCCCAGTGTTGGTAGAGGTGTCCTACAGAAATTGGCACAATCTTTCCACAGGATAACTGGCCCAGTATTTCCACCTTCAGGAAACAGATATAAAGATTGATGTATAAGGATGTTCACCTCATGAGTTATTTATAAAGTAAGAAGTCTCCACAGGTGCAACAACGTATAATTATATATTATACTTTGGTAATGATATAGGCAAGTGATAAACCGTATGTAACCACTAAAAATGTTTACCAAGTAAATGTTAAATATTTAAAAGTTTTTTAAAAAGTATATAAAATTATATATACAGAATGATCTCAACTTTGTTTAGGAGGAAAAAAAATGAACCAAAATGTTTAAAGAAGGTAGGAATATGGATGATTTTTAAGTATTTTTCTGTATTTTCCAAGTTTCCTACAGAGAAAATACATTTATAATCAGAAGAGAGTTATTTTAAAAACTAGGTTGCTAAACGAGGAGATTGATAATCAAACAGCAGGGAGAATCAGGGGACCCAGCAGGAGGCTCTGACCAGGAACTCTGCAACCATGAAGACATTTCCCTGTGTCTCAAAATGCCCTGGGGGTGAGGGCCTTGCCTAGGCCGGGACTCCTCCCCAAAGTCTTCCCACGGCCCAGGGCTGCGGCTGCTACATTAGTGGTAAGACGGGGCAGTGTCCTGCATGCTCAGTAACAAACACTCCTCCCAGCCAAGACCCTGCCTGGCCCCACCCCGCAACTTAAACAGTTAAACTAATAGCAGCTTTTCTTTATTAGTACTTACTCTGTATATGTTCTCTGCTTAACTACATGTACTACATCATTTTAGTCTTACAATCATCCTGAAGGTGAATATTATTCTCATTTTTTAGAAGAAGAAATACAAGTATAGAGGTCAAGGCATGCTCAAGTCATTTTGCTCAAGGGCACAGTCAGTGGCAGAGTTGAATTACAATTCAAACCCAAGGTGGCCTGATCCCAAAGTGTGAACCCAGCTCTTCACACCCTCCAAGAATCAGCACCACCGAGGAGCAGTCACTGAGATTTGTCGGAAACTCACCACAGCAACTTCAGTCTGCCATCTCAAAATCTTTAAAGGCTAGATACAAAAACTGTCTTAGATGATGGAATAAGAAACCTCAATTTATGGGCTGGCCGGTGGCTTAGCGGTTAAGTGCGTGAGCTCCGCTGCTGGCGGCCCGGGTTTGGATCCCGGGGGTGCACCCTCGCACTGCTTCTCCGGCCATGCTGAGACAGCATCCCACATACAGCAACTAGAAGGATGTGCAGCTATGACATACAACTATCTACTGGGGCTTTGGGGCAGAAAAATAAATAAATTATATATATATAAAAAAACCTCAATTTATGGCTTTTTTTTTAGTAGGGAGCCTAACTTTTATTTATTTATTTATTTAACTTATTTATTTTATCCCCCCTCCCACCCCGCCAAAGCCCCAGTAGATAGTTGTACGTCATAGCTGCACATCCTTCTAGCTGCTGTATGTGGGATGCGGCCTCAGCATGGCCAGAGAAGCGGTGCATCGGTGCGTGCCCGGGATCCAAACCCAGGCCGCCAGTAGCGGAGCGCACACACTTAACCACTAAGCCACAGGGCCGGCCCTATGGCATTTTTTAAAATTACGAACCGAGAATATTAATTAATTGTACCAGAGGAATACAAAGTAAAGTACCAGTCTTCCTGTTCAGAAACTATTTTAAAAGGAGCATTCACAAAGACAAACTCAATTGTTTAAACTCAGGAAGGAAAAAACTCAGAACTTGATCAGTCCTCTGAGTTTGAGATGCTGAAACAAGGGTCCTCCAGAACAGTAACTGTGCTGTGATCTGTTTAACTGTTTACCAACAGCTCTAGCGAGAACAGAACCAAAGAGATACTCTAGGAGCTTACCTGAGCGCCAAACATAATAAGCCATCACCACCAATGCTGTTTTCCATTTCAGGCTTTTCACTTGTATTAAAGTATGTTTAGGGGGCTGACCCGGTGGCATAGTGGTTAAGTTTGGGTGCTCTGCTTCAGCAGCCTGGGGTTCTCGGGTTCAGATCCCAGGCACAGACCTACGCACCACTCAAGCCATGCTGTGGCGGTGTCCCACGTACAAAATAGAGGAACATGGGCACAGATGTTACCTCAGGGCCAATATTCCTTAAGCAAAAAGAGGAAGATTGGCAACAGATATTAGCTCAGGGCCAATCTTCCTCACCAAAAAAAAAACCACAACATACATACATACATATATATACACACACACACACACACATATATATATATGATGTTTGTAGTTGCAAAATGGATCCCAATAGTATCTTCATATCCTTCTGCCAATGACCATTTAAGCCAAGTAGTAATATATGATTTAATGCTTCCATTACTATGTCAAAGCTAACAAAAAGACCTAAAAAATAAAATGATTAGATTGGTGCAAGAACACTTAGATTAAGCTGGAAATTTCTCAAGCAACACTATAAAAACAACATGTGAAGAAAATAAAGCATTCAAGTCAGGTGCCTGAATTTAAAAAAGAGAGAAGTAACAATCTGTGCAGAATGAGATTCCAGTTTAACTGAACTAAATGGACAACTAACAATTCTAGCATAAATAAACTGTGCCTGTCAAACTTTAGATAGCCTGGTTCTTTATTCCGTAAAAGCAAATGCCACAGAACCCCCTAGGCCCAGCTGAGGGAGGGAGCCAGTGCAGTCTGGCTCCCCAGGCAGGCTTTGCTGGCATATACCCACTCCTGTGGCTCCTCCTAGACTACTCAGATTCTAAGATGCCACAGTTTGAAAAGTTCCAAGTAACCTCTGATCTACAAAGAAGAAAGACACTGAAAAAGAGCAAACATCCACACAGAAAGTATTCCCAACAGCCTCGTGAAGCCAGGCAGAGCATTTCTCTTCAATCCACAGAGGGAGCCATCTACCCAAAGTTCATGCTGCCGCCTAGGAGCTAGTCTAGAAAGTTCTAATAGATAAGTGGCAAACTCGTATTAATGTTCCTTTTTTTCCTTGTAAAAAAGACTAATCTGAGTTTGAATTATTTATAAGCAAGGGTTTTATGGAGTCCAGGAGGAGAAAAAGGAAAAATTTAAAGAAATTCATTATAAAAGTATCAGAGCACTAAAAACCTGTCCTTAAGATGTTCTTAGATCCATATCTTAGGGCTATTTTTTATTGCTGATTACAGATTTAAAACTATGAAATGTGCATTTCTTGGCAAATTACACAAGTGATTTTCTGCTTATTCACATTTCCAATAAAAGCTTAAGAAACAGACGAAAATACAAAGGACAGGAAAAACACGAAGGGCAACAGCCTCAAAAACAAAAGGATTTGGTAAAAGAAAAATAAGTCTCCACAGTCAGTGTCCATCAGAATTTTAAAATCATCCAAACAGTGCAAATGCTCCACTCAAATCAATGTGACATCCTGCACTATGAATAGTTGTTCCTTGAAGCTGCCAACTGGAAAAACCACCCACTTATATTTATGATCACACAAACCACCTAATTTGCTCAAGGTTCAGCTCAAAGCAACATTTAATATTCTTTACAAGATGGAATTGTGACAAGTTCAAAAGGAAAACTTGCTTTGTTTTAATGCGGCTGTGCTCAGAAGGCTGCGTGATCTCCTCAGAAACCATGCTGGGCTCAGCCAAGAAACACAGCTCAAAGCAGTGTCACACTGGCCTCCTGAAGGTAGCCTTGGAGATACTGGAGTGCTTCTGCATTGAGGCTGGTGCTCACCATGGATGGAACCTACGAGAGATGGGAAACAGGATAAATAATGGCTGTTCGAGATCCTAACACGCCAACACAAACCCCATCTTCTACGAGAGCTGCCACAGGGCAGTCTGTCTCCAGTAACTGTTGAAGGGATTCTCAAGTAACTCAAATGCTTCTATTCCTTCAAAAACAGATAGGTCTAAAAGCGGATCCATAAGGAATCACTGTTGTTCAGTGTGATAGTGGCATTGTGGTTATGTTAAAAAAAAAAAAAAAAGTCCTTATTGCTTAGTGATGCATAATGAAGTACATATAGGTGAAATGACATGATGCCTGAGGCTTGCTTTAAAATTCTCAAGAAAAAAAACGAGAAACAAATGAAACAAGAGTGGCAGAATATTGGTAATTATTGAAGGTCAGCACATGAGGATTCATTATGCTGTTTCTATGCATGTTGGAAATTTTCCATAATAAAACAATGAAAAATATAAATTTTATCATATAATCTATAAGACTCTGTAAAAGGTACTAACACAACTATACAGCCATTATTAGGTTTACTCTATGATCCATTATTTAATTTCTGAGTATGCTGCAGTTAGACTCTAAATGCCTGCATTTTAATAATAGGAGGATTATTTCAATCTGGGAAATAAATACATTTCTATTCAAAGGGTTTTGTCTCCTGCTTTCTCTTCACTCCAGAAATCATTCACTTAAAATACATTTGTAGCACATCATACAAAAAAAGAAAAGGACCCATCATTCTAATTAAAGAAAAATAAGCCTTGACTCTAACTCAACGGGATGTTGATTATGCTGACCAATGAAAACAGGCACCAGGGGCCGGGCCAGTGGCGCAGCGGTTAAGTGCGGTTAAGTGCGTGCGCTCTGCCTCGGCCGCCCAGGGTTTGCAGGTTCGGATCCGAGGCTGCACCGATGCACCACTTGTCAAGCCATGCTGTGGTGGCGTCCCATATAAAGTGGAGGAAGATGGGCACAGATGTTAGCCCAGGGCCAATCTTCCTCTGCAAAAAGAGGAGGATTGGCATCGGATGTTAGCTCAGGGCTGATCTTCCTCACAAAAAAAAAAAAAAAAGAAGAAAGAAAAGAAAACAGGCACCAGAACAACTACTACCCTCTTGACTTCCCATGAAGACCTCCATTAATCACAGAGTTCTGTGACAACAGACACTTACCCTTCCTGGACAGGCAGTAGACAATTTGTGAAGTGACTGTGCCAGGTGAATTTTGGGGTTGTTCACCATTTGACCTACAGGATCATGCTCTTTTTTCCCAGCAAATGCCAACTGAGAGAAGGCAGTCTGGTATCCTGGTGTATCTTCTATGTCAATAAAATGTTCTTCATCAGGAATGGTATCATCTTCAGGTAACTCAAAAAGGCCAATCAGAGACTGTAATAAGGGAGTCCTGGGTTGGAAGAAAGGAACAAGATAAAAGATTAAGTAAATACTCTGAAAATTTAAACAATCAGCAGAAATTCCTGAGAGAAACAAAATTATAGACTCAGACTCAAGAGTAGTAAGGGACCTCTGAAATTAAGATAGACATCAACGCTTACGCTTATCCAGAAATCATTCTTCAATTATTCTGGCCACAATACCCCAACTGCTCTTTCAGAAACTACTCCACTCCCAGAGCTCTCAAGCTGGCGGTGTGACCCAGGCCTGACTAATGAGAAGGCCACGTGACTGAGGCCAAACCAAGGATATTCAATGCTAAAAGTTAGAAGAAATAAGCCTCAAGTTGTCTGATCACTTTGTGGAAGAGGCTGTCTAAGTGAAGCCATAGTAAGGAAAGGAGACAAGAAGTCGAGAAAAGCAAGGTCCACCAGACACTGAGCACAAGCATGTAAGATCTTCTCTTAAGCCTATTCAGTTTCTCCTCTTAAAGACTTAAGCCAGGTTAGTTGGGCATCTGTCATAAAACAGTCCTAGGGATCACCAGGGACTTTCACCAGACTCTCAAAGGGGTCCATAAATTCGCCACTAAAAAAAGTTAAGAATCAGGAAACAAGATCTTTCTAGGTCCAGAAGGATCCACAAATCATGTCTTGAATCTGATGGTTGCTAATGGAGAAGCCAAAATCAGAACCCAATTCTCTTGGCCCTCAAGAGAATAAGCTTGGTTAATTTTGCAGTCCTAAGGGAAAGAAACTGTAATTTCCAAAAACTTCAGAATGGAGTACTTACCATAGCTTGGTATATTCAGTGTCCATCATTGGGGGACATTCTGTTAATAATTTGGTTATGCCAACCGCACAAATCTTTTTCTCTACATATCCGGATACTTTCTGAATTTCAGGAATAATGATTTTTTCCAAAACCATTCCAAACATTCTATTAATCAAAGCAAAATAAATTCACTCAATATTAAACTATCACTATAATTAAACAGTGAAATGCTTAGATGTTATTTATTTTCAGTGACTCCTTATGAATATAATAAAATACAAAATAACAAGGCTGCTCTTTTTGGTCATCTGAATGGAAGAGACCTCCAGATGACAAAACACCACCACCAAAGCTCTACCCTGTGGCCAATGCCATCTTCTGTGAACACTGCTTAAGCCTATACTCAAAGAGAATCTTCACAGCCATTTTTTGGTCTTGTATGTTTTTTTAAAAGATTACTCAAGAAATCTTTGAAAAATGAGAAATTAGAAAACAGAGATAGGGGCCAGCCCCGTGGCGTAGCGGTTAAGTGCGCGCTCCGCTGCTGGCAGCCCGGGTTCGGATCCCGGGCACACACTGATGCACTGCTTGTCAGGCCATGCTGTGGTGGCGTCCCACATAAAGTGGAGGAAGATGGGCACGGATATTAGCCCAGGGCCAGTCTTTCTCAGCAAAAAGAGGAGGATTGGCATGTATGTTAGCTCAGGGCTGATCTTCCTCACCAAAAAAAAAAAAAAAAAAAAAAAAAAACCAGAGATAAGCAAGAGCAAGAAAAAAAAGAATCACCACCATCCCACAATCCAGCTATAACTAGTTTTAACATTTTTGGATTATAAATTTCCCAACTTTCTACACTTACATACTTACATGTATATAAATGTTAATGGCTATATTAAAAAAATGATTTGGCCAATCATTCTATGTTGTTGCAAACATCCTAGAAGTAAAGTTTTTCATGATTCTAAATGTTGCAAAATTCTCAGTTTATACTTTGATTAATAAATTCTTTGAAGTGAAAATAGTGGGTATCAAAGAGTGTGGACATTGTAACGCTCTGGATAAAGACGGCATATTTTTTGCTCTACGGAAAGATGCCAGTTTAGGCACCCACTAGCCATGTGTGACACTGCTGATTTCCACAAAATCCTCTATTGCTGGAAAGCATATTTTCTGGTACTATTTTTCAGGTTAATTCATTTTTTTACATTTTAGTCAATCTAGAATTTTTTTGATACAACACAGATACAGGGATTTAACTTGAGTTTTTTCTCTAAAGAGTTGTCCTCTCTCATTCCTTTATATCCTTCCTTTCCCTTCTAAATGGGGAATGCCACCCAACTACATTCGTTGTATATAAACTAAGTCAAAAGCAAAGTTTTATTGATCCAAACTTTTCTCATTTGAAAAATCATGCTGTTGGCCTTAACAAAGGCAGGCTCCTGGAGACAACACTGATCATCTAACATAACACAGAACACTGGCTGTGGAGAATGCCCAAGCGGGGAGTACCTTTGGGAATTAGGAAAATGTCTACAGGGATTGTCTTCTTTACAGCCATCACCTCAAGAATATTTTGAAAACCACAACACTCCAAGAATATTTTGAAAACCACAAAAATAGTATCACTGTACCAAGAATTATGAAATCATCTAAAAATCAGAGATATGGTTTGCACAAAAAGAAGTCAATTTTTTTGCTTTAAAACAATAATAAAAAAAACTTACTTTGGTTGTATACCATCAAATATTTCTTGAAGTGCTAGCGCCCCATATTTTATGCAATACAAATTAATAAAGACTAAGAAACCTGTGGAAAGGAGATGCAGAATATCAATACAGAGGACTCACTGCATAAACAGGCGATTTAGTGGAAGTCAGCCAAGTGAAACAGTCATCATCATTAAAACCCGAGGACTAACTTTGGCATCAATACTTGCCTTTTAATACAATTTACCATATAGAATCTCTGCCTTTATAATATAGACATAAAAAGTCTTTACCTGCAAGTCTCTTTCCGATTTATATTTCCTTATAATATTACTTCTATTAAAAAATATTTGAGAGGGGCCGCCCCGTGGCATAGCGGGTTAAGCACACATGTTCCACTGTGGCGGCCCAGAGTTCACAGGTTCGGATCCCGGGCGCGCAGCGACGCACCTCTTGTCAAGCCATGCTGTGGCGGCATCCGGTATAAAGTAGAGGAAGATGGGCACGGATATTAGCCCAGGGCCAATCTTCCTCAGCAGAAAAAAAAAAAAAAAGGAGGATTGACAACAGATGTTAGCTCAGGGCTAATCTTCCTCACCACAAAAAAAAAAAAAAGGTTTTGGTATCTAAACTTACAAACTAACCTTTGAAACACAATATACTTGAAAATGATTTAGTGTTTGGAGAATACAAACATCTTAAAATATTTTACATATAAAGTTTATAACTGATAAAAGGTTTATTATGTAACCATAAAGTCTAAGGGTTAAAGCTACTTTCCTTATTTCTGTAGGAATATCCAAATGATTTTACTTACTCTTGATAAATTTTGTTGTTTTGGAATTCTGAAGTCTTTGGAATAGTAGAATGAAGATTTGCTTCCTGTATTGGTCAACTGACGCACTGAAGAAATGAATAAAAGCAACAACATAAATTCAGCATTTTTCTGAGTACCTAACAGAATCTTTGATTAAATGTACAACAAGGTTATATTCATACTCACGGAGGCATGTGCTCTATTATACTGTTTAGAAGATAAAAACCTTGGTGGTCATTGGCTTTGGACGCAATCAGCTTCTGGAAGACACCTAATAACCCAGGCTACAACAAATTACATCAAATAATAATCAGTAAAAGAGGCAAGGATTAATAATTCCAGAAGTTAAACAGGTGATATATGTTGGGAAAAGTACATGCTGTAATAATCTAATTAGCATTTTTTCTTTAGTTCTTACTTCTAAAGTGTAGAGGAAAAAAACCCCATCACAATAAGCCCTTAAAGTTACATTCTTAAAATTACCTATCTGGCTCTTATTTATTTTCCACCATGGAGATAAAGAACTAAAGGACACTTAATTCTAATAAAATATACATTAACGGGCCGGCCCGGCGGCTTAGCGGTTAAGTGCGCGCACTCCGCTGCCGGCGGCCCCAGTTCGGATCCTGGGCGCGCACCCTCGCACCGCTTGTCTGGCCATGCTGAGGCCGCGTCCCACATACAGCAACTAGAAGGATGTGCAGCTATGACATACAACTATCCACTGGGGCTTTGGGGGAAAAAAATAAAGAAAGAAAAAAAAAAACAGTGATATATTTAAAAAATATATATATACATTAACGTTTTCTACTAATTACTACCCATTTTATTAAATTTACTTTAAATAAAGAATTTTTAAAAATCTACCATCCCTAGTTTCTCTTAGTACCCTTGAAAATTAGCTACATCAAAATAAATCTGACTCACAATTTTGTCAGCTGCAGCACTTGCTATTGTATTTGAACCACGTTCTAAGAATGCTTGGAGAAGCCTCACTAGAGCAGGGATATTTCCTGTTCTTTCCCAAAGCACTGGCTGAAGGAGATGAGGAAATAAGGCCATATAGGAAGACGGGATATCATTTTTGTGTGTTTCCAGAAGCAAAGACATTACTTGAAAGACATATGGAATAAATTCTGTTGATAAAAGTAAAAACAGAGCTGTTAGCTTCAGAGTTAATGGTTCTGACACAAAAGGCACATATCTCTTAAGCAGGCTGCATTTTATAACAACTTTAATAATTTCATTCAATTAGAAAGAAAATAACTTCCTTTAACTTACCCTGTACATCATTCTGTAAAATTTCAGTAAACACCAGAAACAAAGCCTCCTCAAAATTCACAACAGCAGCTGGGTTAGCTTTGCAAGTTATTCTTATGGATAAACATATTGCTTCAAACATGTAATGATTAAAGTGAGGTTTGCTTGGGTTCTGAAATTTAAAAAAAAAAAAGCCTATTACCTTAATAAGCCAAGTGACTACATTAAATATTATCTAAAATAAAAAACACACCTAACCTTTCTAAAACATTAAAAGAGATGCCATCTTTCTTTTAAATCAGTATTAAGAAAAAACACCATTTACACTAAAAAGCCTGCATATGTGTTACAATTTTATATTGACTTTAAAATTCAGAAAATAAAATAAGATTCGCTAATGCCTGTTTGTTTGGACTTTGCAGTGGTGGAAGAAATGAGCAGGGACACATAAGTCCTGGCTCTGCCATCGCCCTGTGTGGGACCTTAGGCAAACCTTAAACTCCGTGGGCCTCAATGCCTGTATCTACAGAGTGACAATTCTTCATATCAGTGGTTTTCAATTTCCTTTTTAAGCAACAGAATTGTGTTTTCCTTCATACAAAATCCTTCTTGAAAGGTATCATAGAAAACTGATGGACTCACAAGATGGGTGTCTATGTACAAGAGGGGTATGGAGGGACCCTGCTTCTCCCCCTCGATTCCCCACGGGCCAAAGTAGTCCAAGACCCTTATCCAGAACTCAGTGGAAGAAGATCACTTCTGCAAAGTCCCTCTAATACCTCCTACCAATTTATCTCCTTTTCATCGAGTAACTAGGAATAAACATCTAAAAAGGAATTTTGTCAGCCTTAAACTGATTTTTTATTTTCTAAAACTTAGTTTTTAAATATGAATCAAAATATCTGTAAAATTACTGATTAAAGAAGGAGTGAACTTTATTTTTGGGAAATAAGAGTAAGGAAGAACAGTTAATCATCATTTTATACAAGTCTGATTGCCCTCTTTTGTGTCAATTTGGTGCAAAGCCTGCTTTCCTCCATCTAAGATCATTTCAGAGCATCTGTAGTTTCTCAGTTTTCTTCAATGAACATGTTACTTTTTTCATGAGAATAAAAATGAGCCTACATGTAAAGGTGAGTGTTGCTATGTCTCCAATCTAATGCCATCCCCACACTTGCAGAGACTATGTTAACTGTTGGGCAGGAAGAATCCACAGACCTTTCCCTGAGGTGGACCTATTGCCAGGGAGTTCTGAGGCTCAGACACTTGGAGCGTAAGTTAAAAAACAACTGCACATTAAAGACTGGCTCTGTTACCTTACTAACAGCTAACAGCTTCTGTGTAAGCTGAGTGATGAGAGTAGGGATGTAGGGGATTATGGCTTCTTGTAGGAGGGAAAAACTTCTCATGATAGCTGTAAAATACAAAAACAGCGAAAACAAACAGTTTAGTTAAATTTCAGAACAAAATAGTGATTAGGGGGAGAAAAAGCCCACTGATTCATCAACTAACATTTTAAGACCCTTAAGCAACCCCCAGTTAGCTTTCTACATTCAGAAATAATTTAAATTTCCCTTCCTTTTAAAATTAGGCCAAGGATTGGCAACAAAATTTAGCTGGGAAATACTGAGTATTTCCAGAAGGCCTAAGGCTTACAGAATTAAGAAAGGGATAATAACAACAATGAGGAGACTAAGGGGCAGGCGGCGAGGAGGAGGGGTAGAGGGCTGGCACGGGGGAGCAGCAAGTGGGGGGGAGCCGCGTCAGGTCTCTAATTCCACCTAGGAATCAGCGGCAGGGAAGGTGCAGTCCTAGCCTATGGAAACATGGCACAGCCACTGGAAACTGAAAGAGAATACCACGTACCCATCTCCCCCCAAAAAGAGAGATTAGGGACCTAAGAAAAATCCAAAAATACATATAAAGTTATGGAGGATCCGTATTTCAAAACTACTGCTCATTAACAGATGCCTAAAAACACTTGGCATGGGAGATAAATACACTATTAAGCTAAAAATGTTTGATGGCTGTTTTTGCACAAGCAGAATGGATGTTTACTAAGGAGAGCACCTACCACATGCCGGGCACAGAGGAGAGTTACCCTCTCTTGCCTCCTAAACTTCACAATGATGTTTCCTCTACCTGAGCCAAAGACTCTCCCTCCAACAAGTTAATCGCTACCTATCCCTCACCTTAGCCTGGACATCACTTCCTAGAGAAAGCCTTCCCCTGAGCTGGGTGAAGAGGGTTGGAGGATGGACTAGCGCCCTTCCTCTGGGATGGCACAGAATCCCTTCATTCACTCGTACAACAGTATTTACTGAGAAGGTGTTACATACGGGGCGCTCCTGCATACCCTAGGAACATAGCAATGAGGACCACAGACCAGTTAGCTGTCTCACAAAAATGGACATTAAATAACAGTAATGACACATCACTGTGGAGAGAGGTCTAATGCTGAAAACACACACAAATACACACATATAAACACATGCACACGCACACACACATCCCCCAGGGGTCCTGACCCAGGCCAGAGGCATCAGGGATAGTTTCTTTGAAAAGCATTTCCTATGAGTCAGACACTGTGCTAGGCTCTTGGAATGCAACAGTTATGAATATGACTAAGATTATCCCTGAAGTCAGAGCTGTCACCAAGACACTGTCCTAATGCAGCCTGGCAGATGGCTAGAGGTGCCTGTGTCCTTGGCAGCATGTCTACGAAGGCAAGATCTGTGTGGTCTATCAAGTGCACCCAGGTTTCACAACAAGACGAAGCATCACATGCCATCAATAAATGTTGTCTGAGCTGATCTGATCTTTGCCCTCAAGAAATTCAATCTAGAAAAGGAGAAAGGAGTTTGCTACTTTTTTTTTAATAAGAGGAGTTCTACATCAAGTTAGGGTAAAATTTTTTTCTGTAAACACTGTTAATACAAAACAATATCTTTCATTTTAAAACACCCAAATCTAATTCTTGGCAAACAGTATCTGGTTCACAGACTACGTAATCTGAAGTAGAACTCAGAGTGCTCACCCCTGTAAACTGAGATTAGATACTTATGGTCTGTACACCAGGGAAACGGCCTACCTTTCATAATATATTCATTTTCTGAAGAGCCAGGAAGTGTGAGAGCTTTGAAAAGGTTTGTTAGCAGAATCTCAACAAACGGTGCGATTTCTGCAGCTGTAAAGCTATAGATGAAAAAACAGCTTTCAGTCACTACCAACTCTTGAGCTTGTCACTTTGGAATATCCTTGTCAACTACTAAATCACACTTCTTGGCATAAAACCGAGCCAAGTCCCACCACTGACAATCAGTAGACAGCTTAGGAAGATAGTTTTTTATATGTGTTCATGTTAAGTTCCTAAAAAGGCACATCTGGGACCAAACACAATTAAACAAACCAACAACCAGGCAAACCCAACACCATCTAAGGTTGGGAAGGCCATCCCTGCTTCCTAGCTATCGCCATCGAGAACAGAACTCAAGCTCTCAGGGGTCTCAGTCATCTACTGTTCCCAGAAGTGGAGCAGCTTCAGAACTGTTTTTCTGCATCAGTTCTGGGCCTGAAGACAGGTACTGGCTTGACTCATTTCAAAGGATGTCCTTTTAACCGTTAACTGGCCACTGAGAGTGTCTGTGCTTCAAGTTCTTGATGAAGAAAGAACCTAGAACTGTTTTCCATCTCTTACCCAAAGCTCAGTTTCAAGAATAACTGTTGAAGAATGGACTGAAAGACACACAGACTGTCCACCCCTCCACATCTTTCCTTGGATCAGGCCAGAAGAGCGACACTCTTGGAATCTAGAGAATTACTTTCACTCAGCTGTGTCATATCTCAGCACTGAGTAAGATGACAAAAACAGCCAGGTGAAGATAACTGTTGCATGATGTTGCTAAGAACACTGCTATTACAAAGTATTTCCTTAATCAGGGCCCACTTCTGAGATACCTTCTGAGTAACTGTTTTAATTTTAATCTCACGGACATTGTGAAAATTTTAACTCACCAAGTTTCCCTCTTTGCCTTGGTTGTTAGGAGACTCCACACATAAAATTCAAGAGTTTCTTTAACTACTGTACAGGATCCTCTGACACATTTCTATTTATTAATCTCACCTCAGTTATTTGCCTTTGTTTCAATTTCCTCTATTTAACTTTATTGTCCTAATGTATCTATTTTGGCCTGCTGCCTCAAATTCTTTTGGAATGAGACATAGTATAAATTAGTAAAAAGTACACATTTATTTTTCTAACTACTAATGAAATTATAAATATATTCAGAGATATCTCTCACCAGTATAGAACAGTCCCTACTCCAAGCTGAAAAAATATAAATTGCTTAGAATCCAATACTTACAGAGTGGTGTTGTTAGGCCCCCTCATAGTAAACAGCCTCTCAAGAGCATGTGCTGCGTAAGTATGAACAACTATACTTTCAGCTTGAAGATGATTAATCAAGAGAGGAATAGAGACTAAAAGATGCTCTTTTGGTACCTGAAAAATACAATAATATATATGTTCTAACTCAATGATGCTATCTTTGAGTAAAAGAAAACTGAAAGAGAAGAACTTGCTGATTCTAAAAAGTATGTTTTTTTCAGCTGTTACAAAGGGAGCTGACATGGTTCAGAAATCAAAACTTCTACCTCCACACAATGGTTCAATTCACATTCACTTTTCTAATTCTCTTTCTCTGAGCATAAAACTATGATTAGGGTAAAATCTTACAGATAAAGGAACACACCATAAAATAACAACATCATAGAGAAGCAGACTAAGATTTCATTAATCTTAAGAACTATATTTTTCACTAGCATATATTTCTTGGAAAAGTCATTCAAACTCTTTGTGCCTCACTTTCTCTTCTAAAAAAAGGGGGGGGGGCAAAAGAATACTAATCTTCATTAAAAACCTCTAAAAATTTAGAATACCCATTAGTCTTTAAAATAGAACAGCTTCACAAGGTTGCGTGTAACCTTGGTAAACACCTGCCAAAGACACATAAAAGTTGTAAATCAAGAAATTAAAGAATCAGCCACAGGAAATAAACCAAGAAATTAAAGAATCAGCCACAGGAAATAAACTGTGGCATATTCTTACGATGGAATACCACACAGCTATTAAAAAATGAACCATAACACATCTACTAAAGTGATAACTCTCAAAAACAATGTTAAGCACAAAAAAAATGTGTAGACCAATACTTATAGACTGATATTTATATAAATAAAAATTTTAAACTTATAAAATAGTATGGAATTTTTATGGAAACAGATATATAGTAAAACCATAAATAAACACTTATATGGGTATAAAGCAGACTACATTCATTGCAGTAATTACCTCTGGGGAGAAGGAGAATAGAGAGAGAGTGCCCAGGGTGCCTCCATTGTATATGTACGTTTAAGTAATTATGGCCTGGAGTTAAGATTTGTGGTGGTTATATGAATATCATTCTATTATTCTCTGTTCTTACTTATATGTTTAAAATAATTTGCAAGATGGCAGCACTATAATATGGTAGAGTGTCAGAGGAATAAGATGACTTTGCATGTTTTGTTTTCTGTCTCACTAAAACTGAAGTGACAAAGTGTTAAGAATCAAAAGGATCGGGCCGGCCCCGTGGCTTAGCGGTTAAGTGCGCGCGCTCTGCTGCTGGCGGCCCGGGTTCGCATCCCGGGCGCGCACCGACGCACTGCTTCTCTGGCCATGCTGAGGCCACGTCCCACGTACAGCAACTAGAAAGATGTGCAGCTATGACATACAACTATCTACTGGGGCTTTGGGGGGAAAAAATAAATAAATAAAATCTTAAAAAAAAAAAAGAATCAAAAGGATCATATAACTCAATAGGAAAAAAACAAACAATCCAATTAAAAAATGGGCAGAGAATCTGAATGGACATTTTTCCATAGAAGACATACAGATGGCCAACAGGTACATGAAAAGGTACCTGTCAGGGTACTAATCTCAGGGTAAATAATGTCATCACTAATAATCAGGGAAATGCAAATCAAAACCAAAATGAGGTATCACCTCATACCTGTTAGAATGGCTATCATTAAAAAGATAAGAAATTTAAGTGTTGGCGAGGATATGGAGAAAAGGGAACCCTTGTGCACTGTTGGTGGAAATGTAAATTAGTGCGGCCACTATGGAAAACAGTATGGAGGTTCTCAAAAAATTAAAAATAGAACTACCACATAATTGAGCAATTCTACTTCTGGGTATTTATCCAAAGGAAACAAAAACACTAACTCAAAAAGATATCTGCAGCCCCAAGTTCACAGCAACATTGTTAACAATGGCCAAGACATGGAAGCAACCTAAGTGTTTACCGATGGATGAATGGATAAAGAAAATGTGCTATGTGTATACACAGACACAGTGGAATATTATTCAGCCATAAAAAAAGGAAATCTTGCCATTTGTGACAAGATGGATGGACCCTGAGGGCATCATGCTAAGTGAAATAAGTCAGACAGAGAAAAGACAAATACCAAACGTTCTCTTATATGTTGAATCTAAAACAAAACAAAAAACAAAAAACTGAGCTCAATGATACAGAGAACAGATTGGTGGTTTCCAGAAGTGTGAGGTGGGGAGTGGGCAAAATGGTTGAAGATGGTCAAAAGGTACATACTTCCACTTATAAAATAAGTAAGTCATGGAGATGTAATGTACCGTACGGTGACTATAGTTAATAATATTATGTTACCTATTAAAGTTGCTAATAGAGTAGGTCTTAAAGTTCTCATCACAAGACAATTTTTGTAACTATGTATGGTGCTGGGTGTTAACTAGACTTACTATGTTGATCATTTCACAATATATACAAATATTGAATCATTATGTTGTATACCTGAAACTAATGTTGTATGTCAATTACATCTCAATTAAAAACAAAAAGAGAGAGATGCAGGAACCGGGTCTCCCCTCTCTGGGAGCGTCTGCTTACTGACAAGCATGAGGTGGTGGAATTTCTCTTTATTCTCTTTGCCGAGACCTAATAATTGAATGTCTGTAAGTCAAATGAGGTGAGATTACAACCCAGGCATTAAGATTGTACTTGGCAAATAGTAAATACTTAGGTAAATGTTAGCTACACTAATACTTCCTCCATCACAGGTAACTGTCAAAAGGGCATTCTGCCCTGAAGTAGGTAGAGCTGACTGAAGCGATCTGTCCTCCCTGTGGGTCAACTGTTAATAAATTTCTCTGTTGAGATCTTCAAACAGACAATAACAGATAACTTAATGGTGGAGTGGATGGTTTAAAATTGCCCACTGTCTTTCCAACATAAGAAACAGAGTGCTCCTGCATGAAGAGCAGCCCCAGGTATGGTCTGTTTTCCTTTCTCGTCCAGGTACTGATGGGCTGGAGTCTGGACATGATCGATCAAAAGGGGGACTAAGGGGCCGACCTGGTGGCATAGTGGTTAAGTTCACGCACTCCGATTCAGCGGCCCAGGGTTCGCAGGTTCAGATCACGGGCACGGACCAACGCACTGCTTATCAAGTCATGCTGTGGCAGGGTCCCCCATATCAAGTAGAGGAAAATGGGCACGGATGTTAGCCCAGGGCCAATCTTCTTCAGCAAAGAGAGGATTGACAACAGATGTTAGCTCAGGGCTAATCTTGCTCAAAAAAAAGGGGGGAGTTTTATATAGGGGAATTTATGGTTGTAAAATTAATTTAAATACTTTAGGATCCACAAATTCTTATTCAGAGTCCAAACTATTTGGAAAATATATGAATCAACCAATGAAAAATTTTAAGAATATTTTGTTTGACTTTGAACACGTTTGGGGAGCTGCCGTGAAGAACTTTAACAAAGAAAGGGTTGTGACTAACAGACGGAGTCACTGACTAGAGGGGGCTGACCCAGAGTCTCCGTGAACTCGTTGGACTGACTGTTACCTTCCAGTCCTGTGGAATGAAGACGAGAGATCACGTCTAGGACACATAAAGCCAGAGCAGTGGTTTGTTGGTTAGGGTGCAAGCATTCTGCACTGGAGAGTTGCAGGAAATAAATTTGTCTTCTGTCATTAAAAAAAAGAATCAGAAGAAAACTACATGTTTTCTAAAAGTTAAGAAAAGACCAACAATCAAATAGAAATATGGGCAAAAGAGTATGATTAGATAGTCCACAGAAAAGAAATTAAAATGGCCCTTTAAATGGAAAGATATGCAACTGAACTCAAAATAAGAGAAATGCAAATTGAAACTGCAGTCAGGTACCATTGCACATCTATAGATTGGCAAAATTCCAATGCACTCTATTGGGGAAACAGGCACTATCATTCAATTTTTAAAGAAATGCAACAGATACAACCCCTATGGAAGGGAATTTGGCAGAATCTAGCAAAATTATATGTGTGTTTACCTTCTAATTTGGCAATCCTACTAGCAATCTATCTCAAAGTTACAAGTAGGCAAAAATACTAAGTGACATATACACAAGGCTATTAAAAGTATTATTTAAAATAATTAGTATTATTTAAAAGAGTGAAAAATAGAAAACATCAAGAATATCTTTATACGGGGAGACTGGATGAGAAAACCATGGGAGAGCCACCTAATGGAGTACCACACTATTTAAAAAAAAAAGGAGGAATATATACTACTAGGGAATAACATCCAGGATTTATTAAGTGAAAAAGTAAGGTGAAAAACAGTGTGTTTTGTATACTCTCTGTGTAGAAGGAAGGGAAATATAAATATACATAGGATAGGTATTAGGTTATATTTTCAAAAATAAATAATAGAAACATAAATCAAAACTCGATAAAGAATGCTTACCTTTAGAGAGAGGGAAGGGACAGGGATGAAACCTAGACCTTGCACATGCACCTTGCTTTTCACTGTCTGACTTTGGAGGCATATAAAGTAAACTTTCTCATGCCCCCCCAAAATAAAAACAAAACGAACCCACAAACAAATGAACCTAACGGTCTACCTAGTGGCAAAAATGCACAAAGAATAATTTAAAGTTGCTCTAAATATAGTATTTTTGTGTGTGAGATCAGCCCTGTGCTAACATCTGCCAATCCTCCTCCTTTTTTTTTTTCTTTTGCTGAGGAAGACTGGCCCTGGACTAACATCCGTGCCCATCTTCCTCCACTTTACATGGGATGCCACCACAGCATGGCTTGCCAAGAGGTGTGTCAGTGCGCGCCCGGGATCCGAACCTGTGAGCCCTGGGCCACCGCAGCGGAGCACGCGCGCTTAACTGCTTGTGCCACCAGACTGGCCCTAAATATAGTATTTTTTGACTAGACATACTTAATAGGATATTCTAAGGATATAAAAACCACAAAGAAATCAAACTGTTTTCAGCAGCATTACTTTAATAATAATATTGGTATTGTTATTTATTTCCTGGCTCTCTCTTGTGAAAAAGCCTAGAACTAATAACAACTCATTAGCATTAACCCTAGCACCTAGATTATGGTCTTTAAATAACATTTCCTACCTTCAAGAGGTGGCTAACTCAGGTCTGGGGCATGAAATGTACATGATGAACCTGGTACATTTTGTAATGTATGAAAGAAGGGAAGCTATTAAAGGCTACTAAGTTTATGTCAAGAGGACACAGGAATCTACCAGCCAAAGATGGAACTAGAATGTCAAAAAAACTCTCATTTGTCATCTTTGGAGGTTGGTAAGGTACTAACTCATTACCCTGAAAACTGATTCAAGGGAAAACCCCACAAACATTTATCCTGCTTTTCCCATACAAACTGGTAATTAAATCATCTATGAGACAGAGGTGGTGGTCGCACAAAAGAATGAATACACATAGAAACCAAACCACTTAAGTGTACATTCTAAAATGGTGCATTTTATATTAAGTATAAAGTATATTTCAATTAAAAAACATGTCAATGATAGGAAATTCTTCTTCACCTGAATCCACTGATAACTCTTAACATCACTAAAAGTGGACAACCAGACACTGAGTATGTCCTAATGAAATGAAACAAAGTACACCTATGACAAATTCTTGCCACCCCCCCAACCCCGGAATCAAAATCTAATCGAACCCCCTAGATTTATCAATTTTGAAATACAAGGAATAGAGGAACAAGATAAAATGACACTTTTGAAACAAATGTGGAAAATTAAACATGGTCTGGAATTATATACTCAAGAGTTACTGTTAATTTTATTAGATGTGGATATCAAATAAGACTGCACAGTAAAAGGGAAGAGACGTTGGTATACAATAAAACTCTTAAGAGATTAAATGGCATGTAACATATAAATGAAAAGCTACTTACTTGATTCCTAAAAATCATAATGTATTTGATACCATCAGCTTTAAGAACAGGAAATTCATTCACTATTAAAAAAATAAAAAGTCATAGTTATTTAAGTGCTAAGGACTGTTACTCCCGAACTGGTGATAACATTATCAGATTTTTAAAACAAGGTTTTGGTAACCAAAATGTCAAGTAATTGAGGCTTAGTTAATTATATAATGATCTACCATGTAGCTAGTAATTCTAGTAAGATTATAATTTATTTTTTCCCCTTACCTTTAAGTTTCATTACAAATAAACAAGTATTACTTATATAACTGAATAAAAATGATTTTGACCATGAACTAATGACCATATCACCTTCTTCCCAGAATTGAAGCTATTCTGAATCAACAGCGGATCTCTGGCTAGGATTTGCTTTCAACTGCTCTAGCGATGGGAAAATAAATTAGTGAAAGGAATAGAATATTGGCCAATTGTTACAAATTCTTGAAGCTGGATGATGGTAACATGAAGTTCATTATAATATTCTCCCTTTTAGTGTACTTAAATTTTCCATACAAAAAGTTTTAAAAAAGGGGATGGATATATACACATGTTCATAAACATAGGAAATTGTCCTTAATATTTATCAGTTTTGAGTACTTTAAACTTACTTCAATTTTTAAGATTTCATTTTTCAAATGAGAAGGAAAAGAAAACCAAAGTGTAATTCCCAGACTGTATACCAGGATAACAAAGCTGAGTTACAATTCAGTCTTACTTGTTCCTGTTTTCCTTATACACAAGAAACGTTTTCTTTATAGAAAATTAATTTCATCTAGGCAAGATTTGGAGCAACCCCTCGAGATTTTATTCAATAAAAGAAATAACTCCAGCAAGGAGAGGAGCCAGTTTCTTGAGGATCATGGTGAGTCAGAGCCCTATTATGACTTTTGCTATAACGTTACTTATTTTGTAGTATAAAATAACAATGCAAATAAAAATTGCAGGTATAGTAAGTTGTATAAAAAGAATTTCACAAAACTCACCATTAGCTGATTTTAAATCAGGGAGAATGTGATTTACAAAGAACTCAGTCAGGTTTACAAGTTCATTTGCTTGTGTAATTCCATGCTGGAAAAAACAAATTTGTAACAGGGTAAAATAACATGAAATTCCTGTATATATCTACCACATTGGAAACTTAAGCAACTTTAGAAAACCAGGTTAAAAATGGAGACAAGGGGCCAGCCTGGTGGCATAGTGGTTAAGCTCACGCGCTCCACTCCAGCGGCCCAGGATTTGCAGGTTCGGATGCCAGGCGTGGACCTACACACTGCTTATCAAGCCGTGCTGTGGCAGGTGTCCCACATATAAAGCAGAGGAAGGTGGGCACAGGTGTTAGCCCAGGACCAATCTTCCTCAGCAAAAAGAGGAAGACTGGCAATGGATGTTAGCTCAGGGCTAATCTTCCTCACCAAAAAAAAGAGATGAATGCTTCAAAACACAAACTGCTTAAATATAAAACAAGACTATTTTAATAGATCATAAAGAAATTTCCCTAAATTAAAGAACAGCTAAATTTAAATTTAGCACATTTTCTACACTGAGTCTCAGCTAAGGTAACAAGTGTGGCATCTGTCAATTTTTGGGCCATAAGGAACTTAAGCCCTTAATACATCAACATAAAGTCATCTTTGGAGATTATATGAATTCTAATCAGAATAGGTTATCTAGCAGAGTAGACTGTATCATCAAAAATATATTACTTCTTTTTGACTTCTGTGGATACTGACAAATCTGTTTTAGAAACAAAACTATACTGAAAAGAGTCACCTTCTGTGTTTGAGCTTTCGATGCCAAAGAAGTCACTAGGTAAATGGCTGCATCTTTGTGTTTCCAGTTGACGGATGGATTTTTTGCATATTCTTGCAGCATGGAATTAACATAACCAGAGAAGATTCCTGTCACGGGTCCCTCAAAAAATTTGCATAATCCTCGTACTAGATCACAAGCAGCCCTGCGTCTAGTATCAATATCTAGAAAATCAAAGGGAAATACATCATGGGAGAAAGAAACAACCACCAACCAACTGATCAAGTTTATAAGTCAACAAACTGCCATCTGATAGCTGTCAGCACTTAAAAAATAAAAAGAACTTTGTTTTCAAAAGAAATACAAAATGAGAATGAAACTAAAAAGGACATAGTAGAATCAAAACACTAGTAAGTATATAAAAAAAGAGAAGACAAATGATTCAACTTTTGATACTTTGATATAGCTCGTAAGAGCTACTTTAGAAGGTGTACAACTTCAAGAAGGAAAACAGTTCTTCAATGAAAGCCAGTTGAAATGACACACTTATTCCAACTCCCACTCCTCCCATATTTACTAGAAAGAGAGCAACCTTAAAACTGGCTTGCTAAGAGACTAACGGTAAAAACCCAAAATACATACCAGATCCTTCCAAATCTCTTCTTATGTACTCCTCAGAATTATCTTCAAAGGCTTCTTCATCAGCAGCTACAAAGAGAATTGAGATTTCAGATAACTCCTCAAAAGATACAAGTCATTATACTTTTACAGCTGAGTATGCAGAAGAGTATGCAGAACTGCCATGTTTTACAGCAAAGTGTTCTTTCTCAAAAAATGACTACCTCATATACTCTGAATCATTACTTAGAGCAGCAAATACTACCCTGAAAGGTTAGGTAATAGGTAATGCACACATCTGTGATATAGGTTCCCTTGTTCTAATATGACAGGGTCCCCAGAATTGGACTTCACTATCAACTTTGAAAAGTGAGTGTTGGGGACCAATCTAGTGATGCCAGCTTTTTATTTTGCCAAATAAGGACATTAAAAAAAACAACCTAACACCTATAATCATCATTATTTCATAAAAGTCATTTCAATACCAAAAAAGAGTAGGACGGACAATATCAGAATAAAGATCGGTCCTTCAAATATAGTTTTATGAAAACACAAAAGGAAATAAAACTTCGCATTGTATTGTCCTTTATTTCCTAATTTTGTTCCAGACTGATAATTTGAGAACCACTGATCTACTGACTGCTCTGACACAGAACACAATTCCTTCCACATTTACTACTTGCTCTTCCCAACTGTAAGAAGGAAAGACATTTTGTATATAAACACAGACCCTTAGGACTATCTTAACCTTAAGCACAAACTAAGTGGGCTTCTTTCAACGTATTTAGAAGTTTTCAATCACTCCTAGTTTCAAGTCAACTGTTTAAAAACAGCTATTTGCCTTGGTGAAATATTAAATCAAACAAAACCAAATTCTTTCCCTAAGTTGAGATCCTGGATAGTTTACTTTCTTCTCAATATAACAGAATTTTTTAGTCTTATTCAATATTTCCATGAAAAAGTCTCCACAGTACACAACAAAGCTCATCACAGTAGCACTCATTTCATACATGCCTTTTATACCACATCTTTGTCTTAGTTTAGAAAATAGGCAATAAATGGGCTACAAGAAGTTTTATTTAGCAATAAAAAAAAATCAGATTGAACATGTTATGAGAAAGCTTTACATTTTGCCATAATTACCTCTAAATTCCATGTTAGGCACAATAACCTTTTCACAGATACTTGTCAGCGTGTTCTGGTCTTCAAACAGATTTTTATAGTGAGGTCTCTCACAAACTGAAGCCAGAAACTGAATTGCATTACTTACTAACTGGAATAAAACACAAAAATAAGCATATTTTTAAAAGCAAAACTCAATCGCTTATTTCTTGGAGGAGGTAGGGAGGGAATGTCTTAATTATTTGTCTCTACCATCATCTTACCAAGTCATATTTAACCTCTTGACCTGTTGTAACTAGTAAATTCCAGATGGCTGTGACAAAACGAGGCAGGTACCGCTGAAATTCTTCATCATACTTTTGTGCATAGAGGGCAGCATTATCACAAATCTGGGATTTCAAGAGCTCCAACAAGCCTGCTTCCTCTTCATCCTCACATAAGACAAAACAGAAAACTCAAATATATAACTTCAATGCCACCATAAATAGAGAGCAGCTGTAATTTACCTGAACTCTTTAAAAAATTTAAATCCAATCAAGTGAGATTTATACCCGGGACACAGGAATGGTTCAACATCCACAAATCAATCAACGTGATATACCATATTAACAAAATGAGGAATAAAAACCATATGATCATCTCAATAGATGCAGAGAAAGCTTATGACAAGATCCAACATCCATTTATGATAAAAACTCTCAACAAAATGGGTATAGAAGGAAAGTACCTTAACATAATAAAGGCCATATATGACAAACCCACAGCCAACATCATACTCAATGGGGAAAAACTGAAAGCCATCCCTCTGAAAACAGGGACAAGACAAGGGTGCCCACTCTCACCACTCTTATTCAACACAGTACTGGAGATTTTGGCCAGAGCAATTAGGCAAGAAAAAGGAATAAAAGGAATCCAAATAGGCAACGAAGAAGTGAAACTCTCGCTGTTTGCAGATGACATGATTTTATATATAGAAAACCCTAAAGAATCCATTGGAAAACTATTACAAATAATCAACAACTACAGCAAAGTCGCAGGGTACAAAATCAGTCTATAAAAATCAGTTGCATTTCTGTATGCTAATAACGAACTAACAGACAGCTCAAAATGATAATACCATTTACAATTGCATCAAAAACAATAAAGTATCTAGGAATAAATCTTACCAAGGAGGTGAAAGACCTATACAATGAAAACTACAAGACATTATTGAAAGAAATTGATAATGACATAAAGAATGGAAAGATATGCCATGCACATGGATTGGAAGAATAAACATAGTTAAAATGTCTGTATTACCTAAAGCAATCTACAGATTCAGCGCAATCCCAATCAGAATCCCAATGACATTCTTCACAGAAATAGAAAAAAGAATACTAAAATTCATATGGGGCAACAAAAGACCCCGAATAGCTAAAGCAATCCTAAGAAAAAAGAAGAAAGCTGGGGGCGTCACAATCCCTGACTTCAAAACATACTACAAAGCAATAGTAATCAAAACAGTATGGTACCAGTATAAAAACAGACACACAGATCAATGGAACAGAATTGAAAGCCCAGAAATAAAACCACACATATACAGATAGCTAATTTTTGACAAAGGAGCTAAGAACATACAATGGAGAAAGGAAAGTCTCTTCAATAAATGGTTTTGGGAAAAATGGACAGCCACACGCAAAAGAATGAAAGTGGACCATCTGCTATCGCCATTCACAAAAATTAACTCAAAATGGATCAAAGACCTGAAGGTGAGACCTGAAACTATAAAACTCATAGAAGAAAATATGGGCAATACACTATTTGACATTGGTCATAAAGGAATCTTTTCGGATGACATGCCTACCCAGACTAGGGAAACTAAAGAAAAAATAAGCAAGTGGGACTTCATCAGATTAAAGAGCTTCTACAAGACAAACGAAACCAGGATCAAAATGAATAGACAACCCACCAGCTGGGAGAAAATATTTGCAAAACATATATCTGACGAGGGGTTAATCTCCGTAATATACAAAGAACTCACACAACTGAATAACAAAAAAACAAACAACTCAATCAAAAAATGGGCAGAGGAAATGAACAGACACTTCTCCTAAGAAGACATACAGATGGCCAATAGGCACATGAAAAGATGTTCAACATCACTAATCATCAGGGAAATGCAAATCAAAACAACACTGAGATATCACCTCATGCCCATTAGAATGGCTATAATCACCAAGACAAACAACAACAAATGTTGGAGAGGATGTGGAGAAACAGGAACCCTCATACACAGCTGGTGGGAATGCAAACTGGTGCAGCCTCTATGGAAAATGGTATGGAGATTCCTCAAAAAGTTAAAAATAGAAATACCCTATGATCCAGCTATCCCACTACTGGGAATCTATCCAACGAATCTGAAATCAACAATCCAAAAAGGCTTATGCACCCCTATGTTCATTGCAGCGTTATTCAATATAGCCAAGAAGTGGAAGCAACCCAAGTGTCCCTCGACTGATGATTGGATCAAGAAAATGTGGTATATGGGCCGGCCCTGTGGCTTGGTGGTTAAGTGTGCGCGCTGCGATGCTGGTGGCCCGGGTTCGGATCCCGGGTGCGCATCGAGGCACCGCTTCTCCGTTCATCCTGAGGCCGAGTCCCACATACAGCAACTAGAAGGATGTGCAGCTACGACATACAACTATCCACTGGGGCTTTGGGGGGAAAAAAAATAAAATAAATAAAATCTTTAAAAAAAAAAAAAAAAAAAAAAAGAAAATGTGGTATATATGTATAATGCAATACTACTCAGCCATAAAAAAAGACAAAATTGTCCCATTTGCAACAACATGGATGGGCCTAGAGGGTATTATGTTAAGTGAAATAAAGTGAAATAAGCCAAAAAGAGAAAGACAAACATTGCATGATTTTACTCATATGTGGAATATAAACCAATACACAGTCAGAGAGAACTGTACTGTGGTTACCAGGGGCTAGGGGGTGGGCGGTGGGCACAAGGGGTGAAGGGAGACATGTATATAGTGATTGACAAACAAAAATGTACAACCAAAATTTCACAATGTTATCAACTATTAAGACATCAATAAAAAAAAAAAAATTTAAATCCAAAGCCAAGGGCCGGCCCTGTGGCTTGGTGGTTAAGTGCGCGCGCTGCGATGCTGGCGGCCCGGGTTCGGATCCCGGGTGCGCATCGAGGCACCACTTCTCCGTTCATCCTGAGGCCGAGTCCCACATGCAGCAACTAGAAGGATGTGCAGCTACGACACACAACTATCCACTGGGGCTTTGGGGGGAAAAAATAAAATAAATAAAATCTTTAAATCCAAAGCCAAGTGTTGTAAGCTACATCTATGTCACTCTCAATCTATTTACCTAGTCTTTCAAATAAATAAAAGATGAAATACTTCTCATTTATTAATCACTAAGAGTAGCCCTCAAAAGGTTTTTGTTTCTTAGGAAAGTGATAGATCATAAATATATTAATAATCAAGCAAATGAGTAACACAGACTAAGTGCTTACATTGAAAAGTACATATTACAAAATCCAGGTCAGAAATTTTCACACATTACAAACTTTCATCGTGTTCTCTCTTTCCCACACTGTGGATGACTTTTTAAAAGGAGGCTATTACTATAAAAGTTCAAGTTTTCTTAATACCTTCAATGATAAATAATTTTCTATTTCATAAAATGTTCACAATGTGAATACTCTGAGGCCTTACTTTGAATAATGTAATGAAATAGCCTTATCTATAAATTGTTACCTAAGCCAGGCCCACAATAAGAGTAATTCTGTATACTACAAGCAATCAAATATGGAACATCCCACATGATCAAATGTTACTTGCATTCTTAGAATGTTATCTATTAACAATGCCAAGAGTAAATAATTTTTAAGGAACGAGAATGCTAAATGTTTTTAAATAATTTTATTTCATTTTCTGAAATTATCCTCCAAGGTTTTCAGAGGGTACTCAATTTTTTTTTTTTACATTTCTCTAAATTGAGATATAATTGACAAATAACATTATATTTCAAATAATTCTTAAATTAAAAAAAGGCTATTCGGGAAACATTTTAAACAATACTTACATCAGTTTGTAGAAGCTTATTATCTAAAGTCAAGAGGGTATGGAAATTGTTCATCCAAGTCTCCATATTATCTTCAAAAAATTCAGGGAGATCCTAAAGAATAAATGCTGACTTGAGACTTTTGATTGAAATAAATAAGTATGCTATTTTAATAAGTTTTCCCCACATCTTCCACATGCCTACAGACTCCACTCCACACTTCTCAGTCCGAGCCAACCATTACCTATTTTGACAAGAATTCTCTGCTCCAGCTAGGTCTGGCAGCTGAATAAACCATTCTGACTTCTTGCTCTGTATACTTTCAACCACAGATTATGTCACCTCTATTTCCTGTCCCAATCTAAATCTACTTATTCCTTCAAGGTCCAATTAAAATTATATGAAGACTTTCCTTACAAAACTCAGTGCTTACCAATATATTCCTTTTCCTTTCTGAACTACTGCATTTATTGTAAGATGACCAGCAATTCAGATTTATTGTCTTATAGTTACTAATTTCCTGTGGCATAATACTGCTTGCTTAATGAGGGATAAGCCCCTCAAGGGGAAAGATTATGCCGCCTTCCTCTGGGCTCCCTGACTATGTCTAACAAGTTATTAAGAGCCTCATATTACCTGACTTCTAGCAAGTAGAATTCAAAAGAAGGTGTAAGTGAAAACAGTGGTATCCTGTAAGAATTTCTCAAACTGCTGTCCAGCTGAACACTGAGGTGGGTATTGCGCTGTACATCCCCTATTCTACCTAGTCCTTTTGGGGAATGTTCTCCCTACCACTGTGAGTGTTGTCATGTTGTAAGGATTAAGTCCAGGTACTTGGCTCTGGCTATAAACAATGAAAAGGCCAGACCCTTCCTCTTGCATCTCAGTATAGTAGTGTATACCAATAAGACCCCCTTCTCAGTCCTGGAACTCTGTCTTAAAGTAATGATTCAAGAATAGAAAGAATGATTGGTGGCCACTCTCCCAGTAGCAACAGAGTGACCAGGTATTTTCTGCTATAGGACTGTGGCCGTGTTTCCTCTGAAATGCCTGGTTCTTACACCTTCCAAAGCCTGCTTCTTCAGCCTTCTGTCTCTCAGATATGCCTCCCACGAAAGCCTCTCTTTTTTGTTTTTGCTGAGAAAGTTCACCCTGAGCTAACATCTGTGCCAATCTTCTTCTACTTTGTATGCAGGTCACCGCCACAGCATGGCCACCAACGAGTAGATGTAGGTCCACACCCGGGAACCAAACCCCAGTCACCAAAGTGGAGCGTGCCAAACTTAACCACTAGGCCACGAGGCTGGCCCATGAAAGCCTCTTTGAATAAGCTAGGCAGAGCCCACTAATCAAAACGTGGTTCCCCCAGTGTTAATATCTACTTAAATGAACAAAAGAGGAAGGCCTAAGAATGTCATCTCTCAGTGTTTTTAATAAAATAGCATACAGGGTGACTCTTCAAAACAGTGATTTAGGATGCAAAGTTTCCCTAACTTACCCGAATACAAGAGAATGCTACTTTTCCCCATGAAACATCCCCCAACTTCTCTAGGAACTACTATAAAGTAGAACACTATTCGCAGATAAAGAATGAGAGGCCGGCCCGGTGGCGCAACGGTTCGCAGGGTTCGCATCCTGGGTTCACGCCGACGCACCACTCGTCAAGCCATGCTGTGGCAGCATCCCATATAGAGGAAGATGGGCACACATGTTAGCCCAGGGCCAATCTTCCTCAGCAAAAAGAGGAAGATTGGCGTCAGATGTTAGCTCAGCGCTCGTCTTCCTCACCAAAAAAAAAAAAAAAAAAAGAATGAGAGGAGTCAGAATAAAACTAATTTCTTTCAGAAAAATCAATGCTGGCAAAGAAGTTTTAATCGAGTGAAAAACGATACATTGGATATCAAAGAATAAGAATCAAAAGCAAGAAATAAAACAAAACTTACCTGAAAGTTTAAACTGTAGAACAGTTTTGAGATCAGGATCAGGGAAGAAAAAAGAATCCTCAGGGCAGAGGCATCATTTGCGTGGGTACTGCAGAGTTCAATGGTGGCCTTGGAAAGAAATTAGGGGCAGTTTTAGTGTACTGCAGACCTTAGTGAAATGGCCTTGCACTAGGCTGAGACTACTTATATTTCTTCTCTAAAATTTGGCTTTTAATTAGTATACAGTCATTTAAGAGATTTTGAAAAATACGTTAAAGTATGTATTTTTAAATTGTCCATAATAGTACTACTGAAAAGTCCAGGGTTAATATTTTGAAGGAGATCCTTCCACCCTATTCTGTGCATACATATAAATATATTACACAAATCTGTTTTCACATGCTCTCATTAAGTAATTACCCTGCCACTTGACATTTAGGTTGTTTCCAGTTGTTCATTATTCTAACTGCAATAAACAGGCTTATTTGTAAAACTTTGTGCACACCTCTAATTTTTGTAGTTTGAGATTCTAGAAATGTATTACCAAAGCAGAACAGTGTGCTATGTGCACGGGTTTTGGAAGCCAGATAGACCTTTATACAACCCAGATTCTGTTCCTCATAATCAGCATTACTTTAAGCAATAAGTTATTTCACTGGGCCCTAATCTCCTCATCTGTAATATGAGAACAATGCCCGCCTCTTAGAGAAAATAGACATAAAAGGCCCTAGTACTTTGTGTACACCTTCTATGTAAAAAGACACTTAACAAACGTTACTTCCTATATCCTAGAGTTAGGATCCTTACATGAATATTAAGGTTTTCGTAACGAAACGTCAAACTCCAGAAAGCTAGTACCACTTACAATCCAATGGACAGGACACCAGTGTTCATTTCATTGCACTCTGCCTAAGACTTTTTTTTTTTTCGTGAGGAAGACCAGTCCTGAGCTAACATCTGATGCCAATCCTCCTCTTTTTTTTTTTTTTTTGCTGAGGAAGATCAGCCCTGAGCTAACATCTGACAATCCTCCTCTTTTTGCTGAGGAAGACTGGCCCTGGGCTAACATCCGTGCCCATCTTCCTCTATATGGGATGCTGCCACAGCATGGCTTGACAAGCGGTGCGTCGGTGCGCGCCCGGGATCTGAACCGGCAAACCCCGGGCCGCCACAGCAAAGCGCACGCTTAACTGCTTGTGCCACCGGGCCGGCCCCTGGCTAAGACTTTTAACATCATTAAAAAGAAATAAAAATCTTTGCCAATCCAATAGGGTGAAAAAATTGGTCATATTTTGTCCAATCTTATTTTTTAAAGTAACAATGCACCATCAGCAAGACATCCTAACCAGGAAAAATCCTGTGTACACTACATTTTAGAAAGTTGTGAATATCACACAACTTTCCCATTTGAAAATATAAAATGAGCAGCTTTTCTAGAGTTGGCAAAACCAGGTTTGAGGCCTGGCTCTCTTTTTTATTAGCTGTGTGATACTGAACCCTCTTTTCTTATCTGGAAAAATAGCTTAACCATACATCTCTTTCAATCTTCTAGGATTCTCACAAAGATAAAGAACATGTTCAGGAAAGTCACCTGAGCACTATAAGATGATGTACAAATATATCACTAAACTCCATAAACAATCAAATCAAAATGTGGATCTATTCCTTTAAAGAGACATACTCAAATACTTGAGTGAAATATGATGCTGAGATTAGCTTTTAACTATTACTACAAAATGGAGGAGAGGAAAAAGTAAAAACAACAACAAAATGTTAGTATCTGTTAAACTCGTGTAACAGATACATGGGAGTTTATGGGAAGTTTACCATCTTCTCTATTTCCGTGTAGGTTTAAAATTTTTTTAAAAAAATGCTGCTCTAAATATTACCTATAAAATAAGCTTTCAAAGCATTCTCTTAAAATTTATATAAATATATAAGCAATTTAAAATATTAAGTAATTTAAAACTATCACAAAGATGTTATTCCATACCTTAAATAGATTAGTCAAAGGCAAAGCAAAGGCATCCAGAACAAGTTTAATTTCAGTCCATAACTCGTTTGACTTAAATTCATGGCGATATCTAGAAAATTAAGGTAAAATAGGTAGATTTACAAGTTTTATTTATTGACTTTAGGTCTTCAAGGATAGATTAGAGAAAAAAACTATGGCTAGACAGTTTTCTGAAATTCAAAGGGAATTCTTTGTTTTCGTTTTAAAGGACTCAAGCACAGTTTATGGACACTAGGTATTTCACAGGTAATAGAGCAATATGAAATAAACATCCTACTTAAGAAGAGACAAACATGATAATGAATTGAGAGGCTTATGCTTACTCTGGGATTATAATATTCAAAGGAATGACAATAGTCACAAAAATATAACTGTTTAAAAACATTTGAAAAAAGTATTTTAAAAATACAAATTTATACATCAATACCTTTTAAATAATGAATGTGCTGTACGAAGGACCCCATTAATAACATGGAAATCTCCACTCTGAAAGCGATTCACCATCTCTGTCAACAAGTCAGGCCATTTCTGAGGGAAATCTTCTCTGCCAATAATGCTAATGGCATCACTTAACTGGAGGGAGAAAAAAGACTAACTAGATAAAAACTCTACAAACAGGCCTGCCTAAAAGCGGGGCCTCACATTACCTGCTTCTGAATTTGCTCTGGGCTGCTAAGCATCAAGTGCACTATGTTGGCTTTAATGGCTACGCGGTCGGCTTCGCAAATCTTGTTTGGTTCATCTTCAACCTAAAAGCAAAACATCAATGAGCAAGTAACATAAAACCCATATCCATGACCGTATGGGTTTGCAGACAAAAGAGAATCATTTCTTATTTCCTGGTTTTCTAAGAAAATCATAGAGGAAGGTAGGGCCTTCCCTCTACATGAATGGTTCACAGAATCATTTAATAATCTGATGAAAGCATGAACCTTTCCCACAGAAAAATGTACATTCCATCCCAAATGCAAATGTTTTACATACAAATTAATAAGGTTCTCTGACTCCCTAATGCCAACTAAGAATCTCAGTCCTATAGGTAAACTAATCAGAATGTGTGCTTAAAATCTTTATAAATATATGCTATGTAGCCCATATGCATCTTCAAAAGCTTCAATCTGACTCTCACCTGAAGTCAAAGGTCTTTTCTATGAAAACTTCTTGACCATTACCAGTTTGAATGCATCCAGTTACACCACCCAGAGACGTTCTGAAGTCTCACTAGTCTTACAAATCAAGATAGATGGAGAAGGCTAGCATGTCAATAAGTACAGGGATGGATTTTTAAACATTCTAAGATTCACCAAGTTGTTTCTTCACATGTGGTAACACTTGATTATGCAAGCTTAAAAACAGTATCTGCTATTTTTAAACTCTTTTATGGAATGAGGGGGAAAAAAGATTCTAAATAAATATTTAAGCAGATTTAAAGTTGACTTTTTAGAAAAACTGGCCGTTTTTTGTCAACCTTAATACTTTCTAAATATCATTATTGCTGTCACTACAAGACAATTCTCATTTTTTTCTTTATCCTGAGCCAAGGTTTCCTCAACCTCAGCATTATTGGTATTTTTGGTCAGATAAATCCTTGCTATGGGGATCTTTCTTGCACACTATAGGATGGTTACCAGCACCCCTGGCTTCTACCCACCAGATGCCAGTAACACCCCTGCCCCCTAGTTGTGACAGCCAAAATGTCTCCCCAAATATCCCCTGGTGGGCAAAATCACTCCCAATTGAGAATCACTGTCCTAAGCTAAGGAAAATATCAGTTCCTGTTTCTTAATTTATAATTTTATACTTGTCATTAAACTTGCAGCACAATAGGATTCACCTTAAAATTAGAATATATTTCCGGGCCAGCCCTGTGGCTTAGCGGTTAAGTGCGCGTGCTCGGCTACTGGCGGCTGGGGTTCGGATCCCAGGCGCGCACCGACGCACCACCTCTCCAGCCATGCTGAGGCCACGTCCCACATACAGCAACTAGAAGGATGTGCAACTATGACATACAACTATCTACTGGGGCTTTGGGGAAAAAAAGGAGAAGGACTGGCAATAGATGTTAGCTCAGAGCCGGTCTTCCTCAGCAAAGAGGAGGATTAGCATGGATGTTAGCTCAGGGCTGATCTTCCTCACACACACACAAAAAAGAATATATTTCCATATCACACAAGATATAGGGCAAAATCCCTTATCAAAAACTTCAAATATAAATTATTTTGCATTCTATAAATCTTTTATATATAATGCAGTTTTTCAGCTTTTTATAATTTTTCTCAGTCCACAAAAGAAACTGCTCAATTATTCATTTAGATTGTGTCTTCCCATACAATGTCTCTTCAGTAGACAGTGAGCTAGAGTTAAATTCCAACCATACCGGAGGTTAAAACTAAATCTCTCACTCTCTAGCAACCTGGGTTATGAAGTTGAAGTAATCTATAAGAATTCAAATGAAACCACAAGAATTTCAGAAAAGTGTCCTGTTTAATTTCTGTCAATTCTTTAAGATTTTCTACATAGACAATCATGTCATATGTGAACAAAGACAGTTTTGTGCCTTACTTCCCAATCAGTATACCTTTTATTTCCTTTTCTTATTGCATTAGCAAGGACTTCCAGTACAACGTTGAAAAGCAGTGGTGAGGGAGGACCTCCTTGCTTTGTACCTGATTGTAGTGGGAAAGCTTCAAGTTTCTCACCACTATGATGTTAGCTGTACGTTTTTTGTAGATAGTCTTTATCAAGTCGAGAAAGTTCCCCTCTATTCCTAGTTTACTGAGAGTTTTTATCATGAACGGGTGTTGGATTTTGTCAAATGCTTTTTCTGCATCTATTGATATGATCATGTGATTTTTCTTTTTTTAGTCTATTGATGTGATAGATTACATCAATTAATTTTCAAATGTTGAACCAGCCTTGCATACCTGGAATAAATCCCACTTGGTCATGGCATATAATTTTTTTATACTTTTTTTAGATTTTATTTGCTAATATTTTGTTGAGGAGGGTCCTGTTCAATTCTATCTTTAATTTGTGTCTGAATCTTTCAGGAGCACTGCATATATAAATCTTATAAACATACGGAGTATTCAACTATGAAAATACTTACAATTCTCCAGTTTCTTTTAATATAGTTCTTGAACGTTACTGAGGCACACACTTTGATAACATTATCCTGGGACTTCTCCAGTAATGTTAAAAGCAACAGCGGGTAATTCTGATTTCCTTCTACAGATTCAAGAAACTTCTCAGCTGTAAAAGAATTTCCATATTAGAAGATTTGTGATTATAACCAATCTTTCCACTTTACGTATATGTGAACAATGTATATCTCTGATTGAAGCATCAAAAAATTGAAAGATTAGAATATTTCCCCTTAGGGAATCTATTATGGATCTACTGGGCCTCACATTTCTTATCTATTAAATGGACTATAGGGCCAGCCCTGTGGCTTAGTGGTTAAGTTCGCGAGCTCCGCTGCTGGCGGCCCGGGGTTCGGATCCCGGGCGTGCACCGACGCACCGCTTCTCCGGCCATGCTGAGGCTGTGTCCCACATACAGCAACTAGAAGGATGTGCAGCTATGACACACAACTATCTACTGGGGCTTTGGGGAAAAATAAATAAATAAATAAAAATTATAAATGGACTATATATGATGTTACATTAAATTTACATAATATTTCTGTTTTCAAATCACTTTACCATCCATTAACTCACTTGATTCTCACAAACCTATAAAGTGGTCTGATCGGATGATCACCCATCTGAAGGAGAATCTGTTTCTCAGATTAAATGACTTTAGGGCAAAAGTCTTTTACCCCATCTTGCTCCAGAGGGATTATTAAAGTACTATTAGTAATGGTAGTAATATTTCTTTTATAGTACTGTGACGAAGATTAAATGAGTTAACTCATGCTAATATACATTATTATTAACCACATGGGTCTGGTGCTTTACTCACAGATTACTTCATTAAGTTGTCACTACTACCCAGAGAGGTAGACAGTATTATCCTCATCTTAAAGACAAGGCTATTGAGGTTAATAACTTGCTGAAGATCATACAGCTAGAAGATTTCATCACTGAGAAAGCTTTAGTCCAGCTCTTATTCTACGACATTAGCCCTCAGTTTTCTTCTCAAACTAAACATTTTTAATATCAGCAATAAATTTATACAAAGATTTTACCCACATATTTTCAACTCATACTACACTTAGGGATAATAAATCTCCTACATTTAGGGATCACACGGTGAAAGTTTATAGCATTGCTTTTAATTCTTCCTATCTTAAGCTTCATAAGGCAATGCCCGTTCCAAGGTTCCAATATTTATTGAAAAGTTCTGCCATTAGCAACTATTATTTTCTACAATTTAATAATATGATTTAACACCTTTCTTCTTTCTGAACGAATCTCAAGAGTTCAACTTCCATCCTCAACTCCTTCTTGCTTTGTGTCTACCATGTCTTTCTTGAAAGATGAGGAATACTGAACTGAAAAATGTTTTTCAGGAAGGGACACACTATGGTTTTGTTTGAGTCTAGAAAGCTTTGGTTATTTCCTCTTCGTGGTCAGCATTTCATACAAGGCAATACACTGTACCCACGATTTGGGTCCAGTGCCCCAAATGTCCCAAATGTCCGTAAAGACTGCAAGGTCTCTTTCCTAAATTGTAATCAACATCCTGAAAGCAATCTTCTTATAAGTTTAAGTCTAATTATTCCTTTCTAGGTTCATTTCCTTCAACTTGCTCACAGAATATTCATACTGACATGTTTCTACACAGTCAAGGAGCCTCCAAATGTCTTCCAGTTCATCCATACCACTGTCATATCTCAACAACCACAGGAGCACAGTGGCATCTATAGGCTAGGATCCACTACATATTTCCACCTCCAGATCATTTTATAAAGATACTGAGTCACTCTAGTAACAATCCCCAAGAAAGGCTATGTTCATAACTCTCCCAAGAAACATCAATTTATTCCTACACTCTGTCCTGGATTCTTAAAACAACAGCACCTTCACCTTACAAAGATATAATTATTAAAAATAATTTTTAATAGTGTTGGCAGAGGCTTTCTGGGAAAGTCTAAGAAGATTAGAGCCATTAATTAATTTCCCCTTACCCAAGAACACAATTCTTCTTTAAGCACTAATGGGAAAATCACAATTTTCCCCTCAGAAATTACAAAGGATTTTCTAGAATAGAATGGATGCACTAACATGTTTACAATTCTATTTATTATATATAACATACGAATATAACACACACATGCATTCGTGTCTTCACTGGGCCCTTCCCAAATCCTCTCCACAAGCATGCACATTAGTAAGCTCTGAAGAAGCAGATCAAGGGCATTTCTGGTTAATATGGCTTATATGACTACCCACAAAGACACATCTGGCCCCCAGAAGTAGTTTGTTGGGTTTGCACACGTGCTCCAAAATTTTTTGAAGTTAGTTGCTATCATTTAAAAATGAGTACACTTCATATAAATATCCTTATTTTTCAAGAAAAGCTAGAAATCTGATCTTGCAAAACTAGTTTGAATCCCCCAAGTTAGCTAGTTCCAAATAATATTTGCCCCTTAACCAAGGCATATAGTCACAGGATATTACCAGTCCACACCTGGCCTGCCTCCCTCATTTACCTTCACACCTGACTCCTATGGGCATCTAAGTTTGCAATTCTAAGCTTATACTAAGTTTCTAACAGAAAATTGGTCAAATTTAGAGGGAGGGATGAAGGGAGAAACCCTAGGTCTTTAAATATATTAATTAAATCAAACCCAACAGGGATTAAGAGACAGTGTCTGATTACCTGGTTGCATTCACTTAATCCCTTTTTAGGCAATTAACTCTCATCTCTATGCCTAATTATTATATCTTTAAACAGGCAGGTGTGGGGATTTTCCAAAAGCTGAGGGACAAAGCATTCTAAACATTCTAGTACATTTTATGCCAGAAGTTGTCAAATAAAAGCTATTTTACTCAAAAAAAAAAAAAAAAAAAAAAAACCCACACACCACCATATGTTATAGCAGCTATAAGCAGCCAACCACAGACTTTATGGCTAGAGAATGAAAAATAAACTATGCCTGAGAATCCAAGTGTAAATCTTTTCTTAATTTACAAACAGGCAGATTACACAAAGGTTTCCCTCACTTGTCCTTAAAGACTAAATCAACCACAAAACAGTATTTATTCTCTTTACCTGGACGTCTGATGGCAGGATCAGGATCAAGAGTTTTCTTTAAATATTCTGTTAGCGTTTGCAAATTTGCATCGCTGAGCTCCATTGCTACAGAACCTAAAACAAACAATGAGGTTGGGGTAATTGGTCACATGGGGACACGGTGATTTACAGAAATGAATCTTTTTATATTGTGGGTCTTCCCCTCTCTGAAAGTCATGCATTTGTTATGTTTTAGGTATGGGCTATAAGCCTGACTCTTAGCTGAGACAAGGTTCCAGAAGATAAGATGGGCTTTTGTGAAATAATGGTGAGATAATTTTGAGATAAAAAACAAAGAACATATAATTCCAAAAAGATAGACATAGAAAAACAAAGTTGACGAAGTGCTCAAAGTGACCATGAAGTTTATCTGATTTAATGCTATGAAAAAAGGCAAACAAAGGGTTAAAAAAATGACTCACTAGGAATTTTTTTTTAAAGCCCCATCATGAGAAATTAAAATTTTAAGTAGCAAGTAAGGATCCCATAAAGAGTTTCGAGATTAAAGAAACCAGAATAAATTTCTTTGTGTACAACATGCAATCACAAGTACTGAAGACAAACTACATGCTGAGAATTCGCACCTAGGGAGATAATTCTGGTGTTCAGAAGATGACAGCTGTGATTATGATTAAAAAGCAACTTTCTACATCAAAAGCAAAGGCAACAAAAGCAAAAATAAATAAGGGGGACTACATCAAACTAAAAAGCTTCTGCACAGCAAAGAAAACCCTCAATAAAATGAAAAGGCAGCCTACCAAATGGGAGAAAATATTTGTAAATCATATCTGATGAGAGGTTAATATGCAAAATATATAAAGAACTCATACAACTTAGGAAAAACCAATCTGATTTAAAAATGGGCAGAAGGGCCGGCCCCGTGGCTTGGTGGTTAAGTGTGCGCGCTCCAATGCTGGTGGCCCGGGTTTGGATCCCGGGCGCACACCGAGGCACCTCTTCTCCGTCCATCCTGAGGCCGCGTCCCACACACAGCAACTAGAGGGATGTGCAGCTATGACATACAACTATCTACTGGGGCTTTGGGGGGAAAAAAAATAAATAAATAAAATCTTTAAAAATGGGCAGAAGATGTGAATAGACATTTTTCCAAAGAAGACAAACAGATGGCCAACAGGTACATGAAAAAGTGCTCAACATCAGTAATTATCAGGGAAATGCAAATCAAAACCACAATGAGATATCACTGCACACCTGTTAGGACGGTTATCATCAAAAAGACAAGAAATAGTGTTGGTGAGGATAGGGAGAAAAGGGAATCCTTGTGCACTGTTGGTGGAAATGTATATTAGCGCAGCCACTATGGAAAACAGTATGAAGGTTCCTCAAAAAATTAAAAATAGAACTACCACATGATCGAGCAATTCCACTTCTGGGTACTTATCCGAAGGAAACGAAAACACTAACTTGAAAAGATATCTATATCCCCATGTTCACTGCATTATTAACAATAGCCAAGACAGAGAAACAACCTCAGCGTCGACGGATGGATGGATGGATGGATGGATGAAGAAAGTGTGGTATACGTATACGATGGAATATTCATCAACCATAAAAAAAGAAGGAAATCCTGCCATTTCTGACAACATGGATGAACCTTGAGGACATTACGCTAAGTGAAATAAGTCAAACAAAGACAAATACCATATGATCTCACTTATAGGTGGAATCCAAAAAAAAACAAAAAACAGAATACATGGATACAGAGAACAGATTGGTGGTTGCCTGAGGTGGGGGGAGGACAAAATGAGTGAAGGTGGTCAAAAGGTACAAAATAAATAAGTCATGGAGATGTAATGTACAGCATGATGACTACATTTAATAGTATAGTGTATATTTGAAAGTTGCTAAAAATCTTAAAAACTCTGGTCACAAGAAAAAAATTTGTAATTGTGGTGATGGATGTTAACTAGACTTGTAGTAATCACTTTGCAATATATACATATATCAAATCATTATATTGTACACCTGAAACTAATAATAATGTTATATGACAATTACACCTCAATAAAAAAGCAGTACGCTCTTTTACATGGGTCTTAGAAGGATCTTTTCGAATAGCATGTCTACTTGGACAAGGGAAAAAAAACAAAAAATAAAAAAGTGAGACTTCATCAGACCAAAGAGCTTCTGCAAGGCAAAGGAAACCAGGATCAAAACGAAAAGACAACCGACCAAGTGGGAGAAGATATTTGCAAATCATATATCCGACAAGGGGTTTATCTCCATAATATACAAAGAACTCACACAACTGAACAACAAAAAAACAAACAAACCAATCAAAAAACGGGCAGAGGATATGAACAGACATTTTTCCAAAGAAGATATACAGATGGCCAATAGGCACATGAAAAGACGTTCAACGTCACTAATCATCAGGGAAATGTAAATCACAACTACACTAAGATATCACCTTACACTGTTTAGAATGGCTATAATCACCAAGACAAAAAAGTAACAAATGTTGGAGAGGTTGTGGAGAAACAGGAACCCTCATACACAGCTGGTGGGAATGCAAACTGGAACAGCCACTATGGAAAACAGTATGGAGATTTCTCAAAAAATTAAAAATAGAAATACCTTATGACCCAGCTATCCCACTACTGGGTATTTATCCAAAGAACTTGAAATCAATAATTCAGAGAGGCTTATGCACCCCTATCTTCATTGCAGCATTATTCACTATAGTCAAGAAGTGGAAGCAACCCAAGTGTCCATCAACTGATGATTAGATAAAGATGATGTGGTGTATACATATACAATGGAATAGTACTTGGCCATAAAAAAAGACAAAACCATCCCATTCGCAACAACATGGACGGACCTTGAGGGTATTATGTTAAGCGAAATAAGCCAGATAGAGAAAGACAAACACCATATGATTTGACTCATACGTGGAAGATAAACTAACACACAGACAAAGAGAACAGTTCAGTGGTTATGAGAGGAAGGGGATTAGGGGGTGGGCACAAGGGGTGAAGGGGTATATTTATATGGTGACTGACAAATAATAATGTACAACTGAAATTTCACAAAGTTATAAATTATTATGACCTCAATAATAAAAAAATGAACTTTATTATTAAAGCTTAAACAAAAATATAAATCACAGAATATGCTATAACTGACCAAAAAAATTCACATCTAATATGTTACAAAATATAAGCTAAATAAATGGCTTATGTAGATATAACTGATACCATAAGGCTAAGAAATACAAAAGAAATAGCACATATATACAGATTACAGCTGTGTGTGCGTGCACACCATTACCAATGGACCAAAAAGCTTACGACTGCTATAAACGGGACTTCATGGTCTCCAAGTTGTTAGTGAGTAGATAAAATTAAGTGCTAAACAAGAGAACTTTTTGGGGTGGAAGTGTCCTAAAAGTGTCCTAAAGTTGGACTGTAGTGATGGATGCACAACTCTATAAAATTTATGAACATTTACCAAACAGTACACTTAAAATGAATGAATTCATGATAAGTTATACCTCACTAAAACTATTTTTAAAAAACCCACTTCTGCTTAGATCCCATTAGCCAGCTTTTAGGCAACCTGGGGGGAAATGTGCCCTTTTCAGGGCAACCATGCACCAAATTAATCTGGGGTTTCTATGACAAACAATAAAAAAATCAAGTATGTAATAATTTTTGTAAAATATAATAAAGCTAAGTGGAAGAAAGGTCAAGTATACCATAATTCAAATTATATAAAAATTCACATACACTCAAAAGTATAGAAAAAACTAAAAATACACTCCAAAATGTAAACAGTGGTCATATCTACATGATAGATACAGAGTTTTATTCTCTTCATATTCTTCTAGATTTTTCTAATATCCTACAACCACCCATATATATTACATTTATAATCAGAAAGTTATTAAAATTTTATTACATTTTTAAAAATGCCTATAAAAAAAACAATCAAGTTCAGGCTCTCAAAGGAGCTTACATACTAGTTGGAAGAAAAGACACAAGTGAAATGCCAACTACAGACCTACAAAATCCCTTTCCTGCAATTCTGAAATCCAAAAATCTATGAACTGAAATTTTTTTTTTTTTTTTTTGTGAGGAAGATCAGCCCTGAGCTAACATCCATGCCAATCCTCCTCTTTGTGCTGAGGAAGACTGGCCCTGGGTTAACATCTGTGCCCATCTTCCTCCACTGTATATGGGACGCTGCCACAGCATGGCCTGACAAGCGGTGCATCGGTGCGCACCAGGGATCCCAACCCGGGCCACCAGCAGCGGAGCGCACACACTTAACCGCTACGCCATAGGGCTGGCCCCTGAAAGTTTTTTTTTAAAAACAAACTTGTGGCAGACTCATGTGGCAGAAAAGCCTGGCCTGAACTGCCTGAGGCTATAAAGATAGTCTTTACTTATCTCGCTTAGTATGTAAATTTGTTTCACTGGACTAATCTGTCTGATGGATGGGTGCTACCCCATGCTCCCTTGGGGATGCTGCATAATCCACAGCAAGTGCAATCAAAAAGAAATTCTAAACTCTGAAAACCCATTTGTCCCCTGGAGCAGAAGTACCAAATGAATCACACAGACAGCAACTTAACTGCTAGGAGGTCCAGAAGAGAGTCACTAGCGTATGTGGTGGCCCAAGATTTTCCAGAGGCTGTGAGCATTGAGCTGAACTGGAAAGATATACAGAATTGGATAGGAAAAGTAGAATGAGGATCCAGCTCATAAAAGAAGTAGTGTGAGCAAAGTAACAGACACAGGAAGAGTGCATAACTCCTTTGGGGAACAGTGGACTTGGAGGCTGAGATCAGATCATACAGGTTCCTCACTTTGCTGAAGAGTTTCATGATTTAATGTACAACAGGAAGCCACTAAAGGTTTTTTGAAATGGGTAAAAACTTAATGAAAGTGGAGTATAGGAACTTTGAGCTGGTAAGAGTTTGCAGAACGGAGTTGATGGAGATAACAAGAGAAGATCTGTTAGGACACTTTTTTTAAATGGGGGAAGGGTCACATCTATAAACCAGGCGTTAAGGCTAGATGTCTTATATGCTTCATATCATTTCACATAATAACCATTTTACATACAAGGAAAGAGACTCAGAGAGATTAACTAACTTGTCCCAAGTCACACATAGTCAATAAAGGTCAGATTCAAATCAGTCTAACTCTCTAGTCTATAGGTCTACCCCCCTCTTACTACCCAAAGCCGTCTCCCAGATGGAAATAATGACAGAGGACTGAACTAGAGTGGAAGCACTGGGATTAGCAATAGAAAAGATGAGGTGAAAAAAGGGCAGCCAGATGGGAACTAGGGAGAGGAGAAGTTAAAGATGACTCAGATTTTGAGCAAGACTGATCCAAACAACAAGAAAACCATAACCCTTCATCTTGACACACACACACACACACACACACACAAAGCTAGACAGAAAAGGGCTGCATCTAATGCTGTGCTTGTGCAGAGTACTCCTCCACAGCCAGAAACCACCAAGAGAAGAACGATCTGTTTGAAATTATCTTGGATTCTCCTTACGACAGTCATTTCCCTTAATTAAAAAACATTTTTATCATAAGGGAAGCCAATATTCTGGCTGATTTAGTAAATTCTACCATCTATCTATTCACTTCCTTTGATCCAGGGCAAACCACTCAATGGGTGTGAATATCAAGTCCCACTCAACCACACACACCTTTACTGAGAGGCTACCCTTTTTGGTTTTTACATCAAAAGTTTGGAAAATGCTACACATTATATTCCCCCTCCTTGGAGGTTCACTTTAAAGACTTCAGGAACTCAAACAGTAAACCTGAGTTTAATGTTGTTTAATCCCGAGTTCCACCCATTACTGGGCCACAGAACCACTTTATTATGGAACACACTTTGGAATTTTCCCATTCTTTTTTTCTGTGTTGAAATGCTGAATCTGTTATGAAATCATGAAAGTTTGCTATTGCCAAGCAAAATCATTTACATCAGTGTATATGAGCTAAAAAAAAAGAATAGTCTTTCTTTGCAACACACAAATTTATTCTACCTTTTGGGATTTATGCAAGGCAGCATGTTAGAAACTTTGTGTGTGTGTGTTGGGGGGATTACAGAGATTAACTGGATCTATTTTGTTGAGTTTTTTAATATACTCCTCAATAAATCTGCATTTCACTAACTTTTTCCATTATGTTCCTATAGCATTGTACACACAATTATTTGTATTAAAAATCCAAACTCCTGGGCCGGCCCCGTGGCTTAGCGGTTAAGTGTGCGTGCTCCACTGCTGGCGGCCCGGTTTCGCATCCTGGGCGCACACAGACGCACCGGTTCTCCGGCCATGCTGAGGCCACGTCCCACATACAGCAACTAGAAGGATGTGCAACTATGACATACAACTATCTACTGGGGCTTTGGGGAAAAAATAAATAAATATATAAAATTATAAAAAAAAAAAAAAAAAAAATCCAAACTCCTTACCATGCAAAGAGTCCTAGGCAATATGGCATCTCTCAACCTCATCTCCTACCTTCTCCTTGGCTTTCACTATTTTCCAGCCACAAAGGCCTTCTTTCTGTGCCTCAACCCAGCCAAGACAGTTCTCCCTGCCTGTAGTAACACTCTTCATTCCAATTTGCTATCAGGCCTCATTCAGCTACCAGCTCACTGTCAGCTCCTGTCTTCCATGACTATCATCTACCTCATTCCTGTTATACTGTTAACAGGATTACTCCTCAACTGAAATATCTTTGATTTATTTGTTATCTCTTACTTCTAAGCTCCTTAGGGCAGGGACTTTGGATGTCTTGTCTGTCTCTGCATGCACAGGACCTTCAACATTCCCTGGCACACAGCTGACAGTTGGTAAGCATCTGCTGCATGAACTAATGGATGAGTCAATTTATGTCAGTCAACCAGCTAAAACATGAGTTCCTAGTCTTGAAACTATTCTTTGAGAATCAGTAATTAGCAGCCCCAACATAATGTAGGAACTCAGTTACATCTGTCAGATAAACAAATGACCAACTTGCTCACCATAATTAATTTCTGTTCATTCAAAACTGCTTGAAGAAAGAAGTGAATTTGAAATTGACCCTGTATTACTATTCATATATGCCAGTGCTTACACTTCTGTTTCAGGGCTTTGCACTTACTGTCCCATCTGCCTGGACAGCTCTGCCCCTGGAGAGCTGCATGGCTCACAGCCCACTTCATTCAGGGTCTCTATTCAGAGATGCCTTCCTATCTAAAAAAGCACCCACCTCAGCCACTCTCCATTCCTTTACTCTATTTTCCCAAGTAAATTTTATGAGGCACATTAATTTGCTTTCTTGTTTACTATGCTTCTCCCTCCACTAGACTGTAAGCTTCACAAGAGAAGGGACTTGGCGTTTTGTTCACTGTAATCTCCCTAGAGCCTTACAACAGTGAGGAGCACCTACTACATATTTGTTCTACTATTTTCAAAAGCTACATACCCTTGATTGATTTTTCCATCAGCACTATCATTCTTCACATTTATTCTGGTCAACAGACTGTGACAAACAGGAAGAGGTGGAGACAAGTGATTCTAACACCACATGATAGAATGACCCTAAAACAACAAAGCTGAGGTGCTAGTGTAGGACGATTTTTAAGTTAAAAAAAAGTGTGTGTGTGTGTGTTAATAAATATGCATGCCACAATCCCTGCAAGTTAAAATACTACACAGAGCCCAGAATTGTAACGTTAGTTAAGGGACTAAATATCTGTCAACAAACTCTTTTTATATCTCCTTAGTGTAATGTCTATAAAACCACATTGTAAGCTTAGCCCTGATTTGGGAAAAGTATGACAAATCAGGTAATTTTAGAGATAACTCTACAAGTTTCAAATATATCAGCAAGATCAAAGTCTAATTAAGTTGTCTTACTTGGCCACAGGTGAAGTCACCTCAACACTTTAAAATATTAGCAATATATAAATGTAAAAAGCATTATTGATTTTAAAATACTCAAACTAGAAATGGAAACTTCATTCATTTGCCTTTAAATGAGGGGTGAGGGGCCGGCCCGGTGGCGCAAGAGGTTGGGTGACGTGCTCTGCTGCGGCGGCCCGGGGTTCAGTGGTTCGGATCCCGGGTGCGCACTGACGCACCACTTGGCAAGCCATGCTGTGGCGGCGTCCCATACAAAGTGGAGGAAGATGCGCACGGATGTTAGCCCAGGGCCAATCTTCCTCAGCAAAAAGAGGAGGATTGGCAGATGTTAGCTCAGGGCTGAACTTCCTCACAAAAAAAATAAATCAATAAAAATAAATAAATAAATAAATAAATGAGGGGTGATACTTAACTTTCTCCACAGAGCTATCTTTGGAAATCCTTACCAATACCAAAAAATAAAAACATGTACCACAATAAATCAATTATGATAGACTTATCTAAATTCCAAGTTCTTCTTGTTGAACGAAGGGCTGGACCTACGTCTAGCCTCTTCCCACAGGCCCTCAGTTATAGATGAAGACTTTTGGAATAAAAGCTTTGCTTTCCAAGGCCATCTCAAAGACATCTCTGACATAAGCTGCTCCAAGATGTGTGCCTTTTCCTTAGATATTTCCTCCACTTTAGAGAACCATTCATGAGGCCTTACATCTGGGGAAAGGGAAAGAGATCCAATGAATGAAAACTATCTGGCACACACACATCAAGAACATACCCAGGGGCCGGCCCGGTGGCGCAAGCGGTTAAGTGCGTGCGCTCCGCTGCGGCGGCCCGGGATTCGCTGGTTCGGATCCCAGGCGCGCACCGACGCACTGCTTGGCAAGCCATGCTGTGGCGGCGTCCCATATAAAGTGGAGGAAGATGGGCACAGATGTTAGCCCAGGGCCGTCTTCCTCAGCAAAAAAAGAGGAGGATTGGCGGATGTTAGCACAGGGCTGATCTCCTCACAAAAAAAAAAAAAAAGAACATACCCCAACACCTTGGCCCACCCTCTGCTATCTAATCACAGGAACATACCACTTAGAGTCAAATCCAACTCTTTCCATTGTCTACAAAGCCCTATGTGATCTGGCCCCTGGATACCTCTCCCTTCATACACTACTCCAGCAAGCTGCATTTTCCTCAAATATTACAATATTCCAAGCTTGTTCCTGTCCTCCAGCCTTTGTATTTTCTATTTGTCTTTTGTACTTTCTATTCTCTCTGCCTGGAATGTTCTGTCACCTTGCCTTTCCATGGCTGGTCTCAGCTCAAATGTTACCTGCTCAGAGAAGCCTTCTTTGTCTGTCATATCACTTTGTCACTTGTCACTATCTGAAATTATCTAATTCATTTATTTGTATTCTTGTTTCTTTCCCCTACCAGAATATAAGCCCCCCAAGGGAAGAGACCTTGTCCTTTTTTTATGTGTGTGTGAGGAAGATCAGCCCTGAGCTAACATCCAATGCCAATCCTCCTCTTTTTTTTTTTTTTTTTTTTGCTGAGGAAGACTGGCCCTGGGCTAACATCTGTGCCCATCTTCCTCTACTTTATATGGGACGCCGCCACAGCATGGCTTGATGAGAGGTGCATCGGTGCTGGTCTGGATCCCAACCTGTGAACCCTGGGACGCTGAAGTGGTGCAAGCACACTTCACCGCTGGGCCACTGGGCTGGCCCCTGACCTTGTCCATTTTTGTTTCTTCACTGTATTCCCAGAGACTAGGTGGATACTCAATAAAGGCATTAAACGAATAAAGGAACAAATTAATGCCAAAGGTAGAGCACTGCTCTCAAATCCACCCCATCCTGTATAGGAAATGGTTTCCCTCTGCCCCAGGCCCCAACTAGCAGAAATCAAAGTAACCAGAAGTAAAGAAAGAATTCCCCTACACTGATGGAAAGAAGTGAAAGATAAAGGATCTTAAGAGAGAAGAGGGTAGATCAAGAGTCCCAGAGATTATGCAAAAAATGAAGACACAAAAAAAGGGGGCCAAAAACTCGACTACAGGGGCCCCAAGGGGAACAGAAAAAGAGCACTGGTGGGATCCAAGAGTAAAATCCCCTCCCGTGCCGCCACGAAACAACACTTGTGCATCTACCATGTGGTGAGCACTGCCCACCCGGGCACGGCAGTAAACAAGAGTCAAGGTCCCTGCTCTCCACGTTTACGTCCTAGCAGTCGAGACGGACAATAAACGGGTAAACCGTAAGCACTTCTAGATGAGGATAATCGCTGCCAAGTAAATGCTGCTAGAGGGATGTGACGAGGAGTGGAAAGGCAGAGGTCTTTGGAGAGCTGCCAGAAAAGGCCTCCGCGAGTGAAACCCGCAGGACAGGGAGCTGGCCTTGCAAGGATCTCACGCTGGTAATTTCCAAGCAAACGAAAGGCAGGTCCAAACCCGTTACGCGGGCTTGAGCTTCGACCCCTTAACAAAGAGGAAGGTCAAGTGAGTACGGACACGGTGGCTGAGGACGGGGAGAGACGGGTGGGGGCGGTGGACGACGGCCACCTCAGGGGGGGCCTCGTAAACCACGTAACGACTCCGTGGATCCGCACGGCCGCTTTATGAGGCAGATTATATTTTCAACCCCGTTTAGCAGATAAGGAAACGGAGCTTCAGGGAGATGAAGGGACCAGCCCTAATCAGACTCGTAGGGAGAGGCTAAATCTGGAAGAGACCCAGGCGTTCCAATTCCAAAGCCCACGCTCCGAGGCACCGCACCACAGCGCTTCCCGGAAGAGGGGAACCCCTAAACTGGGCGGGGGCACGGACGAGAATTCAGTCCTAACTCAGCAAAGCGAGATCGCGACGCCCATTTTACAGTCGGGGAGACTGAAGCAAGGGCGGTCAAGCCCCGCTCCTCCCTAATCACAACGTGAGCCCGCGGCAGGAGGCGGTTCCGGCGCCGGGCGGCAGCCCCAGCCCCGCAGCCCGACAGGCCTCGCCGCCGCACTCGGCTCACGTTGCGGGCGGCCCCGACCGCCCAGAACGGACGCGCGGACGCGACCAATGAGAGGCGGCCTTCCCGAGCGGCACGGAGGCGGCGCGGCCAATCAGCGCGGCACTGGAGGGGAAGGGGCGGGCACTCGGGCGGCTCGCGTTAGGCCGCGCCTCGGCTGCCCTCTCCCCTCACAGGCCACGGGGCCGCCGGGCCTGGGCCCGAGACCTGGGACGCCGTGAGGGGAGGCGAAAGCCGCCAACGAAGGCCAAGCCCCTGCCCGAGGGCGCCGCCCGAGGCCCGGGCCCACGTTCCGCTCCCGCCCAGAGGCGCGGTCCTGGCTTCCCAGCGCTCGGAAGTGCCGGGAGCGCCTCAGCCCTCCCCCGCGGGGCCCCAGGAGGCCACCCTGGCAGGGCGTGCAGGCCCCGCGCCTCACCTCGTGGGGATACGGGGACGGAGAAGGGAATCGCAGCCGCGGACTGTAGCCGGCACTACCCACTCCCGCCGCCGCTCCGCCTCACATTCAAACCCCGGCAAAATGGCGCGGCGGCGAGGCTGAGGCCGGGGCGCATGCGTGAGCGGGGCCGAGGCGGGGGGCGGGGCCCGGAGCTCTCGGGCCGAGCTCGAGTGACCAATCGCGACCACGCTCTGTGTTTGCGCTGACGTCACAAACGACAATGCCGTTTGGCTCTGACCGTTCTAACGGGCATCGGAATCCTCATTTTGCTGAGACAGCACAGATTCAGCGAGTGGCCTCTGGATTGCGACCTATTTTGATGTCAGGGCTTAATGTGAGGCACGTAGTAGGTCTTAGTAACTGTTGAAGGAACTGCCCAAAGTCATGTCCATAGCGTCTCAGATAGAAGAGAACTTCCTGCCCCTCAAGGAGCTTATGTTTTAGAAGGAGAAAGAGAATGAACTTATACGATAATTTCAGACCTTGATAAGTGCTATGAGAAGAAAATAAAAAACAGGCTGATATGGCAGGCAGTGACTTGGAAGGTGAATGGGATGATGAGAAAAGTGAACAAGTGACAACTGACCTGAACTTCAGCAAGGAGACAGCTGTGTGAAGATCAGACTGTCTCAAAAAATTAAAAATAGAAATACCATATGATCAGGCTATCCCACTACTGGGTATTTATCCAAAGAGCTTGAAATCAGCAATTCAAAGAGATCTGTGCACCCCTGTGTTCATTGCAGCATTATTCACTCTAGCCAAGAAGTGGAAGCAACCCAAGTGCCCATCGGCTGATGTATGGATAAAGAAGATGTGGTATACATGTACAATGGAATACTACTCAGCCATAAATAAGACAAAGTTGTGCCATTTGCAACAACATGGATGGACTTTGAGGTTATTGTGCTAAGCGAAATAAGTCAGACAGAGAAAGACAAACACCACGTGATTTCACTCGTGGAAGATAAACAAACACAGGGATAAGGAGAAAAGATTAGTGGTTCCTAGAGGGGCCGGGTGTGGGGAGGGCGAAAGGGGTAAAGGGGCACATGTGTATGGTGATGGATAAAAGCTAGACTATTGGTGGTGAACATGGTGCAGTCTATATAGAAACTGAAATATAGTGATGTATGTCTGAGATGTACACGATGTTATAAGCCAATATGACTTCAATGAAATAATTAAATTTTTAAAAAATGGGGAAGATCAGCCTGGAGAGCATTCCAGGAGGAGGGGATGCCAATAGCAAAGGCTCTGAGGCAGGCATGAGCTAGGCTGAGGCTTCATGAAGTGGAGAGGGGCAGGAGATGAAGTTAGAGGAGCCGGATGACGTAGGCCTCATAAGCCTGTGTCTTTTGGACTGTCTTACATGCATCCATTACAGGATGACCACCAAATTTATATTTTAAAAAGCCCACGAGTTGCTGCATGGAGAATGGACTGGATGAGGGGAAGAGCTTGAAGCAGGGAAACCAATGAGGAGGCTGTTGGAGGCATCCAAGAGAGAGACGTGATGGCCTGGACCAGGGTGAGTCGCTGCATACGGGGAGAAGTGGACAGTTTCAGGATATATTTTAGAGGGAGAGCCCATAGGACCTTATGATACATTGAGTGTGGGAAAGAGATGAACCAATGGTGACTTATGGGAATCCCAACCCTCATTTTGGCCACTTCCTCCTCCTCCCTCACAGGCCCAGTTGTTTCCACTCAGAGTCTATCCCTTAGAATTGTCAGCTTGCTACTCCTGGGACTGAAAGGCACACTATTTGGTCATCATTCAAGGAAACAAATATGACAAGAACACAGAATTATATGAGAACGCAGAATTACAGAATGAGAACTGAAGAATTCTCAGCACATAACAACTCTGTCCAAACCTCTGCACTACGAGATGACCGAATTTGAACATGGCTTCTAGCAGCATGAGGCCGTGTCCCTAGGATGACCCCAGTGTCCATCTGTACACACCCACCCCCGCCCCCCAGTGAATGCCTGAGAAAGCTCAATGCTGCCAGGAGAATTTACTGTTTATTCTGGCCAACGTCTGAGGACAGGCCCCAACCTCACTTAGAGGATTTACTGAAAAGGGCTTACAACTGTGAATCCTTCCTCTGTCCCTTTGAGATATATGTGTATGTCGTATAATTCAGTGAGTGTATTTCTCAAGGACCTGAAAGCCATTCCTCTGAAATGTAGACATCAGGGAGGTAGGGCCTCTGTCTCCAGTTTCTCTGGGGGGCTGGAAGCCTAACTTTGATAACTGCCAGCTAGCAGACACAGCTGGCCTAGTCACATTTACACTAACCAACTCTCTGTAAGTTTTGGCTTGAGCCCCCACTCTGTCCCCTACTTCCTCATGTTCCCTTTAATATGCCGGGTCACCTCTGCAGAAGTCCCAGTGGAGCTCAGCTCTTTCCCCTACTGCCAGGAGTTACTGAATAAAATGTTTTCACAATGTCTGGCTTTGTCTTTGACAGCAGCCTGGCTACAAATATGTAAAAGCAGTTCATTTGGATAAAATATAAAAAGTTGCTCTGTTTTAGTGAAAGGCTTATGGGTGTAAGTTTTTGGTAAAATTGCTCAGCATCTCTCATCATAGCCTACAAACCCTACAAGATCTGGCCCCTGCCGACCTGTCTGACTTCATCCTGTCCCCTCCTCCTCCTCTCCACCCTCACTCAGCTCAGCTACCCCACCTTCCTTTCTGTTCTTCCAAGCTCCAAGCTATTCCCACTTCAGAGCATTTACACTTGCTCTTTCTTATGCCTGGAAAGCTGTGCTAGATCTCTGAACGACTGGCTCCTTCTCTACATTCAGATTCCAGCTCAAATGCCACCTCTTCAAAGAGGCCTTCCACCCTGTCTGAAATTGCCCACTCCTCACACCCAGTAGCGTGACATTTTGGGTTGCTAGATTTAGCAAACAGAATACAGGACACCCAGTTCAATGTGAATTTCAGAAAATCAATGCATCATTTTTTATAATATTGCATGGGACCTATACTAAAAAATGATACATTGTTTATCTGAAATTCACTTTGAATCAGGTGTACTGTATTTTATCTGGCAGCCCTAGCTGCATCATAGTGTTCTGTTTTCTTCATAGCATTTATCACTCTCTGCAGTTAATTTTCTCTCTATTAATTTTTTCTCCCCCAGCAGCCTAAGGACTCTGTTAGAACAAGGACCTTATTTATCCTATTTACAGCTCTACCCCTGGCACCTAGCACACAGTACCTGCTAATTGTTGAATGTTGAATAAATGTTGTATATAAATAGGTGAAGTCCATTGAGAAAGGTATAAGTTATTAGGACATTGGTGGAAAAGATGATTTTTACCATTGCAGCAAAAGTACAAGCTTTCCACCTTGTAAAGTAATCATCTTTAATCATACTAATCTGCTTTCCTGGACAAACATTGTCCTCCAGTCCTGTTGAGAAGGACCCTGATGACTTAACAGTTTTCCATCTCCGAGAGCTAATCACGAAGGAGGCTGGCTGGCATCTTGTGTCGGTCTAGCATCTCTGCCAGTTTCTGCAGGAAGGCCTCAAGCAGTGCCAAGATTGTGCCCTCTCCCCTCACCCTTTGCAGCCACAAGAAGAACCATGCAGGTGAGGGTCTTGGAAAGGCTTTCATGTGCTCCCTCTCCACGGGGCACAGATGATACCTGAAGTCTCCCTGGGAATCAGCCCCAGCCCCACCACACGCACGCACTCGTAGGTTTGCTACAACTTCTAATGTACTGTGTTGGAAATCAAAGAAAATAATTCAGCCACTTTGAGGAGCAAGAACTGAGTATTCATGCAGTTTTCTTTTTTTCCAAACCCTGATAAGACAATCTGTCTAGTGTATGGAAAGACTTTCTGAAAAGACGTGTTATCTATGGTGTGCTCCGCAGAGAAGATAATTTTACGTTTTTTTTTTTTTATAATTTTATTTATTTATAAATAAAGTAGATAGTTGTATGTCGTAGTTGCCCATCCTTCTAGTTGCTGTATGTGGGACACAGCCTCAACATGGCCGGACAAGTGGTGCGTCGGTGCGCGCCCGGGATCCGAACCCAGGTCGCCAGCAGCGGAGCGCGCGCACTTAACCGCTATGCCATGGGGCCGGCCCTAGTTTTATGTTTTATTTTGATTCAGAAGAGCAAGGATATTTTCGGCTGTGCTTAGAAAGAACAAGTATTCTTTTGGTTCACTCTCACTTTTTTTTTTTTGGTAAGGAAGATTCGCTCTGAGCTAACATCTATTGCCAATCTTCCCCCCCTCCTTTTTTTTGCTTGAGGAAGATTAGCCCTGAGCTATAACATCTGTGCCAGTCTTCCTCTATTCTGTATGTGGGTCACTGCCACAGCATGGTTTGACAAGTGGTGTAGGTTCGTGCTCTGATCTGAACCTGCAAACCCAGGCTCCCGAAGCGTAGTGTGCCAGATTTAACCACTACACCATGGGGCTGGCCCCTCAATCTCACTTTTAAAGCCCAACTGAGATGCAGAAGAGTGTTGATAGCTAAAATTGAGAAGTATCAGATGGATATTTCTTACCATTTTAAAAATAGAGGTACCTTCGTTTCTTTTTAAACATAGGTGCACCTGGTGGAAAATTCACAAACAGGAAAGCGTTTGGTCTTTCGCTAACAAGGACGTTAGCTGTAGGTAATATGTTGATTATTTATGTCCTCTGTGCCCTTATTTTTAAATTTTTCTTTATCTTATGTTCTCTGAGAGGCATGTTAGTCTCCCATCATGATTCTGGCTTTGTTGTTGTTAAAGTGTACTTCAGTCGGGTTTTGTTTATATTTTGAACCTATTAGGTAGATAAAGGTTGGTGCCGATGCTTCTCGATGAAGTCTACCATTTGACAATGTGAAATATTCCTCTTTGGCCCTTTCAGAGCTTTCCTCTTCCAATTCTATCTTGTCTGATATCAACATTGTCAGACCTGCTTTCTTTCGGTTAACAATTTCCTGGCATATCTTTTTTTCCCAACTTTATGGAGATGTAATTGACATATCTTGATGTATTTTTACCATCCCTTTATTGACACTCTTCTTTTATTCTTTTGTATCACACTAGTTAAGAGCATGGACTTGAGCCAGGCTACCTAGGTTAAGATCCCAATGCCGTCTATGACACTGGGCAACTTACTTATAACTTAGTTGCCTAATCTCTACAATAGGAATAATAATAGTGATTTGCCTCCTAGAGTGGTTGTGAAGATTCAAGAGCCAATATATATGAAGCCCGTGAAAGCGCACCTGGGAAGTTCACGTCCAACAGTTAGCTGTTGTGACCATTTTGTGACTGGGTGGAGTGTATTTGGCATCCTCCCCTTGTCCCCAGTCCTCCGTTTTCCCCGCCGGTACTGCTTTAGACCTGGGCAAGCCTTTGGACCCTTGCCTTGGCCCCTGTGCTTTAGAGGGCTCCACTCTGGCCCTCCTCCAGCTGCTCCCTCCCTACAGGCGAGGGGTCCGTGGGCCAAGTGGGTGTGCTCACCCAGAGCCCGTGTCACCCCTTTCAGACCACGTTCCAGTAATACAGGACCCTGGAATTCCCCACCCATAGGATCTGAGCCCTCTCCCAGAGTCTGTGGAAACCTGTTGCCTGGGTCACTTCTGAGAGCAAATACACAGCAGTTGTGAGCACCCCAAAGCTGGAAGTGTGACTGGGGGCAGACGTGTGTTTGCAAGGGCTTTGGACAGAGCTGGATAGCCACACACACACATTCAAAGCCTTGTGGTGCAGGTTGAGGCTTGAGGTGGGAGGAGAAAGGGTGCAGGACAAGGGCCAATTCTCCCCATGCTGCCATGTTCTGGCATGGAACTCTGAGGAACCTGAGAATTCAACCTTTGACTCTGGACGTCCAGGTCTTACTGAGGTATTATTTATCAAGGAAGGAGGATAGAATGTGTTTTATTGGAAATCTTATCTTGACATATAACTTTTAAATATTTAAAGATTTTATTTATTTATTTTTTCCCCCCAAAGGCCCAGTAGATAGTTGTGTGTCATAGCTGCACATCCTTCTAGTTGCTGTATGGGGGACGCGGCCTCAGCATGGCCGGAGAAGCAGCGCGTCGGTGCGAGCCCGGGATCCGAACCCGGGTCGCCAGCAGCGGAGCGCGCTCACTTAACCACTAAGCCACGGGGCCGGCCCCAACTTTTAAATATTTAGACGTAGTGCATGTGAGCCCACATTTGTATTTCTGCCCCCGAGCCTGCAGACATCAGTGCTATGCTATGCTCTCTGCCCACTGGGGCAGTGCCCACATGATGTACGTCTGCCTGTCTGCTACCCAACACATCAAAATGGCCCTTCCCTTGTGTGAGACCCTCTTGAGGGAGGGACTGAAGGGGGCATCAAGGTGCAGTGAAGGAGAGGGATGGGGACGGAGCTATTGGCTCTCAAGCACGAGAGGTGGTGTGGGGCAGCGTTTAGGAGGCAGGCTCTAGAGCCAGACTGTGAGGCTTTGAATCTAGCTGTGTGGCTTTAGGCAAGTTCTTTGACCTCTCTGAGCCCAGGTACCCCTCTATAAAAGGTGGGGTGTGAATGATGATAATGGTACCTACCGTATGAAGTGTGAGAATTAAAGGGGAGATGTGTGCAGAGCAAATGCTTGGCACATTAAGAATCCAATAAATGGTCATTAGTACTATTATCATTATTTTGCTGCTAGGAGCTATCACAGAAATGAAAAAAAAAGATGAAGAATGGTTGAAATGGTAAGAGCATATAAAATGATCAAAAGGGAAGCCTATCAGGAGGAATAAGTTTCTTTCTCTCCTTCTTTGGTGGAGGGGGAGGGGGAAGGGAAACCAGCAGGAGTCCAGGGAATGTGGAATGTCAAACCAAAGCCTTGTGGGCACCCGTGGCCTTTGCATTTGAGCACTGAGCACCTTCCAGAACTCTCTCAGAGGGAAGCAGGTGCCTAGGGCTGATTTCCACCACGGCAGGTATGGAGGGGAAATAGGTCTTTCGGGTGGCGGCTTCCTCCTCAAGCTGAGCAAGGCAAACGGAGAGTGGAATTGCCAGCAACCTGAGAAAACAAAGGAAATGACCTAATTTCCCCGAGTTTGTGAACTGTCCCATGATCATCCTAGAATTTCCACTTAAGAAATTCCTGCATTCTTTCACCAAAAATTCATCGAGTGCCTACTGTGTGTTTGGTACTGTGCTCCAGCTGGTGAGATTACCATAAACAAGACAGCCATGGTTCCTGCCCTCACGCGCTTACATTCCAGTGGGCGAGACAGACATCAAACGGGTCACTGCAGGTGGCGGTGAGCTCGGAGGGGGACATGAAGAAGGCAGCTGAAGGGTTAGCCTTTGGGTTGAACCCAGGCGGAGGAGGAACCAGCCATGGAGCAATCTAGAGAAAGAGCATTCCAGGTAGAGGGAACAGCAAGGGCAGGGGCCCCGAGGCAGGAGCAACTGTGAAACTCTAAGAAGTCACAAATTGGTGAATCTTGAGGTGTGTAATAAAGTGGAAAAATGAAGGCAGTTGATGAATTGGTGGGAAAGAGGTGAGACTAGGACAAGGAGAAAACCACAAGGGCTTACTGGCCCAACCTCGGCATCGGCTCACTTCCTCTTCCATTCTCGCTGCCAGTCACGGTTCCTTTCCTCGACTTCTGAGTATCCATGCTGGTCATGAAAGGGGCTGAGGATGGCCCTACAAAGGCCAGTGTAAGAGGTCTGGTAAAGACTGTTTCTAACTCAGGTGTTTGTAGTACCCAAGCAGTTCACCTGACAAACAGGGGCCTTGGAACATAAGCTCCTCAGACACCAGGACAATGCCCCACTTGGTTTCCCTGCCCCTTCCCCTTGATTAACCCGTGCAGCGAGAGGCAACATGGTTGGTGTGATGGTGGCGTGTGCGCTCTGAAGACAGAGCCTGGGTCTGAGTCCCACCTCCAACCGTGTGATCCAGGTCCGCAGCCTCAGTGCCTCTCTGGGTCTCAGTTTCCTCATCTAAAAAATGGGGGTCTAATACTGCTGTTTCATTCAGTTCTGTGAGGTTTAAAGGACTTCCTGTATGCAAAGCACTTGGTAAGGTGTCTGGAGTGCAGTAAACCATCAATAAATGTTAGTTCTTTAAAAAGTGACATTAATAGCCTGATATTGCTAATGCTCAAAAAGGGCAGAAAGTTAGCACAAATCCTTCTGCACAGAGTTCTTCCAGCTTCCATGATCTGTCCACTGCCTCTCCTACTGAATGGGGCTTGGTTTTTGCCTGCTTCTCAGAAACACATAGCACTATGGAAAAGAAAATCAATCACTATGCCATTATTTAAGCTCAAATTTACTCAAGCTAATAAGTTTACTAGAACACATGGATATTCCTTGAACATAAATCAAGATAAATTCTTTAAGCAAGTCTGAATTAGGTTAATGAAGAGGAAGCTATAGAAGGTTTATGTGAAAATTGGGAGTCTCTTGGAAAGATGAAAATTGACTATTATACAAAATTATCCTCAAACGTTCAATCTTCAGTTGAGCACCAGATAAGGTTGGCTTGTGCCTGGAAATAGGCATTTAAAAAAATACTAAAATCATTTTTGCCAGAATCCTTGGGGAGTCCCCACTCCTACTCCTCCTTCTTTTGGCGGGCATTGAGCTGCATTTACTAAGCTGGACACTCCTAAGATGTGACAGAAATAACTAACCCGAGGACAATTTAGCACATTTCTTAAACTAGACAACAGGCACGTTACACAGGTTTGCAAAAATTCCAGGGAACCATTCTGGTCCTCTGCAAAAGAAAATGTACTTTTGCCTAAAATGTGTTCCAGAGTGTTGGCAAGGTACAAATACAGTATAATGCTGAAATTACCTTTCAAAACGCTTAAATAAGTAGCACTTTAAATAAGGTGGAGCTGGCCCTTGCCCCACCAGTGACCTCAGCAGGCCCTCCTTCATAAAATGGGTAAGCAGAAGTGACTGTTTTTTTTTTCCAGGAAGGCCAACGAAAGCTGCAAGTATCTGCTACAGACAGACTTCTAGGTCCCACAAGACCACGCTGAAGAAGCCTTGATAGACTCAGAGGAAGGAAGTCACTTTAGTTCAGGGTTTTTCATTCAACCTTAGCACTACTGACACTGGGGCTGGGTCATTCCTTGTGATGGGGGCTGTTTAGCAGCATCCCTGGCCTCTGCCCACTAGATGCCAGTAGCATCCTCCCCACCCCTGGCTGTGACAACCCAAAATGTCTCCAGACATTGCCAAGTGTCTCAAGTGTCCCCTGGAGACAGGACTGAAAACCACTGGTTGGCAGCACGGTGAAAGCCACTACTCTAGATAAAACCCAGGCACGATCTGCTTTGAAGAGATAAAGACTCTTTAGAAACCTTTTCCAGAAGAAAGGGCTGTCCTTTTGTTCCTCACTGGAAGCACCTGAAATGTAGTACCACAGACAGCAGAAGTTTTACTCCAGTGAATTAATAAAGACAACAATGTACTAGTCAATTTCAGCAGTGGAATATTTTAAGTACAATAATGATATACAACTTTAGAATACTTCAGAAAGAATGGATTCTGAATTCAGAAGCAGTAAAGCGAAGCCTACTGTCTTTATATGTGGGCACTCTGTATGAACCTTGGATTCTGTCTCCCACTCAGTGTCCAGTTGGCTACCCTATGAGTCGTCCTCTGTAATCTTGCCCTCAATGCCAGCAAGAGATTTGTCTTCTCTTGGGAACTAACTCACTGGTCAAACTAGTTAATCAGTTAAAGTGTATTCAGGAGATAAATAAGAATCTTCTTATGACTGGATTTTTTCCCTTTCACAGAGTTGGGGGGATGCGGTTAGAGGGGGGAAGAGGAGAATCTTACTTAAAAAAATTAAAACCCACAATTATTCTTCTCCCATTAATAATTAGATTCATTAAATACTAAGGCCAAATTTTACCACCATTTGAGAACTACAAGCTTATATCTGCCACAAGAACAAACCAACCCAAAACTATGGCTTGATATATATACATTAATTACCACATTAAAAAGAGCTTTACTTTTTTAAAACTTTATTGATTTACCACCTGATTAAAGCATGGAATATTTTAACAGTATTATACATAGTATTTTTACATAGAAAACTTTACATAGCATTTCATATTATAGAATTCTGCTATTCTTTCAAAAATGTATACATCCATTGGGCAAGGAATGCTTTTCATTAAATTACCAATATTAAATGCACTTAATCATTGTGTATAGATTAAACAAAAGTAGCTATTAACTAACTTTTAGGCATTTTAAGGAGGTAAAACATACATTTTGCACATAAAGAAATATTTGATGCAAATATGCAGATAAAATTTTTTAAAAATTAGAACACTGAGAAAAACCACACTTTTGATGAGTGTCTTTTTTTTGAGAGCAAGGATTTCCAGATATATTCATTCTTTTAAATATTCAGCTTTGGTTTCTTTGTTTCCAAAACTACAAAGCTGCTGATAGCAAAACTTCAGGATTTCACATGAGTTCAAGCTGTGTCTACCTTAACACAAATATTAAAACAAGGCAGAAGATGCAGTATTTAGAATCCAGCTTCTGTTTAAACCAATATCCGTTTGCATCGTAACAACAAACATTTGAATGAGATGGTCACACTAGCATTTGTCAGCAGGTTCCTTTAATAATTACGAAGACTACTAAATGTACAGCCATAATCACAAAAGAACAACAAAAAAGTTTAGTTTTTCTTTGCATTTTATACAAAAGTCCCCTGTCAGAGGAAAGTGTTGTATTTCCAGATATTATTATACAATTTCCATAACGTATGTTCTTTGGTTGTACGCAAGGAGTAACAGGGAAAAGGTGTATTTGACTCTAAAGATGCACATTAGAAATAAAAGTTCCCACCCCTGTTTGTTGTTAAGATGCCAAAGCTGGTGATTTCCCTAAAGGACCATGAAGGAAAATAAAATTGCTCAGAGCAGCACTATTGTAACAAATAAAAACTTCTCTAGAGACCCAGCACATATAATCAACACTTAAAGCATTCTGAGAAAGAAATAAGGCCTTGGAAATGCTTCCCTCTTGTCCATAGCTGTGTTCATAACTGTAAATGGTGTCCTGGCCCGGTGCTGCAGAGTCACCCACACCCTTTTCACTAGTGTTTGAGTGGCACAAGCCACGTTCACCATGAGATAGAATAGATTTATTCACAAAATAGAAGTAGGCTGAATGGCTTATTACTGAAGGTAAGGGATGTCCTCTGTACATCACGGTCCACTGACAAGAAAAACTACCCTAAAATGGTTTTATATCCAGTTTTTTCTTTTTTTTTTTTTTGTGAGGAAGATCAGCCCTGAGCTAACATCCACACCAATCCTGCTCTTTTTGCTGAGGAAGACTGGCCCTGGGCTAACATCCGTGCCTGTCTTCCTCCACTTCATATGGGACGCTGCCACAGCACGGCCTGACAAGTGGTGTGTCGGTGCGCGCCCGGGATCCGAACCCCGGGCCGCCAGCAGCGGAGCGCGTGCACTTAACCACTACGCCACAGCACCGGCCCCTACATCCAGTTTTTTAAAGGTCCATGCTGGTACAATTCAAATGCCTCATTCAGAAAATCAAATCTTTTAAAAGACAAAGTTAAAAAGAAATTAAAACCTGAATGTTTCAGCAAGTAACAAAATGCGCTTACACGTTTCCTGCTCTGCAAGAGCAGGCAAAAATTAAAAGTAGGAATACACTGGAAGGGTCTTGCGGTCACATTCGATGCAGAAAATGTCACATGAGAACCTCAGAAGGAAAGGAAAAATCTCCAATCAGGGACGCAGCTGTACAGAAAATGTAAGTATGAACGAGCACGTGTGTTTCTCATTTATACCTTTAGTACAAATTGTTGATGGAGGTGACTGACTTGCTGAGGCTGTGACGAGCTACAGTCCCAGGGAGTAAGTCTTAGAACGTAAGTTCCACGTTGCAGAGTAAAGCTGTGACGGATTCCAGGACAAGTCAGTCAAATGTGCTAACATTTTCCATTCACAGTAAAATACTCTCCCACGGTCCCTTCCCACTGAATTATATAGCTCCTCTTTGACGTATGTAAATAACATAAAAACCTAAACCTGCTCTTTTTTTCTTTGGTAGAGAAATTAAAACACTTTGGGGGAAAGGAAAAAAGTAGACAGAGTACTGCTGGCCCAAACCAAACATTTCTCAAGGCTGTTAAAAACAAAAAAATTTAAGAAATCGGTCTCTTAGTAAACAAAAGCACCAGAAATCCTTCTCTATAAAGAAAAAATATCCGATTTTATAGACAGGTTCCCAACTTACTAACTTCTAAGGCACCAGAGTTGACATCAATAGAACCCAATTTACAGGACTAAAGGGCACAGGTAGAAGTCTGAATGTTTTTATAACTCTGTGTAACACTTTCTCTAATGCTGGATGCTGCTCTAGGTGAGCAGTGGATGAGAGGGCAGAGAATGAAGTGTGTGTTCTCTTTCTCACTGACTCAGAATAAATAAAGCTTCCAAATATACTGCTTGCAGGCTTCGAGCCACATTTGTATACTGCCCACTTTTAAATAAGCTGCATCAGAATTCAGTTCTACTGCAGTTAAGAGTATTGCACCATCATTAATGTAATAAAGACCCCAGAATCTAACCTTTCCAAAGAATTCAGCTCCTAGGCTCAAATTAACGGAAGCACTGGGCACATGCCACCTCCCGCCATGAGCCAGTTCAGCTGTGCTGGCCCCACAACAGCACAGGTCTACTCTGGTTCAACTCATGACGTGTGGCTGAGGAGGCTCACGGGCGACCCTTCTCACGCACAGTCACTATCCCTCTCTCGAGGGCCCATTAATGGGGACTGTGCGAAGCAGGGATCTAACAATTAGTACGCTCACTATTCTGAGGTAAAAATAAAAGGTTTACTCAAATATAAATTAACTCTTAAATTACTACTTCATTTTCATTACTACTTCATATATTAGATTTCAGAGTGTATAAGATGGACAATGTATTCTGGTAATTTTAATTTAATACCCCTCCACAAATACTTACTTCAAGGAAGGCTAATCATCTTCATTAAATTTTTTGCTTTTTCCTATAGACTTTTTCTCCCCAAGTTACTAAAACAGGGAGAGCCAGGAGGTACTACATTTTTTTTAAACCTTGCAAGCTCTTAATTCTAACTTAATTACTAAACTCTGCCTTCAATCAAATCTTCAATAATATCTTCTCGTAAAATACTTTAAAAATCACTCAGACATTAACAAAATAAAACAGAAAAAAACCCTTTTTTCCCCTACCTTTCCCCAAACTAATCTAACTACAGCTGACTCAAAACTGACAAAAACACTCAAACTTCTCTAACACACTCAAACAACAAAAAACCCAGCATGTGTTAGGTGGCACTTAACCGTTACAAGAAATTTTATTAACATACTCTCTAATAATCACGAACCTATACAGCTATGTTCAGTATTTTCAAGGAGAACGACTTCCTCTGACAAAACATTTACCACCAATCATGGGACTTTGCAGGAAAATAACGGCATGTGTGATGACGGATTTGACAGACAGTTCAATCAGTAAAATGGAATGACAGAGATGAAACAGACTCCCCACCAACTGTGTTAACTGGGTATGCAACAGTTTAATGAAATACCACAATGCCTTAGTGAGGGGCTCTGATGGGACCAGCGTAGAGGCCATCTTTACCCAGGCCATTCTGAGCTCCAAGATGCCGACTCCCTGTTTCTATGAATCTGACTCTTCCCGAGGTGTTCCAGGCAGAAGTGGCATGGTGAACGTTCTGCAGAGCTGCAGCAGTGGCCCGCAGGAGCCAGGGCTACCACAGTGGTGACAGGGTCCCTGGTACCTGTGATGGCTCTTCTGGAATCCATATTTTATACACAACACCTATCCGTAGGAAGAACTTCCGCAGAACTGCTCGGAGCTCAGGAATCAGGTCAAACTGCATAATTTCACACAAGTAGGGGTAGTACATTGAAGCATGTGCTTTAAACTTGAGGTGGGAGAGAAGGAGAGAGATAAAATTTGACATGGAACTCTTTTTGACACTAGTTTTTCAAGTCTTCACCTCACCCTGGAACTTCCTGCAATATTGGTGATTATCTTGCTATTAGAAAGTTGGTGCAAAAAACTGGCAAATTAAAACTTCTTTTAATTATACTTAACTCTAAACACAAATTATTTGGGGTTAGCCTTGCTACCAAAGTCAACTTTCATTTTAGTAAACAAGTTCCCACTTCTAAACCAGTGTTTCACAATCTCAACCCTCTCTTCCAACACAGCCATGCTGAAAATCACCACAGCTGTTTAACGGCAACACGCATAGTTTCAACTTCAGCCTTTCTCAACCGGGGCTCTTCTGAGAGAAAACCCCCCCTAATCTAAGGCATCCATTTTTTGTAATCAATTAACTTCTCTCCAATGCATCTAGAATGGTGCTAGTTATGTAACCATCCTTGGAAGAACTGAGAAAAAACTATTTCAGAAATAGCTCCTCTGAGTAAAAAGCCAACCCAAACCTATGTCCTAGTGGAGACATCAGTTTACTTGTTTATACCTTTTCATCGTTTATTTTGAGGGTTTTTGTTAGAAGTAACAACAGGAGACTTGTCCAGGCCTCCCGATGGCTTTCAGAATTCACCGTGATGAAATAGGCCAGAGCCTCACTGCACACGCTGGAAGAATCAGAGGGGGCACGTCAACAAAAGATGAGCATCGCACACTCTCCTGGGCGGAGAACCCTGCTGCTGCAGTGTTTACTGTGCACCTGCTCTAGCTGTGCCAACTTAAGCAAATCGCTGAGCCTCAGTTTCCTCAGCTGTCAAATGGGGACAAATATTGGTACCAAACTCAAGGGGCTGTTGTGAAGATTAAATGAAATAAGTATGCTCATTGTTAGTTTAGCTCAGACCAGGCACGTGTCTAGGGCTCAATCAGTGTCTGTAGCACAGTAAGCATAAGAGCTTATTATCCACTGTTAATTACACACTGCCTTTCTCTCCTCACATCACATACAATTGCTATTTTTTTTAACATTTTATGCTAAAAACTTAACATTTATGTATCTCCTTTAGAGAAACTTTAGGAGACTACATAGGTAATTCTCTTTTGGGCTTAATTTGAGTTGAAATGACCTACTGGTGTCCCTTTTAATTACTTCTTTTTTCAGTTGATGACTTGTTAGTCATATATTCTCATTGTAAGATGACTGAAAAGTGTATAAAATTATAAAAGAGAAAAAATACCCATAATTCCATCATCCTAAGGGACACATGACAATATTTTGGCATATTTCCTTCCAGCTTTTATGTCTATGATTTTTAAAAAACATTGCTGAAAATCCTAAGTATATATATTTTTACATCCTGCTTTTTTGTGGTGAAACTTATTGATTTCCACATCAAGGAAAATTAGTCTTTAAAAATTTCATTTTTACTACTCAGCCATAAGACAAAATCGTGCCATTTGCAACAACGTGGATGGACCTTGAGAGTATTATGCTAAGTGAAAAAGAAAGACAGATACTGTATGATTTCACTCATATGTGGAAGATAAACAAATAAACACATAGATAAGGAGAACAGATTAGTGGTTAACAGAGGAAAAAGGGGCTGGGGGAGGGCGAAAGGGGTAAAGGGGCACATGTGTACAGTGACGGATAAAAACTAGACTGTTGGTGGTGAAGACGATGCAATCTACACAGAAACTGACATATAATAATGTACACCTGAAATTTACACAATGTTAAAAGCCAAAGTGACTTCAATTAAAAAAAACTTCATTTTTAATGGCTACATAACATTCTATCGTAGGATATATCATAATTTAGTTATCCATTCCATAACTGGGCTGTTTTAAATTTTTTCTCCTTATAAATAAGTCTGTAGTGAATATTCTGTGTGGTAATCATGGTTCCTATTTCTAAGATATTTTCTTAAATAGATTCCATAACAGTGGAATTACTGACTCAAAGAAAGATTGAACATTTTAAGGCTCCTGATATAGAATGCCACCTGATTTCCAGAAAGATCCTGTCACTGTACACACCCTACCAGCAGTTCAGGAGAGTGCATGTCTTATCACACGGTTGCACAGGAGCAGCACTGCATATCACTGTTTTTTAATCTTAAAGGAGTAAAACAAGGCTCAAACATAAGCATCTTGCTCACAGTTGCCCAAGACGCTGGTGGCAAAGACCTACTCTTCTGTCTGGGGCCCTCTCAACGGCCTCCCGCTGTCTCCCCATTGCTGCACTTCTGCACAATCAAAGCAAGTGCTTCCAGTGTCCGTATGATTCTAACACATTCCTCTTGGAAAGAAGGAATGATGGGATGTGAGAGCTGACAGTGCTCTAAAGAGAACCTAGCAAGGACTTCACTCCAGGCTGCTGACTCTGAGCTCAGAGCACTTCTCACTGCCCAGGCTGCTGTGCCTTAGGAAACCTATGAATGAAAGAAATGAGGCCCTGCCCTCTTCAGGGCATGAATAAAAGTGAAACAGAAGAGTCACTAAATAGAAGGAAAAAACAAAAAGGAAAACGGCCTAAGAGGGCTTCAGCGTGTAGGTATTTTTCTCTTACCCTTTCAATTCACAGTATTGTTGTGATGTATTTTGTGTATTACAGATAAGACATGTAATTGGAAACCAATTTTCTTACGTTAAAAGTCGCTGCTGTATTTCTGCCCAGGAATCTCTGCGGTTCTCATCGACATACATTCGAAAAAGGATCCTCAAACAACAGGCCAGGCTGCTGGTTTCTTGTTTTAGAAGATTGGGTTTAGACTTGCCCTTAAAACCTAGAGATCGGATAGTCATATAAATAGTGCACACTTCTAGGATACTGCTGAGAAATCATGTGGGAACACAATCTAGCTACTTTAGGAAATCGTGAAACATCTCACATCTTAACACAGCTCAACTGTGGTATCAGACAAAGGCAGTCACGACATCTCATCCTCCGTATAAGATACACTTCATTCCTCAATGTCCTGAACTGTTCTCCACTAGACTCTGCTCACTGGCTGGTGAAGCCATTTGTTTCACCTCAAATGTAACAGCTCTTAAGAATTCTAGCATTTTTCTAAGTTGCTAGATGTTTTTTTTTCACAAAGCACATATAAGAACACATTTTCTTAAACAAAATAGTACCAATCAGCCACAGAGATGTGTAAACCACTCTCATAAGCAAAACCTTATTATAGGCAAAGACATAAAACATTTAGATATTTTAAAGTCATAGAGAAAAATGACATTTTAAAATTGTGGGTTAAAATAGGCATTTGGGGAGAAAAAGTAATGGTAACAATACAAAAATTATATAAAGTATCACTTTTGTGCAAAGTTAAAAAAATGAGACTTCCACCGTCACTCCAGGATTTATGTATTTATTTTTAGAGGTGGGGAAGACAGAGAACCCCTAAAAGCCTCAGGAAATGTATAAATGCTTTCTGTTTCTCCTAGACTGTCATCATATTTAACTAAACAATTTTAAACTAATGTAAAATTTCTTGACTTGCTACATCAATCCAAGTCTCTAACTTTCAATTTATTTTTCCTTCAAATACTTACTGAGAATCTCCCGTGTGCCAGGTAATACTCCCGGTACTGGGATGAAATCTCTCCAACATTTCCTTTCTTTCTCCCTTAAGCATGAAAATATCTGGTAAGGTATTCCAGCTATGTTTACAAAATGAGGAATTTCCCAAAGGCTTTCATGTTTTAGGATGATGACCAGTGTGGCTACCTGTCATATCTGCTGTGTGGCCTTACCTGCTCGCCATAGGACAGTCCGCTGCTCGTAATTGGAGTTGAAGGCCTTTGAGAATGAATGGGACTCCTGCAGGCAGTCCAACAGCTTGAAGAGGTGCTGGGAAGACATGCACTTATACATGCCCTGATTCTCCGTCTCTATGTGGATGTCCGCATCTAGTGTGTCTTGCTGGGGAAGGGGGAAAGGGAGGGCTAAGTAAAGAAGATGGAGTGGTTTGGGACATTGTAATATCAGAGAAAGGCAGTCGTAACTCTCCAAAAGTCACCTTCTGTGTAAGATACACTTTATTCCTCAACACCCTGAACTATTTTCCATTTAGACTCCTGCTCATTGGCTGGTGAGAGAATATACTGAGCTCTTGCGTGGTGGTGGGCATTGCTGGCCATAGTTTCAGTTTTGTCAGTACTGTCTTTATTGCATGAACAGGAGTGTGTATTTCTCCAATTATTTCACTACAGGATTGCATAGTCCTCTTTTTTTACTTTATAAAGAAATTGGAAAATGAGAAAATCAAACTGTAATATATGTGATACAAGGTGTGGGTCTCAAAACATACTCAAGGAAAGAAATTGTTTTTTTTTTTTGGTGCGGAAGATTAGCCCTAAGCTAACATGTGTTGCCAATCTTTCTCTTTTTGCTTGAAGAAGATTGGCCCTGAGCTAACTTCTGTGCCCATCTTCCTCTATTTTTTATGTGGGACACCTGCCACAGCATGGCTTGATAAGCGGTCCATAGGTCCACGCCCAGGATCTGAACCCTTCGAACCCTGGGCTGCCAAAGCGGAGTACGCGAACTTAACCACTATGCCACCAGGCCGGCCCCCATAATAATTTTTTTAAAAGACAATACCAACCATTGGTGAGAATGTGAAAGAACTGGAACCTTCACACACTGCTCATAGGAATGTAAATATAGTGCAGCTACTGGGGGAACTGGCGGTTCCTCAAAAAGGTAGACACACAGGTACCATACCACCCAGCAATTTCACCCTCGGTATATACTCAAGAGAATTAAAAACAAATGCCCACATAAAAACTTGTATACAAATGCTCACAGCAGAATTATTGATAATAGCCAGACAATGGCAACAACCCAAATGTTTATCAACTGATGAACGGATAAACAAAATGTGGTATAGCCATACAATGGACTACTAAGTCATATATAAATATGAAAGATAATGAAGTAATGATACACGCTACAACACAAGTGAACCTGGAAAATATTATGTTAAGTGAAAGAAGCCAGACACAAAAGCTTACATATTATATGATTCCATTAATATGAAATATCCAGATTTGGCAAATCCATAGAGACAGAAAGTACATGAGTGGCTGCCGAGGGCTGGGGCAAGGAAGGAATAAGGAATGACTGCTAATGGTTAGGGCGTTCCCTTCTGCAGTGAAAAAAATATTCTGGAATTGACAGTAGTGATGTCTGCACAATTTTGTGCATATACTAAAACCAATGAATTATACACTGGGAGGGGGCTGGCTGCAGCTCTAGCTGGGCTGGAGCTCCCTGGTCTCCCACAGTCCCAGCGAGCCTGCCGCACTCACTCACAGGATCTGCCAGTCCAGGAAGCACTTCAGTTTGCAACCCAAGGTGTAAGGTTACTGTCCAACTTTTGGACACTCAATTCTCTGTTTCCAAAAATACTGTATATAAAGAAGACCGCATATACAAAACAAAAAAGTGAACTTTCTCAAGGGAAAACTAGTATCTTTATCCACATATTTTCCCTCTCAGTTATTTATGATTCAACTGTATACCAATAATGAGGAATAGACCTCGGGATTAATAGCACTCTTGTTTCGAAGCACCGAGGTGAGGGGTGGCATCTGAGCAGTAGCATGCTGGTAAACTGGCTCTCCAGGGGATAAAAAAAAAAAAAAAAAAGAAGCCCTGATTTTTAGCATTTGCTGCTTTCTGTGGTGTAAATACTCCCATCATTGTCAATTTCAAGCTACCAATATGATGTCACTGAACAAGGGGTTGGGAAGAGAGGAGCATGATGGGCTCTTGTGAGCCAGTATGAGCTGGTTCCAGCACACCACTGCACCTGGGCAATTTCCCCAAAGACAAGGATGCCCTTCTCGAGGCCTGCTCTTTTTTGGTGTGTGTGTGTGAGGAAGATCGGCCCTGAGCTAACATCCGCCAATCCTCCTCTTTTTGCTGAGGAAGACTGGCCCTGGGCTAACATCCATGCCCATCTTCCTCTACTTTATATGGGACGCTGCGACAGCATGGCTTGCCAAGCGCTGCGTCAGTGCACGCCTGGGATCTGAACCGGCGAACCCCGGGCCGCCGCAGCGGAGCGTGCGCACTTAACCGCTTGCGCCACCAGGCCGGCCCCTCGAGGCCTGCTCTTATTACCTGGGCAGCAACCATGTGCTCTGCATCTTCCTTTTTGCTCGTTGCAGGGTAGAACACGATGTTGTCAATGGTCTGTATCAATTCCAACTGGACCACACACTTGATGAGGAGGCTGGCAAACAGTTTCTGATCTATATTAGATGATAAAGATTAACCCTAATAACGATTCAGCCAGTAACAAGTAAATATTCACTGAGCTCCTACTGAGTGCCAGGCGCAGGTCTTGATGCTGTGGCATAACAACGAATAAACTTGACAAAAGTCTCTGCCCCCGCGGCAGAGACAGACAGTACACAACATTTGAGTGTAAGACAGAGTATGTCCAACGATGACGACGTAAGGTAGGGACGGGGATAAGGCAGGGATGCTGTCAGGGTGGGGCTGCAAGTTTAAACAAGCTGGTCCAGAATGGTCTCTCCAGAAATGTGATATTTGGGCAAAGACCTGAAGAAGGGGAGGGAGTCAGCTATGCAGGTTCCATGTCCCTCAGCAAGTTCCCCTGCCGCCACTCCTACAGCCCGGCTGCCGACTGTGCCCTAACCCAGGAGGCTACAGGGTGCTGCAGTAGCCAAACGCTCCAAAGACGTCTGAAGCTCAGTCTGGAGGGACAGGGGTGCGGCTCATTTAAGTTCCTAGTTCGGGATCACTTTCTGTCCGCCCTGGAGGGAGCAGCTGCTTTCCACACTTTCTTCTTCTGTGCCCTCAAGAGTCGCTCTTTACCTGTTTTAGTGGTGAGCCATCTGTGACTAGTTAACAATTCTTTACATAGAATTTTCCCTGTTCAAATTATTGGTGTGGTTTCTGCCTACTGACTAGTCTCCAACTAGTGTCTCATCCATCTTTATTTTCTCAATCCCTGGGCTCAAGGGCGACCCATGTCAGGTACTTCATAAGTGTTGGCCAATTTGACTGTAGTAAAAGTAGAGATTTCTTATTCAACTTGTTGTCATAGGATCAGAATGTTGAAAACATTAAATAAAGCATTTAGTGATGGAAAACAAGTAGGTTGGGTCATCTTCAAGTTTTTGAAAGTGGCTGTGAAATTATATATATATGTATATGTATATATACATATATATAATTATATATATATGTATATGTATATATATATATATAATATACATATATATATAATTTACATGTATATAAATTCTCCATGCAGAATTAGTTTTAATTGAAAAAGAATACAGTGGAGTTGCAATGTTGTAATTTGTGCCACTTCAATTATACCATCTTGGACCAAAAATTAAAAGAAGGAAAGAAAACAATACAAGCGGTCTCAGAGACTCTGCCCACTGCTCCACTCACTGAGCTCATGCCCAGAACAGGGGCTGAGATGGGAGACTGGAAGAAACAAAGCACTGTTCCTTGGAGGAATGGCAGGTCCTTGAGTCCCAGGCACCTCTCAGTGTACAGATGTTTTGCTGCACTGAGAGTAGTTCTCTTTAAAGAAATGTATACTTGCCGCCCTCCCACCACAAGCCAACTTCTTTATCTGGAGCTGATGAGGAAACAGAGCTCCTTCTCTCCCTGGACACTGGAGAGAAACTGGCTGTGCTGCGGTTACTGAGGAACAAGGCATCAGTCTCCAACACAGTGCCCGTTTTTTTTTTTTAACTTTTTTTATTCTTTTTTTTTTTTTGTGAGGAAGACCAGCCCTGAGCTAACATTCGACGCCAATCCTCCTCTTTTTTGCTGAGGAAGAGTGGCCCTGGGCTAACATCCGTGCCCATCTTCCTCTACTTTATGTGGGAGGCCGCCACAGCATGGCTTAACAAGCGGTGCGTCGGTGCGCGCCCGGGATCCGAACCGGCGAACACCGGGCTGCCGCAGCGGAGCGCGCGCACTTAACTGCCTGCACCACCGGGCCGGCCCCCACAGTGCCTTTTTAATGGATTTCCAGGGTGATTGTTTTTTATGCCTTTAAAAGATAATGGTGATCACACATGGCTTTGTCTAACGCGCTGCTTCAGAAGTTAACGTCAGTGTGAACACCTATAGCCTGGCATGTTGAGAAGAGGGGGGCACTGCTGTGAAGGAAAACAATGGGGCACACAACTTTAAAAAAGACCAGACTAACAGCAGACAAGTTCTGACTTCTCAGTCAGCCACAAGTGCGTCTGAGCCTGAACTCTACTACGTATCGGCAAGTCACGTCATCTAAGTCCCAGTTCACTTGAATGTAAAGAGTACCTGCTCAAAGGGTTAGCATGAGGATTACATGCATCACAGGTGAAATACATGGTACAGTGCTTGGCTCAGAGCAACTGTTCAACCTATTTTTTTAAATGACAGACAGTAAAACACACCATAAGCAACACTGAGAGACAAACTGGTAAAAGTAATTTGAAACTCATATCCAGAAAAGGAATCTCTATCACATAAAAAGCTCCTCCAAACCAATAAAAAAAGACCAACAATCAATACCAAATGAGCAAAGATTATAAACAGATAATTCGTAGAAAAAAATAGAAATAGTTCTTAAACACATGAAAAACTGCTCTGTTTCACTTGTAATGAGAGAGCTGCACATGAAAACTACTCCAAAGATACCAAGTATCACCTAGGTGTTCCCAAAGATCATGTAAACAAGTACAACCTTAGTGGGCAGCAATCTGGAATTATCTGTGAAAAAGGCAAGTGCGCTTATCTGTTAACCCAGCAATCCTATTTCTAGGAATTTATTGTACAGGTAAACTCACAAATGACACATGTATTAGGTGATTCAATGTAGTATCGTTTGTAACACAAAAAGACTGGGAATAACATAAATGTCCATTAGTAGGAACCCAAATAAACAAATAATAGTGCATGGACATCCTGGGATAATGTACAATAGTATAAAAGAATGTGAAAGCTCTTTAGGTACTGATTTTGAACGATCTCTAAGATATATTAAGTGAAAAAGGAATAATGTACAGTATTTCATAATTTGTACAAAAATGAGAGGGGGAGAATTGATATGTAAATACGGATATACATATGTATGTGTGTATATGGAAATGCATTTGCTTGTATATGAACAAAATGTTTCTGGAAAGGCACATTAAAAAACTGGTGACACTGGTTGCCACAGGGGAGGCACAGGGGTGGAAGAAAGGCTTCCTGTATTTACCCTTTTGCCCCTTCTGAGTATCTGAATCAAGTAAATGCGTTACCTATTTAAAATAATTTTAAGTAAGAACAAAAAAAAAAAAAAGTGGCCTTACTTGCATATGGTCTACCTTTCCAGCTGTCATCGGTCGGGTTAGAGAGTTGGCTCTGGCCTCTCTCAGAGGCATTTTTATCTACGCTGCTTAAAGACTGGCGGTCCAGATCCACATCCTAAAAGTAAACCAGAGAGAAATACAACGTTCACTGCTCTTCATCCACAATTCAGTACCTGGGCAGAGATGTGCCTGTTTTAACACTGCGCGCTCAACTTGAATTTAAGTGTCTTGCTCAGCTTGAAGTAAAATTATACTGAATGCTTAATGTAGCACTTCTCAAAAGCTGCATAGGAAAGATTATGAATTTCAATTATTTCTCCCTCCCATTAAGATTTCACATTTTCTTATTCTAATTTAGAGGACATTTTTCTACATATTATGATTTAACAACGAGTGTGACAAATTTTTAATGAGATCAAGTTCAAAAATAAACTAGTGAGATAGCTTTTTCTTTTTATTAAGTTGACAGCAGAAGACAGTTAAAAAACAGAAAATGTTTAAATAATGTGCTTCACTTTTAAGTTGCTATATGCCAAATGCCTTTCAAAATCTAATGGCCTTATGGTTATTTGGGGATAGAAGTTAACAGTATAAACCCGCTGTAACACAAAGTATTTTTTTTTTTTTTTGTGAGGAAGATCAGCCCTGAGCTAACATCCGATGTCAATCCTCTTGTTTTTGCCGAGGAAGACTGGCCCTGGGCTAACATCCGTGCCCATCTTCCTCTCCTTTATATGGGACGCCACCACAGCATGGCCTGACAAGTGGTGCGTGAGTGTGCAGCCGGGATCTGACCCTGTGAACCCCGGGCTGCCAAAGCGGAGCGTGCGCACTTAACTGCTGCGCCACTGGGCCGGCCCCCAAACCAAAGTATTTTAAAGTAAGACTTGAATTAGAACTTCTTTCTGTAGCCTCACATAAAAAATAAGAACTACTATTTCATTGGTGTGGAGGAAAGCACTCTTTATTTAGGAGGGCAGTAAATAAGGATAATTATACCAGTGTTATTTATAACAGTGAAACACTAGAACTGACCTGAGAGTCCAACAAGAGAGAATCAGTTAAGTAAATTATAATAAGGTGCAGCCACTGAAAAGGCTGTTCTCAAAGAATATTTAAAAACATGGAGGGCCGGCCCCGTGGCTTAGTGGTTAAGTGAGCGCGCTCCGCTGCTGGCGACCCGGGTTCGGATCCCGGGCTCACACTGATGCGCTGCTTCTCCGGCCATGCTGAGGCTGCGTCCCACATACAGCAACTAGAAGGATGTGCAGCTATGACATACAACTATCTACTGGGGCTTTGGGGGGAAAAAATAAATAAATAAAAAAAATCTAAAAAAAAAAAACATGGAGAGGCCGGCCCCATGGCTTAGCGGTTAAGTGCGTGTGCTCCGCTACTGGCGGCCCAGGTTCGGATCCGGGTGCACACTGACACACCACTTGTCCGGCCACGCTGAGGCGGCATCCCACATACAGCAACTAGAAGGTTGTGCAACTAAGACATACAACTATCTACTGGGGCTTTGGGGAGAAAAAGGGGAAAAAAGGAGGAGGACTGGCTATAGATGTTAGCTCAGGGCTGGTCTTCCTCAGTAAAAAGAGGAGGATTGGCACGAATGTTACCTCAGGGCTGATCTTCCTCACAAAAAAAAAACCAAATAAATAAAAAATAAATAAAAATATGGAGAAATGCTCACAATGGTGTTAAATAATACATTATGGGCTACGTGAGCCCAAATTTCAAACATGTATGAGTTATGGTGCATGCAATCACATAAAGAAAAGACTAGAAATATAAATAAACTGTGGTTTTATTGGGTGAGGTGACTTATTTTCTTAATATTTCTCTGCACTTTCTAAAAAATATATTAATTAACATATATAGTTTTTAGAGCTTATAGCCTTTTTTACTCCCTTCCCATGAGAAAAACACAAACTCTTTAAGCTGCTTAAGTTTCTATTATGAGATCAGAGAAAAGACAACCAAAAAAAAAGAGGAAAAATCCTACCAAATGTTTTTCTGATGAATCTTCCTCCATTCCTACAGGCCTCCACGTCAGCAAACTTAAGGGAATGCAAGAGAAGGAAAATGATCAATGTGAAAAGAAACCCGGAGCTTTATTTAAGATATCCACTGAACCCAGAAGTAAACAGCAATAATCGCATTAACACTTACACGTGTGGGATGGTTGTTTTAAAAATATCCAACATACAATTGCACGTTTCATCCCAAACATCAGGACTGAATTTCTCGCCGTTGGATATTACTAAGTTTTCTAAGCAATTTGTACCTGACCGAGCCAACTGCTCATTATCTGCAAAATAAAGCCACATCTATCATTAAACTTCAACTGCTGCTTTGATTCCCACCAGATTGCTGATGCTTCATATTGTGAGGTGGAGACTACACAAAAAATCTGTAGGCTTAAACAGAAGCAACACTATAGACAGTATTAAAATTTTTATAGTTTAAGTAGGCCCTAAAGAGGTAAAATTATTTATCATAGCTTTATTGCCGGGATGGAGGAAGGTCAATATTTTGCTACTTACTTAACTGGCTTTCTGTACAAGAAATGGTAAAAGAAGATGGAAAATGTTAGACCAATGTTTCTAAAAATTTAGTCACTCTAACACTACGTTTCCAATTTCTGCCATATCACTACCAATTGTTTTATTATTTATTTTAAAACTGAGTCATGTTTTGAAAAACTTAACTAAATTAAGCCTCGTCCTAACCCAAAACTATCTATGGAATCCAGAGGCAATGTACTACGTGGGTATTTTTCCTAATACACACTAAAATAAACACAGAAGTACTCAAACAAAAAATGTCCATTGATGAAGCTGTTGATCTTGACTCCCACAGTACATTCTAAAAAAATTTCATTACAGAAAATTTCAAACATATACAAAAGCAAAAAGAATAGTATAATGTACAAAGGTATATCCTTTAAAATATAAAAATAACTACATCTCATCTTAAAGAAATGCTTTATAAACTGATTTGGTGGGAAAGTTCTTTTCATGTTCTAATTAAATTACAAAATATACATTTTCACCAATTAAATTATACAATTATACTCCTTGGCATTACATCCATGCTTTTACATATTGAAAAAATTAACCTCTTCTTAAGGACTATGTCAAGGAAAATAATGCCTAGAGACATAAAGAGTACCTTGTTTTACACACCACTGCAATTGTGCAAATACGTCGGAAAGAAGAACTTCACTCAAAGCTTCATAAAACTGGGTAAATACGTCACAAATAGCATAAAGTGCGTGATTGCAAGTTGTTGTCATCCACTCGGATTTCTAGAAAAACAGTAAAAAGACAATGTCTAAAAGCAACTCTCCCTGAGGTGCAATGGGCACTCTTGTACATCATTGGCAAACTGCTCTGGAAAGCAATTTGGCAGTATGTAACAACAGTTGTAAAAATGTTCACACCCACTGATGCAGTAACACAACTCCCAGGAATGGACCCTAAAGAAATAAAGATTTGTGGGTGAAGGTTTATGAATAAAGATGTTTACCCCACGAGCATTTATGTACTGAAAATACAGATACAAACTAATGTCCAACAATGTGGTGATTAAATTAAGTACACCCATGGCCAGCCCGGTGGCGTAGTGGTTGAGTTTGGCGTGCTCTGCTTCGGTGGCCCAGGGGGTCATGGGTTCAGATCCTGGTGCAGACCTACACCATTCAACAAGGCATGCTGTGGTGGTGACCCACATACAAAGTAGAGGAAGACTGGCACAGATGTTAGCTCAGGGCCAATCTTTCTGAAGCAAAAAGAAGAGGACTGGCAACAGATGTTAGCTCAGGGCCGATCTTCCTCACAAAAAAAGAAAAAGTACATCCATACAACAAAATTTTTTTTTTTTTTTTTTGTGAGGAAGATGGGCCCTGAGCTAACATCCATGCCAATCCTCCTCTTTTTGCTGAGGAAGACCGGCTCTGAGCTAACATCTATTGCCAGTCCTCCTCCTTTTTCTCCCCAAAGTCCCAGTAGTTGTATGTCATAGTTGCACATCCTTCTAGTTGCTGTATGTGGGACGCGGCCTCAGCATGGCCGGAGAAGCGGTGCGTCGGTGCACGCCCGGGATCCGAACCCGGGCCGCCAGTAGCGGAGTGCACGCACTTAACCGCTACGCTGTGGGGCCGACCCAATACACAACAAAATGTTAAACAGTCGTTCAAAGTGATACTTTTTCTGGCTGCTATTTAATCAACCAATCAATTAATTTATTGAAGTTTAGCCAACTTATGGTATTATGTCAGTTTCAGGTGTACAACATAGTGATTCAACATTTATATCCATTACAAAATGATAACAATGATAAATCTAGTAACCATCTGTCACCATACAAAGATATCACAATATTGACTATATTCTCTATGCTGTACATTACATCTCCTGTGACTTATTTATTTATTTATTGCTGAGTAAGATTTGCCCTGGGCTAACATCTGTGCCAATCTTCCTCTATTTTGTATGTGGGTTGCTGCCATAGCATGGCTGCCGACTAGTGGTGTAGGTCCGGGCCAGGGAACCTAACCTGGGCCGCCAAAGCAGAGCATGCCGAACTTAACCACTAGGCCACGGGGCCGGCCCCTGTGACTTATTTTATAACTGGAAGTTTGTACCACTAATCCCTTTCACCTATTTTGCCCAATTCCTCACCCCGTCTCCTCTGGCCAGCACCAGTTTGTTCTCTGTATCTATGAGTATGTTTGCTGTTTTGTTTGTTCATTTGTTTTGTTTTTTAGATTCCACCTATAAGTGAAATCATATGGTATTTGTCTTTCTCTGCTGATTTATTTCTCTTAGTATAATACCCTCTAGGTCCATCCATGTTGTTGTAAATGGCAAGATTTCATTCTTTTTTATGGCTAAGTAATATTCCTGTGTGTGTGTGTGTGTGTGTGTGTGTGTGTGTACACACCACTTCTTTATCTATTCATCTACTGATGGACACTTAAGTTGCTTCCATATCTTGGCTATTGCAAATAATGCTAAATAGTAAGTACATCCATTTGACAGACTAGTAAACATTCAAAGTGATACTTATAAAAAGTTTTAATCATCTGGAAAAAATGAATATGAGTTTGCTAAATACACCTTACACCAATAATTTAAATATTAAAAATGATGCCATGAAATTACCAGAGGAAATGGAAAAGGGAAGGGTTGCTCAGCATGATTTCAAAAGTGGAAACCATAAAGGAAAAAAACAATAGATTTGGTTCCTTAAAAGCTAAAATTTTCTAAAATAAAAAGGAAATGAGAATAACAAAGTGGGAAAAATCATCTGTAATTTATGTAAGGATGTGCTATATTATTTATATATTAAAAACCTCATAAATCAATAGGAAAAAGATGAATAACCCAATAGTTAGGAGCTAAGGATATGAAAAGGCAATTCATAAAAGAAGAGATGCAAATGATCAATGATATAAAGGAAAATATGCAACCTCACTAGCAATTAGAAAACTTTTCTAATGTGATACTTTTGGCCTATCAATTTAACAATTAAAGAAGTTAAAATTTGAAAAGCTGGACTGGGTACAAGAAACAGGAACTCTCATGCATGGCTGAAGTGTAAACGGCTACAAATTTATTGGGAGGTCCACTTAGAAGTACATGTCAGAAGTCAGACCACTCATCCTGAATAAAAAAGAAATAAGTAAAAACGTAGTTGCAAAAAAATGTTCATTTCAGTGCTGTCTAAAGAAAGAAAAATTGGAAATAATTTTCCATGGACTTTGGAACATCCACAGCTAGGAATATTTTGCAGCTCTTAAAAATGTAGAAGAAAAGTCAGAGTTGTAGAAAAATACTCATGTATTAAGTTAAAAAAAGTAGTTTACAGTACATGTGCTGGGATTCCATTTTTGTAAAAAGAAAACATACACAAGAAGTTATCTGAAGAGTCAACAGTGGTTGCCTGTGGAAGTTGGAACTGTGGGTGTTCAAATGTTTTCTATTTTCTGATTTGTTTTATAATGAAGAGAAATTTAAGTTCCTTTAAAATAAGATTAGAAAACTGTATCTATACTATGACCTCATATTTAAACCATGTAGAAGACTGAGGGAAATTTGCCAAAACATTAACTCTAATTTCTAAAGGATAAAATTATGCATTTTCTGTATATTCCTAATATTCCATACTAAGCATATGTTACTTTTATCCCAGGGGGGAGGGAGGGAATGGTGTTCCTAAAGAAGGTAAAAAAGTTACTCTCCCATCTAAAAATCTTGAGATAGAAAATCCTCTCCCCACCTCTCTACCCGAGAGGAGAAATAACAAAGACAACTAAAGGCATCAAACATCCTTTTTTTTTTTTTGTGAGGAAGATCAGCCCTGAGCTAACATCCATACTAATCTTCCTCATTTTGCTGAGGAAGACTGGCTCTGAGCTAACATCTATTGCCAATCCTCCTCCTTTTTTCCCCAAAGCTCCAGTAGATAGTTGTATGTCATAGTTGCACATCCTTCTAGTTGCTGTATGTGGGACGCGGCCTCAGCATGGCCGGAGAAGCAGTGCATTGGCGTGCGCCCGGGATCCGAACCCAGGCCGCCAGTAGTGGAGCGCGCACACTTAACCACTAAGCCACGGGGCCGGCCCTCAAACATCCTTTTAAAAAAAGGCCTAATATTTGCCACCATCATCTCCAATCATGATTTCATCAAAAATCCTTTTTTTTTTTTTTTTTTAATTTTACTTATTTATTTTTTTCCCCCAAAGCCCCAGTAGATAGTTGTATGTCATAGTTGCACATCCTTCTAGTTGCTGTATGTGGGACGCGGCCTCAGCATGGCCGGAGAAGCGGTGCGTTGGCACGCACCCGGGATCTGAACCCGGGCCGCCAGCAGCGGAGCGCATGCACTTAACCGCTAAGCCACGGGGCTGGCCCTCAAAAATCCTTTTAAGGGATTTTTAAAGAGACCAGAGACATTCTACTTTTTACTGACTGTTGAGAAGTCGATATGAACCAAATAACTAAGAGGACCTGCTGCATTGGCAGTACAATGCCTGAGGGCCGAGTGGGCAGATCAGACCATGGTAATGTATTTCCTCTCACCCTTCCCCAGATGAGAGAGTTTCTTAGTACTTGCTGATCGTGGTAGAAGAGTGCCAGGAAGGGTGTTTCTATTTTTTAAACACACTGTAAGTAGCTCAGTATTTAATAGACTTTGTGTAGATGACAACGTAACCCCCAGAGGCAGACAAAGGCCAACGAGGCTGTTCTCCCACCACATCCAGGGCAGCACTTAGTCATCTCCTACCTCCGACTGCTGCTCAGGGAGCTTCATATTGTCAAAAATCCTGAACACGATTCTGAACAGGTCCTGCCACCAGTGCTTTTCAAAGGTGTGGCCATAGCTCTTCATGATCTCGAACATCACCGTGAGTCCTCTGGAGGCAACAAAGCCAGGCGCCAGAGAGGGAAGGGGTGGGGGAAAGAACAGCAGGGAAGACAGGGAGAGCATGGGGTCAGGTGAGCAGGTGACTGAGGCTCACTCAGTGACAAAGCGGCCCCACCCCAGGACGTGGTTACCTTGTCCGTACATCTAGCTTGCATCTATTAATGATGCAGGAGAGCTCAAAAAGGATGGGGAACCAGCCTCGGACCCAGACTCTGTCACCAGGAGCCACGTTCATGTCGTCACTTGTGTATTCCTGTAGCACCTACAATGAAAGTCACCTCTCAGATGCAGACTAAGCAAGCAAAGGAAGGAACTGAAAGGAAACTACACAAAGACTAAGGCCCCACGCATGTTCCTCTCCTAAAAATATCCATTCAGCCAGGGTAGGATGAGGAATCCCAAGGAGACAGAGACAAGCTTGTCCCAAGAGCACATAGCATTTTCTTTGTATGAACCTATGGACTCTTGTGGGTTCTAGAATATGTTGAGTGGGCAGATCACAGGAGTCCTGGGGGCAGGAGGTATTATATCAAGAAGAGCACTGGTCAAATAGTGTTAGTGAAATATCCAGGATGATTCACTACCTTAGGTCTTTCTGGAACGTCATGTCACACATACTACCTAAAATGATAGCAGCAGCTGCTACTTACTGAGTGCCTGCTGTGAGCCAGGAACTGCGAAGGCGCTCTACATGGATTAACAGTTCTCACAACACTCCCACCAGCCAGGGAGAAACAATGGTCCCATTTCACAGGTGAGTTAACAGAAGCGCTAAGAGGTTAAGCAAGCTGCCCAGGGCTGTGCAGCCAGGAGCTGGCAGTTTCTCCACAGTCCGGACGTGCAGCCCTGCGCTCTGCCTCGTCTTTGGGATTCTGAGCCCTCTGCTCTGTGACTACTCGTGAAGTGGTACTGTCTGTTGTAATGGGATTTCTTTGTCAACTCTGGCTATCTAACATTAGGCGATTTCTCTCTGTGCTTCAGTTAACTCCCCGATACAACGGGGATATAATTACCCCTCTCATAAGTCTGATGTCGGGGGTAAATGAATCAACACACAGAACACCCAGAATGTGCCTGATGGAGTGAGTGCTCCATCAACAGCAGCGTTCACCGTCATCAGTTCTTAATGAGCTGTTGTAGGGACCACACATATCTTAGAGGTTGAGGGTTCTGCAAAGAATACTTAAGAAGAGATCTGTATAGGCCATTGTAGTTTAGCTGTGCTTGTTTCCACTCAACTTCAGTGTTTTGTTTTGTTTTTTTTTTAAAGATTTTATTTATTTATTTTTTTCCCCCCAAAGCCCCAGTAGATAGTTGCATGTCATAGCTGCACATCTTTCTAGTTGCTGTATGTGGGACGCGGCCTCAGCATGGCCGGAGAAGTGGTGCGCGCCCAGGGTTCCGAACCCGGGCCGCCAGCAGCAGAGCGTGCGCACTTAACCGCTAAGCCACGGGGCCGGCCCGACTTCAGTGTTTTCAGACTGTCATTTAAGCCAAGCAGGCCTCTTTGGAAAGGTGAGCCATAACAGAAAAACCCCAAACATTTTCAGAAGAAGACAAAAGGTAAGTTTTAAATGTGATTCCTTAGCTACATCACAATGGCAAAATGTCATTTCCTAAAAGGGAGGTTTGTTTTCTTTCAAATAGAAAGGTCTAGCTCCTTTAGCTTTGTCAAAATTCAAAGCTAAAATACTATTACCTTCTACAAAAACAATTTATAGAATACCATATAAAAGTTCAGTGTGAATAAAAGCAATAATTTCATACATACAAAGTAACGGAAAAGGTATAACCCTGCAATGGGTTATTTTGAAATAAACACCTAGTTTAGGGCCAACACACATTACCAAAAAAGTAGCTGGAAAGCTCTTTGCCAGAAACAAGGGCTTTGGCCCCATGACTCCTTTTCCCCTCATTGCCCATGTGCGTAAGGAGAGGAAAAACATACCCGAGGCCTCTCGGAGACATATTTCCCACAGAAGCGGATGTGCCGGATCGCTTCCATGCTGGTGTCCGGGAACGCAGCATTGCAGGCAAACTCTGATAAGCACTTCACAGCATCCTGAAAGGAATCGATGGCTGCAGGAAAATGGTGCTGGAAAATAGTTGCTGGGGAAACAAAGGCACATTTTTATAAGATGAGGATTTATCAACTTTTTTTTTTTTCTAACATCCATGCTAATCTTCCTCTTTTTGCTGAGGAAGACCGGCTCTGAGCTAACATCTGTTGCCAGTCCTCCTCTCTTTTTTTTTTCCCCCCCACAGCCCCAGTAGATAGTTGTATGTCATAGTTGCACATCCTTCTAGTTGCTGTATGTGGGACGCTGCCTCAGCATGGCCGGATAAGCGGTGCGTCAGTGCGTGCCCGGGATCTGAACCCGGGCCACCAGTAGCGGAGCGCGCTCACTTAACTGCTGAGCCACGGGGCCGGCCCCTAAGATAAGGATTTAGAAATGGAGATTAAACAGACACACACACCACAGATGATTACTTTTGTGAACATCTAAGAAAAGCATGTCAGTATCTCTGGAAGATAGCGTTTCTTATTAAATTATTCAGGAACGAATGCACTGAGCACAGCTTGGGTTAAACTGGTTCTTGAGCTCAAGCAATGATGGAAAGGCCCAAATATTCACTCATTCAACATTTATTGAGTTCCAACTATGTGCAAAAAAAGCATGCTTGTGGGCCCTGAGGACACAGAGGTGACCAATTAAATTTCCTGTCCTCACGACATGATGCTTCAATAGGCAAGACAGACAATAATCACCTAAGTCAATACACATATAAAATCATCTCGGGTGGGGTGAGTGCTAGGTAAGGGGACAGAAGGTAGGAGGGGCTGTTTAGGTTGGTGGTCAGGGCAGGACTCTCTGAAGATGTCATATCTGAGAAGTGACCCTAAAGAAGTGAGCAAGGGCTAGCCATGAGAAAACCAAGTTTCACCAGGATGCCAAGGTGTCCATTTTAACTTAAGCGATTTTAGGATAGAGCTTGAGGAACTATGTAAGATACAAACATTGATGTGTGTGTGAAGTTGGCCTTCAGTGGTCTGCCTGACAGAAGCTGAACACTTAGCAAAGCTCTGGCCCCAATTCTGTGATCCTGAGCACACTCCTTTTTTTTTTTTTTTTAAAGATTTTATTTATTTATTTTCCCCCCAAAGCCCCAGTAGATAGTTGTGTGTCATAGCTGCACATCCCTCTAGTTGCTGTATGTGGGACGCGGCCCCAGCATGGCCGGAGAAGCAGCGCGTCGGTGCGAGCCCGGGATCCGAACCCGGGTCGCCAGCAGTGGAGCGCGCTCACTTAACCACTAAGCCACGGGGCCGGCCCATGAGCACACTCCTTAACTCCTTGGCCATTTCTGTCCTAAGACTACACTTCATGCTACCTTGCTGGAATCTCATGAACATAAAGTGAGATAAAGAAGGTAATGAGCTAAACGTGAAAGGCAATTTAGAAATCTAAGGTTGGGCCGGCCCTGTGGCTTGGTGGTTAAGTGTGTGTGCTGCAATGCTGGTGGCCCGGGTTCGGATCCCGGGTGCGCATCGAGGCACCACTTCTCCGTCCATCCTGAGGCCGAGTCCCACATACAGCAACTAGAAGGATGTGCAGCTATGACATACAACTATCTACTGGGGCTTTGGGGGGAAAAAATAAAATCTTAAAAAAAAGAAATCTAAGGTTTTTCAAAACTCTACAAATATCACCTAAGAGAAAAATACGAGTAGCAAGAGGCTGACAAAGAGTTAAAAGACCTCATGGGCCGGCCCTGTGGCTTAGCGGTTAAGTGCGCACGCTCCGCTACTGGTGGCCTGGGTTTGGATCCCAGGCGCACACCGACACACTGCTTCTCCAGCCATGCTGAGGCGGCGTCCCACATACAGCAACTAGAAGGATGTGCAACTATGACATACAACTATCTACTGGGGCTTTGTGGGGAAAAAAAAGAGTTAAAAGACTTCAAAGAAAGTCAAAGATGACCCAATGCTTTATAACTTCCGCAAAGACCAAGACCAGTAACCACCTTGTTTTGTGATCACAGGCAGGACCAGGGACTTCTGGTCCATCCAGAGTGGAGGGACACTGCACAACTCTGGGCTGGACTGCCTGGTGTGAATTCTGCTCCACCACTCCCCAGCTGTGTGACCTCAGACAAGTTATTCTTCTTCACTTTTCTGTGTCTCAGTTTCCTTTTGAGTAAAATGGCGGAAAATGGTATAGTCAGTTCTTTGTTATTTATGTTAGTTGTGTTCTATTAAGTTGCCGTGAATACTGCATAAGCAAATATTGAACCATTGCTCTTAGGGGAAATATGGGGTTGGGTTCCTGTGAGCCTCTGGTCACCATATTTTCAGCCACTGATCAAATGTAAACTTGTTTTATGTGTGTTTCTCCACCCCCGCCCCCAAAGCCCCAGTAGATAGTTGTCATAGCTGCACGTCCTTCTAGTTGCTGTATGTGGGACACAGCCTCAGCATGGCCAGACAAGTGGTGCGTCGGTGCGCACCCAGGATCCGAACCCGGGCCGCCAGCAGCAGAGCGCACGCACTTAAGCGCTAAGCCACGGGGCCAGCCCTATGTGTGTTTCTTTTTAAAGACACCTTTAATATATACTGTTGATTCATTAACACTGAACTCACAGCCAACAGCACTATAACTCATGCTTGAACAAAGCTTATGTAAAACATGTGCTTTCTCCACAAGGCACATCACAGCCTTCCTTTGCACAGGGACACTGAACAGCATTTCAGCACTATGATTTGGGCCTTTTAAATGTAAAATCACCAACAAAAAAGACAAAAATGCAAAAAATGTGGCACTAATAATATATCAAGGAAAAGACTCTTGTTTATTTACAGTAAAAGACGTGAAATAAGCCTAAGGCCAAACTTCACCTTGTTCAACCTCAGCTGGGAACATATGCCTTGGGTGACTCAAGTATTTTGCTGCTCTGTGCATGTGCATGTCCACAAATGACCACAAAAGCACCAGGAGTACTGGTTTTGGGGTTACATAAAAATTTTACCGAGTAGGTGAATTCACAAACGTGGAATCTGCAAATAATGAGGGTCGACTATATTTCCTTCACAGAGTTGTTGTGCACACGTCTAAGCACATGTCAAGTGCTTAGAATACCACCTGGCACATCATTATATTACAGTATAGCTAAAACAAGGAAGCCCCTTTTGGGAGTAAAATAGACAGGAAATAAGGGGTCACCCTGCTAGACTTGCAGGTGTGACATTAGTCAGGAGGAAACAGAGCCACTTACTGACGATGTGACCTGTAGTCTGGAAGGCCAGCTCCACGATGTTCCCATCGTGATCTGAAGCTGCCTGGTGGAACACAGCAAAGATGTTCTTCCAGCCCGAGCGGATGTTGGCCGCCTGGGAGTTCACCATCTGGGCGATGCAGCGAATCACCATGTCCCGGATGGTCGGAGACCTGAGGAAGGAATGGGGCAGCCATGTCATCTATACTTCGGATAGTGGGAAGAGAAACGAACACAGCTCACCACTTAGAAGCAGCACTTAAAAAAAACAAACAAACAAACATTTTTTAAAGCAGGTAAGTACTCCATATTCATTAAAAAAAAAAAAAAATTCAAGATAATTGTAGTGTAAGCCCCGACAATTTCTTTTTGTAATGCAAGTGCCTGACTTAAGCTTTGATTGCAGAGGCATCCACTTCAAAGAGGGCTATATCAAACACACTGCTAACCGCCAGATAAAGAGCAGGGCCGCTTCCCCTCACGGAGGCTCCTTGGTATTAGAGATCTTGGTTGATTTCAATTAACTATTTGGACTACTTTTTTTTCCTCTTCCTGCACTTTAAATTCCCACTCTTATGTTTTAAATTCCCCAATAAAAAGTGAGCCTACGAAACCCTAGGCCCCCACCCTCGACCCCAAAGAAAGCAAAACCCCAGGCCCAGGCTCGCTGGCTTGCTTGTGTTTCTCTCTGCCGGCGACCTTGCTGTGTGGCCCCAGGGGTGCTGTACAATTTCCAGGTCTTGTAAGTGTAATAAACCTTTATTTTTTCAAAGCTCCCTGATGGTTACTGCTGAAAGGCGTCTTGCAATCATAATAAGAACCACAAGGGCTGGTCCAACCACAACACTGGTATTGATAGGCTGAGACTGGCACAAAACAACAAAAAGAAAAAATAATAAGACACCCACTGTGGTAGACAGTTGCTTACCCAGCAGCCACCCCACCTCCTTGATAAGAGCACTCTGATTTCATCCAGGCAGCAGCATGCGGGACCCCAGGGAACCGCCCATAAACAGTGTAAGACAACATGACAACCTTGCTCTCATGTGCTACGTCCTCAATTTCCCATTCTCCCTTGCAGCTAAGAAAGCTACATGATCTGTTCTGACTAATTAGATGTAAGAGAAACTCTATGGGGATGGGGGAGAGGGGTTTCTGGGAAGGTTTTTGCTTTTGTCTTAAAAGGAATACCCATGGTAGGCTCTGCCCCTTTTCCTCTTATTCCCATTCTGAACGCAGCATGATGCCTGGAACTAGTGCCTCCGCCCTGTAATCAAGAAACAACAGGCTCCAGGATGAAAAGTGACCCTGTGGACGGCCAAAGAAAGGGGCGGAAAGAACCTAGGCCTCTGATGACAACTTGGGCTATGGAACCAAAGTTGGGACCGCCCGCCTCTGACTTCTTCTCAGGCAAATAATACACAGCCTTGTGGTTTAAACCATTGTTGGTCAGTGTTTCTGACCCAAAACATTTTTTTTTTAAAAATAATTCTTGAGTTTATTTCAGCAGTTCACGTGAGCATTTCTTAGTGAGCTATTGATATGTTTTGCTTCTGTCTGACCCAAAACATTTTGACTAATATGCTTATAATTCTGCCACCCAGAGATAACCATTACTAAATTCTTAATGCATATCCTCTTAAATTTTTGGGCAGGGATATGTGTACATGATAAACACACCCACATGGACTGGAGTATACATATATAATTTAACATGTGAAATGTTAAGTTTATTTATTACAGAACAAAACCTGGAGGGAGAAAAAATAGCCCATTTTCTTTTTAATTTTTTTAAATTTTTCCCCCAAAGCCCCAGTAGATAGTTGTATGTCATAGTTGCACATCCTTCTAGTTGCTGTATGTGGGACACGGCCTCAGCATGGCCAGAGAAGCGGTGCCGTGGTGCGCGCCCGGGATCTGAACCCCGGGCCGCCAGCAGCGGAGCGCACGCACTTAACCGCTAAGCCACGGGGCCGGCCCAATGGCCCATTTTCTGAAGCAGTTACAAGGTTAAACATGATGTTACCTAAATATTTGCCATAGATTAGCATATACGTCTTGCAACATAGTAAGACATATAATAATGGGGCGAACTCTATTATCTCACAAATAACTAGAAGCAAGACTACACAAACCTATCACCTCTATAGCACTGGCTCTGAAAGTCATTAGAGGGGCTTTGGGATTGCAGATTTGACTTACAAATTTCAATAGGACAAGAAAAACATTCACATTTGTCTGTTGGACCCATAATAACTGATAATAGGAAAGATCATTTAGAGAAACAAGGAGAAAGTCAAAAGAGTTAAAAATTAGCCAAAAGTCCACAAAATAAATACGCAGCCTGCAGATAATAGAGGACCGAATACACCCAGGTGACTTTAATACATAATACAATTGAATCAATTGAATACATAATACAATTGTCTCTCCATGGGGAAAAAAGCAACTTGTTGACAAGAACTATATATATTTACTAAAATGGTTTTTGTCTGGTTGTTAAAAGTAATATATAATGACAGTAAAAGTTTTGGAAAATGTAGAAAGAGCACAACGAAAGAAAAAAAATCCTTTATGTGATGGTATGGTATTTCACATGGAGATTTATATACACATATATTGCTACCTTTATTATCATACTGTCCGTCCAATTCTACAACCTGCCCTTGTCACTAAACTATTAAGCAGTTGCCATGTGATAAACTTTGTGAACATTTTTAACAGCTGTATAATATTCCACATTGTGGTCGTACCAACATTTACTTTAAAACTTTGTATGTTTAGGTGGTTTCTGGTTTTTAAAAAACTATTTTGTGTGACTCACAACATTTTGTTATATTTCAAATTAACTCCTTAGAAGAGAGTTATAGAAGTGAGTTATAGAAGAGAGTTACAGAATTACTGAGTCAAAGGGCACAAAAATATTAAGGTTACTGATGCATATTGCCAAAATGCTTTTGAAAATGTTATAGCAAGTTACAGTTCCACCAACAGTGTTTGAGAGTGGCTGGCACCACGTAATTCTAAATTTACTCCACCCCTTTTCAAATGCCAGGTGGGCAGGAGCAGGACAGGCAGGGAAGGCCTGGAGTTAGAAGCTGAGGGATTCTGGTCCATCAGTGCTGGCAGCCGGCCAGGCAGATGTGAGCACACTGTTCAGGTACACGCGGCCTCAGTCTCCTCAGGCACTTTCAATAGTGGTCCCAAAGTTAGGAGAGCACTTTGTGCACATGCTAAAATCAGGGGTGATGAGACTCTGGAATGGGCTTAATTTTGGTTCTCTTAAAATGAGCAATAAGGTGGAGAGTACAGACACTAAGAGAAAGAGAGACACGTCAAGGAGACTCTTCTGCTGTCCCTTTTATTTGCTACCTCCAATGGCCCACGCCAGCTTACAGCCTTCGAGCTTCCATCTTCTCCTTTAAGAAAAATGATCCACACAGATCTGGAGTGTACTTTTTAGGGGTAGGGGCAGACACAAAGGGTTATGCCCGAAGCTATCCTTGCCACTTCTTCCTTTTATGTCCCACAGCTAATTCATCAGCATAGGCAACAGGCTTTCCTTTCAAAACGTATACAGAATGCAGTCCCACGGGGCCTCACCACCACCACGGCTACCTCCACGGTCCAACCTCGGACAACTACGATGGCTGCCCAACGCATCCCACTGCTTCTCATTTTCCATGGATAAATGCCAGGTGACCCTTTAACATACGTCAGACCATTTCACTCCTCTTCTCCAAGGCCTCCAACAGCTTCCACCTCTCAGAGAACAAGCCAAAGTGCTTACAAAGGCTGACAGTCCCTACATGATCCAGGTGCCCTGCTACCACTGGGACTTCATCTTCTAAGACTTTCTGCCTCGTCCTCTCCACCCCAGCCACACTGCCCTCCTTGCTGCTTCTTAACTATGCCAAACACATCCTGCCACACGGCTTCTGCCTGTGCTGTTTCCTCTGCTCGTAACTCTCTTCGCAAGACCACACAGAGCCACTCCTGGCTTCTTCCTCACTCTGTTCAGGTCTTTGCTTAAGGGTCACCTTACCGAATGTATCTCAGCTGACTGCCCCATATAAAGAAGTGCTTCCACCCCATCCCCTTCCCTTGGTTTAACGTTCTTCAAAGCAACTACCACCACTGACTTACTAAACATTCATTTGTCTACTTATCTATCCCACTGGAATATAAACAGGGATTTATTTTTTAATTTTATTATGGACAATTTCAACACATATAAAAGTAGAGAGGAGAGAGTAATGAACACCCACATACTTATTTTGTAATAAATATATATTTTATAATAATAAATAAATAAATAAATAAGTGGCAACAAGGATCAAACCAGGGCCAAACAAAAACAGGGATTTTTGACTGCTTTCTTTATCGCTGTATGCTTGGCACATAGAATGGTACCCAGCAAATAGCAGGCCTCCATAAATACAGGTCGAGTGAACGAACGAACAAGGTGACTGCTTCAGAGGGACAGCTGTCCTGACCGCTTTTATCACCTCCCTGGGGCAGAAACGCTGGGTCACAGAATTCCTGACCTTGTCTGAGGTTGCTTCAGGAGTGGCTCTTTCTCCGCACTCCCTCAGCACCAGCCTCAGGAAGGAAGCATCATGTATTTCTTTTTTTTTGTGAGGAAGATCAGCCCTGAGCTAACATCCATGCTAATCCTCCTCTTTTTGCTGAGGAAGACCGGCTCTGAGCTAACATCTATTGCCAATCCTCCTCCTTTTTTTTTCCCCAAAGCCCCAGTAGATAGTTGTATGTCATAGTTGCACATCCTTCTAGTTGCTGTATGTGGGACATGGCCTCAGCATGGCCGGAGAAGCGGTGCGTCGGTGCGTGCCCGGGATCCAAACCCGGGTCATCAGTAGTGGAGCGCACGCACTTAACTGCTAAGCCACAGGGCCGGCCCGCATCATGTATTTTTACCACTGGCAGTGGTGTAATCTGTCCTTCTGGGCAAGGTTACACACAGATCTTAGCATGATGTACCTACAGATAATAGATGTGACTCAGTCTGCTCATTTTATTTGCTTCCCCCAACAAGGGAGGAAAAAACTAATTGTGTGGTTAGTGTTACGAGGTCTTTTATGCCCCCAGTTGGGAATCTGACCAAGGGTCTTCCAGAACAACGCACATACCTGTTTTTCTTCATGATATGCTCAAAGGGCCTCAGAAAATCTTTCTGGAAACGGAAGTTGGCTAATTCTCCCTTCTCGAGAAACTTCATGGAGAGTTGCCTTAATGAGTCAACAGCAAAGATAGCCACATCTTCATTGGGGTTACAGCCAACCTGTGCAGAAAGAGGAAGGGAGGTGAAATGGGCACAGTGTGACAACTGTGGACGTGGGGTTCTGAACGTCAGAGAAGAACAGCCTGCCTTCAAAACAAATGCTCTGGGAAAACACCCCCAAGGAGAAAAGAAAACAGTATTTCTTGGCTATGATCTGTATAATTTTGTTTTAAGTTTAAGGATGAAAGATCAGTATTGCACATTTAATTAAAAGTGCTTTCAAAATGTGCTATTTATTTTTTAAAAAATTATGGCAAAATATACATAACACAAAATTTACCATCTTAACCATTTTTAAGTCCATAGTCAGTAGTGTTAAGTACATTCACATTGTTGTGCAACCTATCTCCAGAACTCTTTTGATCTTGCAAAACTGAAACTCTACACCCATCAGATAATTCCCCACGTGCTATTTAGTTTTATCCAAATATACAGGAGAGGTCAAAAGATTCTAAAGTCTCTGTAAAGCCTTTTCATACTTGCCCATGTATGTCACCTAAAGCAAATGATTATAAATGAGTATCACCAGCCTCTAAAAATTCAGCAGAAATATTGAAGCTTTTCCTTAAAATTGCACTTGTCTGTGTTTTACCTACTTTTAGGGACTGGACTTACGGGTATACATTCGGTTGGCGCTTCTCAGGCTTTTCCCTCAAGAAGAATCCCTAAAAGCAGAGCAAAATAGGGTTTCCCACACCAGAACCCCTGCCAAGGGATCTGGGGCATCTTGCCTAGCCTGCTCCAAGCGAGAAATTTCACTGACATGTGGTCTGACCTGAAAATGTTTTATTTTTAACAAAAGAATGCTATAATCTCATTTGTAATAAAGAAAAATTGGAAACATCAATAGGAAAATGGCTACATAATAGCTTGTTCATATACATGGAATAACATTTGGTAGTTAAAAAGAATAAATCCAGCCTTAAAAAAAAGAAGGAAATCCTGTCACATGCTACAACATGGATGAACCTTGAGGACATTATGCTAAATAAAATAAGCCAGTCACAAAAGGACAAATAGTGTATGATTCCACTTATATGAGGTACCTAGCATAATCAAATTCATACAAACAGAAAGTAGAATGGTAGTTGCCAGGGACTAGGGGGAGGAAGGACTGGGGGGGTTGTTGTTTAATGGGTACAGAGTTTCAGTTTTACAAGATAAGAGTTCTGGAGATCTGTTGCACAACAATGTGAATGTACTTAACACTACTGAACTGTACATTTATAAATGGTTAAAGTGGAAAATTTTATATGTATTTAATGACAATTTAAAAAAAGAATAAATTCATATATGCTGACATAGTTAAATCTGTAAGATTCCTTGCTAAGTGGAAAAATCAAGTTACAAATTGATATGTGTACTAATACTACTTATGTTTTTAGAAAAAGCAAAACAAACCAAGACAATATTATCTATATTTCTATGAGTACATACATATGTATGTGCATAGAAGAATGTCTGGAAAGATATATTCGAAACTGTTAAGAATAATTAGCTTTGGGGAGGGTCCAGTTGGGGCTGGTGACAGTCAAAGCTGTTTTTAGCTGTAATGTTTTTTAAGCTGTTCATGTAATTAGAGACTAATAAAAAGAATATTGCCCTGCTAAAAATCCAGGAGGATTCAGGAATTCCTGCTTCAGGAATACACATCATGCTTATCACACAACGTTGCACACCCAGGACACACATGTGCCCTAGTTTAGAAGAAGAACATCATGTGACTGTTACAACCACCCTGCTAGCATCCCGAGAGCTGAGTCACAGCTGTGCTCAGCCATCCATTTCTTCAAACCTATGAGATTCTCACGAGCTCCGGTTCCCAAGGGGAACCAGAATATTCTTCTGAGGTGGTGGAAAGAATGAAGAGCCCAGAGTGAGCAACTGAGTTTTCCACAACTGTGTGCCTAAGAGCACTGATTAGATGGAACAGACATTTGTAAGGAAGTTGACAACCATGAAATGTCTAATTACTGTCTGTCAGCCTATGCCCCAAACTTGCCCACAAGTGGCCCAGAGATAACTGAAAACTGGCATGTAAAGAATCTTGACAACAGAATTGCAGGTGGGAAAAATAACTTATACAGGCGTACCCCGTTTTATTGTGCCTTGCTTTATTGTACCCTGCAGATACTGCACTTTTTATAAGACCCTCCACCAGCAAAAAGATTATGACTTGTTGAAGGCTCGGGTGATGGTTAGCATTTTTTTTTTTTTTTAAAGATTTTATTTATTTTATTTTTTCCCCCCAAAGCCCCAGTGGATAGTTGTGTGTCGTAGCTGCACATCCTTCTAGTTGCTGCATGTGGGACTCGGCCTCAGGATGAACGGAGAAGTGGTGCCTCGATGCGCACCCGGGATCCAAACCCGGGCCGCCAGCATCGCAGCGCGCGCACTTAACCACCAAGCCACAGGGCCGGCCCTGGTTAGCATTTTTTAGCAATTTTTTTTGGCAGGGAAAGATTTGCCCCGAGCTAACATCTGTTGCCAACCTTCCCTCTTTTTTTTTCCCCCTCCCCAAAGCTCCAGTGCATGGTTGTATATCCTAGTTCTAAGTCCCTCTAGTTCTTCTATGTGAGCTCCTGCCACAGCATGGTAACTGACAGATGGGTGGTGTGGTTCCAAGACTGGAAAATGAACCCGGGCCACCAAAGCGGTGAGAACGCGAAACTTGAACCACTAGGCCAGGGCCGGCCCCGTGGTTTAGCAGTTAAGTGTGAGCGCTCCACTGCTGGCGGCCCGGGTTCAGATCCCAGGCACGCACTGATGCACCGCTTCTCCAGTCATGCTGAGGCCGCGTCCCACATACAGCAACTAGAAGGATGTGCAGCTATGACATACAACTATCTACTGGGGCTTTGGGGAAAATAAATAAATAAATAAAAATTAAAAAAAAAATTTAACCACTAGGCCATCAGGGCTGGCTCAATATAGAATTTTTTAATTAAGATATGTACATTGTTTTTTAGACACAATGCTATTGCACACTTAATAGATTACAGTATACTGTAAACATTACTTTTATATGCACTGGGAAACCAAAAAATCTGTGTGGCTCACCTTACTGCAATGGTCTGGAACTGAACCCACAACATCTCCGAGGTGTGCCTGTACAAACTGATGTTCTCCCTCAAAAAACAAGTCTCCCTGAATATGAAATCTAGACTTAGAAGAGTTGGGAAATGTTCACCAAGACACTTCTGGATAATCGTTTTTGAGAGAAAAAAGGATTCCACAGCTGTCAGCCAAAAGATCTTGTGGAATACATGAGCAAGGTTTGTTCTAGCTTAGCTGTCACAGGCTGTGACAAGAATACAAGATACAGGGCCAGTCCCGTGGCTTAGCGGTTAAGTGCGCGCGCTCCGCTGCTGGCGGCCCGGGTTCGGATCCCGGGCGCGCACCGACACACTGCTTCTCCGGCCATGCTGAGGCCGCGTCCCACATACAGCAACTAGAAGGATGTGCAGCTATGACATGCAACTATCTACTCGGGCTTTGGGGGAAAAATAAATAAATAAAATTAAAAAAAAAAAAAAAAGAATACAAGATACAGTAATGGTGATGGTTCATTTTTTCTTTCTCAAGCAAGTTTACATCAATTATGTCAGCTGATCCACTAAGAATTTATTTACCCGGGATAGTGGGAAAGACGGTTGCTGAGTTAGTGGATTACTTTAGATGACAGTGTTACCATTCACTCAACAAACAGCTGCTCTGGGTCATCTGCAGGCTCTTGTGGCTGTCTCCTCACTGAAGGTTCTGATGGAAGGTCACCTCCAGAGAGGCCTGACACACTGCACTGCCTGACCCTTTACCATCAGTTACTTCATCACACAACATGAGTGAGCTCCACGAGGGCAGGGACCCCATCGCCCACTACCTGGTACAAGGCACTCAGAGTCTGTTAAACAGATGGTGTGCTGTGAGGTACCTTACTTTGGGCTGATAGGGAAACAAAGAATTCTGATTACTCTGATTAGCTGATGTGCCAAGGCAGAAGCAAGACTCCATCTGACAATGCCCTATTTCAGTGGAGTCCTGGAGCAGGCTAGCAGCTGCCCATAAGAGCCAACAGTGCCCAACTCTTCCTTCACCCGAATTTAGTGACATCATATTGCTAGCTTTGAATCAGTCATGGTGGGGTATTTACTCCACAGAAATGGGCAGATGCTACAAATCATTTACCAGCACTCTACTGCTTGTTCTATATACCAGTGCAGACTACTTTTTATGATTTTATTCTACTCAATGTAGAGAGAGCAATTCTCTTTTGGATAAATTTTTTACTATTAGTGTTTTTTACTAACACTATTTTTAAGCATCTGTATTAGAACTCTTTATCTCCAGGCCTGAGAAAATTTTTTTGAAATCATGAAATGTGTTTTGGTAGGAAACAGTGTTACTAAGCTATTAACTTTTCCCTTAAGAGGCACATGACATCACAGATACATACATTTCTTTTTATTTGTTCAATATATGTGTGCGTGTGTCCACACGTATATAATGAAACCCCTAATGGAGAGAAAGAAGTTTAGTCCGGTTTTCTCTCAGTAGTTGTCAATTTTAGAACAGAGAAGTCTCGGGCTTGTTTCTGATTTAAAAATAAATGTTGGTTTCCTCGACAAAGGTTTCAGAAGAGTGCTGGCAATGGAAGCCAGAATACAAGTAGTAGTGACGTTTAATAGTGAAACTATATCGAACATAACTAGTCTTTGGTCACTGAGAAGGCACTTCAGGATTTTGCAATGCTTTCCAACACCAATATATTTGTCCAGAGACTATAATGATTTTTGTGGTGGTAGCCTACATCCTGGATATGGGATATTAAAGTACTCTCAATACCACCGGATTTTTAATTCATTCTCCATGAGTTCTATCAGTATGTAAGTATGCTACTACTCCCATCGAGCTATCCTTGACTCTACAGGGAAAATGAATTATAGGTACCTAAACCTTCGATCACTTCTTTTTCAAATTTAGTTGCCTACCCTTTTTTGGACACTGATGGAGTGGTTTTTGAATCTGAAGAGTTACCTTATTGAAATGATCTCCAATCACATGCCATATTCGGGACCACTGCAGTCGGATCCGATTCATGTTGTAGTAGGATATCTCCACAATCTTCTGCAAGCTGAACATGCGGGGATGGTGGGGGGAAGCCAGCTCGTCCATGGACACGGCACACAGCCAGCGGACGAAGTCAACTAGAGGCCAGACCCAACAACATATGCGAGGCCTCGTTAGTAACAGTCAGACAGTCACAACATGAGGCTTCTGTAGTTGTCACAGGTAAGTCATATACATACCTATCGCATTCCCATCCAGTCTGGTAGATCCAGTAAAAATTCTAGGAAGATATAATAAAATAAAAATTAGATTTGGAAGCTGCAGTTTCAATTTCAAACACTTAGAAAAGGCAGAAAAGAAACATTTCAGGTCTGGCACAATGACTAACATAAATGATGATGCAATAGAGATATAGAACAGGTCGACGAACTGAGTTGAGACCAGAAATGCCTATACTGATAGAAACAGAGAGTAACACATCAAAAGGAGGGGAAGAGAGTCAAAATATAACAGCATGTGATGTCACAACAGAGGGAGTGGCAGAGTGAGGACCTCCAAAAAGTTGCTTCTCCCCAAGAGCAAGAAAAAAACTGGCAAAGAATTACCGAAATCAACTTTTTCAGAACTGAACTCGGGAAATTACCAAAGGCTTGTAAAAATACTTATTTAAGAAAAATGGCTGAATCTTGGTATGAATAATGAACGTTGTGGCATTTTATGGTGGCCTATTTCCATGACCCTCTCCCAGCTCCACAGGAGGCTCGAAAACCAATAGCTTCAAAGTCACAGTAACTGTGAAACCAGCAGCTTAGTAGCTACTGAAGACAACAGAACAGTCTTGGAATTCCCCTAAAACACCATTCTCAGAGAACTGACATGATTTGACCTGCCTGGCAGTACCCTGGAAATACCCATTTGCAGGATTTGTCTTTATTTGACCCGACTCAGACCTCATTCAGTGCAAATGGAAGCTTTTTATCGAAAACAATCAATAGCAACTGTTTAATTCTGCAGCTACCTGAGATGGCAATAACAATTGGGACAAATAAGGACCTGGCCAGAAAGTTAAAAGGAAAAGCTGGGAATGAGTTGTCCAGAGGAGGCTTTAAAAAGCTCCAACATATCCCTGGGATTCGAGACAGCTGTTTCCTGTGTAAGGCTTTGCACATCCCCAAGAAAGATATGAGAAGGCTCTAAGCTGTCATCTTTGGCTGGCGTTAAGGCTCTACATCAGCAAGAGGTGAAGGCAGAGGCAGAGTTGTAAACTGCTTGCCTGAGCATCAATGGAGCACCTCAAAATGCACACAGAACCCCTCAGCAAAGGCTGGGAGACTTAACGGTCCCTGGCATTTTAGGAAATCTCTGTCTAATTCTTAGCTGACCACTAAAGATAACTGAGCAGACAGTGGCCACCTGCAAAAGGAATATAAACTTTATATAATTAGTTCAGGAAAGTCACTAAATAAACAAATAGCAATGACAACAACAACAATATACCCTGGGTGGGAGGTAGGGAATCTGATATCCAAAGATTTACATTACTATTATATAATTATAATGGCATTATAATTATAGTATTATATTATTTAAAATGTCTAGTTTTCAACAAAAAATTGCAAGACATACAAAGAAACAAGAAAGGATGGCCTGTTCCTAGAAAAAGAACAACAGCAACTGTCCTGGAGGAAGCCCAGGTGTTACTAGACAAAGTTTTTAAGTTAGTTATTTTAAATATGTTTACACAACTAAAGGAAAGTATGAGAACAATGTCTCACCAAATAGAGAATATTAATAAACACATGGAAATAATAAAAAAGAACCAAATACAAATTCTGGAGTTGACAATTATAAACCTGAAATACAAAACTCACTGGAGGGGCTCAACAGCAGTTCTGAGCTGACAAAAGAATTAGTGAACTTGAAGACAAGTCAAACGAGGTTATTCAATGTGATGGACAGAAATAAAAAAGAATTTAAAAAAATGAACAGAGCCTCAGAGACCTGTGGGACACCATCAAGTGTATACCAACACACACATAATAGGAGTCTTAAAAAGGGAGGAAAGAAAGACGCTGAAAGAATTTTTGAACAAAAAATGCCTAAAAACTTCCCAAATTTGATGAACAACAACAATCTATACATCCAAGAGGCTCAACAAAATCCAAGTACGATAAACTCAAAGATCCACATTCAGGCATATCATAATCAAACTTTTGAAAGCCAAAGACAATGCGAGAATCTCGAAAGTACCAACAGAACAGACTCATCACATATAAGGGATCCCGAATAAGATTCACAAATGATTTCTCATCAGAAATCAGAGGCCAAAAGCAGTGGGATAACATATTCAAGGCGCTGAAATGAAGACCATCAGCCAAGATTTCTATGTCCAGCTAAACTAACCTTCAAAACTGAAGGAGAAATTAAAATATTCTGAGATAAACAAAAACTCAGACAATTAATTGCTAACTGATCTGCCCTACAAGAAATACTAAAGGAAGTTCTTCAGGCTGAAATGAAAGGATACTAGATAATAACACAGAATCATACGAAGAAATAAAAAGTACGGGTAAAGGCTACTACATAGGGAAATACAAAAGATAATGTTAATGTATTTTTTGTTTGTAACTCATTTTATCTATCAACTTAAAAGACAACTGTAAACAGTAATAACTATAAATCTGTGTGGATGGGCATACATATATAAAGACAGAATTTGTACGACAATAACGGCACAAAGGAGGGGGCAGAAAATGAAGCTATATAGGAGCCAAGATTTTTCAGACTATTGAAATTAAGTTGATATTAACTCAAAGTAGAATGTTAAAAGTTAAGTTGTTATTAATCATAACCCCTAAGGCAATCAGTAAGAAAATAACTCAAAATATAGTAAAAGAAATGGCAAGAAAAGTAAAATGATGCACTATAAAATATCTATTTAACATAAAAGAAGGTAGCAATGATAGAGGAATAGGGGAACAAAAAAGACATAACACATACTTAAAAATAGCAGATATAAATCCGACCTACCAGCAATTACATTAAATGTAAATGGATTAAACACTCCAATCCAAAGGAAGAGACTGGCAGAATGGATTAAAATAAACATGGCCCAACTATACGCTATCTGAAGAGACTCTCTTTAGATTCAAAGACACAAATATGTTGAAACTAAAAGTATGGAAAAAGATATAATATGCAAACAGTAACCAAAAGAGAGCTATAGTAGCTGTACTAATATTAGACAAAATAAACTTAAAACAGAAATCATTATTAGAGACAAAGAACATTTTATAATGATAAAAGGTTTAATCTGTCAAGAAAACATAAACATATACGCCTCTAACAACAGAGCCCCCAAATCATGAGGCAAAAAAAGATAGAACTGAAAGGGAGAAATAGACAATTCAACAATGTCCAGAATCGGCAAATCTATAAAGACACAAAGTAGATTAATGGTTACAGGGACCGGCGGGGGAGGAAATGGGGAGTGATTGCTAATAAGAATGGGACTTCTTTATGGAGTGATAAAAATCCTCTGAAATTAGATTGCAGTGATGATTGGACAACTCCGAATATGCTAAAACCCACTGAATTGTACATTTAAAAAAAATAAATCTAGTGGTATGTGAATTATATCTCAATTTTTAAAAATGTAACAGCATGCAGAAAAGTGCTGGATAAGACTGCTATTGTCCACTATCTGGCAAGGCAGAGAAACAGGAGAGAAATAAGTGTGGTTAAGGAAGAATAAACATTTTGTTCTATTAGCTTAAACCTAACTGAAAACAGTAAGGAAAACACATCAAGAGTACGTTACAGACATCTCTGTTGGAGACAAGCAGAGAAGCGATAGGAGCAAGGTAACCAAAACACACTGATGAGTTTAGAATACTAAGAGGGCCATTTGAGAGCAATACATGCTATGTGAACAATTCCATACCGCTACCATCTCAAAACTGCCTATATTTAATGCACTGGGATAGGTCATTAACCAAATGAACAGCAATGTACATGATTATTCAATGTTAATTTTCAGAATTTTCAGAAGTTTGTTGATTTTAAGAAAATTCATATTTTAAGCACTGGTACCTAATGAATATCTTCAAATAAGAAGATCTATATTTCTCCTGGATCTTTTGGTCAAGTTTCAAGTAAACAGAAATAATGGAAAGGTTTTGAGGAAAAAGAAATAGAAACGGTCAACTTGGCCAACTCTCACTCATGGGTAGGTTTTAAATCTTAAACCCTTGAAATTTTCCACAAAGTAATTTCTCCTAAGGAAACAAGGTAATTTAAAACATCAGCACCAGCAAAAACTCTTGTTTTTGACATAATCTGGTCACAATGTTAAAGTTATAATTTTTCTTAAAAGGTCATGATGATACAATTCAAGGTCAAAATTCAAATGAATGCAAAGGTTATTAGCAGTTGTGGATCACGTGTGCCACTTTTAATCTTTCTTAGTTTGAGTGATCTGGAGCTCACAACACAATAGTTAAACAAATTAGGAATCATTCATACCCAGTAGGTACATAGAGGGTGCCTAGCCACCGGGTAGTCCAGCTTCACTGGAGAACAGAATTATTACCTGTCTACAGCTACGACCACACTCTGTGAGCTGGTCTCACCAACCGATTCCTGGAAGCTGGCCATCTGTCTTTTATCCACTCCGCCACTCACCAAATTACCTGAAACACAAGGCACAGAACCAACAGGGCTTCAAAACCAATCAAGTATTTAGAACAAAGAAATTCTGTGGCATCACAGAATATGCAGAGACAAGAGACATAAATGAGAATGGTCTGCAGGCAAAAAAACCCCTCAACTGATGACAGAATAAAATTAAACTTAGGTTCTGGCATTTGGCATTTAAAATACATTCTCTGTTTGTTTGTTCTTGCTGAGGAAGATTTGCCCTGACCTAACATCTGTTGCCAATGTTCCTCATTTTTCTTTTTATGTGAGCCACCACCACAGGATAGCCACTGACAGACAAGTGGTGTAGGTCTGCGCCCAGGAACCAAACCCCAGCCGTCAAGGCAGAGCGTGCCGTACTTAACCACTAGGCCCCCAGGGCTGGCCCTCAAACACATTCTTAACACAAGCTCCCTTTGTTTATACTAACCATCTCCCTTTCCTAACACTCTGTTACATTTTTATGGTATTAAATGCTTATATTTAGAAAAATAAATTCAATTTAATCCAATACTAACCCAGAACTTCTAGAACAAGTAATGGCTTACACCTGCAGAATGTTTGGTGCTTTCCAGCATTCCACTCCAGTCATCCTCACATGCACCCTAAGAAGTAGGTGCTGTTACATCCCCCCATTTTCAGAGTCCATGCTTTCAATCATTATACTGTACTATTCCAACCACTGTACGTGGGACCTAGGAGCCTGCTCTTGGCAATCAGATGGCGTGGGTTTGAAATCTACCTCTGCCACTTCCTTGCAGTGTGACCTTGCTCAAGTCACTTCACCCCCATGCCTCACTTTCCTCATTTACAAATGGGGATGATAATAGTCCCAATCTCATTGAGTTGTTACAAAGATTAAATGAGTTAAAATATATAAACTGAGTGCTTAGAATGTGGCCTGGCATGTTTGTTTACCCTACTTACTATTATTATGTTATGTCACTAACAGGAGAGTCTCTCAATTCAACAGCCAGAAATAATTCTACTTTCATAAGAATACTGTTTCATAAAAGCCCCACAAACGAACATGGAAGAGATGTTGAATTTACCTTTTAAAATCTAGACACACACATACCCACACGTCTAATACCAGGTACTAAAACTGTAGCCTTTCTAAAGCAAATGACTTTTCCCCCAATATAGCTACGAGTATAGAAAGAAAAGTAATGCACCCTGTTGATTTTGATAAAATAGGCATTTACTCAACAGTTTAATCATAACTAAGGGAGCTGAAGCAGCACTTCCACTTCCACTAATAAACATACTGTCAGCTGGCACATAAGAAAGATTGGTTTACGTGGCAGTCCTGATGAGACAGGAAATGTTTCATTCCGGTTAACTTGCGAATCCATGATGGCCAGCTGTGGGGCCCGGTGTCTTACCGAGGCCGAGGCCCATAAACTCTTCTCCCGCCAACGTGTGGCCCTTCAGGCTCCCTTCTCTTTCACGCCCAGACCCAGACAGGTAGCGGGTCTTCACACCGGTTCCTATCAGCTGAGCGAGCTCCAGCTGGCTGATGCATTTCAAGATCTAATGAAAAGAAGGCGTGAGGAAATGAGGTGCCACTTCATAGCCTGAAAAGGGCCCTGTAATCTGAGTCATTAAGAGTTCTTTGAAACACAACAGCTTTTCAGGTGAGAATAAAATCTGAGGGTCTTAGAATGGCTTCCCTGGTCCTGGGTAGGCAACCCACGTGGAGTGTGGTCTGGAAGACAAACTTCACTTTTTTTTTTCAAACTATTAAAAAGGGAAAGAAAAAATGAGCAAAAGAAAAGCTGGTACAATGGAATTATTCCATATAGATGTTTAATTATACAAATTTAATAAGTGCTCAGTAAAGAAAGAAAAAGTACTTGATTGGAACAGGGCATTCCATTCACAATGCCACTCAGTAAGCACATCATCTAGATTGACTTAACCAGCCCCACCCCCCTTCTACTCTATTCTCAGACACAACACACTAGCCTCCATGGCCTCCCTGCTGCTCTTTTAACTTGACACGTCTGGTCCTACCCCAGAGCCTTTGCATATGCTGTTCCTTATGCCTGGAACACATTCCTTATGCTCTTCCCTTGCTCGCTCCTTAGACTCCCAGCTCAGACGTATGTCCCTCAGAGAGACCTCTCTTGACCACCCTGTGAAGAGTGACATCACACACCGTCCCCATCATCATTCCCTGGTCACATATTTTTTTTTCTTAGCACTTCCCACTTTTTGGCACTATGCCATACATTTATTAGTTTTTTCTCTACCTTAAGTGCCAGCAGGGCATTAACCCTATCTTGTTCACTGCTGCATCCCCAGCACTTAAAATAGCTGGTGATTATTATCTGGTTAACTGAATGTATAAGAATGTGACCTAGAACGGGCATGCAGTGGGAGAAAAGACTGTATCTTCCAGCCTTACGGGGTGGTTCTGGTGCTCGAGAATGCATAACTGCACACAAGCCCTCTCTCACCTGCAGCTTCCCTAAAGAAACAAAAATTGTTCTCAACTTCTACTGGAGGAAAAACTGGCTGCATGAAACTTACTGAGGTTCAGCATGCAGATCTCCAGGTAAACCCTTCCTAAGGAATTTTCATGGGAACTTCTGACTAAAGTGGAGTTCTGCCTTTCACAGTGACCCTTACAATTCAATCCCAGAGCACAGGACTCCACTATACCACTGAGCACCGCTGAGAATTTTTCCTTGAGAAAGGTACTTAATTCTACCAAAGAGAGCCATCCTCTCATGTCTCCACACAGCATGATATTATTAAATTACCAGTAAACTACTATACCCTCCTTTTTCCAGAAGCTGGGGACACCTGGAATCTCAAATACGTTAACAACACTTGCGGCCAAGGACTTATTTGGCTCCAACTTGATTTCTCAAGGTTTCTGACCAGCAAATAGGTGGTTAATTCATTTTTAACATTTCCAGGAGCTGCAACACTTGGCAACCAGCAGGAGTGCCACATTGATCATACCTCTCAGGTTTAAAAAAAAAGAAAGCAGCTATTGATTGATTCACTCAGTACTGTGACTCCTCAGAAGACAGGAAATTATTTCTTAAGAAAACATACAACTAAAAAAACCTTGACAACTTACACCCCCTCTCCCCCCAAAACCTCCACCTTTTCTAATATGGAATCCTCAGAGTTGTGATAGAGAAAGGAAAGGCAGGGTGAAAAGGGACAAAGGTAAGTGCGATGATGATGATAACAGCTCACAGCTACTGAGTTTTTACTACTTGCCAAACACAGTTCTAATCTAAGTCCTTTTCCACATATTAACTCCTTACATTCTCACAACCACCCCACAAAGGTTGTACAGAGGAGGAAGGTGAGGCTCACAGACTAAGTAACCTGCCCTGCCATACGGGAGGAAGAGGTGGGTACCTGGATGGGAACCCAGCAGGCCGGCTCCAGGCCCTTCCCCTTAACTACTGGGTCCCCGTGGGGGAGGCAGTTGATAGCAATTTTATTTCTAGGTCATCACAGTCCCTATCACTCTCCACACTCTTATCTCTACTCTTTTATAGTTTTCTCTCTAAAACAAAAAGTAATACATGTAGATGGTAGAGAAAGTAGAAATTATAATTTAAGGTAAAAAAGAAGAAAATAAATCACCTCCATAATTCCACCACTCAGGATGTTAACATTTTTGTTTATCCTTTCAAATCTGATTCTCAGTGTATGTTTGGCACAAGGAATGATACCTCGCAATGTTTTATGATGACTTTTTATTTAATATACTGTGACCATGTTCCCACAACATTAGATACTCTTTAATAACACCTTTATCTTTTTTCTCTACAGTTTCTTTCAATCCATAGGTCCCCCCTCCACCTACTATTTTTCTTGCAATTTGTCTGCTAAGGAACCTGGCCATTTGCTCTGAGGGTCTGTCATATCCTAGAGTTTGCAGACTGCATTCTCATGACAACATTTACATGCTCCTCTGTCCCCTGTAGTTTCTGTAAACTGGCAGTAGAGACTTGAATCGATTCAGATTTGAGTTTTGGCCAAAAACATCTCTTAGGGGTATTGTGTACTTCCATCAGGGAACACAAATGTCTGCTTGTCTCTCCGTTCAGCAACATCATTTTACATGGCCACATAACATTCTAAGGAATGGTGTACAGTACTTTTTTTTAAAAAGAGCAATCTCTCATTCTTGGGATGTCTAGGCTGTTTCTAATCCAATCCTTCCCCTAGAACAACTAAAATTTTGACGAATGACATTTCAAACACATTTGTACACATAAGTACTTCCTTAGGTGAGAATCTTAAGAATAGTGTTTAGTTAAATAAAAATGTGAACCCATGGCAATCTCCTAATGGCTCACTGTAAATGTCGACCATTTCTTTTTAGATACAATCAGGAGAGAAATCAGGCTCCTGGCTTTGTCTGAAATCTACTCACTGCTGGTAAAAGCTCCCAGGAGGTGCGTAAGGACTTGGGAAAAGTGGCGCTAATGTGGCAAGAAAGTTGCTGCAACAGAAGCGCACTCTGTGGACACTGGCCGGTGGGTACGGGAGCATGTCGTGAGGCAGTGCATGTGACCGCATTTCACCCACCACAGCCCGAGAGAGTCTCACTTTGAGACATGAGGTATTTGTGGGTGAGAGAAAACCCAGAGTTAAGTTAGGCTTGACTTCATGAAAATGGAATCGGCCAAGGAGAGACTGACACTGAATAAAAGGAATGCTGGGAGTCATCCTAACTAAGAAAAGGCAATTACCAGGCTTTCAAATAGACACACACCTCGTGCCAGGAATTCCCAAGGTAGTTGCCATCGGTATGAGCCACCGTAATCAGCGTCTTTATGGTATCAATGTTCTTCTGCTTCATTTCTGTGATGCTGGAGCTGGCCGTCAGCAGGGAGAAGCGAGCAAGAGCCTGAACGTAGGCATCTCGTTCCAGCTGTAACGAAGCCCAAGAGAGAACACTGAGATTCCACCCTCAGCACGACTGTTTTCACACCTATGGGACTGTGCACTGGGCTTCTCTGATGCCTTCTGCACACACATCGACAGGCTTCCTGAATAGTAACAGGCCGGTTATTCCACGCTGGTGTCCTGCTTATCAGAACATCCCACTGAGGCTCCCTACACACCCCGTTTGAGAACTAGCCCTCTCCTTTCCAAATGACTTCAAACTTATGTTCCATTACCTTTGGAAGGAGCAGGTGAGGAACTGCTGAATGCTAAGATTGTTACATAAATTCTACTATCGGCAACAATCCCGTAAGGTAGATCCCTTTTTTCAAGTTTGCAAATGAGGAGATAAAGGGTGTCTAAGAGAGAAGTTAGCTGGGCCAATGTCACATGACTAGAGAAGTGGCAGCACTGGGTTCTGAAACCCAGACTGTCTGATGTAGAAGCCTGTGGTCTTGATAGAAAAGAAAACGTCTAACTGTAAAATAAACGGGAACAGGGGATTGAGTTTTTCAAAGTAAATGGGTGCAAATTCTTACTGACTTAGAAAACAACGCATGGGATTGACAACTTCCTGATTTCCTAACGGTTGGAGAACTGTATTTTGTTATTTGCTTGAATTGTTGAAAATTTCAAAAAGTTTACAGACATATTCATTTTGCATTGGACTATTTGTTTCCCCCAAAGAAGACCTGTAAATAAGGAAAATGATAATAAAAACTGATCTTAAAAGGAAAAATAATATTTTTAGCACCAGGGCAGGCAAGTTAGGCAGAGGATAGGAAGGCTGTTTTGTCAAATCTAATCAAGTAGCTGGACCCCACTTACCTCCAAAGAAGGTTTTAATCCACATCTCCAATTTTTTCCCCTAATGTGGCTGCTGCCAGCACAAATCTGTGGGCTTCTTCTCAGTGGGCATGAGTAAAGAGTTTGCTGAGACCTTTTGGCTAATGGAAATGCCTGATAGTTTCTAAGTTTTGCTAAATCTAAAAGAACACAGCCCACCAGCATCTCTAGGGCTTTGCTGACTTACACCCACCTGCATTCCAAAGATGCAGGCAATCCGGATTGCACATCGGATGCCTTCCAGACACAGCGAGGCCACTTCAGTGTCATCACAGTTCTGCAGTCCAATGCTATAGGCTGCCAACAGCGGTGTCCACACCAGCTACCAAGGAAGGAAGGTTTCAATAACGTCTAGAATTTCAGTGCGGAAAGAGCACTTAGACGCCACGCTGCTAATTATGAGCATAGCCAGGATGACAAGTTCACTGTGATTTTGATTTCAATCTATTCCATCCACAATATTAAGCCGTTCCTCCTAAACTGTGGTCAAAGCTGTCACTACAGATACGCCATTTACTAAACGTACAGTTCAAAAGGAAGGATGGTAAATACGTGGCTAGTGTGCCATTACTGTGTCTACCTGTGCTCATGGCAGACATCACTAATCAATCAGAGATCCCACTCCCTGCTGAGTCTATTCAGGGCTCAAGACCCAATCCTTCTTTACACAGTGCAGGAGGCAGCCATTACCAATCAGAGGTTGGCATGCAAAATAAAACCTATAAACAACTTATGTTCTATAAACTTAGTTTACTGTAAGGTTCCTAATCCAAATTATTTAGACTTTACTTTTCCTCCAATTTTCTTGCGAATTCCCTGAAAATAAAAGCTCACAAAAATCTAGAAGTGATCAACTGACAGGATATTAACAGTTACTATAAAAACACCTTAGAGAAAAATGAGAGCTATGTATATAGAACGTGTATCTTTTCTAGACATTTTAAAAACAGAGAGACCTTCACGTCCACCTGATCATCTGATAAACTAACCTTGAGGCCCCTGAGGTGAGAGGACACAACACAACTGTCTCTCTTGCCTGGATAATTATTAATTCAGTCAATCCCCCCAGCAGCCCTTACAGCAACCCTGTATTTAGCTCCATTTTACAGATGATGAACAGAGGGTGCGTAACCTGACTAGGCTCACAGAGCTACAAGGTGGCAAAGGCAGGACTCAACCCAGACATTCTGCCTGGAGAGCCTGTGCTTTATGGCCAGTGCGGGCATGTCCCCAGCATCTCAGAGGGCTTCTAGGAAGGACTTGCTTTAGTCGCTGTTCAGAAAGAAACACTCGGACTTGGCCTTTCCTCTCCTTAATCTCTTCACTGTTACAAACTGGCTGGTTAGCCTCCAGCTGGTCAACTCCAGAATCAGGCTTAGCACATCCTGATTTCTCAGGATACTCACTTTGAACATTGGCCGGACGTGGTCCAAGTGAGTGGCACTTGTAAACGGGGCTTTGGCGTGGCTCACAGCCTCCATCAGAGCTTTGGCTGTTTTAGCCATTTGCTCCATCTCCAAATTGTACAGCAGCCGTCGCTGCTTTTCACTAGCTACATCTACAAAGAAATAATAACAGCAGCTAACACTCACTGTTTGCTATGTGTCAGGCACTGTTTCAAAAGATTTACAGTGATTAACTCATGAATCCTCTCAACCACCTCATAAGTCTGTTACAAATATTATTACCATTTTACTGATGGGAAAATGAGGCACAGAGTATTAAGTAACTTGCCCAGGGTCACACAGTTAATAAGCAGTAGAGCTGGGACTTGAACCCAGGCAGTGTGCTCTAGAGCTTGCACTTCAGGCTCTACGCTCTGTTGCCTCTTAAATAAAGAAATTGATAGCTTCACAGGGGCCTTAACTAATAGAATTCTAATCAGGGTTGGCATAGTCACCACTGCTTTTAAAGTTTTAAGGAACATTTTTGGGGAGTAATTTAGCTCCCAGATTACTTATTTTAAATTCCCTCTTGTAACTAATTACAAATCTTGCAAGAAGATGCTGATATTATGAGAACCAACGTATGCATAATAATTAATTTAATCACATTTCTTATTCAAATATCTAGATATGCAAATTAAATTTATCATCAGGGAAATTAATCATGCATTCTGATACACTCGAAAACTGGAATTAATAGAAATAATTTGCCATTAGACCTTACTCTGCTTAGTAGATTTGGTTGCGATTATATGCTCTTTTGTTTCTTTCATTGCAATTTTCTTGCCTTCTATCTCTTCATAGATGCTTGAGAGATATTCTTCTGGTAGATCTTTACTATCATTGATACCCCGATTCATTTTAATGTACTGCTCTTTTGTCATTTTATTTTTTACCTGAAATTTAAATAAATTAACAAACCATTTAGAAAACATCCAATGGTCCAAATAAAGCTATTTATTTAGCTACTACAATATACAAATCATTAAAATATTTTACCTGAGGGCTGTGCAGGTCTGTAGTCAGCATAATAATTGAATATGCGAGGACATACGCAGTGTCAGCACTAGCAAACAGAGTTTGCCTGGAAGAGAAGATTCCAGATGTCAGAACATGCACAGGGACGAGGGCGGGAAGGGACAGTGCAAACGGGGATACGCTTCCCTAAAAGCAGGCTGACTGCTCCCTTGAGGCCAAACTGGTCAAGAGTTTTCACGCTTTATCATCACTGAATGGTCATTGATGACCCAGAGAGTAGAAAAAGCTAACTGAGAATGTATCAGATTTAGACTTCTTTGAATAAAGCAGTTTCAAGTCAATTTTTTAAGATCCTTAAGGAGCTCTAGGGCCAGGCAGCAGGGGGAGGCAAGCGAGCACCCTCAGTGCACAATCCTGAGACGGAGGCCCCTTACAGCCTGCACCCCTCGAGCCTCGCCTGCCTCACCCTGGTCCCGTTCCTGAGAGCGTCTACTTTGTGCTAGGCACTGGACAGAAAGATGACTAAAACTGCTGCCCTGTTATTAGCTATTTTCAGCTTACATTATCCACCATAATATTTAACAGTAGAAATATAAAGGAAAATATTTATGTTGTTCTAAACAATATGCTGGTGAAGTCTGACTTTTTTGCCTTAGGCAGGAAAAGAAAGATAAAAACCTGTGGCCGCACAGCCTCATCATATGTGAGGCTAAAGCTAGAAACACTGGTCTGTCCAAATTGCTCCTAGTAGGAAAGGGAGAAATTCTGAAGAACACAACAAAAGGTCTGCATTCTAATATGAAATGTAATTGGGTCACATATTTATTGATTAAGGGAAACAGACCAAGGTCTCTGGGCCCACACAGGAGATATATTTAAAGTAAATAACATCTAATTATGTCTTCACGGCAAATTCTAATGTCCATTTGGTTAACATGATCAGATGCTGCCTTGCTGATCATGCTGTCTCACGGGGACAGCTTGCTATGTGCTTGGAGGACTGAGACTAATTAATATGAAAACCAAGTTGACTTAAGAGGCAAAACTGTTATCTAAATGTTTCCACTGAACAATTTCCACATCATGTTCACAGTATATTCAGACATTCTTAACTTCATGCTGAATGGAAACAGCATGAGCTTCTGAGTTAGACAAATTCATCTTCAATCGTGGCTCTGCTACTTACTAGCTGATTAATTTTGGACCGGCTGTTCAATCTCCCAGAGCCTGTTTCCTCACCTAGAATGTGGGGATACTACTCCCAGGCTTACCATTAATTCAATGACATGCATGTAAAACCCATAGCATGGCTGACACACAGGGGGTGTTTAACAAAGGTTAGCTCTCTTTTCAGTTTCCACTTCCTTCAAAAACATGAACTTGGGACTGGCCCCATGGCCTATGGGTTAAGTTTGGCACACTCCGCTTCAGGGGCCTGGGTTCGGTTCCTGGGCGCAGACCTACACCACTCGTCGGTGGCCATGCTGTGGCAGCATCCCACGTACAAAATAGAGGAAGAGGGGCACAGATGTTAGCCCAGGGCCAATCTTCCTCAAGCAAAAAGAGGCAGATTAGCAACAGATCTTAGCTCAGGGTGACTCTTTCTCAGCAAAAAAAAATAAAATAAAATAAAAACACCTACAATGTTTTTTTTTAAAAAAAACAAAAACATGGAACTACCTATTTAAAAAGGCCCCAAGAGGAAATCATGTACTTAGGAGGGTTTTATTAGTTATCCAGCCATTTTTGTAACCTGCTCATCAGCATGTAATCAAAGAAAAAACAAAACCCTTGAGATCTACCCCATATGTTAAGTCGGGGAGCTGTTCTCAATTAAGGAAGAGGTGCCCAAGTGCCTCCTCTCAACTCATGGAACTACTCTTTTATCATGATTAGTAGTGTGGGCTCTAGCTGTGTGATCTTGGGCAAGTTACCTAGCCTCTCCAGTCCTCAGCCTCCTTATCCATAGAAAGGGGACACACACAGTTGCTGTGAGGTCTTACGTGAGACACTTTCTTGGCACAGTGCCTGGTACATGGTGAACAGAAACTTTAGTTGCTTGGCACAGATTTAGAAAAACTAAACTCAACCCCAACCAAACTAAGATTAGCGTTCTGACATAGGCAAAAAGGTGATGTGGAAGGGACTTAAACATGATGCTCACCCCTGGTTGCACTCTATGTATCTTGCAGCAAATTTCTCCATTAACCGATCAATCTTCTGGGCTTCCCCAGGTAGGCGGAAACCTTCTAGAAATGTCCGCAGGGCTGAGACAAACTCCTTTTCACAGAAGTCAAGTTGGTCCACGTAGGCATACATCACCTCCTTGTTGAACCTCGTGCTGTCTCCCAGAAATTCACCTACTTGGGTCTAAAACATACACACTCACATCTAGAAACTGTCAAATATGATTTCACAGCGAAGGGTATTTCAGTCAAAGGGGGGAGGCAGAATGTCCCAGCTCTGAACGCCCAGAAGAGGGGGACTGCTAGGAAAGCTGGGCGACTCCCTCAGCCTGCCCACCACCCACCATTCCAGGTGCAGTCTGTCCTGCCACGGACGAAGGAAGACGAGGAGGAACAAGAGACAAACACGGAGGAAGGACGGAGCACACTAAGCGGAGAGGCTGGTTGCAGACAGGCAGCCAGAAAAACAGCTTCTAGCCGTCAAGGGACACTTTTAGCTCTGACACTGTCCCACCAAGGAAATACACAACCACCTGTCAGGAGGCCAGTTTATTCCCTTCATAGAGCTTTTTGCAACACTGGCCAAAGGGACAAGTGGGCCTGCTGTACGCAGGGGTGTGGACCACAGCCACTGCACTCGGGGTCAGCCCAGCTCTAGGTTCAAGCTGCTGAGGTCTCAGAATCACCTGACAGAACCCACAGGCAGTGCCCAACCCCCATCTTACAGAATCGAGGCGGTCCTCCTGCTGCAGGAATTGGGCAATGTCTTCAACTGACATTCCCAGCATGCCCTGCTCCTGGAGAAACTGGATGCCTCTCTTGGGTTTCTTGTTGAACCTGTTTTGAAAAGACATGGGACATGGGTTGCTTATTTCAAAATCTGGAGGATAAAAAAAGCTGGCATTTGAGGTAAATTACAATACCACCATGAACAAGTCACTACGTATCAGCTAGAAAGGTCCTGTGCATCCTGGTAGCTTTTCAGAATTCCACCTTTAATTTCTGACCTAGCTAGAGCAGAGACTGTTGTTGTCATCCAACACCCACTCTCCCCGTCTCCAACCTAATCAACTCCACATGTTTAGTTGGGCACAGAATTACCTGGATAAAAACTATACCCCCCCCCACCCCTTAAACAAAGTATGGCCATGTGATAAAGTTCTGATCTGTGAAATATGAGCAGAAGTGGTGTGGATACTTCTAGAGAAGATCCTTGAACAAAGCTGACGTCTCTGGGAAGCATACTCTTTTTGCCCTTCCCTCCTTCTTCCCCATAATATATGTGTGATGGCTGGTGCTCCACAGTCATCTTAAACCATGAGGCAACACTGAACATGAAAATTGTGTTAAGGATGGTGAAGCAGAAAGATAAAAGGAGCATGGATCTCTGATGCCCATAAGAGCCACTATAATAGCCACAGACTGTCCACTTTGGGATTTCCTTTAATAGTGCTTAAGCACCGTTATTTTGTATTTCCTGTTAAAGGCAGGCAAACTTAACTAATGTATAAATTCAACTTGTCATTTACCAGCCTGTGCACTGGAGAATGATTTTCATATACAAGCACCAACTGCGGCAAGGGCTGTGACACAGGACCGGAATATGGTGCAAGAACAGAGAGTAACTTGGGGCCTGTTCAGATAGTGTGCTTACAGAAGGCCTCTGAGGAAGAAAGGTTTTGTCAATCCTGAAGGATGAAAAAGACCCGAGAGTACTCCAGGCAGAGGCACAATGGTGAAAAGAGCTCGAGGTGTTCACAGCACTGAAACGCCTCGTCTGACTCAGGGGGGCTGGCAGATGTGGTCGGCAGCGGGGGCCAGAGGCTGCATCAGGCCATGACAAGGAAACAGGAAATCTGGAATGATTTTAGGCAGGAGAGTAACGAGACCCTATTCAATTTTTAAAAGATTACTTTAGCCGCTGTGGGGAGAACAGACTTGAGGGGATGCAGTGATAGTAGGAATGGGAATGAGATCAACACCTCAACTCACAAATGAATATTATAACATCAACCTTTAAAATAGAGTTTACTGAGTTAACTAATCATTCAAAAGTTGCACAGGATATGAGATTGTGTTTGTATTTTCCTGTGTAAAAGATTGGAAAGAACACATTAAGATTTACCAATGACTGTCACGATGATGTTGTAATTATACAGGAGAATGAAAGTTAATTTTATTTTATGTTGAAATTTTTCATAATATGCAATTGGAAAAAAATGTTACCGATGGTGATTTCCCCTAGGTAGTAATTTTATGAGTGATTTTAACATTCTTGCTTTATACTTTTCTGTATTTTCTAAATTGGTTTAATTTTTTTCATTAGAGGAAAAAAAAAGCAGGCATCAACCACACAAAGCTATTCAATCCCCCCCTCCCACCCCTCATCTCGCACACACGCGCTCATTCACTCTGCCTGGCTCAATCAGGCTCAGCTGTAAGTGCCAGCACTGGCTTTTCTAACAGGCATTTCCCCTTAAAGAGTCAGGCCCAGGTTCTTAAGGAAGATGCAGCTTTGCCAGAGGCCATACTCTGGCAGCTAGAGTAGCAGCCACACTCACAGCTCGATGCCATGTTCAATGATCTCCTTTTGTTGCTTGATGACCTCAAACTGCTCCGGATCATCCTGGACGGCCACCTGGGTCCCTGAGGACACCGTGGACTCCATGGATGTCACGCTGCTCCGTCTCGCCATGTCAAGGCCTTTCCCATCCCCCATCTCCTGATCTGTGGGCCTCTCCTGACCTACAATGACATAAAAGTAAGAAACCAAACAAGCAGATGGGACACAGACGAGGCTGCCTCAGGTCCGGCTTTGCGGTTCCCTTTCCCAGACCTGTAACAACGAAGCTCATATTACAGGAACCATAAGCACAAAACCTTGATATCACTCATTTTACTTAAAAACTTAGTTTTTTGTGGAATTTGATAAGCTAATTATAAAATTCACATGAAAGAATAAAAGTACAAAAAAACAGTTAAGACACTTAAAGAACAATGAAGAGGAGGTCTTGGCAGGTATCAAAACTCACTAGAAAACTTGACGCATCTGCATGCTTCGTATCGGTGCAAGAACAGACAAATCGATAGAACAGAAAACTCAGAAACAGACTTATGCATCCAAGAGAATTTAGTACATCATAAAGGTAGTGCTTCACGTCAGTGAGGGGAGAGACCACTAGAAAATGCTGAAACAATTGGCTCTCCACTTGGAAAATTGAAGTTAGAGCACAACTCACACTATTCTCCCCAAAATTCCAGAAAGATTAAAAAGCAGAACCTTGCAAAAACTACAGGTATTTGGCAAACTAAAGTGTTCTGCTAATTCTAAGACAATGTTTCCCAGCAGATCTAAGGAGCCTATTGTGAATGGAGGCGGCCGTGGCAACAACGCTCTCTCACCGAGGCTGGTCTGGTGGTTGGGATTCACATACAGGTCTTTGCTCCATTCCACCATGCACTTGAGAATGGACACAAGGCACTCCAGGCCTTTCTTCCTCAGACTGAGCTCCTAAAGGACGAAAGTGACACGGCACAGAGACTTCACAGATAAATCAAGCACAGACATCTATGGGGCTCTTAGGGAATCCCAGGAGGATACCAGATAATCACTGACATTCGGGGCTAGTGAGTACAAACCCCAGGAAAAGTTAACAGGTGACATAAGTATTAACAGCTTATTGCAAAAACCCTGAAAATCTCTAAAGGTGTGCATTACAAACACCCTTAGGAGCCAAAATATGGGATGTGTGCTTTCCTAAAATGAACGGTGTTACTTAGATTTTTAAAAGGAAGTTCTTATTCACCGCTTGTATAATTTGAAAAAACATAAAACATTTTCCCTTTTTTTTTAAATAACAGGGTCATAACAGTGACCCCAATAAAGAAAAAAGAATCTTATATTATGCAACAAATGAGTGATTCTGGACACATTCTTATCCCCCAAACACCCACAAATGCATTCCATTTTAAGGCTCATTCTACAAGTAAACAAAAGTACTGATTTTTTAAATAAAAAATTAAATGCGAATTGCAGATAATCTAAAAAAATGCAAATATTTTAGACTTAAAACAACATCTAAGGTGGCAGAGATCTCTCTGTGAATCTAACGACAGCTGTGGACCTTGTTCTAGGAAAAATGCCCATACACCAAAATTCTACACATAATTCCAGGTGGCTCATAGCCCTTCTGATCGGTTCATTCAGTTCCTCAGGTTAAGGATCCTGTTTCTTTGCAGGCTCTCTAACGATGAGGTGATCTAATCAGAGGCAATCTCCTTTGCCTTTACTGGAGCCTGAGATCCTGTTTTCGCACAATCTTTGGAAAGATGACTGAGAGTCAACTCACTTCCTACAGGTCTCAACTCAAATGTCACCTTCTCAGGGAGACTACTCCCTAATCACCCCATTAAAAATGACAACATCCCCACCCTCCAGCACTCCTTCTCTATCTTCCCTGCTTTATTCTTCTCTGCTGCTCATGTCTTCACTATCTGCTGCTAAGTGTCATGACCTCAGCGACTGTGAGCACACATGCGTGTGTTTGTGTTTTGTTCACTGCTATATCCCCAGCACCAAGGATGGTGCCTGTATCCCCAGCTCCATGGTGGTGCTCAATAAACGTTTACTGAAACGAATGAACTTCACGTATAAATGAGTGTTCTCAGCGTTTTTACCTGCAGAGGTGTCATTCCCAGCTCATGTCCACTTCTTCCCTGAGCGATTTTGGATAAATCATTTACGAGGCGCTCAAAAATGTTAGCAGCATTTAAATCACAGTCGTAGTTGACATAAATATCTACAACACACTGGGCATCTTGGAAAATAACACACAGATATTAGAAACTATGATCAAACCAAATAGCAATTATGTCTTCTTATTAAACAAGATTCCTTTGTCAAAAATTTTTTGTAGTGAACTACCAACTCAGGCGGACATGCCTCACTCAGGAAATGTATGTGTGAAGTACTAGGAAGCCGGGAGGCCCTCTTTCTAGGCCTGCCTGGGCACCAACTGAAATCTCAGGTAGCTCATTCCCCCTCTCCAAGGCTCACTTTCCTCATCAAACAAGGGGTAACACTTGTTTAATCCACATCTTGAAGTTGTGTAACTCTAAAGAAATTATGTTTGATGACAGACAAGTAGGATGCCCTATTTACAGCCACACAATTCTACAGTGTAAAGTAAATCCAAACTTATCTCAGCATCTGATAAGGGCTGGCTGCACCAATACCTTGGACCCCATGACTAACAAACAGCGTTCAGCTTGTAGGCAGGGTGACCAAGTGTCCCAGTTTTCCAGGATTATGGGGTTTCCCAGGATGTGGGATGTTCAGTGCTAACACCAGCAAGTCCCGGGCAAACCAGACTAAGTTAGTCATCCTCTAAAGGAGGAGAGGTGGGACGGGCCTAGTTGTTAAATTAGCATTAACCTTTAAGGTAAGGATTTCCCCAGCACTCCATTAAAACTAAGAAGAGGAGTTAAATGTCTTAATCTGGACTTTGGAAGATGACAGCATCAAAAGCCCCCTCAGGGTGAGAATACCTGCACAGATCCTTGTCAGAGTCTGAATGACCATCCACCTGTGCTCAAAAGAACTTGTGGATGTTTCTAAAATGTTCAGGAAAATCTCTTTGAAAAAGACCTGTATGACATGAAAACGAAGGAGGACATCAGTTCACAGTTTAAATTAGAGCTCAACAACCCAAAGGCCTTTAGAGGACAGGCAGAGCCCGTGCGTGAGGAGGCCTGGGCAGAAGGAGAAGTGGGGCACACACTGCTGCAGGGCCTCGCGTGGCAACAGCTGCCAGGGGCGGACCGCGGGGAACTGGAGAGCACGGGCCCGTGAGAGCGAGCAGCCACTCCTGAGAACAGCGAAGAGCTGCCACAAGGAAATGCGGGACTGCTGTGACTTTTTGAGAGAAACCAGAAATCTGGATTTTCATGTAGAATCTGATTTCTCAATGTGGCAACTAATTCAAGTTATCTCACATAATTTACAGGCTAAACCAACATTTTTGGGACCAGCACACAGACCACGTGATTTCAACCTCTGGTTAAAATGAAAGGCATACAAGATTTTGGTGCAGAAACTTCTATGAAAAGGTATTCTCTCACTCATTCAAAAAGTTCTTCTTTGGGGTGCCAGCAAGCAGACTGTGTAACTCTAGTTTCTGGTGACTACGCCACCAGCAGTTAACTCAGCAGGTATAAGCATCACCAAATAAAAAAAAATCAATTTGGAGTCCGTACCTCTATCTGCATTTTCAAGTGCATTTTAAAGTTTGAAAGAAGCGTAAGAAAGATGGCAAGAGAGAGCTCAAAGACATCAGGCACTGAAGAGACGCCGTTTTTGGACAACGCCACACAGAGATATTGCTTGATTGCATTGATGAACATCTCGTGAGTCCGGAAGACGGGGCCAGCATTCTGCAACACGGACAGGAGCAGCTGCAGCGAGACCACCTTGGAACGCAGCTCATGCGATCTGGCAAAGAAAACGAAAGACAGCAACAGCGCTGAAAGGTAAAATTTTAAAAAGCATGTTTCTTGAGAAGGACTTGCTCCTCTACCAGCAAGCAGAATTTTCTCAGAAGCCAATGAACTAAGAATTGGCAACAGCATCTAAATGTCAAGAGAATGAGGGCAAACGGCATGAGGCGGGCCCTCTAAGCACCTGCAGGCCCTGTGAGAACAAGAGCAGCCAATTCCTATTCTCTCTGTCACTCTCTCTGCCATCAAGTCGAGAACACAGCAGGAGCAAGATAAGTGTAAACTGACGCTGGAAAGCTGGTGCGGCAACTAACCTAACAGAACCAATAACTTTCCATCATTTATGTGAGACTACAACATCTGTTCCACCCAACCTTTACAGACAACGAAAATAGTGCGCCTTCTCCACCTGCCTCGTGCTCCCACCCCAGCCCACAGGAACAGAAAGAAAGGGAAATTTTCAGGAACCATTTCCCTAATGGTCATCATATTTTCAATACAAGAGTTAAGGACCATTATTAGTGACAAATAATAATGATAATAATAGTGACCATAAAACTCTTTCAAAGTACAAAGCCCTGTGCTCGGGACGTCATTATATCATGTCATTTAATGGATCCTGTAAGCTGATTTTCCAGAATCCCACTTTTTAGGTGAGGTCCGGTCACATACGGCCGTGGAGTTGGCCTCAAGTGAGCCAGGACTGAATGCAGCTCTCTGGCTCCAAAGCCTCTGCGTTGACAACCATTCACTACACAGAAAGGTTTGGCTTCTCTGGGTGGAATCTGGGGCTTCAATCTGTATCCAGGAAGCAGAGGTTTCCAACCAGGGCAGGGAACTGAGGTTTGCACGCATCCTGCCCCTCCCACCCCCATCAGGAGATTAAATTCATCAGTCAGTAAAAAGAGGGTGCGTATTCAACATAACGATTATTTTTAGAAAATAAAGCAAGGAAAGTAAAACTGGGCAAAATCTTGGTTGGCGGGGACACAGAGATAATTCATTGTGAAAAGACTGTAAGGAGTGCACAAGTTTGAAAACCTGTTAAGACCATCCTGTAAATTCCTGCATTCACACTAACCAGGGGACAAGACACTGGGGTTTCTTGGACCCGCAAGATCCTCCTGGGTCATTTGGGTTATAAATGGCCAAGAACTGCTGTCTCCTTACTTTGGGTCTGGGGGGCCTTCACCAAGGGGTTTCATGGACAGCTTGCAAAGGGAGCGAAACACGAGGAAGGCATCCTTCTGCAGAATGTGAGAGAACCTAGCAGCCACTTGATGTCCTTGTGCATCTGATTCCTAAGATTAGAAACAAGAGAAAAACCAAACGGTCAAAACAAAAGGATAACTCATTTTCAAAAATAAGAAATGTAATTATCTCATGGAAACTTAAATTCTTTTATTTATCCAATGGGGGTGTGAGGGACATGGGGGAGGGGACCATATGTCAAAACAGGAGCTATGGGGGAGTCATCACAGCAATTCTAAAACCTTGTTCCTTGCCCTTCAAAAAGTGGGTATGGATGGTCTAAAACGATAAATGAGAAAATGTTAAACCATACAAAAACTAAAACAAATATAGGTAATTATTCATATTAGCTTAGGTAAAAAAGGATTTCTAAGAATACTATTGCAGGACAGATGAGGAAAAAATAATAGGCATTTTAAGATATACTTCTTTTTTTTTTCTCCCCAAAGCCCCAGTAGATAGTTGTATGTCATAGTTGCACTTCCTTCTAGTTGCTGTATGTCGGATGCGGCCTCAGCATGGCCAGACAAGCGGTGCGTCGGTGCGCGCCCGGGATCCGAACCCAGGCCGCCAGTAGCAGAGCGCACGCACTTAACCGCTAAGCCACAGGGCCGGCCCCTAAGATATATTTCTTTAACTAAAAAAGTAAGCCACATTTAAAAATTTTAAAAACAAATATTTGTACCATATGGCAAGGATTAATATCCTCAACATAAAAAAAGTGCTTCTAACTCATTAAGGAAATATGGAAACCCTCCTCCCAAATGAAACACAGGCAAAAAACATGAATAAGCAATTCACCAAGAAATGCAAATAACAGATAAATCTAAATAACCTTACTACTGACTTTTAAGGCAGGACCTTTCTCCCATCAGACTAGCAAAGATGTGAATGATCGCTATTGCCCAGTTTTAATGAGGAAATGGGAAAATGAGTAATGACAGCCTACAGGTAGGCAGAGAGTCAAGCATTACCTTCCCTGCAGGCTAATCTGATGTTAAGGAACAACAGTCTGAAAGCTTCCAACTCTTGACCCAGCAACACTACTTGTAGGAATTTATCCTGAAGAAAGAATTAAGGATGTGCACAAGATTTATCTATAAAGATGTTCATTACATGGGCCGGCCCTGTGGCTTAGCGGTTAAGTGTGCATGCTCCGCTGCTGGCGGCCTGGGTTCGGATCCCGGGCGCGCACCGACGCACCGCTTCTCCGGCCATGCTGAGGCCGAGTCCCACATACAGCAACTAGAAGGATGTGCAACTATGACATACAACTATCTACTGGGGCTTTGGGGGGAAAAATAAATAAATAAAAAGTTAAAAAAAAAAAAAAAAGATGTCCATTACAGGACTGTTTCCTGTGATAAAACTGAAATAACCTAAAAACTTAACGGGGAATTGGTTAGATTATGGTAATCCATATGATAGAATTTTATGTGGCATTAAAAAAACTAGTTAGATGCATATGTACTGATGTAGAAAGATGTCCATGAAACAGCATTGAGTGAAGAAAGCAAGTTGCGGCCTAGTATATAGACACGAGTCCCTCATGTGGATTCAAGTACATCCCCTTGAGTGCATTCTTAATGGGGACCATATAACCTCGAGGGGACTGCTACAGACTGAATGTTTATGTCACCCACAAATTCACATGCTGAAAGCTATCCCCAATGTGATAATATTTGGAAGTGGGGCCTTTGGGAAGTGATTAAGTCATAAAGGCGGAGCCCTCATGAATGGGATTAGTGTCCCTATTAAAGAGGCCCCAGAGGCCAGCCCCGTGGTTTAGCAGTTAAGTGCACACGCTCTACTGCTGGCGGTCCAGGTTCCGATCCTGGGTGCGCACCGAGGCACCGCCTGTCCGGCCACGCTGAGGCGGCGTCCCACATACAGCACCTAGAAGAATGTGCAACTATGAGATAGAACTATCTCCTGGGGCTTTGGGGAGAAAAAGAGAAAAAAACAGGAGGAGGATTGGCAATAGACGTTAGCTCAGGGCCGGTCTTCTTCAGCAAAAAGAGAAGGACTGGCATGGATGTTAGCTTAGGGCTCATCTTCCTCACACACACAAAAAAAGAGGCCCCAGAGAGCTCCCTCAGCCCCTTCTGCCATGTGAGAAGCCAGCCATCTAAGAACCAGGAGGTGCGCCCTCACCAGACACTGAAACTGCTGGTACCTTGATCTGGGACTCCCAGTCTCTGGAGCTGTGGGAAATTTCTGTTGTTTCTAAGTCACTCAGTCTGTGGTGTTCTGTCATAACAGCCCAAACAGACTAAGACAGAGGCAAAACTAGGTTCTTGAGGGGGGAGGTGGAAGGTGTGGACAAAAATCTTTTTCGTTTTATGTATAAAAGATATTTATACAGTACATAAATAGATATCCAGTTTATCAGTGGCTTTAAAGTTTCACGAAGAGAGGTGGTGATTAGGAAAAAGAAATACATAAAAAGGCTCCTGGTGGGGGGTGATAATGAAAAAGGTTGAGAAACACTGGTGAAAAGGTGCAGACAGTGGGTTGAGACAGGATGTTAATATCATATTTCTTCCTGTTCTGAATGTTTACATATGGCATTTTCAAGAGAACAATAAAGCTATTTAAAAAAAATATATTATGGCAGACATATCTATGGGCCTGAAAAGATGTTCATAATATACATTAAGATTAAAAAGCAGGTTACAAAACAGCATATATATTGTGTTATTACATTTAAGTGGAAAAAAGTATGGGAGAGGGAGAAAAATCTAGACGGATATAAGTAAAATGTTAACAAGGGTTATCTCTGGTTTAGGGGATTACGGATGACTTTTATTTCCCTTCTCCATATTTTCTTATTTTTATATAATGGATGTATATTATTTTGAGAGAGAAGAACAAGGGTACGAAATGTAAGTTTTTAAAAGTCTGAATAATCAGGGTTTAATATTAATGTTATATACAAGCAACATTAGCACATTCCAATGGAACCTACTAAAACAAAGACTATCAGGCCAGGACTGAGTAATGAATAACTCAACGAGGCTTGCTGGTTTCCACTCGCTGCTTCTGATAGAGACTTAATTTTGCATCTTCTAAAAAAGTAAAAATCCAAATGAGTCTGTAGAGGAGGGTCACCAACATACCAGATTATCCGCCGACGACAAGGACTGCCTATCGTCCGCTATCCCGTTGGTCTGTGAGTTCTCATCAGTTGCTGGGGGAACGGCACATTCCTGGCAGCCCAGGTCACCCAGGACCCTCTCGGGTCCCATCAGACCGTGCTTCTGCGCTGCTTCTTAAAATGCAAGTGCAAAAGTCATTGCCAAGCTAGCATTTATCCTAAAAGGCGACCTGACACCAGGGGAAGTTCCTCACATAACCCTCCGGCTACTGCTTTCCCCCCTTTCCCTGCACCACTACCCTGTGACTGACATAACAGTGACAAAGGCTTGGCCAAAGTGGCGCTTAGGCTTCGCAAGTGTCTGTTACCCACAGCCCTACTCCCAAGGGGCTTCATTCATATCATGTCCACATCAATGGTGCCTCCAGAATTGTGCAATACAGCACCCCATCCACTTTTGAAAAAGATTAGAAGCAGCTAAACATGAAAAGCACAGATTTTTTTAAAGGGCTATTAATAGAGGGGTTAGAGAAGAAGAGCCATGTAGATGAAGAGTTTTGACGGTTCTAACACAAAATTTCCGTCACAGAAAAAAAAATGTAGACTTGAGCTTCCTGGCAGTCGTGTGAAAAAGGGAAAGACACAGAATTAGATAGATTTCATCATTTAATGAAAGATAGCATATCTGATGATTAGCAGAACAGCTGAACTCTATGAGGAATTTATCTGGATCTTTATTTATATAAGGGACACCAAACAACTTAATAAGCATGATCTTCAATAATGGTTTTACAAAGCGTATATTCATTCAACAAATATTTAGTAGGTACCTATTATGTGCCAAGCTCTGTGCAAGGGGTTGGGGGATACAGCAGTGAACAAGACAGATAAGTGTTCATTATGTAAGGACTTCTTGTAGTGATCCCAGAAAAAATTCTAAGGGTATGAAATAAAATGATTCTATTTTAAAGACATTTCTATATGGAGTTAAATAAATAATGAAATCTACGTATATTGCTTGGTGGTACCCTGAATTAATAGAAAGATAGGGCTTAGAGAAGTGGGTCGAACTTCTTTGACCATGACCTTCAGTAAGAAATACATTTTAAAAATCATGACCCAGTACAAATGTGTACACAAAAATAAGTGAAATGCATGTTTCATAAAACAATGCTTAACATTATTATAAGTGATGCATTCCGTTTATATTCTATTTTCATTTTATTCTCTTTCATTTAAAAAATGATGATTGCAACCCACTAAATTATTGATTTATTGACCCATTAATGGTTTATTGGCACTGGAATTGAATGTTCAACAATAGCCACTGATGTGAGATTTTGAGCAAAAGCAACGAAAAAATCATCCAGCAGTCATTCTGAGCTACACAAGTTTAATTCCACTGAAACCACAGCAGAAAATTGAGGGAGTTATGAATGAAGTCTAACAAAATGAACAAAGCTTCCCTGTGCGTCTGACACCTGCTGACGTGGGGACTGTCCCCTGGACACATCAATGGCTGGCCATGAAAATTCAGCAGCAGTGGACACCACCTCAGGGCTCATAGCCCACTCCCGGGAAAACCTGGATGTATATGGGAACCGCCCTCTGTGTTTCCATGTGGAGTACCCAACTCGAACATCGTCAGACTATGCTTCTTAACCCAACCCAAATGAGAATAAAATCAATCACTAAAAACACGTAATTTTCGAATTCCATATGAGAGAAGGGCAGACATGGGCAGACTCAGTTTCCATGAGTTCACTGGGGGTGGGCACTCACCCACTAAAATATCCGGCAAAGGATCTTTTTAGAGGAACGAGTAAGAGGAACGGCTGGGTTCTTGGTTCTTACCTTTAATGGCAGACGTGACTACATCTTCTAAGATCTCCTTCACCACCTCCTGAGCTCCAGGATCAGGCCCTACACACACCCAAACACACAAACACACAAACACACACATGTGGGCATTTCCAAGGAAAATAAAGGAAGGGGGAGAAGAAGATTATGTCAATGTTCTCTAGAGTCACATTTCAGAAGGCAAAGGGTGCAAATAAGTACAACCCAAAGCTAGGTCTGATTCTGCCCACAGCAGACGAGTCCTGTGAAATCTGGAAGCTCTCAGGCAGCATCTGCTAAGACTTCAAGTTTCCCTTTGTGAAACCTGAAAATCTCTCTGACTTATACACTTTTCCTTCCTAAGTCACAGCTGCTCGGCCCAGGGCGCACCACCCCCAAGCTGGAGGCAGGAGCCGAACTTCATCCAGCTACGGCTCCTGGCAGAACAGAAGGTGGAGCTTTCCCCCCAGGGACCGTGGAGCCTTGCTAAGTGCCGTGCCTTCTGCTCCTTCGATTTCCTCACAAACTTAGCATGAGATTTCTACTGGAAGAGTCGAGGATTTACTAAATTTTAAACTCAATTATTTCGTAAAATGTTAACTGTTTAAGTGGAAGAGGTTCAGCACCAGTTGTTTTTGTAGAAAACTAGTTCTGGGAGAACTTACTAAACAGCCCTTTACTAGACTTTTGGAAGTAAACATTACTGACTTACAGAACATCATGCTGACCAAAAAGGCCATAACATTAAATAAACAAAACCAAAATAATCTTTTAAATTCTTCCTTAATGAGCATTTTCAATCAAGCCAATATTTTATGAGTTCTGTGCTTGGTCCACAAGGCCCTGAAGAGCAGCACGAAGTATTTTAACTGTCATTGAGCACTTAACCCACCATAACTATTTATTTATCCCCCCCAAGCTTTATTGAGATATAATTGACAAAACCACCGTAACTACTTAAATGGGTAAATAAATTTATGTGGAAAATATTGATATTATATGCTCTTTTTTTTTTTTTTTCCAGAGAGAAAGGAAGGGACAACAGGTTCAAGTATCACATCTTTTTTTTTGGCAGGGAAGGATTCGCCCTGTGCTAACATCTGTTGCCAATCTTCCTCTCTCTCTTCTTCCTCCCCAAAGCCCCAGAACATCGTTGTATATCCTAGTTGTAAGCCCTTCTAGTTCTTCTACGTGAGCCACCACAGCATGGCTACTGACAGGCGGGTGGTGTGGGTCCACCACCGGGAAGCAAACTGGGCTGCTGAAGCGGTCAATGCCGAACTTTAACCACTAGGCCATCAGGGCTGGCTCTATGTGCTTTTCTCAGAGGGCAAAAAAGAACCTGAATGAAAGTTAGGAAGATTCACAGGCACAGTCACAATCTCCTAAACACAGTTCTTCATCTAAATAAGACGATTTAGACTAGACTGGTGTTTCCCGTACTTCAGTCATTCTCACGCCATCTTCATAATTTCTGCCATTTTCACACACCACTTTCATTATTATACATACAGTCATGCGCCACATAACGACACGTCAGTCAATGATGGACCGCACAATGACGGTGGTCCCATAAGATGAATACCATACAGCCTAGGTGTGTAGTAGACAATACCATCTAAGTTTGTCTAAGTATACTCTATGTGTTCACATAACAACGAAATTGCCAAATGATGCATTTCTCAGCAGGTATCCCCACTGTTAAGCAATGTTTCACTATATTACATATATATATTTAATAGTGCTCTTTAACTCACCTTAAGCAATAAGACTCAAAAAGTCAGAGGTTTCATACGCTAATTATATTTTCTGAATGCATGTTAAAATAAATGTGTAACTGGGGGCAGCCCAGTGGTGTAGTGGTTAAGTTCGCGTGCTCTGCTTCTGTGGCCCAGCGTTTGTGGGTTCAGATCCCAGGCGCGGACCTACACACCACTCATCAAGCCATGCTGTGGCGGCATCCCACATACAAAGTAGAGGAAGACCGGCAACAGATGTTAGCTCAGGGACCTTCTTCCTCACAAATAAATAAATAAATGTGTAACTATTAAAATAAAAACTGTTCATCTATGAGCCACCTCAAAATATCTCGTCTGCACCACGATTTGGTAAACATGTGACTAGATATTTCCCAGTTCCTTTCCAGTTCCAACATTCTCTGATACTATGATTTGATAGAATTATGGTGACAGTTTCTAATCTCTATTGCACATTCCAAAGTCCCTTGTACACACTCACCACCCAAGAAACATCAGCTTGATGAATACATTTTACAGAGGAGCTGCAGGCTCGGTGAATTAGACCAGAGGCTGTGAAGCAGTGGCTGCTGGGTGCATCTGGTCTGCAGGGAGGCGTTGTTTAGCCTATGCACTGCTCCCCTACCCCAGCTTCACTGATGTAGAACTGACAATTAAAAACTGTGTATACTTAAGGTGTACAACTTGATTTAAGTATACACTGTGAAATAATCAATATAATCAAGCTAATTAACATATCCATCACCTCATACAGTTATTTTCTTTTTTTTTGTGGTGAGGACACAAGATCTACACTCAGCAAATTTCAAGTATACAACACAGTATTCTTTTTTTTTTTTTATAATTTTATTTATTTATTTTTCCCCCAAAGCCCCAGTAGATAGTTGTATGCCATAGTTGCACATCCTTCTAGTTGCTGTATGTGGGATGCCGCCTCAGCATGGCTGGAGAAGCGGTGCGTCGGTGCACGCCCGGGATCCGAACCTGGGCCGCCAGCAGTGGAGCGCGTGCACTTAACCGCTAAGCCACGGGGCCAGCCCTACAATACAGTATTCTTAACTACAGTCATACTGTTGTACATTAGATCTCCAGAACTTTTTCATTTTGCATAACTGAAACTTTGTACCCCTTGACCACTATTACCCCATTTCCCCAACCACCATTCTACTTTCTGTCTCTATGAATCATATAGGATTTGTGTTTTTGTGACTGGCTTATTTCACTTAGCATAATGCCCTCTAGGTCCATCTATGTTGTTGCAAATGGTAAGATTTTCCTCTTTTTTAAGGTGGAATATTCCATTGTATGTATATACCATATTTTCTTTACCCATTCATCCATCGATGGCCATTTAGGTTCTTTCCATATCTTGGCTATTGTGAATAATGCTGAAATGAACCTGGGAGCGCAGTTATCTCTTCGAGATCCTGATTTCATTTCCTTTGTATATATACCCATGAAAAGGATTGCTGAATCATAAAGCAGTTCTATTTTTAATTTTTTGAGGCACCTCCATATTGTTTTCCTTAATAGCTGTACCAATTTACATTCCCACTAGCAGTGTACAGTGTTCCCTTTTCTCCACATCCTTGCCAACAGTCATTCTAACAGGTGTGAGGTGATGTTTCATTGTGGTTTTGATTTGCATTTCTCTGATGATTAGTGAAGTTGAGCACCTTTTCAAGTATCTGTCAACCATTTGTATGCCTTTTGAGGAATGTTTACTTAGGTCCTTTGCCCATTTTTCAATGCGGTTATTATTTTTTTTGCTATTGAGCTATATGAGTTTCTCATATATTTTGGATATTAACCCCCTTATCAGATACATGGTTTGCAAATATTTTCTACAATTCTGTAGGTTGCATTTTCACTCTGTTGTTTGTTTCCTTTGCTATGCCTATGCACTGTTTTCTTAAAACTCTTGAATTAGCTGCAAACAATTAAAAACTAGGATACTTGTCATAAAAATCCAGATCAGGGGGCCGGCCCGGTGGCTTGGCGGTTAAGTGTGCGCGCTCCGCTGCTGGCGGCCCGGGTTCGGATCCCGGGCGCGCACCGACACACCGCTTCTCCGGCCATGCTGAGGCCACGTCCCACATACAGCAACTAGAAGGATGTGCAGCTATGACATACAACTATCTACTGGGGCTTTGGGGGGAAAAAATAAATAAATAAAATCTTTAAAAAAAAAAAATCCAGATCAGGCTTCTATTAAAAAAAAAGACTATCAGGCAACACTGGGCCACAACTGGCTGGAACCAGGAGCAGTTGCCTTCTTTAGCCAGGGCATGAACTCTGCAGATACCCTGTTGCCTCAGTCCTCGCCACTCCCAATTGTCTCTCCTCCGTTGAGGCCAAGTGCCAGTGGCCATCACACCTCGACCAGTGTTGTTATAGTACAGTGAGCAGAAAAGTAACACATGTCTAGCAATGTCTCTGTCGAGAGTAGGAAAAACGGAAGCTTGAACATCAGAGGGAAACTGTTCCTTTGTGGAAGTGACCTCAACGTGCTGATTAAAGTGAGGGTTCGAGCCAGCGTGCTTGGTTCTGGTCCCTGCTCTGCCACTTCCCAATGTGGGCACTTACGTTACTTAGCCTCTTAAGCCTCAGTTCCCTCAACAGTAAAGAAGAATGATTACAACATCACTTACCTCACAGGGCTTTGTGAGAACTGAATTAGACAATACATGTAAAGTGTTTAAAACGGTGCCTGAAAAGAGTGAGCACTCCCATATTAATTTTTCTTAGGCCTGTGTGTTTCGTATGTAGAGTGTCATTGTGTTAAGACATCCACGATGCCCTCAGGATAGAAGCCCGCTCATTTCTGTCATCTGCCTGGCCCTGGAGACTAAGTCCATATTGAAATTTCCCAGCTAACCATACTGCGGGCAGTTTCAGTTAGTTAAAGCCTCCATTATCTTTCATTCTGAAGGAGAAACATAAAATTTCCATTTCAACATGGATCTCCTCTTTCCCTCACTGCAGTTTTTCCATTTAAACAGCATCAGGATCAACATTTTTTGGAGGGATAAGAGTGTTTAACTCATTTTCCTTGACACGCTAGATCCATGACAGCACCTGTGCAAAAATCAAAATAGTCTCAGGCCAGGAAGGGGTGGGAGAGTCAGGAAGCCCTAAGTCCGACAGAAAGTTCCTGTAGAGGGAGCCGCTGATGAAGAATCCCAGTACACGCCCAGAAGCAGCAGGACTCCACACGTAACCCTGGACTGCTTCCCTTGCTGACATGACAGCCTGGGGTAGGTCTCAGGAGAGGCTTTTCTGGATGTTGTAATAACCACTAAGAAGTCTGCTGTGTTTAAGTTTCAAGCATGCTATGAAAATGTTAGACAACCACATCAAATCGAACCCTTGCAAGACCCAAAGAGTATACTTAAAAACCCTGGTCTTGCTGGTTCCCTGGGTTGCCCAGCAGTCACCACCTGGCCACTAGTGATTAGGTACCAGACCCTACTTGTCTCACAGACTTTGTCCCCAAGCAAAATAAGGTCATCCTGCACAGGTTCAGATAGGAGAAACCCTTGCCGCCATTCCCTCCCCAGCCAGCTGGAGGATAACCCGCGGGGCAGGCACTGCCAGTTACCTAACTCACATCCTTCTTCCTAACAAGGCTCTAATTTTGTTTTGGAAGGGACTGTGCCTACATTTCTTGGCCTTCCTAGCAGAAAGGGTGGCTGTATGATCAAGTTCTGGTCAATGAGGGGTAAGCATAAGTTACTGGGGAAGGCGTCAGCTTCCAGGAAGTCTCCTTAGAAAGGAGCATGACTCAGCTGGGAGTCCTTTAGTCCTACCCTCCTCCTCCTCTTCCTGCCTGGAACAAAATGGCAGCATTGGAACCATAAGGTGACCTTGACGATGGAAGTTACATGTGAAGAATAACAGGAACAAATAAACGGAATCTGAAACAGGCATTCCCATGTCCCTGTTTTCTAACCAATTAAGTAGGGACCATGGCGGATGGGAGTAGGTGGGGTAGTAAGATGCATTCACTCACTCATTCAATCAACAAAGTGAGTGCCTATGTGTTTGACTGTTCCAGGCATTTGGAATACATCACTGTTTAAAACAAAGATTCTTATCCTCATGGTGCTTACATTCTGGCTGAGGGTAACAAAGTGAATTACACCTACAGTGCTAGGGAAAAAGCAGAGTGGGAGAAGGCAGGTCTAGGGTTGGAAGGGACAAATGTGAACACGTGGTGACAATAAAATGTGACAGGCCTGTTTCCTAGAAACTAGGGTTTGGTTGTGTCCAGTGCCCATGTACTCAGTAATACGTAAGAATGTTAAAGGGAAAAACCAGGGGCAAAGCCGTTTGCTGTCACGTCCGGCCACACACCAACATGATTCCCTGAGAGGAAGAAATATATCAGGTAACATTATCTCAAAATAAACGCACTACATTACGTTATGTTACACAGCTAACAAAAATGCTGTAAAATCAATGAGCTGAAATGCCTCCCTGTAAGGCAGTTGTGTCAAAAACAAGTCAGAAAGGAGGAGACCTATGGGTACATTTTGTTATTTTTGTGTTAGCCTGACACGACTTTTTTTTGTCATCAAAAAATAATAAAATTCCTAAAGCAGAGGATCAGGTATTGCTAACGTGGAAAAGAGGCTCACTTTACCCTACGCACTGTTCCCACCACCTTCACATCTGGTTACCATCTGAAATACATGCTATTTTTCTTTAAACTAACTCATTTTTTAAGGTGAAACTTATTTGAAAGATAATAATAGCAAAAACTTACATAGCAATTAAGGGCCAGACACTGCTCTCATTTAATTCTCACAAACCTATAAAATAGGTACTAATTGTATCCTCATTTTACAGATGAGGAAACCGAGGCTCAGAGAGCTTAAAGATTTTACCCAAGGTCACAGAGCTACCAAGTGGTAAAGTCATGAGCTAAACCCAGGCTGTCTGATCAGAACCTCCATATTGGCTGAGGGAGGATACATTTTCTCTATTTGATGGTACTTAAGAGTTAGGTTGATTTTTTTCCTTAAAGAATAAGGTGCAAGAAGAAAAAGTGAACTAAGAAACCTGTAAACACATAGGTACTTGTGTACCTACAATAGCTACATATTAGCAGTAGAAAGGGAAAAACGCTAACATGTAATGTTGGGAGTTAAAAAGTCAGAATCTTAAAAATGAACTTAAAAGAAAATGGGAAGTGAGTGCTAATGGGTACAGGGTTTCTTTCAGGTGTGATGAAAATGTTCTAAAATTGATTGTGGTGATTGCTGCACAACTCTGTGACTATACCAAAAAGAACTGAATTGTATATTTTACATGGGTGAATTTATGGTATGTGAACTGTATCTCAATAAAGCTGTTTTTTTAAAAAACTGACAAGAATATCTGGGCGATCAGGAGGTGCATGAACAGACAAATGGGGTAAAGTCCCCCAGGGAAGGCTGGCTGGCCATGTGCCAAAATTTGAATTAGCTAGCATGTCTGAGGCTCAAAAATCTCATTTTCTGAGTTTACAAAGGGTGATCTGATCCACTCCTTGGACAGGCTGATAAGACTGACAAATTGACTGTTGATTTATTAACTTGGGATGAAAAACTGCTAAAGGGAAAGAGATGCTCAGGTCTGTTGGTGAATTGTCTCCATCGATGCAAATTTCATTGGGAGGCAAATTACCCCAGGAAGGCCGTGAGGAGGGTTCCCAGTTAGTTAAACAGGAAAATGTACATCGAGTGGGAGTGAGAAAGCATGGTGCCTGGCACAGGGACTGGCCAGGTAGGGGCGGCTACATGATGGTGACTACTTCAGGATGAAGCTGTAGGACAGCTGGATGTGTCACCTCTATCACAGAGGCCTACAGCCCAGGCCCACTGGGGTGATGCCCTGGACTCCAGCCAGGGCACTGCCTCCCCTGGGCCGGCACCTCCATCTGCCTCTCAGGCTATCCTTCCTCCAGGGCTGCTCAACCCCCTCTTCTGCAAGACCTGTTCTTCCTTTAGAGCCACATCTTGAGAAGTGGAAGCCATTCATCCTTTTTGAGGGTGATGGTGCACCTCCGTCCTGACTTACTATTTGTGGTGTGATCCTCACAGGCAATCTGATTCCCACATTCTGGGGAAAGCCTCAGGGGGTGCACGAAATACTGGCAACAAAATCCACAGCAACATGCTAACTGCAAATCACCCTCTCGTGGTTAGAGCAGAATTTTAAGTTACTGTGTTTCTATAAAACTATATTTTAGAAATCAAGTTTTCCCTGATTCATTAAAAAAAAATGTATTTATTGAGTGTCTGCCATGTGTGCCAGGCACCATTCCAGGCGTCGGGAATATAGTGGTGAACAGGGCGGCCTAGGTCTCAGACAGGGAACAAGTAAATATAAACTCTCAGTATTTCAGAGTTTACGTTTGAAATACTGACGTATTCATAGCACACATGAATGCTATGAAGAAAATAAAAGAGGATGACGGGACAGAAGTGATGGGGAACTTGAGAGACAGTGATCAGTTTGAACCAAGAGACACGAAGATAAAGGGGGGTGGGGAATGGGCAGTAAGTGCAAAGGCACCAAGAGCAAGCATGGCGCTTTCACGGGCCAGAAACACTGGCCACACGCTGTGCAGCAAACAAGGGGGAAAGAGTGTAGGAAGGGGACAGAGAGGGGGCAGGGGCCAGGTCACACAGGGCCCTGGAAGCTATGCGGGTGGTGCTGGCACAGATTTCACTCTGAATGGGACAGGATGGGAAATTACCAAAGGAGTTTAAGCAGAGGAGGGTCGTGATCTAATTCATGCTTTTAAGAGATCACTTTGGCTGCCGTGTAGAAAATGGGTTGTAGTGGAAGCACTTCATGCAGCCCAGAAAGGCCTGCTTTTACAACCACACTACTGTGCTTATTACAGCGTGTTTAAATATTAATATTTACTGATTGACCACAGCCTGATAAAGGTTACAGTAAAAACCTGGTCCTTGCCCTGAGAGCTAAGAAGGCAAACATACCGACAGATACAGGGGCGGCCAGGAGTTTCTCAGCACCTTCCCTAAGACACGACAGCAGGATGGAGTGGACGGCAACTCTGTGCTCACCCCGAGACACGTGCAATTGTTAGTGGCAACTTTCTCTTTGCCCTTTCCTTGAGTGAACTGATACAGAACAACATCCCACCAACAACACTCGGTCTGTTCCTCTGTACGCCAAGCATCTGGTAAATTACAGAGGAACAAAAGCAGCTCAAATACCTGCACTTTAGTAGGGAACACACTACCAACACAAATCATTACCAATAATGTGACAGAAGAAGGTGTGGTCAGATATTTCATGTAGCAACCAGCTAGAGTAAAGAATTATTTGACAGAATCACTTGGGAGGTGCATTCCTGAAAAAAACATGAATTGTGGATCTAGTTCATATAAACTGCCCAGGGAGAAATGCAAACATAAGAACTAATCTTATGACAACCCAATCTAAGATTTCATGCTTGATATTTTATTTACTTTAAGCCTATAATCAGGTGTGGAATATCGCTTTCATTTAAAAAAGCAAACAAAACCCAGTAACGTACTTGGTCACACAAGAAGAAAACAAAGCTATGTGCCCATCTATAGCCATCTGTGTGTCCACCCACCCACTCACCTTCTTGCTCCTTTCACAGGTGTCTGTGAGTAGCTACTAACTGCCAGGCAGTGGGCAAGGCACAGAGATCCCGTGTATACATGACAGATGAGGTCCTTGTCCTCCTCAGGGAGGATAACACAGACACTGAATGACTAACCACCCGAACAATTAACTACTGGGAAATAAGTGTTCCAAACTGGGCCCAGTGCACTGAAGCTGCCATCAAGAAGCAGTAGCTCGGTACACCGCAGGAACTATTTAGAGAAAACTACAGAGCTGACAATGAGACACTAGACACCACGCCTCGCTAGTTGTGTTCCTTAAGAGAAAGCTAAGGGGAAGTCAAGGGGGCGCCCAGAAATAGAGGAGCTGCTTTCAGACGTTTCCCACAGATGATACCAGACAACTCCTTTACCCGCCCCTCAGACACAGGACGATTCCCTCACAGCAGGAAAGGGACAGCGCCCGGTGCGTACCTGACAGGGATGGGCCTCCTTCTCTGGGCGCGTCTCCGTTCTCTGAGCTCACTTTTCCAGAACCACTGCCGGCATGTTCACCGTTGGTTAAGTCTGTCTTTTCAGGAGTTGTTGGTTTGCTCTGCACCTGGCTCTGCTTCAAATGACTGAACTTTGGGGACAATGCTACAGCTTGGATCACAGGGGACTGGGGTTTCGACTGGATTGGTTTTTCCAATTCTCTGGCCTCCTGCAACTAAAAGGCAACAAAAAGGGGATTCAATCTAAATGGTCCCAGTATTTTAATGAGGAACAGAAAATATGACAGCCTGTTGCTTAAAAAAATTCCCAAACAGCAGGATAAAATTTTAAAAAGGAAATAAATTCCTTTGACAAACTCAAAGCAAATTCTGAATGCAAATTTCAAAACCCATGCTACAGTCTCTCTCTGCTTTGTAAAGCAAGAAAAAAAGGAGTGCAGAGAATTCAGGGGAAGAAGGGATAAACTTTAAAGTGCTAGTGCATCTTCATCCGGCACCGAGGCCACACATGGAACAGTTCACAGCATCGGATGACGTCCCGCCCGCAGCAGCTGATAACTGCTACCACTCACCACTTGGTTTTCCATGCGGGTGAAAATGACGTTCAGCATCTGAGTAAGGGTAGCCTTGGCAGTGGTTTGATTGATGAGATTTTTGCTGGCCAAATAGATATTGTAACATGTCCTAACCGTCTGCAGGATAGTGCCCTCATGAATTTCAATGTGCGGGGATGTCACCGCTGTCAGAAGAGCCTAAAACAAAAGTCCACAACCTTCATCAGGACCTTCACCTTCACCAAGACCCACCCCACCCCAATCCTCCCACAGTCAAACTTTTCTACAGGGTTTGGCTTTGTTTTGGTTTGGTTTTATACGTTTTAAGAAGATGGCTCTGCAAACTAAACTGGAGTCAACTCCCTATTGCTCTGAGTTTAAAGATAATAAACTTAACTCCACAAAATCCAAATTATTTGAAGTAATTAAGTTGTGTTAAAGTGGACTTTCTACCAGCTTACTTTAAAAAAAGCCAAAAATACAGACACTTCTCTCAGCAGGGAAAATGTTCCAACTTGATCTCATCTGTATTAATCACAAAATCTACATGTTTTGATAGGCAGTCAGTTTCCCAGTTCCCTGGTGGGTTTTCAAGGAGCTTTAGGAAAGGTGTGGCTAACAGGGAGCCATCCCTCACAAAGTTAATACATTCAGGACCTAAGATGCAGAATGCTGGCTATCCTGATCCTGTTCCCCTGACAAGCCAAACCATTCCTGGCGGCAAAAATGGAACAGGGAAGTGGAATGGGGGAGACAAGAGCACAAGGGCAAATTGGTGATAAGAGTATCAACAAGGGCCTGCTGAGAAACGGCAGACTGTGCACCCAGAATTTCAAGAGGAAACACCGGAGGATTTCAAGCCAGTTTAATTCACAAGCAATTTACACTGCTATTAGCGGAACTGTTTAACTTGGAAAACACACCTGGTTCCGCTCTTCTTGTCTCAGTCCATGCTAATAAATTCTGACACATAACAAAAGATCTAAGTTTTTCTTAGATCTACATTTTTCTGCTCCAGCTCAGCACCACACGAGACAACTACACCTGGTAAATCAAAAATCCAGATTCCCAAAGGGGACTTTCTAATTTAAAACCCAGACCAGGCAAACAAACAGAAATACCTTGATTATTTGTAACTGAACTCCTTCATCTGTCTGAGGGCCCTGAAAACAATTGCAAATAGTTTCAACGATCCTGTCGATCAGCCGCTTCCCGGGAGCTCCGCTGTCCGGGGCGTTGCCGGTGATATGTCCATATGCAATGAGTTTCTAAACACAGAAAGAACAGAGGTGAGAAACTTCTGCCTGGCCGGGACTGAGCTGCCCAGGGCAGCAAAAGACAGGCAGCCAGCATGGCCTCTAACTCCCAGTTCCCACAGCTCCCTCTGCTCCCCTGCAGCACGGAGGGCACAGCCACCCTGAGAGTGCGGCATTTGTCCTGTCTCCCGATGGCACAAGAGCCCCATGATGGTGAAACAGTGTCCCATGGAAGAGGCAAGGTGGAGAACAGTCCCCAGTACATAGCCACTTGTGCAAAAAATTCAGGGATTAAAAACTATACATAATAGAGACAGAAGTAGTCAGTGTAGCCTAGAGCTGGGGGATTAGAGGGAAATGGAGAGTGACCGCTGACGAGCACCAGTTTCTTTCTGAGGTGACAAACATGGTCTAAAATTAGACTGTGTGGTGATGGCTGCACAATTCTGTCAATATATGAAAATCACAGAATTGTATACTTTAAATGGGTGCATTCTATGCATGTGAATTATATCTCAAGCTGTTAAAAAACCATTTATGTGGGCCGGCCCCGTGGCGTAGCAGTTAAGTGCATGCGCTCTGCTGCTGGCGGCCCGGGTTTGGATCCCAGGCGCACACCGACGCACCGCTTGTCAGGCCATGCTGTGGCGGCGTCCCATATAAAGTGGAGGAAGATGGGCACGGATGTTAGCTCAGGGCCAGTCTTCCTCAGCAAAAACAGGAGAGTTAGCATGGATGTTAGCTCAGGGCTGATCTTCCTCACAAAAAAAACCAACAACAACAACAAACCATTTATGTATTTTTTTCTTTAAAGGTAAAGATACCTAAGAAACCAATGATAACACGTTTTGCTTGGGGGGGAACTAAGCAGCCGTGGCCGGGGGTGGGAGGCTAAGAAACTTTACAGTACATGCTTTCATTCTTTATAAATGTTGATTCATGTCAGCCTATTTTCTATTCCAAAAATTATAGTAAAAACGCTAACTGAATTCTGCACCTACGTCATCAAACAGCACGTGTCACCCACGTGGCTAAAGAGATGAGTGGCTGCTTGGGCTGTGGCTTCATGGTCAAGGGACAGATAGGTTTGGACAGGGGCTGCCCTTCAGACTGCCACCTCCCTGATGACCTGGATTACATCACGGAGAATAGAGAGCTGGAAGGGAGCTCAAGGGTCAGGGGCAGAATGATTTCCAAGCCTGGCTGAGATTCAGAATCACCTGAGGGAGCTTATTAAAAATAGATTCCTGGACCTCAACCCAGACCCACCGCACCAGAACTTCCAGAGTGGAGCTGGGGGATCAGTGTTTTTCTCCAACCTATCCAGGTTATTTCGATGGTTGACCAGATAAAAGAAACCAGTCATCTGACACAGCCCCTCTGGGATACAGGATTACATTCTCTGCTTCCAGGGAATTACTAAAAAATGCCGTTCTGTTCTTTATCTTTTTTGGTTTCTGGCTTGTCACATTCTTGCCTCTACCTGCACAAAGTGACACAAGCTCCTGAGGTTATCTACAGTGCCACCACCGCCACGATACGAAAACTCCCCACCCTGCAAGAGCCTGATGCCGTTTCTCAATGGCGTTTCCCCATCATCAGCTACGGAAGCACCGCCACTCAATAAACAGAAAGAAAAAAAGATTAAGAGAGAGTGGTCGAAAGTAGAAATATGATACTGTTGGTTCGAGTGACTAAATGAGCAGGAGAGAGGCCTGCACACACTCTGCTGATCAAGTCCAACCCCAGAGATCTCCTGACGAGGGGTAGGGATGGGGGGTACTGAACTTGTTTTTGAAGAACAAGTCAAGATGCTCTTTACCTCATCCCCTGTCACTGCTGCTGCATATGCAGGCTTCCTCAGAGGGCAGTGCCTGCTACCTGGTAAATGAGCTCTGGTTTCTGACATTGCTTACTCCTTACTCCTAATGGATTCAAGTCCCTTCTCAGTACTGGGTTATAAGTGGGATGGTCTATGAACTTGTAAAATGTGAATGTTGAAAAGTAGGCCCATAGAACCCAATACTAAGGCTGCAAAGCAAAGATGGAAGTATATTGCTGGATATTTAATTTGAATACGAAAAAAAATTGGAAGTATTCTCCCCCTACAGACTCCTTAAAGGGCATATTATTCTTCAAACTGAAAAGGGTTTTAAGTATGATTTTACTCCCTTGTCTGTGTACTCAGACAGGGCCAGAAGAAAGCAGAGTTCCTGTGTCCTGTGGGTCTTCCTAGTTCTGCCTTCTCACCCTTCCTTTGCCAGACATTGTTCTGGGCACTGGGGATACAACAGTGAGTAAGACAGCCCTTTTTCTCAAAGAGTTAATAGGAACAGACCAAAGCCAAAAGTCCTGACTGGGACCTACAGGCCCTATGTGATTTGTAGAGATCTTGAAAACAGCAAGTTGCAGCAAAAATGCATACCATTATCTCATTTTTGGAAAACAAAAACTATGTGGGTATGTGTGTACAAGCATTTTTGTAAACGCACAGAAAAAGTCTGGCAACCTATCAGAGGTCCAGCAGCATGAGCGGGCTTGGCAAGCTCACCTGGGGAAAGTGTTTATCACAGTGAGTGAGGAGGGAAGCTACCGGCAGGTTTAAGCAAAAGATTAATGTGATGGGACACATTTCTAAAGGCTCCCCAGGCCCTGTGTGGAGAACAGGCTGAAGGGCACCAGGAGTGGAAGCAAGGGGCCAGTGTGGAGGCTACTTCAGCTGTCCCAGGGGGGAAATGCTGGTGGCATAGACTTTGGGGGAGGGGGGAGTGATAGAGATGGAGAGTAGAAGTTCCCGCCTTATTCCTTGCTGACACAGTGAGGGGATGGGAACAGCGATGGAGGAGGGAGGGCTTTGGGCAGCTGGCCAATTGATAACATGTGCCCAGGAAGGCTGCTTACACAGGGATGTTCACTGTAACCCTATCTGTCCACGCCCCTCTACAGGGGAAGGGATAAATAAAATGGTGGCGTAATACATCATATATCAGTCAAAAGAAATGCCCTATATTTGCATGCAGCAACACAGCTAGATCTTAAAAACACCATTGGATGCAAAAAGCAAACTGCTGAAAAACATGTAAAAGTGATACCATTTATGTAAAAAAAAAAAAAAAAAAGAAAGAAAGAAAGAAAACTACAACAGGCAAATGGATTTGGGACTAGGGGTCCAAGAGACTTCAGCCTTATCTTAAAGTTCTAAAAAAATTTTTAACAGAGAATGTAGTCATGTACAACTTATATAATTACAAATGGATTTTAAAATGTGCATTAAAAAATCCAAAGTTTTTTTAGAAATAAGAGCTAAAAGATAATGCTTGTAGTATGGGCAGATGGCTCAGACCAGTGGTTTCCTACAGCCTTCACTGGGTGTAGCAACAAAATATTTGTACTCCGTTTCTATCTATTTTTTTATCTTATCCTTTTAAAAATTCTCTGTAAGTTTTATAATGTGAGTTAATAACAATAGTACATGTATATAATCTTATAACTGAAGAAATATGAATATAGTGGGAGGATATTCTAAAAAAAATTTGTTATTGATATGTGCCCAGAACAACTGGGAGATCATTCACTAGGCTGGACGAGACTGAACCCTAACCCTCTTTCCCCCAGGCCTGGCCTTGAGGAAGTGTGTGGCAGACCAAGTGCTGAAGGAAAGGAACATGGAGAATCTTTATCACTTGGTAGAAGCGGACAGCAGGGGAAGTCTCCACACTTCTGCCAGTGGGGAGAGGGAACGCTGAGCTGACTGTGCTCACGGCAAACCAAACCAAAGCTCTGCCACCCCCTCAGCTCTCCAAGCTCAGAGAAGGACGCCTTTAAATGCCCAAGGGAAGGAGGAGGATGTGTCTGCAGCTGGTTTCAATTCTGCCAAAACCAACCTTTACCCCTGGATGCTGGCCTTCCATTTCCAGAAGTCACAGAAGTTACCTCACCCACACTGGGAAAAGCCAGTCAAACAGGCGGTGCAAGGACAACCAAGAGGAGACGAAACCCGTCATTCAGTACTCCAGGGAGCACCCCGCCGCTTTCTAATGTCAGGAAAAGGACGACGTACTTTGCATTTTGTGTACTAACCCAAGAAATCCTAGCGCACCTATTAAATTACAGAGAACTGCCACTCCAAAAAAAAGAGCTAACTTTATGTCATAAACCTCAAGACAGGTACTTCACTCGTAAATTTACAACTCAAGTCAAGGCAGCAGGCTGAAGTAAAGCAGGATGTCAAGTTTCCATTAGAAATCATACACAGAGTTCCAGGAACAGACTATTTCTAGGAAAACACAGCATAATTTTAATTAAAGAGGCCAGAATTACAGGGTAATAGTTAAGAGTAGGGATCAGCAACCTTCTTCTGTAAAGGACCACATACTAAATATTTAGGCTTTGCAGGTCATATGGTCTGTGTTCCAAATACTCAACTCAGCCACAGATGATACGCAAACGATGGGGCACAGCTGTTGCTACGGACTGAATGTTTGTCTTCCCTCGTTCCCAAGCCCTAACCCCCAGTGTGATGGTGTTAGGAGGCAGGGCGTTTGGGAGGTGATTAGGTTTAGATGAGGTCATGAGGGTGCAGTCCTCATGACGGGATCAATGCCCTAGAAGAAGAGATCAGAGCTAGTGCACTCTCTGGGCCAGTGAGGAAACGGTCAGACTTTGGCCGTCTACAAACCAGAAAGAGGGCTCTCACCAGGAAATGAATCAGCCGGCACGTTCATCTTGGACTCCCCAGCCCCTAGAACTGTGGGAAATAAATGTCTCTTGTTTAAGCCACTCAGTCTGTGGTATTCTGTTATATCAGCCTGAGCAGATTAAAACAGCAGTGTTTCAATAAAACTTTATTTACAAAAGTAGGTGGCAGGACAGATTTTGCTTATGGTTGTAGTTTTTTTTTGCTGAGGAAGACCGGCCCTGAGCTAACATCTATTGCCAATCCTTCTTGCCTTTTTTTTTTTTCCCTTTTTCTCCCCAAAGCCCCAGTAGATAGTTGTATGTCATAGTTGCACATCCTTCTAGGTGCTGTATGTGGGACGCCGCCTCAGCATGGCTGGACAAGTGGTGCATCGGTGCGTGCCCGGGATCCGAACCCGGGATCCGAACCCAGGCCGCCGGAGTGGAGCACATGCACTTAACTGCTAAGCCATGGGGCCATCCCCGTACAGTCGTAATTTAAGGACCCCTGGTTAACAACACAGAACGGGGGTGGGGGTGGTAAGGAAGTTCTAGATACCCATCCAATTCCATCACTTCCTGGCCAGGGAACTTGACTGGGCTAATCACTTTATTCTCTAAGCCTCAGTTTCCTCAATTCTAAAATGAGGGTGAGAGTAAGTACCTCAGAGGGTTGCTGGGAAGATTCAACACAATAACGTGGATAAAGCACCAGGGCCCAGCACAGGCTGAGTGCTCAATACATGTTAGCCATTGTGCTTAGTATATCAATAATGTTAACTATCAGCACCAGTTTCAAAACTGAACCTTAACATGAGGAGAAAACAAAACCTAACTTACACCAAATTTCCTCAGAAAATGTTCACAGCCAACACATAATTTAGAAGTAAGACTTGAGCCTGCCATTTAAGAACTCTTGGCTCATTATATGTTTCACATAGGACAATCTGTACAGAACTATATTGAATGAGAAAATGGTTTTCATTTGGAAGAATTGCTTCTGTGAAGAAAATGTCATCAATTTTCAAGTGTAGATATATCAAAGGAGAGAGATTAATAGGGTAAATATTAGACTAGAGATGCCAAAAACGTGGCGCACCCACGGCCACTTGGCAGTCCTGTGCCTCAGCAGACATAACCAATCAATCACAGCACTTTCTCAAGAAACTCAGATGAAGCTTCAGATAACTTTTCAACATAGCTTCTAAGTAATCATAGCATACAACTTATTCACTATTCCTATTCTAGACAGTCCTGGTAAATTATGGATCTCTTTAATACATATTTTTAAATTTATCAAGCTTTTTTCATTGATGTAGGTGGCCCACCAGAGTTAAGAATAAATGTTCTTTGAGGTAACCAGAAACCTCAGGAGTAGATCTTAAGAAAAAATACAAGAATGCTGGACCAGGAATTAAGAAACACAAGTTGTAGTCCTCTTTCTGACTCTCACTATCAGTACGTCACTGGACAAGTCACCCTAACTTCTCTACTCCTGCTTCTTCATCAGTGAAAGGTAATTTATAACAAGGTTACTGGTGGCTCTAAATACAGTCGATCTTCATTATTTGCAGGTTCTGTTTGTTTTTGCCATTTAAAATGGCCCCCAAGTGTAGGGCTGAAGTGCTGTCTAGTGTTCCAAAGAGCAAGAAGGCAGTGATGCGCCTTTCGGAGAAATCGTAGGTTAGATAAGCTTTGTTCAGGCATGTGTTAATAGTGCTGTTGACCGTGAGTTCAGTGTTAATTAGTCAATAATACATACTAAATAAGATGTCTTTAAACAGAAACGCACAAAGAACAAAGTTGTGTATTGATCAGCTGCTGAACATTTTGTGACCAGAGGCTCGTAGGAACTTAACCCTGTATTTCTTCTGGGAGCAATGGTTCAATATTCGCTAATTCAGTGTTCACAGTGACTTTATGAACATTACCACAAATAACAAGAATTGGTTCTATCTATTTCTCTACTTGATATTATGAATTTTAATGCCATCAAAAAAGAAGTTGCGTAAAAATATCTTAAGTGCCCATGTGTACCAAACATTCCAATTAACGCTGTAGGTTTATTTAGGAAAACATAAATAGGAGAGATCAACAAAATATTTCTCACCAAACAAATTCTGTTTTAGCTAAGGAGGTCAGATCTCTCTCCTCCCTCCTTCACGAGACCTCCATAAAGAATAAGTTGGATTGCTCCTTCTCCATCGCCTCCGAGCGCATTCTGAGTACCAGGGTGCTCGCTAGCACAGCTCCTGTATAAGGACCACCTGTGGCCTGGAGAGGAGCCCCCTCACCCCCTTTACACCATCAAGTTTTTGTTTTTATTTTTTTGTTGAGGAAGATTCGCCCAGAGCTAATATCTGTTGCCAATCTTCCTCTTTTTTGTCTGTGAGTCACCACCACAGCATGGCTGCTGACAAGTGGTGTAGGTCCGTGCCTGGGACACAAACCCAGGCCACTGAAGCAGAGCATGCCGAACTTAACCACTAGGCCACGGGGCCAGCCCCCACCATTAAGTTTAAACATGGTACCTGCAAACAGTCGAGGGATGTGCTGACCACTCGTGGGGACTTGGACTGGCAAGCCAGCTCAAATGGAAGGAAATACTTGTCAGCTTCAATGAAGTTTGCCTTTGGTGGTGCGGCAGCGCCAAGCCTAGGAGAAAAGTAAGAGAGGCCCCGAGGGGAGAAATGAAAAAACAAAAAAGCTTGCTTTTCCTACACTTCACTCGAACTTCCCATCCCACTTGCAATCATTTAATTAAAAGTACCTTCAAACTGCATCTGTGGGGCTAGACAATTAAAAGTGTAAACACATGCATTAGGGGAGAAACACCAAAGTGCCACGTGCAGAGAACAAGGTCTGTGATTAGTGAGCTGTATCAACAGCGTCCTGGACTGAATCCTGGCATCAGCCACATCACAGCCATATTGCTGCAATGTGACCAACTGGCTTTGTTACTATGAGGATGAGGAGCAGCCACTTAGGAGGCAAGCTGTCCTCCTGCCTAAGGAAGCATGACATACAAGAGGCAAGGGCTTTGCCTTTCCTGTCACGAAAAGGTACAAGAGCATTAACTTATCTTCCTTACCCTTTCCTCCAAATATGTAATTATTGAGCCAGTAACCTGTTAACCTGTGATCGGATCAAACACACACCGAGCCTTGCTCAGCACTGTGCTAGGAGAGTGTGGGCTACCCCTGAGGATCAGAAAGAGGAGAAATATGCTGAGAAAGGGGTTCCCGCGGCCGCTGCCTACTCTTCTGACACCGTATTTCAGCAAGGAGCAAGTGCCCCAACTTACCTCTGCTTTTCTATTTCTGCTTTAATTTCATCTGGTGGGGAAGAAAGAAAGGCATGTTAGGAGCAAACAATATTTATATAAAAGAAAACTTTAGTAAAAGATATTCAGAAACTGTTAAAAAGACTGTTTATGAGATTTTTAAGTACAGAAATGGTGATACGAAGTGATAAAAAGTGATTATAATACCAATAATAAAAGCTAACATTTACATAGTAGTTACTATGTGCTAGGCATTAAGTTAAGTCCACAGTCCATGTTCTAGCTATTTCCATATTCCGCAAAATGTATGTTAATGATAGCTAACACAATATTATGGTAATACAAAAACATCTCAACTGTGTAAAAATATGCATAGAAGATTGAAAACAAACATAACAAAATATTGAAAGTTGTCTAAGTAGTGGGATGATGATTTTTTCTTCCCCTTTTTTCATATATTCGATGATAACCATATACACTTTTTACAGCAAACACTTTTTAAAAACTTGTGGTAAATATACATAACACAAAATCTACCATCTTAAAACCATTTTTAAGTGTACCATTCAGTGGTATTAAGTACATCCATATTGTTGTGCTAAGGCATATATAATTTTTATGAATTAAAATTAAAAATCTTTACCATGGAGGTTACAACTACAATGTTAAGGTCATGGAAATAAAGTGTCATTATTCAGAAATCACAGTCTCAAAGAGAGAGTCTTATTTCCAGGAGAACAAGGTTTTATGCCACTGAAACAACAGAACATCCTACGTAAATCAGGCAGACTCCCCCATCCAGGTGAATGTACTGCTGCACATTAGGCTCTGCAGGTTCAACGTATTATCCAAGCAGGCCAATGAAGCAGATCTACCCTGAATGCCATGAATTCAGTTAATCTCCAAAAGGCCAGCATTCTTTACACCATCTCTTGCGAGCCAGTGGTTTGGATATGGCATTAGTGATCCTAGCAACCCCAGAACACAGTTTTGGAAATTACCGATTTCCTTTTCTTGGACAACTCTATTCTAGACTGAACTTCAGGACGTGAAAACCGAATAACTGGAGTTACTAGAGGTGGCAATTTCTAACCTTCAAGCCAGTCTTTCAATGTCTTCTTACTACACACATAAGAAAACAGGAGAGAAACACTCAGACAACTAATATCAAGCATTTTGCTCGTGGGCCACAAGGCCTATGACATACAGAATTTGTTAAAGAGAGCTCTGTGGCATGGTTCCTGCCCTTCAGAGACAAGAATCCACTAAAGCAGCAGCTCCGGCTTCTTCCGGCTGAGGCCCCAGGCTGAGGCTAGCTGAGACTGTGGGAGGGGCCCAGGAGATCCAGCCCAGGAGGCTAGTAGGCAAGCCTTCTTTGCAGAAATCTGTATCTATAACATCAAGGCTCTGCTTGGTGTAAGACTGTCGCTGTGTGACATGCCAGAGGAGCACTGCTGCCTGAACTCAGAGGTAAGGTTTCCTTCCAATCACGGTTACCTTGTTAGGGTGAAGTTGAGTGTTAAATGTATCTGAAGCAATCAGGCCTTCGCTAGAGTCTGTGCTGGCCTCCAAGCTCTAAAGTAATCTGTTTTGGAATGCCACTGGTGCCAAACCACCAACTGAAGAATCAATTACCAGGACCACGACTAACTCACTGAGGTACCAAGAGTAATAAGACCAAGAGCAGAGGTTAGACACTCAAAGTCCTGAGGAGGCCAGGCAGGGAACCTCAAGGAGAGATGTGGGGTAAGACATGAGGGGCAGGGAGGACCCCCTCCCCACCCAACAGGGCAAGGGGCGTAGCAGCACCTCAGCCCCAGCTGACTGGTACCATGAGAGACCCTGAGCCCACAGGGCCAGTTGTTCTGATCTTTCCAGAGGTCAAAATCTAGATTTTACGTGAAAGCTCCGACTGCAATTCAAAGCAACTTCAGCTATTTTAAAATATTATGGCTCTTAAAAAAAGACAAAATCGTCCCATTTGCAACAACATGGATGGGCCTGGAGCATATTATGTTAAGTGAAATAAGCCAGAAAGAGAAAGACAAACACTGTATGATCTCACTCATATGTGGAATATAAACCAACACATGGACAGAGAAAACTGGACTGTGGTTACCAGGGGCAGTGGGGGTGGGGGGTGAGCACAAGGGGTGAAGGGAGTCATATATATGGTGATGGACAAACAAAAATGTACAACCCAAAATTTCACAATGTTAGAAACCATTAGGGCTGGCCCTGTGGCTTAGCGGTTAAGTGCGTGCGCTCCAATGCAGGCGGCCCGGGTTCGGATCCTGGGCGCGCACCGACGCACTGCTTCTCTGGCCATGCTGAGGCCGCGTCCCACATACAGCAACTAGAAGAATGTGCAACTATGACATACAACTATCTCCTGGGGCTTTGGGGGAAAAATAAATAAATAAAAAAATTAAAAAAAAAAAATAGAAACCATTAAAACATCAATAAAAAAAAAAAATTATGGCTCAAATAAAACTGGTTTGCAGGCTGCCCTGACTCGGGGGTTACCAGTTTGCAATCTTGGCTTTAACGAATAGGGAAGAATCGACAAGGAAGTATTTCACTGGCTGCAGAAAAGTAACTGCAGGGGAAAAAAGTGGCTTTTAAGAACTATGACCGGCACTATGAGGACAAAACATGCAAGTTTTGTACAAGCTAAATGTTGCTCGGCCAAAGAGCAAAGAGCAACCAAGGAGCCAGAGGATCAGGGTTCAAGGCCCAACCCCGCTACACATTACAGATGAAGAAATGAGACCCAGAGAGGTCACAAGCTGGCAAGTGGTGGAGCTGGACTTGAACCCAGAAAATCGGGCTCCAGAGCCCGTGTTCATAACCTCTTGGGTACCTGGAGTCTCAAATCAGCACACAGACTTACTCTGTCAACTATAAACGCAGACAATGTAACTGCCGGTTTTGCAATCACTAAGACAAACGGTGACCGCTGCGCCCACAGTTCACAGCACTGGAGCTCACGCTCCTCCGTGAGCCCCACCTGGCCTCGGGGAGGCTATTCACACCCCGGCTCTGGAATCTCCCAGGCCCCTTTCCTGGCCTGCTGAGGCAGGACCTCAGTGAGGGTGCACCCTGGTTTTCCCATGGGAACGAACAAGGGCCAGAGTGACTTGTGCAGCGGCGGCAGCGGTGCAGCAGCGCAGGGCAAGGCGAGTCAAGAGCACAGAGGGCCCTCCTTGGGGAGCTGGCAAGAGGAAACAACCGGGACAGCCACTGCAGACCCCTCAGCTGTGAACCGAACTTCACAGACTTTCTTTAGTTTTCCTAATTTACACTTAAGTGTCCCCACAAGAATTAGGGATTGTTGCACTCCCTAAACTACTCTTTGTTACAGAAAAAATCTGAAAAATCTTCTCCACGTGGCACAGCAGGGGTCCAGAGGATGGGAAGCCCCGGGAGGGAAGGGGGAGTGGCTTGAGCTGACCGGTTTGACAGATGACTCTGGCTGCTGTTTTGAGTGTAAAGAGGAGGGTAGCCAGGACAGAAGCAGGGGGCCATCAGGAGGCTCCTGCTCACAATCCAGGCAGGTGATCACGGGGGCCTGGACCAGGGCCGAGGCTGCGGGAGCAGAGAGAAGCACCAGTCTGGACCACGTGAAAGCGCCATTTCTACACCAAATATTAGTAGTTTCATATGGTCCACCTAAGAGCTGGCTTCTGGATATATCTGGATAATATAACATTTTTTTCCATTAAAAAGAGGTAGAAAAAGGGACAAGGAAAAGGTGTGTAGCAGAGAGCCTCACAGCTTGACAGCCTGGTGTGGTGGAAAGAAAAGAAATAGGTTTGAGATTGAGAAAGAACTAGGGTCAAGTCCTGACACGGACATCTATCAGCTGAATGACGCCTGGAATCTGGATTTCCTACTCTAAAAAATGAGGATGATAAAAGGCAGCCCCATAGGCTCCAGAGACTTTAACTAGGCCATTGGGTGCAGGAATTCTCTCGATAACTCCATGAGAGAAGTACTGTCAGATTAACGGTTGACACACAGTAGGTGGTCTGGCACACAGTGGGTGGTCAATAAATGTCAGTTCTCTTGCTCTTATCTCAAAATAAGAGTCAGCAACAGTGCAAAATCTCTGGTGCATCAGTGGGACCAAGCAGAGCTAAGGGAAAAAGAAAAAGAGCAGAACCCAAACCATAATAATCACAGCGGATGTTCACTAGGGACAGGTGCCCATTCGGTCCTCACCACAACCTGGGGAGGCAAGAGCATTCTTATCCCGTAACTGTTACACAGGTGAGGGATCCGGGCACAGTCACCTGCCCACGGTCAGAGCCAGGAAGTGCTACAGCATAGTCCGGATTCACACCCCGGCTGTCTGCTCCAGAGCCGACACTCCAGAACCCCTCAGTGAGGAGGAGGAGGAGGAGGATGGGAGAAGGAAGAAGAGCAGATGGTGGGACACACCTGCTCAAGTTTATGGCTCCACATTTTAACAGGCACTGCTTTCCAACTGCCAACTGGGCTAATAGCAGCAATAAATGAGCAGGCTGAAAGGAGGAAGACCTGAGAGGGGTGGGGCAGCTTCAGCTGAAAAGCCACACTGTCTTCCCGGGAAATCCTTTCTGGGTATCACAGTCATCTAGGAACCTCTCAGGTCACACACGCACACACGCCCCATTCACCAGCGCCTTTGGCACCAACTCACATTCTCTGCTCCACTCCCAAGCTGAGTCCAACAATGACCATCACCAACTTCATCCCATCACTGGTGAACTCCCCCAAAGTCCCACAATACCCCTTCGACCCTTCAACTCTCCTCGCACATCAGATCTGCCACACTCCTCCCTACTACGCAAACCAACGCTGCCCTCAATTCCTTCAACCCCCTCCAGTGACCCCCTCCTCCACTCCAAGCCAGCCTGGTGTGGCGGGTCACACTCTGCATCTTGTCCCATGCGGAACTGCGGCACTTTCAGCTCCTTCCTGTTCTCTGCCCACAACCTCCTTTCCTTCCAGCTGACCCACTCAACTGCTCCCAGTAAGACCTTTCTTTGGCCTGTCAGACCTTGACAAGGCCAACATGTCAGCTTTCCTCTTTTATCGTTTTCCAGGATGGACCCCATTAGCAGGACTGTTATCGGAATGACAGGCAACCAATAGCCTTGACTCTCTCTGACTTTTAGTCTTAACTTCTGGCAAAATCCCAAACTTAGATAATACTACCATCTCCTTTATCCTGTCTCCACCTAACAACCAGACCTCTGACAACAGGGCAAGTTAGTAGGTCTATAAAGCCATAATCACCGACCACAAATGGAACCCAAATACTGCCAGTTGAACCCATTTTCTCTAACTTTCCCCAAAGACTACTGCACATTTCTCTACTCTCCTCAAATACCTCATGTCTCCCTCCTAATCATCACCTTCCTCTTTACTCACAACCGATGGACTGGCCTCCTATTTCATGCAGAAATCAGAAGACACCACAGGAGACTCCCTCAACTTCCTGTTAGCAAACCTACAAAGTGAGCTTCTTCAGCACCCACCCTCCACTCTCTCCTGCCAGAAGACAGTTAGTGCCCAACCCCTTCACCTCTGTAGTCTCCCATCCCTACCCGCCTTCTCAGGAACTTCATGCTCTCCGCCCCTCTAGAATCTGATCACTTCTCACCATGCTAGGCCACCACCATTACCCTAGGCCAAGCCTCCATCATCTCCCCCTGGCCCACCACAACAGCCTCTTAACTGGTCTCACTGCTTCAGCTCTTACCCTTCTTCCCACCCCACATCTCCACACAGCAGCCAGGGGGATTTCCTTAACATGTAAATCAGATTACATCTGCTCAAAACAGATTATCCACAACCCTCATGATGTAAATCAGATTACATCTGCTCCTTTGCTCAAAACTCCCCACTGGCTTCCCATCTCAGGCTGAGTAAAATCCAAAATCTTGACCTTGGCCTCCAAGCCTCTACAAGATCTGACCCTGCTATCCTCTGATCTCCCCTTCCACCACCCTGCCCCTGGCCTACCTGCTGCATGTTCCTATTTCAGGGCGTGTGGACTTGCTATTCCTTCTGCCTGGAATGCCCTCCCTCCCCCAGATATCCGCATGGCTCACGGCCTCACTTCCTTCAGATCACCGTTCAAATGTCACCTCTTCAGAGAGGCCTTCCCTCACCAGCTAAAACTGACACCCTAAGCCCTCCTTGTCATTCTGTCTCCTAACCTGCTTTATTTTCTCACTCCACTCTGATTTCTCTAATTTTTCTTTACAGTATTTACCACCCGGGACATATTTGTATCAGTGCATTCATTATCTGTCTTCCCAGGTAGAATATAAAGGTTATGGCAACAGAGACTTTTGTCTGTTCTAGTCCAGCACCTAGGAATTCCTAGGCACAAAGTAGGCACTCAATATTTGTTGAATGAATAAACTGCCCTTTCTCTTTCCTGCATTATTTAACCTCTCCCTCAACTGGCTCCCTTCCCAATGACACTTAAACAAGTTCAAGTCTCTTCTACCTTTAAAAAAAGAAAAAACAAAAAGCCTCCATGATCCACAGCTCCCTCCTCCCCTCTACACCACAGACAAACTCTGGGAAAGAGTAGTCTATGCTCACCTCCCACTCGTGCCTCAGCCCAGGCAGTCTGGCTTTCCCCGTCGGTGCACCACCAAAACAGTTCAAGCTAAGGTCACCAGTGACCCACACGTCTCTAAATCTGATGGGCATTTTTCCAGTCCCCACCTGACTTCACCTCCCTGCTGCATTTGACCTGACTGACCTCACCCTCCTTGAAATGTTCTCTACTTCTGGCTTCACTAGCACACATTCTCATCTGCCCTCTGCTTCTTGCCCCATCTCTTCTCCATTTCCTTTGCAGACTCAGCCTCCTCTGCCCAGCTGGGCAGGCCGGGGTTCCTCAGGCCCAGGCCCAGGCCCAGGCTCCCGTCTCTCCTTCTCTGTACACTCTCTCCCTAGGCCACCTCATCCTCACCTACACCTTCAATTCCCAGCTAGGCTCTGAAGACTCCTAAATCTCAATTTCCAGCCCAGGCCCGTCTTATGAACATCAGGCTCATACATCCATCCACCTCCTACTCCACCTGTCCAGCTGGATGCTCAAAGGCAGGGGAAACGCAACACATCCAAGGCCCAACTCAGATCAATCTCCTCCCCCAGCTCTCTCCAGATGGTCCTCCCACACTCCCATCTTAGAGAACGGCACCACCGTTCATCCACTTGGGGGAGTCAGAAACTTGACAGTCAATCCTTTCTCATGTTCTTACCCAACCCATCACCAGGTTTTGTTAGCTTTACCTTCTAAACAAGCGGAGAATACCTTCACTGTGCTCTATTTGTATTGTCACCACTCTAAGTCTAGGCCACCAACATCTCTCACCTGGAAGATGGTAACTGCCTCCTCGTTAGTCCCTGGGCAACCCTGCTGGTCTTCCTCTAAGATGTGCTGAGCACTACGGCCCAGGTGATGTTTCCAAACTGCAAACCTGGTCATCCTATCACCTTCTTCCCTGTGTAGAACTCTTCAGTGTTGTCTCACTGCTTTTGGTCTCAAAATCAAACTCCTCACCATGACCTCCAAGGTCCTGCATGGTGGGGCCCTGCCCTACCTCTCCCATCTTATCCCCAAACACTCTCTCTCCTCATTTACCATGCTCCAACCACAGACTGGCCTCTCTTAGTTTCTTGTTTTTTTAATAAAAAAAATTTTTATTTTGAGATAATTTAGATTCACACACAGTTGTATTTTTTAGTTTCCTTAACATTTGCACACCTCTCTGCCACAGGGCCTTTGCACATGCCCTTACCCCTGCTGCCAAAATGCCTCTCACCCCAACCTATTTAGTTCTTATTTATCATTCAGAACTCAGGACTTCCTCAGGGAAGTTTTCCCTCACCCCTTTGTTCCCCTCCCTTGCAGGACAAGGTTTTTCTCCTTCACAGGACTTCTCAGGTTGTTAGCATGACCCAGATGATGTGATCATCTGAACAATGTCCTTCTTCTCCATGAACTGCAAACTCCATGAGAACGGGGTCCTTGTTTATTTTGTTTCCCTTGCATTGTGACACCAGGTACGACACCCAAATAAAAATTTTCTGAATGAATGTCAGCCTGGTTTGGTCTACAGATGAAAGGACGATATAAAGAACAAATATGCACTGACCACCCCCCAGGACTGAGGGAAAATTTAAGAATTTTAAGTCCTAGAATAAGAAGGCTGTTCTCCCGACAAATCTATAAAACCTAATAAAAAAGCTAAAAGATTTATTTACAACCAAGACAGTAAACCAAAAGAAGCTTCTTATAGGAAGACTCCAGGAATGAATTAGCAAACATAAAACTATTTTCTAAGATAAATTTGCTGGAAAGAAAGGCAAGTATTTTCCTGGTAGGCCCCCTAAGCCTGCTGAAAATGGTGAGGACTAAATACAGTTCTGAGCTATTTATACAGGAGACTCCATGTACTTGCTGATTAAGTACACGTTTTCACAGGTTCACTCTTTTCCATAAAGAACGGTCTTACTGTTTTCCCTAGCACTGCTTACAGTCTCCCCTGAGACTTACAAGCACAGGACAGAGCTCTAAATCATCCAACCCCTTGCTTGCCTGGAGCTGAAATGTCAGAGAGTAGCAAACACGTCCACAAACCAACCAATAAGGGAGACAGAGAAGAGCAGTGTTCAGTTCCTTCTCCTTTAACTGTGGTAACACCAGCACCTCTGAATTTCAGCAGGTTTCTGTTAGGTGTGTCAGTTACTTTACTTCACTAGTTCCTTTAACCTTTACGATAATCCTGTGACACGGGTATTATCACCTTTATCATTTCAGAAAGCTGAGGCTCAAAGAAGCTAAATTATTAGCCTGGGATCATAGGACTAATCAACAAGCAAAGTTTCATACTTAGCTCTCAATGAATTTTCTGCCAATCCAATAAGTAAATGCTTTGCAGTAATGAAAATCTAATTTTTAGATGCTATTTCTAGACAGATGACCTCCTCCTGAAGAATCATCATAAAGCTTTTCAACATAAAGTAATCTGTCAGGGTCCCAAGCCCTGTTATTTCTCAAGACTTTTATAATCTATGGCACTTGTGTATGAAATGTCTAATCAAAACACCAGAATTTGCTAAAATTAAAGGTTTTATTCTGTATTTCAACTGAAAGCCTTACTTTATTTGCTATGACAATTTAGGGATAATTTTGGTATTTTTCAAATTTTGCACTTAGGTTCTTCTTAATGGTGAGAATGGTTATTTTGAACACATCAAAATTAGAAGAACAACAACATCATATGGAGGAAGAAGCAATTTACCATGTATCATATAGACGTGTCAATGTTGAATGTTTTCTGCACATTAATATAAAACTAAGATTTGTGAATGTACTCACTTAATTGGCTCCTTCCCAATGGCATTTAAACAAGTTCAAGTCTTTTCTACCTTTCAGGGAAAAAAAAAAAAAAAACACTCCCATGATGCACACCTCCCTCCTCCCCTTCACACCACAGCCAAACTCTGGGAAACAGTTGTCTGTGCTCACTGTCTATTTCCTCACCTCCCACTCAGGCCTCAGCCCACTCCAGTCTGGTTTCCACCTTCATCATGCCACCAAAACAGCTCAAGCTAAGATCACCAATGACCCACATGTCTCTAAAATCCCATATATTAAACAGTTCGAGCAGAAAAATCTAAAAATGGATTTTATGATTTATAGGCCAGGACAGAGCACGTGTTGTCGCTGTCTCCCACCTGGCTGTGCAGATGTGGGCAAGCTGCTCTCTGAGCCTTGCTTTCCCTTTGCCTGCTGTACCAAAGACGGACATGAATTACGTGTCCATGATTAATGAGCGAGTTTACTGCTGATGGAGAGAGATGTCACAAACCAGAAAAACTTAGTTACCCAAATGAAGCTATGGGAAACCCGCTCTTTACCCTCATTTTTTCTTCCCGTTAGTCCCTAAATCAAAGTAAACCAAAGACATACGCAGTAAAAAGCTGCAGAGAAAAAGATGTGATCCTTTTGACTAGAGGCTTTCAAATACATCTCAAAATTCAACTACAGAAAATATGGTCTCTTTACTTACTGAATGCTTTACTTACAGAAACTTCACCAAAACTTCGCTGCAGTATAATGCCTGTTTCAAGACTCCACTGAGTATTTTACATACAAGAACCTTCACATGGGGAAGCAGTCAGCATGGGAGTAACGGGTAAGATCTTGGGCTCTGGAGCCAGACTGCCAGTGTTCACACCCTGACACCCTGGCTCCACCGCTTACTGGCTGAGTCACGCTGGCCAACTTCTCTGGGCCTCAATGAGGATAATAATAGTAAGGACCAAACTGCATGTAAAGCACATGGCACTGTGCCTGGAACAGAAACGCTTAGTACATAGGAGATAACCTATAGTTATTACATAACATGTGATTTCAAAAAGTCACTCAGTTGCGTGGTAATGATGCGTCAATGTAAGTTCATCATTGTAATAAACGTACCACTCTGGTGAGGGATGTTGATAACAAGAGAGGCTATGCATGTGTAGGGGGAGGGGGTATGAGAATTCTCTGTTACCTTCCGTGCAATTTTGCTGTGAACCTAAAACTGCTATAAAAAATACAGTCTATTTGGGGCCTGCCCGGTGGCGCAAGCGGTTAAGTGCGCGCGCTCCGCTGCTGCAGCCCAGGGTTCACGGGTTCGGATCCTGGCCGCGCACCGACGTACCGCTTGGCAAGCCATGCTGTGGCGGCGTCCCATATAAAGTGGAGGAAGATGGGCACGGATGTTAGCCCAGGGCCAGTCTTCCTCAGCAAAAAAAGAGGAGGATTGGCAGATGTTAGCATAGGGCTGATCTCCTCACAAAAAAAATAAAAATAAATAAAGTCTATTTTTTTAAAAAAGCCACTCAATTTCATATGAAAAATATACAGGTATGTTTACTATTCTTTTTATATTTTCTTGATAATGACTAAGAATAATGACAGCTAGCAATTATAGAGCACTTAGCAATTTGTGCACATTAAATTGTTAAATAAGATACTGCATCTTTTACCATACATGTATATACGAAAAGAGTATTATTAGAACAATTCAGTTAAAGTTTTCCACATTTCCAGACAAACTTTTCCACACCCAATTTAAAAACACTCAGACTATCTTGTCAACTCTCCAAACTCCACAGAGTTTAAGAGCAGAAATATCATTTAAAGAGAGATCATGGGAGAAAATGGCTCTTAAATAAGACAGTCATGAAAGGGAGGATTAAGAATTTAATTATGTGCCCCAACAGAGGGCTAAAAGGTTCAAGATTATTAATATATATTAAAGCTTCATTAACAAGGTAAAGAGCAACAATGTCCTGGGAGTGATGAATACTCTCCCAGTATTTTGATTTCTCCAGATCAAGGTTGGAAAGACACAATCCCCTAACTGGGCAGTCCCTATCTTTGCATTTGGTGCAGATGAATCACTGAGATTACTCCAAACCTGGTCCATCCTGATCATCGATGCTTTTACAAGGGACAACCCCTGTCATCATGGAGCTTAGCAAGTTAACACTCCAATAAACACAGCCTTTTAGTTGTGTAATTACATTCTTATTTATTGCCTCTACAAACCGAACAGAGCAATAAGTCATTCCTGAACAAGGAACCAATGGAGGTTACGAATATCAAGCTAGCGCGCTTATAGTTTCTGTGGTTTGTCACAGCTTAAAATAGTAATAAACATAAGTAATAGCAGCAAGCCTTTACCGAGCACCTACGACACACTGAGTTCTCGGGACTTGTCAACTAACCTCATTTTTATAATAACCCTGTGAGGAAGGTATAAAATCTGTCCAAGATCACAGAGAGCAAGTGGAAGGCAAGGGCTCTGAACCCAGGCAGTCTTAAGTCCAGAGAACACGCTCCTAATCTCTATACTATCCAGCCCTGCAGCCCTGACTCCCTACACCAATACACTACAACTGGTGGAATCGTACCACAGAAGCTGTTTCCTGTAAGTGCTCTCTATTATCCAAGCATTTCAACTTTAAGCGGTTATTTACAGTTCCTCTTATCAAAATTAACAATAATCTACACATGGTAATCTCTAAAATACCAGCCACATTGCAACACTTCTTATACAGACTGGTTTCAGCCACTTTTACTGGACACAAGATGGTGCCTTGAGATGCAGAGTGAAATACCACCAGGTACTTTGCTCTGTTTTCTATTGTGTATAAGTAAAAGCAGTCATTTCCATTTAACAGCAATGACACACAGTTACTCTCTTAAAAAAGGTGTCCAGTTTAGCTCAACACTATGCAGAGGTTCGCTTATAATAGTTGCTATTACCCAATTTGATAATGATGAGCCACCACGTCATTTTGCTATTCATTTAACCCGCAGTCAAATTTCTTTCTATATAGGTTACTTCTCGCAATTCACTACTGAAACACTGAACATGCATTCCACAACTTAGCTCGGAAAAATCTGAACTTCTGAACAAAGATAAGATCCAAAAATATCTCATAAGCTCTCAATGCTATGGCCCTTAAGACAGTTCTATAAGTAGGTTCCAACAATGTGACACACGATTTTGTGAAAATTTTGTTAAGTTTTCTGTAGGGGGAATGAAAACTTTTCTGCCAAATAACTATTTTGAAACTTCTGCAACAATACTCTTAAGGCAATGTTGAGAGGGTAGAATCCAGGCAGATTTCAAAGTGGAGTTATAAGTATCAAGCTTTTGCCTAACTAACAAACTGCTTTGTAGTACTTATCCTGCATTCCTGATAAAACAATATCCAACAGTTAGCCTTAGGTTTTCTGAACTGAAAAGCTTTAAAAATCTAAATCTCAGTAAACGCCTCCCATTAGTCCTGAATTTCACAGAACTAGCATCTGTTTCCAGATTATCTAAGCAACAACAATCTCTATATCAATAGTTCTGGACCCTTGAGGGAAGTTTCAGACCCTTTAAAAAACCTGATGAAACCCACAGACACTCTTCCCAGAGAAGTGCAAAGTTCACAAGCACATTCCTAGGCCCCAAGAGAATTCCAGCGCTGTGCCTTGCACCAAACGAAGGGAGAAAGGTGACGGCAACCTCACATTCTGTGATAGAAAATCAAACTTTCTCAGGCAATTTGTTAGGAAAAACAAGTCTTTTTACTGATTCCAAACCAAAGGCATTGGGGTGGTGAATTAACCTGAAGCCAGCTCTGGTCAAATGTTTTGATCCTCACCGCCCAGAACTCTCTTCTCCTGAAACTCCACATGGCGGATACTTCTTGCCTTTCAGTACTCAGCTCAAAGATCGCCTCCTCAGAAACGATTACTTTCTTGACCACCATATCAAAAACAGTCCTCAGCCCCTCTTTCCCCCATCTCGCTCTTTTATTTTCACAAAAGTACTTATTAGTATTCAAAAATGTCTCATTAATTTTCTTATATACTTATTCTGTCTCCCCTATCACAGTATAACTCCATAAGGGCAAACACCTTGTCTGCCTTGTTGCCCACGACAGCGCCTACCACAGGGCCTGGCACACAGTGGGCGTGTGGTAAATACGTGTTGAATGATCGAAACTGAAAGGATGTTGATGTTGGAATCAACTAGTAAGGTTTTAAGGAGCTAGAGTTCTCTCTCTGTCTCCATAATCTGTGGGTCCATTCAATCAGCATCTACTACGTGCCCGGTACTGTTGCGCGTGCAGAGGGTCCAGCGATGAACAAAACAGACAAGTAGCCTTGCCCTCACAGACCCTCTATTTTAATGGACCGCCCGAAATAAGCAGATCTCTTGCACACTGCAATACTTGGGAGATGCAAAACAACCCTCTACATTCCTTCGTTGAAGGAGTTATGGAAGATCCCCAAATGAAAGGAAAACCTTCTCCAATCCGTCACTTGCAAAGCAAGCCTCAGGGGTTTCCCTAAACCAGTTGGGCAGCTCTTCGCACCTGCTCTGCTCACACAGGGGAACCCCAACCAGCAGAGCGCAGGTGAAGAAAAAACTTCGGACACGGGCTACCGCCTCGGAGGGTGGCGACGGAAGGAAGCAGGAAACAGGACGGCAGAGAGTGGCGGGCAGAGCCCTGGGCTGGGAGGCTGGAGAGCCAGCCCTGGCTGTCACCAACTTGCCAGGTGACCTTGGGCCAGTCTCGAGCCGCATCAGTTTCCCAGGGGGCTGATGAGGAGGCGGGGAGGTGGGATTCGGGTCGGGGGGAGGTGGAGCCCAGGAGGCCGGGCGGGGTAACGGCCGGCGCGGGGCCGGGCCGGGGCAGCTCACCCACCGAGCGCCACCTGGCAGGCCCTGCGCAGCTGGGAGTGCTGGGGCCGCTTCACCTCCTTGTCGGCTAGGATCTTCTCCAGGGCCCGGGACACGAACATGCTCTTGGTCTGGCTCTCCTGCATGGCCCCGGCCCGGCGGGGGCTGGCGGCCCCGCGGACGGGCGGCGCGAGCGAGCGGGCGAGCGAGGCTGCGGGCCCGGCGTCCCGGCCAGCACCGGCCGCGTCCGTCGGCGCCGCCCCGTCAGGAAGCGATGCCGCGGCCCCACGGCGCCGCCATGTTGGAGCGCGTCACGTGACCACGTGACTGGCGGGGCCGCTACGGCCGCCGCGCGTCCCTCGACCCCGTGACCCCGCCGGGGCGGGGCCTACGGCTGGGGGCGGGGCGGGGCGGGGCCAGGTGGGCGAGAAGGGGAGGGGCGAGAAGGGGAGGGGCGAGAAGGGGCGGGGCGAGAAGGGGAGGGGCGGGGGAGGGAAGGGAAAAGGAGGAGGGGAGGGGATGGAAGTGAGTGAAGTCAGGAGGCGACGTGAGGACAGAGGAAAGGGGGTGAAAGGGCGGAGAGGCGGTGATGGGGTCAGAGAGGAGGTGAGGAGACAGGCAGTGAGGAGCGTCGGAGTGGAGACGATGGTGTAAGAGAAGAGACGAGGAAGGAGGGGAGATGGGAGGAGAGGAAGGAAGGAGGGGAAAGAGAAGATTGGAGACAAGAGAACTGCTGAGAGGTGATAAAGGGGCAAGAGGAGGTGGTGAGGATGAAAGAGGAGGCGAGGGGAGAGGAGGAGATTGAGTGAGAGAGAGGTGATGGAGTGAGAGGAGGGGAGGAGGAAAGAGGAGGGGGATTAGAAGAGGAGGTGAGGTGGCTCGAGAGGAGGGGAGGCGTGGAGGTAAGAGAAGGAGCGAGGGGAGAGAGAGGGGGAGATGGGGTGAGAGGAAGTGCAGGGGCGAGGGGAGAGGAGGTAGGAAGGAGAGTTGGGGAGAGGAGCGGAGAAGAGAGGAAAAGAAGAGGAGATGAAGAGAGGGATAAAGGGAAGAGGGGGGAAGTTAGGAGAAGGGAAGAGGGATGAAATGGAGAAAGAAATGGTGTGACAGGGAGGTGAAGGGGAGGAGGTGAGAAAGATTGGCAAGAAAACCTGGTGTGATGGAGAGAGAAACGGAAGGTAGGGCTTGAGGGCTGGATGGAGAGGAGAGGTGAAAGGAAGAGAGGGAGGGACAGGAGGTGTGTTCATGCACACTCTCCAACACGGGAGAGTCAGCAGGACACACACACCTTCCACACAACCTCCTGTCACCGCAGTCGAGCCAACTCCTGGCCTCTGGTTTGGTGCCCTTCTGTGTATCCAGTGCCACATCTGTGCACGGTGCTGCCCGTGAGAACCACCCCAAGTGTACTTCTCCCCGGAGTGTATCCGTCTGTTTTTGTAAACCTGTAGTTCCTCACAGTGCTGCACAGGGCAGGGGGTATTTGGGGGCGACTGACAGGGAAAGAAACAGAGATGGCCAGTGTCACACAGCCGCAAATGTGTGTAAGAAGACAGATATTCTGGCCCCAGGGCACTTTCCACTCCATCCCACTGCCCCTGATATCACACCACCCCTGGCGATGTCCTCGAGCCTCTCCTCTCACACTGCCCGCCTCCCCCAAGGGAAGCTGTGGTGCTGTTGGGTTCACGCAAGGACCATGTGTTTCTTGGAAACCTCAGAAACTTCCCATGCAGGCATGCTCAAACGCTTAGGTCTCAGCTCAAGCATCTCCGGGAGGCCCTCCCCGACCACTCTGTCTGAAGTTGCCCCCCTCCCCCGTTTGATGTGTTTCATAGCACTCTCTCACAATTTTTACTTGTTGACTTTGTTGTCTGACTAGGCTGTAGGCCACAGAGGGGCAGGCTGTATCCTCAGGGCCTGGTCTAGAGCCGGGTAGAATGTTTCATGGACATGAGTTCCATGGCTGTAATGCAGCTTTGCAGTGCCTCCTGTCAAGAAGTGGACTCTGTTTCTCCACCCCCTTGGTCTAGGCTTGTCACTTGTCTTGACCAATAGAAAGTGGAGGAAGTGAGGCTGCCTGCGTTCCAGAGCCTAGGCACCGAGAGACCTTGGATGCTCAGGAGCATCTGGAAGAAAGAGCACATGAGGAGAGAAGCCCAGTCATCCCAGCTTTCCGTGCTGAGCCCAGCCCCCAGCCGACCCACCAGCTGAATACAACAGCTTGTGTAACCCTGGTGAGACCCGGAGGTGAAAAACTTATTAATAATGATCTAAACCTAGAACGTACGTCTACTTTACATAGAAACACAAAGAATTTTTCACACAGTTTTAATATGTATCGAATTTTTCAGGAATGCAACTGTTATTGTAATTCAAGGGAAAACTGCATTTTGTGTGGAACTTGAACAGATGTTGTTCACCAGTTCAAAACCACGTCACCACCATTTATGCAGGCCCTGGTATTTGAGTCGCCATGACAGCACACCTGATCAGCCTGCATTTGTAGCTGTCGTCATCCCAGTTTCTGCTTTTAGGTGCCAGTATCTGACTGCTTTATTATATCTCTTAGTGTAATTGTGCCTGAGCATTTATATATGGAAATAAAATTTGCAAATTATACGTAGCTTTCCTTTTGTTTCATCCTTGTTCGTTAGGTCATTATCTTTTTAAAAAATTATGTGTGTAGGAAGATTTCATTATCTATAAATTTTATTTCAGAATAGTCGAGGGAGGCCTCGTAGTTATAAAAGGGGTGTGTGGTGTCTCTTGGGGCTAGAAAGCCCTGCTCAGGCTGCTAGCCACTTCCCATCATTCTGTTCTCAGCTCAACATCAGCTCAGCAAGGGAAGCTTTCATCAACCTCCCAGTCTTGTCACTGCTACCCCCACCCCTTGTGTCCACATCGTCTTGATTTATTTTCTTTATTGCACTAAACCAAATTAAGTTTCTGAAATGTAAGTGAAATGGTGGTGTTTATTTATCTGTGTATCAGTTGTCTATTGCTACATAACAAGTTACATGAACACTTAGTGGCTTAAAGTCAAACATTTATTATCTCATGGTTTCTATGGGTCAGGAATTTGGGAACAGCTTGGCTGGTTCTGGCTCAGGGTCTGTCATGAGATTGCAGTCTCATCTGAAGGCTTGACTGGAGCTGGAGGAGCTGCTTCCAAGGTGGCTCCCCCACCTGGCTGTTGGCTGGAGGCCTCAGTTCTTCGCCTCTCCACAAAGCTGCTTGAGTGCCCATGACGTGGCACCTTGCTTTCCCCAGAGTGAGTGATCCAAGAAAAAAGAGAGAGAGCTCTTAGGAAGCTGCAGTGATTGTTTTGACCTAGTCTCCAGAGTGGCTCACCATGCAGACTGATCAAGGTTGCTGTTTTGGGGACTCAACCATGGTTGGCATGAATGTTGGTAATGTGGTTTTGAAATGGTGAATGACATTTGATAAAGTCCAGACAAAATATAGTTTTCCCTTGATTTACACATAGTTGCTTTAGAAGTGAGTGACGAAGTCCAGCCCACACTCCAGGGGAGAAGAATTAGGATCCACCTTTTAAAGGAAAGGTCTGTTTTCACGTGACTTTGTTCACTTGCCGTCTTGTCTTGCCCGGGTAGAATGTGCATGCATGAAGGCAGAGACGTTGTCTTGTTCACAGCTCTGTGCCCAGAGCACGTAGAAGGTGCTCAATAACCGTCTAGGGAATGAATGAATGAATGGAGGTGGCTGGATTGGAGTCCACCAGATTTAATCATTTAATCATTAAATTATTTGGGAAGCAACTTCTGTGTTTCTGTGGTAGGCACAATTATGGTCCTCAAAGATACCCACATCTTAATCCCCAGAACCTTAGGGGGCAGAAGGGACTTTGCAGATGTGATTAAGTTAAGGGTTTTGAGATGGGGAAATTATCCTGGATTATCTGGTAGACTCAATGTACTCACAAGGGTCCTCACAGAGGGACACAGGAGGGTCAGAGTCAGGAGGAGGTGTGATGATGGAAGCAGTGATTGTGGGGCCACAAGCCAAGGAACACCGACAGCCTCTAGAAGCTGGAAAAGCCAGAGAAACGGATTCTCCCTTACTGGCTCCACAAGGAACACCGCCCTGCTCATCTTGTTTACACTTCTGACCTCCAAAACTGGGAAGGAATAAATTTGTGTTGCTTTAAGCCACTAAATTTGCGGTAATTTGTTACAGCAGTTAAATTTGAATTGCAGATAAATAATGAATACTTTTTTTAATATGAGTATATCCCAGGCAATAATTGGGATGTAATTATATTTTTTAAAATATTCACTATTTACCTGAAATTTAAATTTAACTGGATATGTTGTATTTTATCTAGCAATCCACTCGCAGTCTCCTTTTGCCCAGCAGCAGTGGCGGACCCATGAGGCAGTTTTGAAACAGCAGTTTTGGTCTGGCCCCGTGGCCTAGCGGTTAAGTGTGCAGCCTCCGCTACTGGCGGCCCGGGTTCGGATCCCGGGCCCGCACAGACGCACCGCTTCTCCGGCCATGCTGAGGCCACGTCCCACATACAGCAACTAGAGGGATGTGCAACTGTGACATACAACTATCTACTGGGGCTTTGGGGAAAAAAAGGAGGAGGGTTGGCAATAGATGTTAGCTCAGAGCCAGTCTTCCTCAGCAAAAAGTGGAGGATTAGCATGGATGTTAGCTCAGGGCTGATGTTCCTCACACACACAAAAATAAATAAATAAGTAAATAAAAGAAACAGCAGTTTTTCTCAGCAGAGCAACAAGAGGGAAGGCACCTGGGTCCCTGATATTCTGGAGGGTCATGCCAATCCTGGGGTGCTTGCCTGTTGACTTTTATATGAGATAGACATAAGCACCTTTTATTTTTGGTTCCCCATCTCTTGCAGTGGAAGCTACTCCTAACTAATAAAGCCAGCAACCAACAGTGTCTGCTCTGACTCCTGTTTTCCTCTGAGTAATGTCTCAACTTGGTAACACGCGTCAGTCACTTAATGTCCTGTGGCTGTTCCTGTAGTCGGCCCTTCCAGCTGCCAGCCTGGTTCTTCCCACGATACACAGACTCTTGATACGCTAGCCACACCAGAGGACCTGCCCCTGCTCCCACAGCGCCTCTGTGTGTCATTGCTCCCTTTGGAACTTACTTATTTGCTGTGTTTACTTTAAGGCAAAACTCCAATGCACCCACTCGATTCCCCTCAGCAGGGCTGGGGAGGGGACTCCAGGCAGAAGCACCATCTGGTTGGGGCCTCATATTTAGAAAAAGTCTCAAGTGTAGACTTTTTAGAGTCTCTCCAAAGGAAGTGAGGTATATAGCAATTTATTCTGCTTGTTTGTGTACATGTGTCCAGCTGCACGTAAAAATTAACTTGTTCAGTGTAAATATTTAAAAGACACCACAGTTGTGAGGGTTTGCTGTTTGTCTGTTTGTACCTGGATCTTGGTTTGGGCTGCCTGAGAAAACCCTGAGACAAGGATTCTAGTGTGTTTGGGAGGTGATCCCAGGACACAGCAGCAGGGGTGTAGGGGTGCAGCCAACACAGATGTGATATAAAGCCAGTCACTGAGGGCGTCTGGAGCTCCATCCCACTGGAGAACTCCGGGAGCTGGTGTAGATGGGCCTCAGAGTCATCCCAGCCAAGGGATGAAGGGGCCAGGGTATTCGTTCACCCAGTTCCCATCCATCATTGCCTAAGGGCTGCTTCTGGGGACATCAGCTCTGCCACCGTGTCCTGCACACAGGCTGCCTGAGCCCCACGGCCCACGGGAAGCAGCCTCCTCCCAGGAGAGGTGAGTGCCCAGAGCAGAAGGCTGGGGCAACAGTGTCTGCTACATGCTGTTTTGATACCATTTTTTTTTTTAATTTGCCAGACCCTCGGCCCGAGCACTCTCCCTGGATACAGATGTGTGATCAGCCGAGCGCAGGGCAGACCAGAAGTGCCAGTGGGTTGACACCCTTGGGAGAGCACCCAATCATGAACAGACAGCTCTGCAGCCTGCTCTGCTGTCTCCCAGAGGTCCCCAGTGGTCACCGGCCAGATAGCAAACCCCGTTGTGGCTTCCTTCCCTTCCCTCTCTCACTTCCCCACTCTCCTCCTGGTACTTCCCAAATAAACCATGTGCACCCAAAACCATATCTCAGAATGTGCTCCTGGGGAACCCAACCTTGGTAGACAGAAAGATAGCTCCCCAAAGATACTCACGTCCTAATCCCCGAAACCTGTGACTATGTTACCTGACACGGCAAAAGGATCTTTGCAGATGGGATGAAATGAAGGATCTTGAGATGGGAAGATTATTCTGGATTATCTGTGTGGGCTGAATATAATCGCAGGAGTTCTTATAAGTGAAAGAGGGAAGCAGAAGAGTCAGAGCCAGAGAAGGGAGATACGAGGACAGAAGCAGAGGTCACAGTGATGCCGTTGCTGGCTTTGAAGATGGAAGAGGGCCACAAGCTAAGAGATGTGGGCTGCCTCTAGAATTTGGAACAGGCAAGAAAACGGATTCTCCCCCGGAGCCTCCAGAAAGGAACACAGCCCTGCTGACACCTTGAATTTGGCCCAGTGAGACCCACTTCAGATTTCTGACCTCCAGAACTGTAAGGTAACACATTTGTAGTGTTTTAAGCCACTAAGTTTGTGGTAATTTGTGACAGTAGCCATAGGAAACTAATAGCCAGGGAGGGAGCATATCAGACAAGGTTCTGAACTGTAAACAACAGAATTCACTCTAGATAATTTAAGCAGAAAAGGGTTTTATTAAAATATACCGAGAAGCTCGTAGAAACTCGGGGGAGCCCAGAGAATCAAGTTTGGAGGCTCTGCAGCCAGATGCAGTGTCCACATTTCATTGCCGGGCTGCCCCAGAAAGACCCGACTGTCACCACCCTGGGGTACAGGCCGGCTGCCAACACAGGGTGTGGGATGCATTTCCAGACACCCCCTTCTGCAGCTACCTCTGAAAACCTCAGCCTCTCTCCTACTCTTACCAGATGGGTCCTAGGTGGGCCTTCTTCATGTCACTCACCTCCAAGTTGAGGGCCTGTACGGATGCGACTGGTTGGCAAAGCCGAGGCCACTCGCCTGCCCCTAGCTGCAAGGCAGGCTGGAGATCAGGTCTGGCTCTGCCTTCCACTTACGAAGTAAGAAATCCCCCAAACATAGACAGAGATGCCAAAAAGCATGACATGTTCCCCACAGGTAGCCTTTAGATAGGTGAGAGGGAGAAGGAGGGCCCTTCCAGGAGAAAGGGACAGCACACATAAAGGCTTGGAGGTGAGACTGGCCAAGAAGTGGGTTGGGACTGTAGGACAGAAAATAGAGCAGGAAAATGAGGGAACCAGGGATCAGGGGAGTGCCAGTGGGTGTTCAAGACAAACAGGGAGGGAAAAAAAAAGAGTTTGAAAAAGGAAGTTAGAGAAAGTTAAGAGGGGAGCCAGTTGGGTCAGTGTGATGGATGTTGTCGGGGTCCACTCTAGCCACTGACTCGTGACCTGGACTGGCCCTTCCATGCAAGGTTCTTGGTTGAAAACAGCAGAGATAGACCAAGGCAGATTCCTAGTAGCCTACTCCAACAATCATTCTTTCCTTCCTCTTTAGCAACATAACCCTGACTTTTAGCTGGGTGCCTAACTGCTCAGCTAAAGACTACCCATCCTCGCCTTTCTTGCACCTAAGAGTAGTCTTGTGATTAAGTTCTAACCATGAGATACAAGCAAAGGTGTCAGGTGAGACTTCTAGGAGGTCCCCTTAAGAGAGAGGGACATGTCCTTCTTCACCCTCCCCTCTTGCCTCCCGGCCAGGATGTGGGCACAGTGGCTGGAGCTTAAGCAGCACTTTTAGACCATGAGGCAACATGCCAAATGAGGCCAGAGCACCAAAACGCAAGGATTCTGGGTGTCTGAAGACCAGGGGTGCCTAGACTGCTGACTTCTGTACTTCCTTCCCAAAGAGAAAATTGCCTCTCTTGTTTAAGTCACAGTTATTTTGGGTTTTTCTGTTGAATGCAACCAAGCCTAATCAATACACTAACTCTTGCTAACCTAAGCAAAAAAAGGGCTTCACCAGAATGATGATGGATCTTTTACAAAACTAATCAGAAGACTGGAGAACCAGGTTCAGAAAATAAGTGGGAAATAAAGGATGCGAGGGAATCAGAAATTACACCAAAAGAAGATTCTGGAAAGGATGCTGTTGCTGTCTGAACTGGATCCTGGGTCCCCATTCTTGGCTTTGTCTCAGTGGCTGCCACTGGAAACAAGATGCTGCTCTAGTGCTACCACCATCCCTTTCAGAACAAGTCCTAAACCTCCTGCTCCTCTGCATCGCTCACTCCAGATTCACAGTCCTGAGCCAGAGCATCTGCTGGGCTGCGTGGAGACTGTGAGCCTGCACCCCGGCTGCCAACTGGGACAGGGGCTCGAGACTTCTGACCCATGCTCTGACCTCTTCACTGAGTGGGCAGCTGGCTGTGGAATCCTGAGGTCAGACCCTCCCCGGGCCTTCTACCCACCGAAGTAGTCTTACTCCTTGTTTTGGAGATCCGCTGCTATGCAACAATCTACCCCAAAACCTAGCAGCTTAAAACAATTTATTATTTCTCACAGTTCTGTGGTCGACTGGGATGAGCTGGATGGTTCTCCTGCTGCATGTGGTGGTGGCTAGATCTGTAGTTGTGGGGGCTCAGCTGCACTGGCACATCCGAAATGGTTTGCTCACATATCTGGCACCTTGGGGAGGACAGCCAAAACGCTGGTTCAATCAAGTCACTAGACCAGGCCAGAATAAATGTTTGAGGAGCTACAGAAGGGCATGAATACTAGGAGGCTGGCTAGGGGGGCCGTCTCTGAGAACAGCTACCACCCCACTCCTTCCCAACACCTGCAGGTCTCCTGGGACTGATCAGAAGGGAAGAAACCCCAGCCACTGACCTCAAAAGAGGAAGTACAGTGCAGCAGTCAAGAGTGCAGACTCCAGATGCAAATGGCCTGGGTTCGAGTTCTGACTTTGTCACTCTGGGCAAGTTACTCACCCTCTTGTAACTCAGTTTCTTCATCAGTAGAATGAAGATAGTAACAGTGCCTGCCTCGTGGGTTTTTTTGTGTGTATGAGGATAATATGAGTTAATGTATAGAATGCACCGAGAACATTACCTGGCACATGGTAGGTACTCTGTGCTTGTTCTCACTCAAAGGTTTATTCTCACTCACCAGTTTAGTACTTTATCAACAGAAACCCATCGGGCGGAGCACTGAAGTTCAGGAGGGGATACAAAACAGGAGAAGGCAGGGTCTCCAGGATCTTATGCTTTATTATTATTGGGGAGTGGAATATAAGACAAAGTCAAGGGTCAAACAATACAAGAAATAAAATATCATGGATATGGGCAGGTCCGTAGATATAGAATGCAGATTAGGGTTTTTCAGGCACAAAGAGAGAGAGGAATGAGGAGTGACTGCTAATGGGTGCAGGGTTTCTTCTGAAGGGGATGAAAATGTGGTAAAATTAGATGGTGGTGATGGTTGCACAACTCTGTGAATATGCTAAAACCATTGATTGCACACTTTAAATGGGCAAATTGTATGATATGTGAATTAAATGTCAGCAAGCTGTTTAAAAATAAAGAAAATACACTGGAAAACTAACTCTACAATGCAGAAGTATGAGAGCTAATAGTGGCTAACACATATGGTGCTTCCTACAGTCCAGGGGCTGTTCTAAGTCATCCGCTTAAATTAATTCATTTAATCATCACAACTACCCCAGGAGATACGTACTAATATACTCCTCCCCTTTTTTTTTGGTGAGGGAGATTAGCCCTGAGCTAACATCTGCCAATCCTCCTCTTTTTGCTGAGGAAGATTGGCCCTGGGCTAACATCCATGCCCATCTTCCTCCATTTTATATGGGACACTGCCACAGCATGGCTTGATGAGTGGTGTGTAAGTCTGCGCCTGGGATCCGAACCCGCAAACCCAAGGCCACCAAAGCAGAGCTCGTGAACTTAACCACTACGCCACCGGGCCAGCCCCTATTACCCACTTTTTATAAAAGAGAAAACTCAGGCCCTATGAGGTTTCTCGTGCAAGGTCACACAGCGGGGTCACCTGAGCTTTGGGCTTGGAATCCAGCTGCCAGACTCCCGAAGCTGAGCTCATCGTCTCTACACTGTGCTGCGATTTGAGAAGTGGCAACTCATTATCTGACTAAGTGACTCCTAAGTGAACAGGCAAATCATAACTGCAGGAGTTTAGGAGCCCCACGGAGGAGGGAATGAGCTGGATGTGGAAGGATGCTCTGCCCTAACCTAGGCAGAGAGGAGAGGGGCGGACACTTCCTCCTGCTCCATCACCAGATGGTTCTCGTGCCCTGTTCTAGGTGCTGGAGACACTGCAGTGAACAAGATACCTGAGTCCTCACCCTCCTTGAGCTTAATTTCTAGTGTAGGGAAACAGATAAGAAGCACACAGACTCATGGGGCAGGGGGTGTTAAAGCCTTATTTGTGTCATATTTGAAGTTTTTACCAAGGATTAGCAGTGGCAGTTTTAAAGTATGTCCATAAATTCTTTGACACTCCTCCCATGGAGAGGTGAGGTCTGTGTCCCCAGCCCTTGACACCAGGTGGACTTTTTTGTGTGTGTGTGAGGAAGATCAGCCCTGAGCTAACATCTGTTGCCAATCCTCCTCTTTTTGCTGAGGAAGATTGGCCCTGGGCTAACATCCGTGCCCATCTTCCTCCACTTTATATCCGGGACGCCGCCACAGCATGGCTTGATAAGCGGTGTGTAAGTCCACACCCAGGATCTGAGCCTGTGAACCCCAGGCTGCCACAGCCGAAGCAGAGCCCGCGAACTTAACTGCTATGCCACCGGGCTGGCCCCCTGGTGGACTTTTGAGACTGTATCAACTGAAAGAGTATGGCAGAAGTGACTCTGTGTGCCTTCTGAGGCTGGGTCGTAAAAGGTGACCAGCTTCCAGCTTGCTCATGGGAACACTTGCGCCTGAGCCCTGAGTCGCCATGTAATCAGGCACACTGCCCGAGTCCGCCACGCTGAAGGGGAAGCCCAACGTGCCCGCACAGAGAGACCACGTGGAGAGACCATGTGGAGAGAGGGAAATACCAGGCCCCTCAGCTGCTCCGGCTCCCACTGTCCCAGGTCCAGGTGTTTTCTGATTGCAGTCACATGAGAAATCTCTAGCCAGAACTGCCAAACCACGCCCTTCCCCGGTTCTGGATCCACAGAAACTGACAGGTATGGCATTTTGTTGTTTTAAGCCACTAGGTTTGGGGTGATTTGTTCCACAGCAATAGTGACCAGAGCAGTTATTTAATCAACAGTAATTTGACGACAAAGGGAAAGATCACCCTGGTAGAATGGTCTAAGAGAGAAGCTACTCACAGCGGGGGAGCTTCTGCGGTTTTCTAGCTGATGGGGGTGGTGGCCTGGACCAGGGCTGCAGCACAGAGGTGGGGGAAGGCAGGCAGACTCAAGACAAATTTACAAGGCCGAATGAACAGGCCTCAGGGGCTGCCTGAATGTGAGGATGAGGGAGGGGAAGGGGTGTAGGATGACCCCCAGGTTTCTTATTTGGGGAACCAGACAGGTGGTGAAGCCATCTACCCAGACAGGGAACAAAGGAATAGCTGGTTTCAGAAGGAGAAGAAAGTTATAGACTCCACCTCCAAGATCACACCTTCCAACGGACATTCCTCTTAAGCAATGCCAGTCTGTCCAAAACGTCTTAGGGTATCCAACCTTTCTCTTTCCGTAATGGGGACGGATCCTCAGCCTTAATGCAATGTATACCTCGGCCACCAGAGGGCGCCAATGTTCAGGCAGTTCAGCGAGACTCACCGCCTGCTGCTGTTTTACTCCTGTCTGAAAAGAGGCAGGGGTGCGGGGGGGAGGTTTGGGCTTCATCATCTTGCCTTAGAATCGTTCTCAGGAGCTGCCCTGGCACCAGAAGAAAATCTGATAGCTATGTCATGTGTGAGTTTGGTCCTGGCTTATTTTATTCCTCAGCGCCAGTTGGAAAAAAATCTCCCTCACCGCAATTTTCCACAAGCCCACCTCACAAATGACTTTCCATCATTTATTTTCACTGCCAGCCTTGGAGAAAGTCAGCCAAGTTTGATTCTGAGACACTGACACTTCTGCCCTGTATTCCCTATGACCCCCTCTCATCTGTGACCCCCTCTGTTGTCCCCTTTCCTTATTTCTGTGCTTCCAGCGGTGAGTGGGGACCCCTCCCCTCAGCTGTGGGACTGGAAGGCAAAGGGGATAATTCTTTCCCATGACGAGCTCAGCTACAGCTGCCCCCACACCCCTCCCCTGAATTTTCCAAGGGCATTTAGGAGCTTGAGGGGAGGCAGGGTCTCAGGGCCTCACAGACCCCAGCTCTGTGATGTCTGCTGCCCCGGGTACATCTTCCTTTTGTTCCTTCACGATGGCGCCAGGACCCCATAAGTCTCCTGATCCCCTGGGGACTGCTGCTTCCCACCCGAACCTGCTGGGTGGCAGGCACTTGAGGGCTAATTTCCAATCTGGATCCTGTCAAAGGTGATGGTTCTCAGAGCCCCCGGGGCCCCGGAGGAGAGAGAACCAACCCTTCCCACTCTTCTTATTAATGTCCCAACTGGAAGAGATTACTTGGCAATAGAATCCCTGTTCCTAAAGGTACCAAGACTCTAGGAATTGCAGATTCTCTCTGGTCTGGTAAAAATTATCTCCCAGACTTGTGGGCACAGAGAATGTATCTCAGCCTGCTCAGATCTCTGCTCCCCACCTGGTTTTCCCACGGTCAGAACTCATTTCTGTCTCTGGATTCTCTTATGGCTTGTCTTTCGATTGAAGCAATTATCCTGGTTTTGATTCTTCTCAGAGCCTGAAGCTCCCTAGGACAAGAACCACTTTTTACACATCTCAGAATTCCCTAGAGCTGGGGTACCCAACATCCCCCCACTACACACACACACACACACACACACACACACACACACACACACACGGCCTGGCGAGACTGTGAGGAGGTTTTTTGTTTTGTTTTGTTTTTACTGGTTCATGGTGCTTTGGAGAAAACACAGCAATGTAGTTAAATTTTCACAAACTTAAACAACTGCTGGTTTATTCTAATATTTTAATCTCTTTCCCTTTTTGGGGGGTGGGAGTGGTGGTTAACATGTTTTTTTCTTGACAAAGTAATGATGAAAATATTTTTTAAATTTTCTTTTATCTTAAAGTCTTTATTTGGCAGTATAAAAAGTAGACCATGTTACATTGGTCCCACAGTGATTTATTTTGCTTTTAAGAATTTTTACTGGCCTTGAGAAGTCCAAAAGCCTGGAAACCATTGTCCCGTCATACCCAGCGCAGTCCCCAAAGCAGGAACTATCCAACTGCCATATGACACAGCAATTTCACTTCAAGGTGCATATCCAAGAGAATTGAAAACAAGGCACACAACATTTTGTATGGGAGTGTTAGTAACAGCACTATTCCCAATAGCCAGTGGAAACAACCCAATTATCCATCAACTAATGAATGAATAAAAAAATGTGGTATAGTCATATAATGGAATAGTATTTGGTCATAAAAAGGAAGGAAATATCGATATATGCTACAATGTAAATGAACCTCGAAAACATTACACTAAGTGAAAGAAGCCAGACTAAAAAGGACAAATATTGTATGATTCAACTTATATGAAATATCTAGATTATGCAAATTCATAGAGACAGAAAATAGATTAGAAGTTACCAGGGGCTGGGGAGAGAGGGGAATGGGGAGTTGTTTTTAATGAGTACAGAGTTTCTGTTTGGGGTGATGAGAAATCTGGAAATAGATAATGATGATACCTGTACAACATTATGAACGTAATGGATGCCACTGAATTGTATACTTAAAAATGACAAATTTTATGTTATATATATTGTACCACAATCCAAAAAGTGAAAAAATGTGGAAACAATCTAAATGTTCCCCAACTAGTGAATGGATAAACACAAATGTGGCATATCCATACAATAGAATAGTATTCAGAAACTAAGAGGAACAAAGTACTGATACATTCACAACATGAAGACTTCAATTCCGTTTATACGAATGTCCAGAAAAGGCAAATGTGTAGACAGAGAAAGTAAATTAGCGTTTCCTGGGGCTGGAGCGGGGGAGATGAGGAGTAATTGCAATGGGATTGAGGGATGTTTTTAGGGTGATGAAAATGTTCTAGAATTGAATTGTAGTGATGGCTGCACAACAGTATAAATTTCATAAAAATTGTTGTATTGTATAGTGAAAATGAGTGAATTCCATGGTATGCAAACTCTACGTCAATACAGCTATTTTTAAAAAAGGAATACATAATAAGTATTGGCGAGGATGTGGAGAAATTGGAACACTTGTGCATTGCTGGTGGGCACTGTAAAACGGTGCCGCTGCTGCGGAAAACAGTACGGCAGCTCCTCGAAAAATTAAACATAGAATTACCATATGATCCAACAGTTCCACTTCTGGGTACATACCCGAAAGAGTTGAAAGCAGGGACTTGCACAGATATTTATACACCCATGGTCATGGCAGCATTATTCTCAATAACCAAGTGGTGGAAGCAATGCAACTGTGTGTTGGAAATGAATGGATAAACCAAATGTGGTCTATGCATACAATAGAATATTATTTGGCCTTAAAAAGGAAGGAAATTCTGACACATGCTACAACATGGCTGAACTTTCAAGACATTATGCTGAGTGAAATAAGCCAGACACAAAAGGACAAACACCATGTGATTCCACTTATGTGAGGCACCTGGAGTAGTCAGACTTATAGAGACAGAAAGCAGAATGCTGGTTGCCAGGCGCTGGAGGAGAGAGGACGGGGAGTTAGTGTTTCATGGGGACAGAGTTTCAGTCTGGGGGAAATGAAAAAGTTCCGCAGCTGGATGGTGGTGATGGTTGCACAACAATATGAATATATTTAATGCTACTGAACTATGCGCTTAAAAATGGCTAAAATGGCAAATTTTATGTTATGTGTATTTTACCACAATTAAAAATAAAAAAGGAAGGAGTAGCAACTGTGTCACATGCTGCCGAGTAGTCCGAGTTGGACGAGGACTTCAAGTGACGATGGGATTGAGCTGCACACAAGACAAGGGTGAATGGAGAGAGAAATCTAAGACAGAGAATATAGACTCTTTGAGGAGGTTTTGCTGTAAAGGGAAGGAGAGAAATGGGGCTACAGCTGGAGATGAGTTCAAGAGAGGTGGAGGAAATGATGGGAAAGATCCAGTAGTTAAAGATCCAGTAGTTAAAGACCCAGAGTTAAGCCCAAGATACCTGCTCGCATGTCATATGTACATTTCAGGTACCAGGGAAGAGCCAGGAGCAGGTAGGTGCATGGCCTCTGCCTTTAAGAACACCCCCCACCTCCACCATTACCAACCCCCCCCATACTACATTTCCACATACATCCCCTTGGCTACAGATTAGTCACGTGGCCACACCTAGCTGCAAGGGAGCCTGGGAAATGTAGTCTGATTCCAGGCAGCTGTGTCCTAACTAAGGAGGAAGGGGAGACAAGCCACTGGGGTACAACTCACAGCCTTTGCCATCATAGTTTACAGTTTGTATGGGCCTTTCTCACTTTTCCTCAAATTTCGACTCAACCCACATCTCCTGAGGGCCTGGCATGTGCAAGGGCTCCATGAGACATTTTGCACAAAGAATTGCACACATTTCTTACAACTACATGTGACCTGTAAGAGATATTAACCCCATTTTTGTTTCCTCCCTTCTGTATTCCCAGAGCCTGGCACAAACTGCCATTCAATAAATCTTTGTGGTTATTATGTTGTTGAATTTTGCACATTAGAAAACTGTGGTTCAGAGAGGTTAAGTCACATACCCAAGGGCACACAGAGACTCCAGCATTCAAACATAGGTCTTCTGATTCCAAATCTTCAGCCCCTCCTGATCAGCTGGTTTGTTTTGCGTCACCACTGAGTAAACCAAATGGTGTGTATACGTAAGTGCATGCGTGCAGACATTTGATAACACCCCATTATTCTTCTCAAGAGCCATCTCACTCCCATTCTTGGACCCTGTGGTTTGGGGATGCTGACCCCACTCTCTAACTATAGGTTTTTGGCGTGTAACCCAGTATCTCATCTTGCTTGTCACCCTAATTGGCTCGAGAATGGGCATGTGATCTAAGCTGGATCAATGAGAATCTTCCCTGAGACTTCAGTTGGAAATATTAAGAAAGAGGGCTCTCTTTCTGCTGAGTTTGTTAAGCTGGAAGGATGTTGGCTTGCTGATGCTGGAACCATTCTTTGCCACTGTAATGGAAGAACTTACCTAAGAATGAAGTTAACACAGAAGAGAGAAGAGCTAGAAATGGAGACATCTTGACAATAGCATTGAGTCCCTGGATCAAACTGTGCCTGAAGCCAGTACATCCCCTGGACTTTTTTGTTACATAAGCTAATAAATTCCTTTTTGCTGCTTAAGCCATTTGGGATTAGGTTTTCTGTCACTTGCAACTGAAAGAGCCCTGACTAATACATTTATCAAACACATTTATTCTCATATTTGGGAGATATACTCTAGGCATTGCCAAGAGCTCATCATTCTGATATCTAAGAGCATGGCCTAGGAAACTCAATCCTGTATGGAGCAGTCAGAGTCCAATCAGAGAAGCAAAAACCCCTCTAGTTATTCAAACTGAGGGAATATAATACAGGGAATTGGTTATGTGGGGGATGGAAAAACTGAGAACCCAAACGGGGCGTGGTAGGTAACCTGGTGATTAACCCTAGCAGGAAGATGCTGCTACTCTTGTAGGGGGAGGAGTACAGACAGGAGCTGGTGTTACCACGCCTCAGAGCCTGGCCACCTGGTGGAAGCCTTGGCAGGAAGCCAGGGCTAGGACCACCAAGGGAGGGGCTGTATGGAGGGAGCTGAAACCACAGAGGAGACACAGCAGCTGCTGAAGATGCTGTCCGAGGCAGAGAGAGGAGGGAAAATGCCCTGGATTCGCCCTTCCTCTCACCCTGCGGTCTCCAGCTCGTGCCTCCCATTGGCCGAATCCACCCAGAAACCAGTGAGGTTGTACATGTACAGTACCTCCCAAGTCCTGGCACATAACAGGCCCTTGGGAGGTGCTGGTTGAATCTGAATTTGAAGAAAAGAGAGAAGTTTGTAGTTTCTTCGTGCTTGCAGTGAGGATAAGGATAGCAGTGGCAAGCAGGATGGGCTAGAGGAGTAGATGAGGGGATTAATGCCAAGCATCAGCACAGCCATTGGCGCGTAGAAGGTGCCCAATAAATACACTATAAATAGAGATAGTCCTTACTGCCGCCATACCAGGCGCAGATTAGTACATTATTATCCCAGTTTTCTGGGGAGGCTTAATTAGTCTCAGAGCAGTGGTTCTCAAGGTTCTCAACTGGGGATGATTTTGTCCCCCAGGGGATACTGGGTTGTCACAACGCAGGATGGGAGTGCTGTTGGCATCTAGTGGGTAGAGATCAGCAATGTTACTAATCTCTCAGTGTGCAGGACGCACCCACAGCAGAGAAGTGTCTGCAGAGAACGCCATGCACACTGCACAGCTGCAGCAGAACCCAGTGGAGTGTCCTCTTCTTCCCCTCACCCAACTCTGACACTGCTTTCAATTCCCTCCTGGTTTCTGGGAAGCATGTCTTCCTGTTTATAGAATCTCAAGTTTGAAAGGGCCCATCCAAGTCGCTCAGCCCAGCCATCCAGGCACTCTGTGGCGAGCTTTGAAGGTGCTGTCTCATTCAATCCTTACAACCACCCCATGAGGCTGGTGCTGTTCCCTGCCCTTCGCAGAAGTGGAGACGAGGCTCAGAGAGGTGGTGTGACTTCCCACAGCCACACAACCAGGAAGTGCTGACTCCTGAGCTCGAACCCAGGGCCGTGAGATTCCAGAGGCTGGAGTTCACGCCACCCTGCCAAGGACTCTTCCAACCTCTCTCCAACACTTCTAGACACGGAGAACCAGCAAACAGGACCACCTCGTCTCCAAGAGTGAAATCGAAGCACAGCGAGACTGGAGGATGTTCTGGGCTGCTGAGGGAGGAGGGGGATTAGACATGGAAGGGGCTACAGCATCAGTGTCGCGTGGACCAACCGGAGCCGGGAGAGTACGGAGGCTGGATGGAGGGGCAGGAGTGTGGGGAACTGAACGTGATCCTGCTTAAGGGTGAGTTTACCATTTGTGAGCATTCCCCTGTGATACTAGATTTAACACCGTGGCAATTCCCCAGGAGGTGGACGATGCTCACGTGCTCCCAGGAGGGCAGCTTGGAAAAACGTGGGCTCAGATGGAATGTGGTAGAAATGCCAGAACTGCCCCGAGCAGACCATTCAGGAAGGGAGAAAAGACCCAGACAAGCAGGTTTGCAAGAGTGAAGACACTAGATAAAGTCGAAAAACCTGTTCTGTTCTGCAGAAGGCTCCAGAGGATGCTCCATTTACCAAATCCGTAAGAGATGCGGAGTGAGAAGCTTGGGGGGCTGGCCTCGGGAGACCAGGGCTGGCGATAGGAGATGCTGCTATAGACCTGGCTCCCCAGCAGGGATGGGATTGCTGGCTCTACCATGGTTTATTTATCTGCTCCCTTCTTGAAGGACATATAGGGTGTTTCCAATTTACTGCCGTTACAAACAAAGTCTCAATAAACATCTCTGTGCACGTGTGCACCTTATTCCTTGGAGTAGACAAGAAGTGAAATAGCTCAGCCAGAGCGTGTGTGCAATTTTAATTTAATAGACGTGCCAAATTTCCCTCCAAAGAGACTGTTATCAGTTTATAATCCATTTCCTTACTCCCTTGCCAATACTTGATAACATCAGGTTTCAAAATGTGTATTTCATAACCAGCAAAGTTGAAGTTTTTCATGTTTGTGGACCATCTGTTTCCCTCTTCGGTGAATTGCCTGGTTCTATCCTTTGCCTGCTGTGGTATTGGGTCTTTTGTCGTTTAAACAATTGATTTGTAGGAGTTCTTTGTATATTTTGGGCACTGATCCTTCGGTTGTATAAACCACAAATATTTTCTCCCATTCTATCCCTTGCTTTTCAACTTCTTTTCTGGTTTTTCTTGTTGTTGTTGAGGTGATATATATATATATATATTTTGTGTGTGTGTGTGTGTGTGTGTGTGTGTGTGTGAGGAAGATCAGCCCTGAGCTAACATCCGTGCTAATCCTCCTCTTTTTGCTGAGGAAGACAGGCTCTGCGCTAACATCTACTGCCAATCTTCCTCCTTTTTTGTTCTCCCAAAGCCCCAGTAGATAGTTGTACGTCATAGTTGCACATCCTTCTAGTTGCTGTATGTGGGACGCGGCCTCAGCATGGCCAGAGAAGCGGTGCGTCGGTGCGAGCCCGGGATCCGAACCTGGGCCGCCAGCAGTGGAGCGCGCACACTTAACTGCTAAGCCATGGGGCCGGCCCCGAGGTGATATATATTTATAAAACTTTTTTTAATTGAGGCATAATTGACATAAAAGATTATATTAGTTTCAGGTGTACAACATGATGATTCGATATTTGTATATATTGCGAAATGATCACCACAATAAATCTAGTTAACATCCATCACCACACATAGTTACAAAACGTTTTTCTCGTGATAAGAACTTTTAAGATCTACTCTTTTAGCAACTTTCAAATATGCAATACAGTGTTATTAACTATAGTCACTCTGCCATACATCACATCCCCATGACTTATGTATTTTTTTTTTTTAAAGATTTTATTTATTTATTTTTTCCCCCAAAGCCCCAGTAGATAGTTGTATGTCATAGTTGCACATCCTTCTAGTTGCTGTATGTGGGACGCGGCCTCAGCATGGCCGGAGAAGCAGTGCGTCGGTGCGCGCCCGGGATCCGAACCCGGGCTGCCAGCAGTGGAGCGCGCGCACTTAACCACCAAGCCACGGGGCCGGCCCTACTTATGTATTTTATAACTGGAAGTTTTTACCTTTTGACCCCCTTCACCCATTTCCCTTACCCCCCACCTCCCTATAAAACTCTTCACAATAATTCCCAGTGCAGAGTTAGCATTCAACAAGCAGTAGCAATAACAATAGCTAACAATAGCTCCTGTCTTTATTTAAAATGTTGATATTTTGTTATCACAGATTTTTTACATTCATTTTGATTTTTTTTAAATTTGCTTTGCAGGGGCCGGCCCGGTGGCATAGTGGTTACGTTCCCGCACTCTGCTTCGGCAGCCTGGGGTTCGCGGGTTTGGATCCTGGGCGCAGACCTACTCACTGCTCATCGAACCATGCTGTGGTGGCGTCCCGCATATATAAAAATAGAGGAAGATGGGCACAGTTGTTAGCCCAGGGTCAATCTTCCTCAGCAAAAAGAGGAAGATTGGCAGATGTTAGCTCAGGGCTAATCTTCCTCACCAAAAAAAAAAAAAAAATTGCATTACAAATATTATTTATCTCGATCACTGAGTTTTTTTATGTTCCCTTAAATTTTGCACCAAAGTGAGCGCCTCACTTGCCGCTCCCTAGTCCTGGCCCAGGTTCCAAGCTTTCCATGTATTAACTCACTTAATCCTCATAAGAATGCTAAGAAAGATGGGGAAAGTGAGGCACAGAGGTATGTATTGGCTCGAGGTGTGTATTAGTACGCGTCAGCTCAAGGTTCTGTGGACGGTCAGTAACAGTGCTGGGGTTTGAACCTGCGCTGTGCATCACGTGACTTTGGGCAAATCTCCTGCCTTCTCTGGGTCAGCTGCCTCGTTTGCTCGTCCCTCCTTGCCATTCCCCACAGGGATAGTAATACCTGCCCAGCTACCTCATATGGTTGTTGTGAGGCTTAAATGAGATACTGTTTGCCGAAAAACATTTTGCAAACTGTAAAGTACTGTGCACATGAAGGCAGAACACACAGTGATCAAGAGCGTGAGCCTTGGAGACAGCCTGCTTGGGTTCCCAGATCGGACCTCTCTTAGCAGATTGACTTTTGGGCTACTGACTTCGCCTCTCGGTGCCTCAGTTTCCTCATGTGTAAAATGGGGATAATAATAGTACCTACCTCATGGGGTTGTTGGGAGAGTTAAATGAGATTATGTTTGCCAAAGCTCAGAAGAGTGCCAGGCACGTGGTCGGTGCTACATAAATGTTTGCTCCTCTTTCTGTCCTTCACTTGCTTGTGAGGCTGAGCTAAGTCTGGGATAGGGCAGCTGGAACGAGTCTCAGTGCAGCTCCTGTGCCAGCCATGTAATCCCGGCCAAAGTCCCTTTGTCCCTCTGCGTCCTTGCCATTCACTGTGTCAGCCACTGGACGAGGTGAGAACTGGAGATGTCTGGACCTAGCTTCTAGGTGCTTCCCTGGAAAGTCCCAGAGCAAGGCCTGGGGAGACGAGGCTTCCGGTCGCACACAGAGCCCAGAGAGTTCAGTAAGTGCCTCTGGGTGGCCACTTCCTGCTGAGCAGTGCCTCATGGCGGCTTTTGGCTCGCCACTGGTGGGTCTGAGCCCTGCACGGCCCCGGTCAGTGCGGGAGATGTATGAGGCTGCTGCTCTGAGCTTGGGTTGTGCAAGTGGCCACTGCCAGGCGGAAGGAAGTGAGAGGCCGGGTTTCTGGATGACCAGCCTCTAGGGACATACCAGAGCACCCCATGCTACTGGCCATAGCATGCAGGCTTCTGGAACTTCTTCCTTTTTATTTTATTTTTTTCAATTAATAAACTTTATTTTTGAGAGCAGTTTTAGGTTCACAGCAAGACTGAGGGGAAAGTACAGAGATTTCCCTTACACATTTTGCCCCCACATATGCACAGCCTCCTATGTTGTCAACATCCGCTCCAGAGTGGGACTTTTATTACAACCGTGAACCTCCGTTGACACGTCATTATCAGCCAGAGTCCATAGTTTACATTACGGTTCACTCTTGGGGGTGTATATTCCACCAGTTTTGACAAATGTATAATGATGTGTATCCACCATTATAATATCATACAGAGCAGTTTCTCTGCCCTAAAAATTCTCTGTGCTCCATCTGTTCATCCCTCCTTCCTTCTAACTCCTGGCAACCATAGATCTTTTTACTGTCTCCATAGGTTTGCCTTTTCCAGAAGGTCATATAGTTGGAATCATATAGTGTGTAGCCTTTTCAGACTGGCTTCTTTCACTTAGTAATATGCATTTAACGTCTTTTCATGGCTTTATAGCTCATTTCTTTTTAGCACTGAATAATATTCCATTGTCTGGAGGTACCAGAGCTTATTTATCTGCTTACCTACTGAAGGATGTCTTGTTTGCTTCCAAGTATTTGGCAATTATATATAAAGCTGCTATAAACATCCATGTTCAGATTTGTGTGTGGACATAAGTTTTCAGTTCATTTGGGTAAATACCAAGGAGTGTGATTGCTGGATCGTGTGGTAAGACTATGTTTAGTTTTGTAAGAAACTGCCAAACTGTCTTCCAAAGTGGCTGCACCATTTTACATTCCCACCAGCGATGAATGAGAGTTCCCGTGGCTCCATATCTCGCCAGATTTGGTGTTGCCATCTTCCACTCTTACACTAAAGCCCTATTGCACTCATATTTTCTTTCTTCATTCAAGAAATATCTATTAAGCACCTGCATTGTCCCACACACGCACTGTTCCAGGTTCTGGAGATATATCAATGAAACAAGACGGTGTCCCTATCTCTGCTCTATCTATCAGATCCAAACGATGTGTGGTGATGACGATGATAGCGGCTAATATTGGATTCCTCTCTGTGCTGTTCTTTGTATGCATTGACTCAAAGGAGGTGCTGCTGTAATTATCTGCATTTTACAGATGAGACATCACAAGTGGAGAGAGGTTGAGCAACTTGCCTGAGGTCACACAGCCGGATATGAGGACCTAGGAGTTCACACAGGTGGTCTGACTCTTTATAGTGAGGCCATCTGTCCAGGTTTAAAACCCAGGATACCTGGGCTTTACATCTGTTGTTCCAGAATAATTATGAATAGCCTCCCCATCAGTCTCAAAGTGGGCTGGTGTGGATGATAAATTATATGGTCTCTCTACATCTTAACCATATGAAGTCTTTGTGCATGAAACACGTATAAAGTTTTGTTCAGGAAACTTTAGAGTTTCACAAAATCCCAGAATCAAAAGTTACTTTTAAAAAAATGAGTTTCCTAATCAAATAATTTTTGAAAATGCAGCACCCTGAAACCCCCTCTTGGAAATCCACAATATTCTTAAAAAATAGCAAAGGTTCTGAGGAGCTCCACAATTAAAAACAAAGAACTAAAATGATTCAATACGGGGCCGGCCCCGTGGCTTAGCGGTTAAGTGTGCACGCTCCGCTACTGGTGGCCCGGGTTCGCATCCTGGGCGCACACCGACGCACCGCTTCTCCAGCCATGCTGAGGCCGCGTCCCACATACAGCAACTAGAAGGATGTGCAACTATGACATACAACTATCTACTGGGACTTTGGGGAAAAAAAAAGGAGGAGGATTGGCAATAGATGTTAGCTCAGAGCCGGTCTTCCTCAGCAAAAAGAGGAGGATTAGCGTGGGTGTTAGCTCAGGGCTGATCTTCCTCACACACACACAAAAAAAATAAAGTAAAATAAAATAAAATGATTCAATATGATTAAATTCAGTGTTCCCCACAACTATTTGATCAGACAAATCTTTTTTCTTCACCAAATGATATCCCTAGTCCTATGGAAAACAATTTAGAAAACACTACTTTAAAAATATTATAGGGCCAGCCCTGGTGGCCTAGTGGTCAAGTTTGGTGCGCTCCACTTTAGTGTCCTGGGTTTGGTTCCTGGGTGCAGACCTGCATCACTTGTCTGTCAGCGGCCATGCTGTGGTGCCAGCTCACATACAAAAAGAGGAAGATTGGCAGCAGATGTTAGCTCAGGGCAAGTCTTCCTCAGCAAAAAAGGGAAAAAATATACATATATATATATAAAATTACAGATAAACCCAAGGCAAGCAGAGCAGAGGAAGAAATATTAGAGCTGAAATTAATAAAATAATAGAAAAACAATAAAGTCAATGAAACAAAAAATTTGTTCTTTGAAAAGATCAACAAAATTGACAAATCTTTAGCTAGACTGACCAAGAAACAAAGAGAGAAGACTCAAATTACTAAAATCAGGAATGAAAGAGGGGACATCACTACTGACCTTACAGAAATAAAAAGTTTATAAAGGAATACTGTGAACAACCGTGCCAAAAAATTAGGTGACTCAGATGAAATGGACAAATTCCTAGATAGACATTGACCACCAAGACTGACTCAAGAAGAAACAGAAAATTTGAATAGATCTATAACAAGTAAAGAGATTGAACTAATAACCAAAACTTTTTCCACAAAGAAAAGCCCGGGCTCAAATGGCTTGACTAGAGAATTCTATCAAACATTTAAGGAATAATTAATATCAATTCTTCAAAAAGTCTTCCAAAAATTAGAAGAGGAGTGAACATTGGCCAACTCATTCTATGACATCGGTATTACCTCGATAATAAAGCCAGACAAAGACATCACAAGAATAGGAAACTACAGACTAATATCCTTATGGTTATAGAAGCAAATATCCTCCATAAAATACTAGCAAACTGAATCTAGAATGTAAAACGAATTACACACTGGGAATTTATCCCAGGAATGTAAAGTTGACTTAACATTGAAATCAATTAAAGTAATACACTATATTAATAGACTGAAGGATCAAACCCACATGATTATCTCAGTATGTACAGAAAAAGCATTTAACAAAATCCAACACCCTTTCATGATAGAAAAAAATAATAGTAACACTAAACAATCTAGGAATAGAAGGGAACTTAACCCAGTAGAGAGCATTTACAAAAATCCCACAGCCAGGGGCCAGCCCGGTGGCGCAAGCAGTTAAGTGCGCGCGCTCTTCTGCAGTGGCCCGGGGTTCGCAGGTTTGGACCCTGGGTGCACACCGATGCACCACTTGTCAGGCCATGCTGTGGCGGCATCCCATATAAAGTAGAGGAAGATGGGCACGGATGTTAGCTCAGGGCCACTGTTCCTCAGCAAAAAAAAAAAAAGAAAAAAAAGAGAGGAGGATTGGCATTGGATGTTAGCTCAGAGCTGATCTTCCTCAAAAAAAAAAAAAAAAATCCCACAGCCGATATTCTCCTTAATGATGAAAGAATGAATGCTTTCTGTCTAAGATCAGGAGCAAGACAAGGAGGTCTGCTCTCAACTTGTCTATTAGATATTGTACTGGACATTCTAGCCAGGGCAATTAGAGAAGAGAAAGAAATAAAAGGCATCTAGATTGGAAAAGCAGTAGGATTATTTGCAGATGACATCATCTTGTATATTATAAATAGTAAGGAATTCATTAAAAAACCGTTAGAACTAATAAACAAGTTCAGGAAGGTTGTAGGATATAAGATTGATATAAAACCAATTGTATCTCTACAAAATATCAATGAAAACTTTGAAAATGAAATTAAGTAAACAATTCTATTTACCATAGCATCAAAAAGAATCAAATACTTAGGAATAAATTAACAAAAGAAGCACAAAACTTGTACTCTGAAAACGATAAGACATTTGAAAGAAATTAGAGAAGACCTAAATATGTAGGAAAACATCTCATTTTCATGGATTGGAAGACTTAATATTGTTAAGATGGCAATACTCCCCAAATTGATCTACAGATTCTAAGAAATTCTTATAAAAATCCCAACTGGCTTCTTTTCAGTTAGCAAGCTGATTGTAAGATTCACGTGAAAATGCAAGGGACCCAGAATTGCCAAAACAACCTTGAAAAAGAACAAAGTCAGAGGACTCACAGTTCCTGAACTCAAAACTTGTTACAAAGCTACGGTAATCAAGACAGTGTGGTATTGGCATAAGGATAGACGTGTAGATCAATAGAATAGATTGAAAGAGTAGAAATAAATCCTTACATTTATAGTCAGTTGATCTTTGACAAGGATGCCAAGTCAATTCAATGGGAGGAAATACAGTCTTTCCAGTAAAAGATGCTGGGACCTCTGGATATTAACATGCAAAAGAATGAATTTGGACCCCTTCCTCCCACTATACACAAAGAATAACTCAAAATAGATCACAGACCTAAAGGTTAGAACTGAAACTATAAAACTCTTAGAGGAAAACATTGAAGCAAATCTTTGTGACGTTAGGTTAAGCAAAACCTTCTTAGATACATCACCAAAAAAGCACAAAAAACTAAAGAAAAAAATAAATTGGACTTTGTCAAAATTAAAAACTTTTGTGCTTCAAAGGACACCATAAAGAAAGTAAAAAGACTAGCTGCAGAATGGTAGAAAATATTTGCAAATCATATATATGATAAGGAACTTGTATTCAGAATATATTAAAAAAAAAAAAACCTACAACACAGCAATTAAAAGACAATAAACGAATTGAAGAGTAGGCAAGGGATTTGAATAGACATTTCTCCAAAGAAGATATACAAATGACAAGCACATTACAAGATGGTCAACATCATTAGTCATTAGGGAAATGCAAATCAAAGCCACGAGATACACTTCCTACCCACTAGTATGGCTAAAATAAAAAAGGCAGACCATCATAAGTGTTGGTGAAGCTATGGAGAAGTGGGAATCCTTATATAATCCTGGTGGGAATGTAAAATGGTGCAGCCACTTCGGAAAACGGTTCAGCAATTCATCAAAAGGTTAAACATAGAGTTAGCGTTTAACCCAGCCATTCCACTCCTAGGTACATACCCAGGAGAAATGAAAACATATATTTGCACAAAAACTTATACACGAAAGTTCATACTGGCGTTATTCATAATAGCCAAAAACTGGAAACAACTAAAATGCTCATCAATTGATGATTGGATAAACAAAATGTGGTATATCAATAAAACGGAGTATTCTTTGGCTGTAAAAAGGTATGAAGTACTGATACATGCTACAACGTGGATGAACTTTGAATACATTATACTAAGTGAAAAAAGCTAGTCACACACAAAACATATTGTATGATTTCATATTGTATGATTCCACTTATATTATGAAATATACAGAATAGGCAAATGCATCGAGTCAGAAAGTGGGTAAGTGGTTGCCTAAGGCTGGGGGTAGGGGAAAGGAATGGGGTGTGACTGCTAATAGGTATGGGGTTTCTTTTGGGGGTGATGAAAGTATTCTAACATTAGATTGTGGTGATGGTTGTACAATTCTATGAGAACCCAGTGAATTGTACACTTGAAAAGGGTGAGTTGTACAGTATGTGAATTATATGTCAATAAAGCTGTTGAAAAATAAGTTATTAAATAAGGAAAGTAAATAAAAAGACCACAAAATATGAGGGAGCCATTATGATAGAAACCGCCTGTCAAACTTAAAAGCAAGTACGTTAAAAGAAACATTTAAAAAGCAATTATAGGAAAGGATTTATTGCAGAGCTTAAATTCTTTTCGTATTACAGAAAAAATTTAAATATACACCAGAGTAAAGGGACACATATAAATAACTCCCACGTCTCCATCACCCAGACCAGCAAGTATCAACTCACGGCCCATCTGGTTTTAGCTACACTCCCACCCACTCCCTCGCCCCGAATTTTTGATGCAAATCCCAGAATCATGTCATTCCATTATTACAGGAAGATTGTTAAGGATATTGTCCACCATGTCCTGTGTCTTCCTCATGAAGACCTGTGAGTAGACTTTCTTTTTTTTTTTTGGTGAGGAAGATTAGCCCTGAGCTAACATCCGTTGCCAATCCTCCTCCTTTTTGCTGAGGAAGACTGGCCCTGGGCTAACATCCGTGCCCATCTTCCTCTACTTTATATGTGGACCGCCTGCCACAGCATGGCTTGCAGTGTGCCACAGCAGTGCGTCAGTCCGTGCCTGGGATCCGAACCTGCGAACCTCGGGCTGCCAAAGCAGAGCGCGCAAGCTTAACCGCTATGCCACCAGGCCAGCCCCTCTAGACTTTCTTTTTAGCGTCTGTATCTGGAAAAGATAAGTTTTTTCTGAGCAATGGGTTTGCTTTCTTTGCTTGGATAGTACACTGTGTCTTCCTTTCTGCCGTTGTCACTAGGATGCTCAGAGACAATTTGGCAGCCAGACACCTGAAAGGTCTTTACAGTAGGCAGTTTTGTGAACCAGCTGAACTCCTAGCTGGCTTTTGTTTTCTTTCCTGTAGCTGAGATTACTAGTGGCCTATCTGTTATCCATTCTCCCTTCTTTCCGAGTAACCAAGCCCTGATTTTATTTGAAGTGGCATTGTGCAGAGCTAAAAGACTGCCCTTCGCAGTCTCCTGTGCAGCTAGGGCTCAATTCTGCCGTGATATAAAAAAAGAAGTTTTGGCCTGGAACTTCCAAGAGGATCCTTAAAGAAAGCTGGGATTGCAGAGTTTTCTCCCTTCCTTCTTCCAGCTGCTTAGATGTGGCTGCAATGGCTGGAGTTCCTGTAGCCTTTTTGAACCATGAGGTATCCTTGAGGGTGGGAGCCACATTCTAAGGATTTAATGAAGCAGGATGCTAGGAACCTGCATCCTCGATTTTGTGGGGCTGCCACACTAGTTCTGGACTTCCTCCCTCCAGATTTTATTTACTTAAGAGAAAAAGAAATGTCTATGGTCTTTAGGCCAGTGTTATTTCTGGTCTCTCTTCCCAGCAGCTGAGCACCATACCTATCAGATACACTGCTCCTTATTTTTTCTTCCCCTGATTCCCTCATGTATTGATTTCATCTTGTATGTATTTTTATAAACCACTTTAAGTCCTTTATGGACTTGGAGTCAAAATAAATAATTTATTACAGGCAGCATTACACAATCGAGCACATGGATTCTTATTTCAAAGAGCAACAACAAAAAACATTTGCAGACAAAAGTTGAACTGTGTCTTGTGATTCAAAAACTGAAGTTTGAATCAGGAAGGAAATACGTTACTTATTACCAGAAAGATGGGCACCACATGGAAATCCAATTTCCAGCCGAGCGAGTTTTTAAAATTTGAAAAGCTGAACAAAAACGGACCATATGTCCCACCGGGAAGGAAGGGTTAGGTCTTCCCAGTGTGTTAAAACAAAGGAATATCAGATTGCCACTAGGAATGACAAATATGACCACGATGTCAAAATAAGGCAAGGAGGTCTTCAAGGTAACAGGCAGGGAGAAAGACAGGACTTGGCCTGGTGCCCGTGCCTCGTTAGTCACCGCTGTGCAAAATTACGTCTCCAGTATCTTTAGGATCAGAAGAGGTTGCACAGTTAACAATAATTGGTGATTTGCGGGTGGAAGGTGAGGCTCTTATTTCATGGAGCTGTTGATAATTTAGGGTTTCCACTTAATGCGTGCATACTGAAGAGTTGATAGATGTTCCCAGAGGTGGTATCAAAAACATGCGGCATGAAGGAGGCCCCTGCCAGCTCAGGTGTTAACCTTTTAGGTGCTAGGTGGTAGGATGGGCTGGAGGGTCCCAAGAGAGGGGTTGGGTGCATCCTGGAGGTCCCGTGAGTACTTGGGAGATTCAGAGCAGTGCAGTTTATCAACCATTGGAGAAATACTTCAGTATTTTAATAACCCGTCCAGCCACACTGGTACCAAGTTATTATCAGCCCTGATTATACTGAATTTTAAACATTTTTTTCTTTTTTCTTTTTGTGAGGAAGATCAGCCCTGAGCTAACATCCATGCCAATCCTCCTCTTTTTGCTAAGGAAGACTGGCCCTGAGCTAACATCCGTGCCCATCTTCCTCCACTTTTTATGTGGGACGCCGCCATAGCATGGCCTGACAAGTGGTGTGTCGGTGCGTGCCTGGGATCCAAACCTGGGCCACCAGTAGTGGAGCGCACGCACTTAACCGCTACGCCACAGGGCTGGCCCCTTAAACATTTTTTTCTTAAGCAAAGTTTTAAAAGTGAAAACAGATTTCTATATGTGCCCGGGAGAGGAAATCATAAAAAACTAATAATAATGACTCCTGGTTTTTGAGCACTTATTGTGCTAAGCACTTTATAATTCACAATCTCATTTAACCCTTACAACGGCAGCCCTTCAATGTGATTTTTTGGTTCAAGTGACTGAAACCCAACTGAAATTGGCTCGAGCAAAGAAGGGAATCTACTAAGGCCTGTAAGTAGAAGTCTAGCGGGATTCAGGCATGGCTGAATCCAGGAGCTCAAAGATATCACCAGAACTCAGTTTTCTTTTCCCTGCTTCACTGCCCAGCTTTCCCTGGTGTTTTCCAAGTAGACTCCCTCTCCATGTGGTAGCCCTGGTGGCTTAATGCTTACATTATCCTTCTAACAACATTAGCATAACGAGAACTTTTTATTTCTAATAATTCCAATGAAAGTTTCAGGACTGAGTCTCACTAGATTGACTTGGGTCACGTGCCCATCCCTGAACCAAACTCTGTGGATGGTTTTAGAATGCTGCTGGAAGGCTCTGACTGGCCAGTCACCAGTCCATCTCTGGATCTGGGATGGGGCCAACATTTCCTGAAACACATGGCAGTGAGGGCATGTCACTAGTCGCCAGAAAAAGAGGGATGCTGGGCAGAGAAAATGTCAGATGTCTACTAAAAGTGTCCCCATTTTATTAACAAAGAAACTGAGGCTACTGAATGTCTAATTGTTCGTGGATCAGCCAGAGGGACAGCCTGGCTGGAACATGGTAAGCAAGGGGAGATTGCGGGAGAGGAAGACAGTGAGGAATCGGGGTTGGGCAGGGGTGCAGATCATGTGGGGCCTTGTGGGTCATTGTAAGGACATGAGCTTTTGCTCTGAGTGGGATAGAAGGCTCAGAGCAGAGGAGTGAAGTGATCTGATGTAGGTTTTAAAAAGAATCATTCTAGCTGCTCTGTTGTTCAAATGTAAAACCTTATATTGCTGTGTCTAGCCTCTCATGTTTATTCATGTAACAAATATGAAACGGACACGGGGCCCAGGCCTGGCCAATCAGCAGATTCTATTTCCCTGGCCAGTGATTGTCTCAGGGGTCAGTGTGTGACCCACAGCAGCCCAGCAAGATCCAGTCCAGACATTTCTCCCATAACTATTGGGAGAAAAGAAACTGTTTCCACTGGTGTTGCTAAAGATATAAGTTTTGCCACCAAGAGCCACCACTTAGTGAGAATCCACCTAAGAAGGAGAGGAAGAAAGTCTGACCTTGATGACATCGGTTGACCCCTAGATCCAGCCAAGCCTGAAGTCATTCTAGCCCTGGATTTCTTAGTTCTGTGAGTCAATATATTCCACTTTTCATTTAAGCCACTTTGAGCTGGGTTTCTAATACTCACAACTGAAAGAAACCTGAATGAGATGACATGTATACTGAGCCCCACTCTGTGCTTGGTTCCAGAGACAGACCCTAGGATGGTTTCGAGTAGGTCCTTGCTGCTAACCAGCTCACAGTTGAGTGATCTCGATAAAGAACCCGTGCCTGTTTTCCCGCTCCCTCTAGGTTACAGACTCCTTTTGCACAAAGACAGTCTTGTACCTTTTCTGTCCCTCCCAGGGGCACTATTGTAGAGCCTCCAGTGTGTGCTCCCTAAATGGTTCCCAACAGGTTGCTTGAGGATGTGACTTTCAACAGGAAAATGTTAAAAATTCATGTGGCTGGGAAACCACGTGCCTGCATCCAAGAGTCCCCCACAACTCCCATCCCACAGACCCCTGGCCGGCAATTAACCCCAAAGTAAAGGGAAAGACAACAAGAAAAGCTCTATCCCCTTTCTTCGCTTCCAAGGAGTGAGCTTGATAAGATCGGCACTTGGCCGCCTCCTGCCATCTTTCATGTTGCATTGGGTTTCATTTGTGTCCTCTAAGGGGCTGGTTCCGCGGCCAGAGCTGTCTCCAGAGGACCCAGGTTGGCTTCCATCCGGCCCACCTGAGGCCAGGTGGAGGAGAAAAACAGTTTTCCCACCTCTGTCTTAACAGCTGACCTGAGCTGGAGCCCGCTGGGGAAAGGGCTTCCTGACCCCGGGATTGGGGATAGGATTACAGGATCTGTCACCCCCATCTGCCACCTCAACCTCCCCAAAAGGTGTGTCTTTGTGTAGAGGAAGAGGGGGAAGGGCCCCAAATGCCTCCCTCTAGTCCCTCGGGGTGAGAGAGCACGGAGGTGAACCCAATATAAGATTACAGACCATCTGATCCTCCTGCTCCCCAGTTCCCGCGTCTGGCGTGGGAGGCTCTGCACAGCCCATCCCCAGCCGCACCGCCCAGCATTGCCTTGTGCCCCTCTCCTCGTGCCAGGAACCTAAGCTTATAGCCTTCCCACCTGCTCCCTTCGCCCGCTGGGCACTTTCAGAACGCCCTGCCTTTGCCTCTGCTGTGCCTTCTGCCTGTCGTGTCCTCTCTCCCATCCTTGCTTAGCGATCTCTGATTCATTCCTCAGGACTAGCTCAGATGGCACCTGTGACGCCTTCTCAACGCCAAACCCTCCCCCACCACTTCCCGCCCCCTGCACCACAAACACAGCAGAATTTGTCTCTTTTGTACTTTGTTCAAACTCCAGGTGAAGGGCTTCTCAAGTTTTGCCATTCAAAGCACCCTTTCGAAAGCTTGAATTTTTAGCTGCGGACCTGAACGGATGAAATCACATCCAGAATCATCACGCGATTTACACAGGCCCTGCCTGGCCCTGTTTCAGAGCCATTTGCTGCTCTGACCTTGCTGGCTTCTACGCTCAGGAAGCCATTCTTGCTCGGTCGCATAAATGCACAATCCTCCTCGGGCACCAGCCTGTGGTCACACCACGCCTTTCCCCTCTTATCCGCCTTCCCAACGCAGCTCAGCTCAAGTTCCTGCAAGGCTGGGCCCTGCCAACCGCCCAGCCTTATCTCATGGCACTTCCCACCCCTGCCTCCCACTCTTCCTCACTACCCGGGAGTCCTTGCTCTTTCTCTGATGCCCAAACTCTCTCGGGCTTCAATCAAGGCTGTTCCTGCAAGCTGTTCCCTCTCTTCCCCTATTCTTTGCCTAATTCCCACTCAGCCTTCAGGTTTCTGCTTGAATGTCACTTCCTCAAGAAGACTCCCCTGACCCCAAGCTAAATTAAGCCCCCTGGTGACACGCTTATATCGTGCCCGCTGCTGCCAGTGAGGGTAACAATTGTCACCGTTCCCAATTCATGCCGAGAGTACGTTCTTTCTCCTTTCTCTAAATCCCACCCATTTTCTAGGAACCTGGTTAAGGCCTGTGTCCGCCCTCAAGGCTGAGCAGGGATCTCAGCCCCGGCGGGGGCTCACCTTCAGCCATCAGCTCTTAGGTGGACTTAAAAGTTCCCGCAGGTGCCCAGCACTTCAGCTAGCACGTCCTGCCACGTTGTTCAACTGCCTCAAGAGAGGCTCCTCGTTTCTTTGGCTTAATTACAAGTGACCTGAAGGTGAGGGTCTTTTCTCCTCTACATCGTGTCTCTCAAAGCCCCTAACTCAAGTCTGGTCATCGTGAACACTCCCTTTTCCTTTTCCTAAAACTCTCCCCCTCCCTCTCTCTCTCTCTCTCTCTCTCTCACACACACACACACACACACACGCATAAACACAGACACACACATACCCCTCCCTCTCTGTGGTCCCACAGGATAGGCATAGTGGGCTGGTAGCAAGTTTAGTGGTACAACATCATTCCCCTTTTATCAAGGCAGCCTCATTGTAACTAAAAGAATTTTTGGAAAGTCCTGGGTTTGAATCCTGATTCAGCTATCTAAATGGCAGGCGATCTTGGATCAGCATCTTAACCTCAGATTCCTCATTTATAACGTGGAAACTGAAAAAGCCTAATTGTAGGCTCAATATAATAGTTGAATGATTTGATACTTATAACTGTCATATGAAAATACATGTAGTATGATCTCATTGTGTAAAAGGAAAACCTTCTGTGTGTGTGAAAGCATGGGAAAAAGTCTGACGGGGCTCATCCAAACTGATGGAGTGGTTACGCCTGGGCGGGGAGAGGGCCATAAGGGGGGGATGGTAAAGTGTTTTCTTCCCTGTTAGGCTCTTCTACTCTCTTGTTTGAATTTCTAATGAGACGGCACTCTCATATCACTGGTTGCAGTGGATTAGGCTGCTGTTGAGCAAATATGTACCCTCTCCCCCTCCACTTCTGTGGAAGGGATATACTTCTTCATCTCTCAGTCTTTGGCCTAGGCTATGTGACTGGCTTTGGCCAATGGGATATTAGTGGACGTGATAGAAACAAAGGCTTGAAATGTGCTGGCGAGTCCCCCGTGCTCACCATGAAGAGAACATGCCCTGGGTAGCAGGCTAGTCCTCCCCAGACGAGTGACATGTGGGGCAGATCTGAACCAAATCCACTGTCCAGAGGCCCCGCTGAGGTCATGAGATCAACAGTGTGCCTTCTCAGAAAACCCGCAGATGCGTGAGCCAGAAATAAATGAGAGTTTCTTCCATAGCAAAAGCTGACTGACACACTTGTGTTACTTTTAAAAGAGAAGAAAACTAAATAGAAAAAAATAAAATCAGGAAACAGAGCACCAAGCAAATAGCTGTTCAATAAATGCCAGATCCTCTTCCATCCCCTAATCCTCCTTCAAGGGCTGGCTCGGAAGTCTCCAGAAGCCCCTCCAGGCCCCAGTTGTAATGGGTTGCCCTTTCCCCTGGCACTTTGCACCCACCACTTGTTTTATTCTGTCTTTCAAAACATTTAGTGATTCCCATGGCCTTCCCGCCCACTCAAGACAGTCCCTGCCTTCAAGGAGTTTACAATCTAGTTGCTTAAACACAGTAAAAATACAAAGGAATCTTCTCTTCTTTCCCCTAGGCCCAGTTCCTTCAAGCCTTTCACAGCCTGAGTATCTTGGTGGGCTGGGCCTGGTTTTAATGTTTAAGGTATTTATTTTGTGTCCACTGTGGTCACCAAGTATAACCCAAAGTGGGGGCTGTTATTATCGCCATATTATAGTCGAAGAAATGGAAGCTTACAAGGCACGATGCTCCAAGGTCGTGCAGCTTGTGAGGTTGAGCCAGAGTTGGGGCTCAGGTCTGCCTGGATTCAAAGCTGCTTCCTGGGTTTGAGTGGCAGGCTCACTTCTGCAATAAGAGGCTTCCTCATGCGCTTGGTGGAGGCTTTTAGGTTAAAGAGCAGAAATAAACAAAACGTTGTGGTTGGTTGCTACACATCCAAAGCTGACTGGTGTCTCTGAGAGGGGGGCACCTGCTGAGAGCGATGGCTGCTCCATCCACAGTCACCATCTGCAGATAAGCAGGAATTTTTCAATTCACTGAGTTGACAAAGGCTCCAGGTCACTCTGCAGAAGCCCCAGGGTCTTACTAGCAAAGCTGAGAGGTTCCCCAAGTTGGTAGCCAACCAGGAAGTGGATCTGGTACGGGCATGGGAATCAGGCGGTTGAGATTTGAGTTCTGACTCTGCGCTTCATTTGCTGTGCTACTTGAGGCAAGTCAATCAGCATTTCTGGGCTTTGAATGGTTGGAGTTGGTAAAGTTGGGGCCAGTGTGGCCCACAGGCATGTTTGTTTGGATGGCGCATTGTTTTTATTTTGTTTCATTTTAGTTTATTTGGCAACATTAAAACAATAAGGTGTTGGTGAGGAAACAGTCACTTATACATGACTGGCCGGAGGGGATCTTGGTACAAACACTATGAGGGGACAATTTGGCAAATTCATTAAATATTAAAAATGCACATGCAGAAATTCTACTTTTTGGAATTTAGTCCACAGATACACTCACACATGTGAAAAATGATATAAGTCAGAGGTTATTCAGGCAGCATTGTTTATAATGAAACAGCCCAGCGCCTATCAATAGGGGATAGCTTAGATCAAATATGGATCATCCACACAATGGAATACTATACAGCTGGGAAAAAATGAGGACACTGTCTAGGTTCTGACAAGGAAAGTTCTCTACGATATATTGTCAAGTAAAAAAGCCAGGTGTGAAACAAAATGTTTATTGTACTGTCTTTTGTATAAAGAAAAATATATATGTATGTATGTTACCATTTGCTTGTATAACTATAAAGAAACTTTAATTTTATTTATTTATTTATTTATTTTTCCCCCAAAGCCCCAGTAGATAGTTGTATGTCATAGTTGCACATCCTTCTAGTTGCTGTATGTGGGACGCGGCCTCAGCATGGCCGGAGAAGCGGTGCGTCAGTGCGCGCCCGGGATCCGAACCCGGGCTGCCAGCAGTGGAGCGCAAGCACTTAACCGCAAAGCCACGGGGCCGGCCCAGAAACTTTAAATATTCACAAAAAAAATCAATAACTATTACCTCTGGGAGTAAGGGGCTAGAGTGGGAGGGAGATTTTTTGTTTACCTTTTCAAAATGTTTTGAATTTTGAAAAAAATTTTAAAACACCAGATGTTTTCATGTATAGTCAATCTAGCGATCCTGCAGGCAGGAGTCAGCTGGAGCCGGCTGCCTCTCAGATGCGGGGCAAGCTCTCCAGTTTGCCACAGACCCCACCACTCCCTGTTGTCTCCCTGACCCTAAGACCTGGTGTCTGTTGCCATTTATCATTTTGCTCCCTGTAGTTTTTCTTAGAAAAAAGAGAAAAGTGAAACACTTCTTATACCCATGTCTCTATCAAAAGTGGCAGGCTCTATACTTGAGGGTAGATGCAAAGATGGCTCCCAGTACCAATGAAAGTTCCAGAACCAATTCTCATCAGCTCAGCCTGGCTCACGTGCCTACTCTGTGGCCTGTGGGACGGAATGGCTGATCTGCTTCTCTTACAGGCATTACCTGTGTGGCCCCGAGTTTGTGACTCTGGAGTAGGTGGTTTCAAGGTCTCTCCCGCCTCTATGATTCCTGAACTGCTTCTGCCCCTAATTTGCTGTGTGGCCTTAGACAAACCACCTCCCCTCTCTGGGCCTCTATGTCCCCATTTGTTAAATGAGAAACTTGAAGTGGATTATCTCAGAGGCCCTTCAGCTCTAAGAATCTCCCACTTGATTTCTCCTTGAGCACTTCTGTCACTGTCTCCGAAGAGAGATGAAGTGGGCTGGGGGCCGCCGTGGGGGGTGGTGGGGGTGCATGGGGAGTGGGGGGCAGAGGCCTTCCTTTCCTGTTGGGGCTGTGTGGGCTGCAGTGGGAGGTTCCTTTTTCTTTCTTCCTCACTTTCTTTCTTTTTTTTTAACCAGAATGTTATTTTAAACTCTAAGTGGGGAGCTGCTAAAAGCCACATGCCTTGACTCTCACGTGCTGCAACCTCTTGTGGGGAGAGAGCCAGCAGAGCTCCTCATTCTTACTGTTCTCTCCCCTCCCCACACCCCAAGGGGGGGCAACTCCCTCCATTCATCCTTTGCTGGGCTGGGTCACAAAACTGAAAACCACTTGTCTCCTGACCTGTGCCAGCCTCCAGGGCTGCAGTCCCAGAGCCGTCGCCTCTCAAACTTGCACACGTGTGCGGCGCACCTGGACATCTTGTTAGGACGCAGGCTCTGGGTCAGCGGGTCTGGGGGCGGCCTGAGGTGCTGCATGTCCAGCAAGCTCCCAGGCGATGCCCAGGAGCATCAAGGCTTTGACCCACAGGACCGGGCTGCTGTTAGCTCAGAAAATCCAGCTGGAAAATCATCTGAAAATACTTGCCTGCTCTTCTCATTTTGAATCTGCCTTGCTTCTTTGTTTTAAATAATACTCTTTAGGGCCGGCCCCGTGGCTTGGTGGTTAAGTGAGCGCGCTCCGCTGCTGGCGACCCGAGTTCGGATCCCGGGCTCCCACCGGCATGCTGCTTCTCCGGCCATGCTGAGGCCGCGTCCCACATACAGCAACTAGAAGGATGTGCAGCTATGACACACAACTATCTACTGGGGCTTTGGGGGAAAAAATAAATAAATAAAATCTTTAAATAATACTCTTTAAACGTGATACATGCAAAAGGTAAGAAAAAATCAAATGCTTATAATACGGGCACAGACTGAAAGGTCGGTCTCCCCGTGTCTCACCCCTCAGTTCCCAGAAGTGGCTTGTTACCCACTTTCTCACGTCTTCCTCCAGAGAGAGTTTGTGCATAATGAGAAGAATTGTCATTCTAGCTATTCTTTATTGACCAATTCCTACGTCCTAGGCACCGAGCAGGGCCCCTTATGTAGATTACTTTATTTAATCCTTCCAGCAAGCCCAGCTCTCAGGCCCCAATTTTACAGTTGGGGAAACTGAAGCACAGAGAGGTTGAGTACTTTGCTCTTCATTACACAGCAAGGGAGGCCAGAATCGGGACGCCTGGTCCTTACTCGCTTTCACGATTCAACACCTCTGTAGACATAGGCACTCCTGCCCGCTTCTTTTTGTTACAGCCGAGACAGCATATAATGTCCTGAACCTGGCTTTTTCTCCTTAACAGTTGCTCTTGAAGAGGGCTCCGTCCCACCACGTGGAGAGCTGCCTTTTTCTTTGAACAACAGCAGAGAATTTCTTTGCAACTAGGGACCTTCTTTATTTAATCAGGGGCCTGTTCAGAGGATGGAGAAGGACGGGGTCGTTCCAGTCGTTTCCCTACAAGCTGCTGTAACATAGAGCCTCGTTCATACATCATTTGACACACGGGTGAGGAGAGCTGTAGGATGAACTCTTAGACCTGGAATTGCTGGGGTCAAAGGCTGTGTTCCTTTCAAGTTGGGGAGTTGATGTCGACTGTTTTCCAAGCAGCTACAACTTTCTCTCACCAGCGGTGGGCGAGTGCCTGTTTCCCCAGAGCCTGGCCAACGCCGTCTTATAAACTTCTGGCTTTTTCTGTTGCTGATTTTGAACCGCCCGCAGGAAGCAGAGCTGGGCGAGACTGCCTCTCCCTGCCTGAGAGTCAAAAACACCAGCCGAGGTCTGTGGCTTTGAGATCGTTTTTCCAGCCCCAGTGGCTCTGTTCTCCTGGTCGGGTCAGCCTGCTCCTCCGAAGGGCAGCGTTTGTCACCAGGGATTTAATGGCTCAAAAATAAAGGGGATCTGATTGCACTCGGGAGCCCCGGCCAGCCAGGAGCCCAGGCTGCGAGCTCCAAGCCCTCCTCCCAGCCCCCAGGGACCACGGCTAAGAGACTGGAGGGGGCCACGAAGAACAATGAAGTTTGGCTTCTCAGAACCCCGAAAGGCAGAGGGGCCCAGCACAAAGGAGACAAGAAACTGAAGGTCAGGGTTCAGCCTGGGCTCTGCCCCAAGCCCTGGTCTGAAATGACTTCCCTTTATTTTAGAGCAGGGATAAGCCCACAGACTCAGGAGCCCCATGACCTGGGTTCAAATCCTGCTTCCTTCACCTTTGAGCTCTGTGACTTTAGGTTAGTGACTTAACCTCTCTGGACCGCAGTTTTCCCATCTGCAAATGGGATAATGAGAGTCTTACTTCCTAGTGTGCCTGCGAGGATTAACTGCCTTAATGCACACAAAGATTCTGGAACAACGCCTGGCACGAAGAAAGTTGGTCATTATCTGTCTAGAATGTCAACTCCAGGAGGGTAGAGACCTTTTCTCCCTCATTCCCAGCAGTATCCCCTGCCCCAGCACATAGTAGGTCCTCCTCCTTAAATATTCACCGGAGGAATGAATGAATGAACATTTCACTTCCCCTCCCTGAGCCTCAGTTTCCTTATTTGTAAAATGGGAGATTTTTATTTCATTCTCTGTGCTTGTCTAAGTGTTCCTAATCTACAGTGATCTTATGTCATTGCTTTCCGCAAGTGGAAGAAAAAATTATAAAAAAATGTATAAACTTGGGGCCGGCCTGGTGGCGCAAGCAGTTAAGGGTGCGCACTCCGCTGTGGCAGCCCGGGTTCGGATCCCGGGCACGCACCGACGCACCGCTTGTCAAGCCATGCTGTGGTGGCATCCTATATAAAGTGGAGGAAGATGGGCACAGATGTTAGTCCAGGGCCAGTCTTCCTCAGCAAAAAGAGGAGGATTGGCAGATGTTAGCTCAGGGCCAATCTTCCTCACACACACACACAAAATGTATAAACTCATCCATAATCGCCGAAACTTGGAAGCAACCAAGATGTCCTTCAGTAGGTGAATGGATCAACAAACTGGTTCATCCAGACAATGGAATATTATTCAGCACTAAAAAGAAATGAGCTATCAAGCCACGGAGAGACATGGAGGAAACATAATGCGTATTACTGAGTGAAACAAGCCCATCTGAAAAGGCTACATACTGTGTTTCGAACTATATGACATTCTGGAACAGGGTAAATTATGGTGGCAGCGAAAAGATCAGTGGTTGCTAGGGTTAAAGGGGAGGGAGGGATGGCTAGGCAGAGCACGGAGGATTTTTAGGACAGTGAAGTTATTCTATATGGTACGGCAATGGTAAGTATGTGTTATTATACCTTTGTCCAAACCCACAGACTATACAGCACAGCATGAGCCCTAATGTAAATTATGGGTTTAGTTGATAATTATGTATCAATGTTGGCTCATCAATTGTAATAAAGGTTCCACACTAATGCCAGATGTTAATAATATGGGAAACTTGAGGGAGTGTTGAGAGGGTACAGGGGAACTCTTTGTACTTTCCCCTCAAACTTTTCTGTAAACGTAAAACGGCTCTAAAATGTCTACTAAGTTAAAAAAAAGTTTAGGCTCAGCTTTAAAAGTTTGATTAATTGGCTTTTCTTTTGTGTGTGGTTTTATAACTCCATTTGACATTCAGCAGTTGGTTCTCATCCACACGGACAGCGGAGTTGTGAAGGCGGTGACAGGGACACAGGCGACCAGCGTGTAGAGCTGGTGTGGTGAATCCGCCTCCTCATTACGTTTCCTGCACGGCGGCACACGGATCCCATAAGGGACGTTCTTCGTTCCTGTGGCCTGGTCCTGGCACATCTGGAGTTCCATCTCCTTCATGGCACATTTCTGGATCTCCCTGAGTGTCCAAGGAGCGTGCTTTTTGAAGCCCGCTCCATGAAAGTGCTTGTGAACGTTGATGGTGAATTCTGCGGTGACCACCTTCCTGAAGGCACAGCGGTCCTTCACGGTAGGAGCCATTCCACCAGGCCCAGGTTGGAAAGGAAGAGGATTGTCAATTAACTGGCTTCTGAAATGCACACATGCATGCGCGCACCCATATCCACACACGCCCTACACTGGCGAGTGTAGTTTCCAACTCACTCTTTTCATATGTGCTTTGATTTTTAGGAAACATGTTCAAGGAATAACAAAATGTTCAGACCGTGATGATGATCTCGGTCACGTTGGAGATTTCACGGACGAGGAAATTGAGGACTGGAGGGATGAAGCGACTTGTCCAAGATCACATCCGGAGAGGAGAGAGCTGAAGTCTCCCCCAGGCCTCCTCACCACCCACGTGTGGGCTCTGCCTCAGTTGTGTCCTCTGTAAAGTGGGGTTACGATAGCACCTACCTCTTCTGATTGCTGTGAGCTGTAAATGAAATAATATGCAAAGCACTTAGAAGAAAGCCTGGTACATAGTAAATGCTCAGTTAAAGTTAGCCATTGTTAGCATTAATATATGGGGAAGGGGAAGAGGAAGATGCCAGTGCCAGTTCTGTTTATCGTGTTTGAGTCACAAGACTTTAATAAGGGTATTATTTGTTTGTTTGTTTGTTTTTTACTTTCTATAAGCTTTGACATGGACGGTGGAAGGGATGTTATTGTCCGAAAGCCCCTCAAGCAAAGCCTGATGGGGGGTTTTCTTCCCTCCTACTGGGAACCCCAGGAAACTGAGGTGTGAGGTCCAATTGTGAGAGAGCACTGGGGGTTTTGAGACCCTGTTGTGGTACCCCCCCTATTTGGGGAACTGGTCTGCAGAATGCTGACATTAGGGGTTGAGAAAGGAGAGGTCCCAGAGACGGCGTGTCCTGTGATCGGAAACCCCAGAGCTATGTTTTCAAAGAAATCTTTAGCCGGGAAAGTCAAACCAAGCTGTTGCTGAAGCCAGAGGCCCCTCCGGTGTCGTTTTGTCCAGGCTCTGCAAACTCAGCCACCTACAGGGCCCTGGAGGGAGGGGTCAGGCCTATGAGGGGAACTGCTGGGAAGTGGAGAGCACTGGCTCCATCCAAGGGGGCCACCTTCAGACGGCGGTGACCACGGAAGAACAGAGCTCCAGGGGGTGGACCCTCCCAATCTTACATCTTATGAGGAACAAACAAGACACCTCTGGGGGCCAGATAGGATTCCTTGGCAACTTCTGAAGTCCAACCCCCTCACTCGGAAAGACGGGGAAACCGAGGCCCAAGGAGATAGAGTGAATTGTCCAAGGTCACCCAAAGTCAATATTAGAACTCCAACTCCGTTTCTCTCAACCTCCTTTCACTGAGAGACTGTTCCGGGGCCAGAGGGCACCACTGCAAGTCTGAGACGGCTTCTCTTAGGGTCACAGAGGCCTGCCCCGGACTGTTGACGTACAGAGGGAACTGGCCGGGGCCGCAGGACTGCTGGGGGTGCAGTCGAACCCTGTCCTTCTTGTCATTAAATGAGACCTCCTCTCTGGGCCCCAGAGAAGAGGCAGGGGCATCATTTCCTTTTTCTTAAAATTTTTAATTATGGCAAAATACACCTAACATAACATTTAACATCTTAACCATTGTTAAGTGTACAATTCGGTGGTGGTAAGAACATTCATATTGTTGTGCAACCATCCCCACCATCCGTCTCCAGAACTCTTCTCATCTGGTGAAACTCGAGTCTGTACCCATTAAATAATAACTCCCACTCCCCTCTCCCCACCATTCTACTTTCTGTCTCTATGAATTTGGCTACTCTAGGTACCTCATATAAGTGGAATCATACTTATTTGTTCTTTTGAGACTGGATCATTTCACTTGGCATAACGTCTTCAAGGTTCATCCATGTTGTATCATGTGTCAGCATTTCCTTCCTTTTCAAGGCTTGATACTGTTCTGTTGTATGGATATACCGCATTTTGCTTCTCCATTTATCCATTGATGGACACTTGGGTTGCTTCCACCTTTTGGCCATTGTGAATAGTGCTGCTATGAATATGGGGTGTAATTATCTGAGTCCCTGATTTCCATTCTTTTCGGTATATACCCAGAAGCGGAACTCTTGGATTATATGATAATTCCATTTTTTATTTTTTGAGGAAACGCCATGCTGTTTTCCAGTAGCTGTACCATTTTACATTCTCACCAACGGTGCACAAAGTTTCCAATTTCTCCACATCCTCACCAATACTTGTTATTTTCTGTTTTTTTGATAGTAGCCATCCTAATGGGTGTGAGGTGAGCCAGGGCATCTTGGTTTGTGTCTGGAAGGTCTTCCTGAGGGGTGGAACAGGCACGTGGGAGGGTCTTCCAGGTGGCGTCTATCTCATGGGGATAGGGGGAGGGAGGTTAGGTGACCAGTTTTGTACTGAAGCAGCATTGGCAGAACAAACTCATGTTTCTTTTGGTAGTTATTTTGCTTCAGCTGGCCTCCTCAAATCCATAACAATCACCACATTTTCTAAGAATCTTTTTTTTCCCATCTGACATAGGTGCTTTTGTGAGTTAAAACTGTAAAGTACTTAGTACAGTACATAGCATGCAGTACGTGCTGATTAATGGGAGCTATTATTATTAATATTAAGAAGACTTGTGGTTGCTAGAGGTGGGGGGTGGGCCCTGGTGAAATGGGTGAAGGGGATCAAAAGGTACAAACTTCCTTTCCTTAATTATAAAATAATTAAGTCCTGGGGATGTAATGTACAGCATGGTGACTATAGTTAATAAAATTATATAGTATATTTGAAAGTTGCTAAGAGAGTAGATCTTAGTTCTGGTCACAAGAAAAAAAAATTTATAACTATGCATGGTGTTGGATGTTAACTAGACTTACTGTGGCGATCAGTTCTCAATATTTACAAATATCGAGTCATTATGGTGTACCTGAAACTAATATAATGTCATATGTCAATTACATCTCAATGAAAAAGAAAGACTTCAACTGCCTACATCAAAGAAAGATGACCCCGAGGAAGGGTTTGGGGGGTCTGATGGCGATTTGTGGGGGGAAGTTAGCCACGCCCCACCCCTCCTCTCCCCAGCCTAGGGTCTCCTAGAGGCTATCCCTGCTGCTTGGCTATGTTTGGCCAGCCTCATTCTGGGCTCCTGTCTGCCACCTCCTAAGACCAGGAGTGAGACCAGGAGACAGCTCTGGCCCCTGGGATCCTGTCCCCGGGAGCCTGACCCCCTCACCAGGTCCAGCCTGTATCCTCTCTGCCTTTCTACCTAGTCTGCAGGCAGATTCACTCCTGGAGGACTTCTCTACTCTCTCTCTCTTCTTCCCCACCCCCAGTTCCAACTCCTGCTGCTGCCAGGGAGGAGGGAGATGCAAATTCATCTGCTGGCGTGAGGCTCCCAGAGAGCGTGAACTTGAGAAGCCACAAGTGAAGATGGGCCTGTGTGTGTGAGAAAGGCGGCTGATGCTGAGTGAGCTTGTGGGAAATCAGGGCGAAGAGGGGCAAGACAGTACCAGAGGCACATGCTGGGCGGACCCCAGGAACTTCCGGGGCCGGCTGAGGAAGCCCAGGTTGTGCAGAAGACCAGAGGGACTCGTGGGAGAGCGAGACTTGGTTCTGAAAGAAGAGATCTGGGCTTTAAGGCCCCGCTCCAGCAAGTCCCTGCCCCACCTCTCTGGTCTCCTCTCCCCTTCCTGTCCCCTGGTCTGCTCTGTTCCAGCCACGCTGGCCTTTCCTTTCTGTTCCTCCAACCCCACGCTTGTCCCTCAGCCTGGAACCCTCTTCTGCCTGGCTCTAGACACGGCTGGTTGCTTCTTAAGCTATGGGCCCCACACATACGTCACCTCCCCTGGGCCCTTCTCTGACCACACTGAATTAGTCCGGCCAGTCCCTCTGTTGATTTCCAACAGAGCCCTGGGAATTCTCTGAAATGATCTTGTTCATCATGTTATTTTCTGTGTGGCCTGCGCCCCGCCATTTTCCCAGTCCTCTGTAACGTCTCTCTGCTGACCAAACCGGTAAACACACTGTACAGCCTCAGGTGAGCCATTTCTCTACTCTGGACCTCAGTTTCCTCATCTGTGGAAAGGGAACAAAGAGCCCAGAATCTTCTCTGACTTTTTCTTATTTTTTTTTTTGGTGAGGAGATCAGCCCTGTGCTAACATCTGCCAATCCTCCTCTTTTTTTTTTTTTTTTTTGGCTGAGGAAGACTGGCCTTGGGGTAACATCCGTGCCCATCTTCCTCTACTTTATATGGGACGCCACCACAGCATGGCTTAACAAGCGGTGCGTCGGTGCATGCCTGGGATCCGAACCGGCGAACTCCGGGCCGCCGCAGCAGAGTGCGCACACTTAACCACTTGCACCACCGGGCCGGCCCATCTTCTCTGACTCTTACTCAGCACGGGCTATGAGAATCTAAGAAAATTAGGGGAATGTTTTGAAAAGCACAAATAAGTCACTTGGTGAGAGCAAAGAGACCAGTCTGTGGGAGAAACTGCTCATTTAACACATTTCATTTGCTTTGCAAAGTGTGACTCCCCCAGCCAACCCCTCAGCAAATAGGCTCGCCTCCTTCTTGCCCTGGGGGAAGTAACGACTACTTAAGGCGATAACAACATTGATTTTATTTACTCTCATCTTCACCTCAGAGGGGGATGGTTCAATATTTGTTACAGTCTTTTTTTTTTTTATAATTTTATTTATTTATTTATTTTATCCCCCAAAGCCCCAGTAGATAGTTGTATGTCATAGCTGCACATCCTTCTAGCTGCTGTATGTGGGACGCGGCCTCAGCATGGCTGGAGAAGCAGTGTGTCGGTGTGTGCCTGGGATCCAAACCCGAGCCGCCAGCAGCAGAGCGCGTGCACTTAACCGCTAAGCCACGGGACCGGCCCCTGTTACAGTCTTGAGCCGAATGCTGTAAATCGGGGTTCTGGCAGGTGCTGTGTGACCTTGGGCAGGTCTCCTTCCCTCTCTGGGCCCTACCTTTTCCAGCCCTCGAATGAGAGAGTGGAAATATTTGAACTGGGACTCTCCCAGTGCTGGTATTTAGGATAACACAGACTTGCCAGGAGGGAGGAGAAACCACGTGTCCCAAAGTGTCCCTGGCATGGGCCTTGTCCAGCGTGTCCATTAATAACACTCGATAGGTCCCTACTCTCCACCTCAAATCACTTTCCCATCCATTATCTTCTAGTGGCTCCAGGATGGAGGTGGGGCGGCAGGCTGCTGCCTTCATTCCGGTTTGGCAGAGAAGAAAGAAGGAGAGAAGCAAGGCCTTGCCTGCCTGTCTGAACTGATTTCCTACCATTCTCTCCCTCATTCTGGCTCAGGGCCTTTGCACATGCCACTCACTCCTTCCCCCTGGAATATTCTTTCCTCAGCTACCCTCACTTAATTAGCTCTCCACTCAAATGTCTCCAAGAGGCCTTCCCTGATCACCCTGTTCAATATAACAGCTCCCCACTCCTGTCTTTCCCCATGCCCTTACTCTGTTTTATTTTTCTTCATGGCATTTCTTGACACTTGACATTAGATGATCTCTTTGCTTGTCTATTGTCTGTCTCCTCCCCTAGAAGGTCAGCTCCATGAGACGGGGATTTTTGTCTGTCCTGTTCAGTGCTGTCTTTCCAGTCCCCAGCAGGGGCTGAGAACAGCACAAACGCTTACTAAATAACTGTTGAATTGAATTAATCTTCCAGGGATGCAGAGGTGGAAGTGACCTTGAAAGATAAATTTTATCTGTCCCTCTGCCCCCGGGCTGGACTTAGTGCCCTGTGTGAGTTTCTCTTTTGTGAGAATCTCTCAGCAGAAATCAAGATTCTTGATGTCTTTTAAAAAAAGAGTGGTTTTAATCCTGACCAAGATCTGCACGCTTTCTTTACTAGCCCTGTCTTGCTTTCTTACAGGGGTTCACAGAAACAGGAAGAACGGCAAGATATTTAGGTTATGTGTTGCAGATGAATGATATGGGCAAACTGCTAAAAAGAGAGATTTGATTCCCTCTGGCCCAGGACTGGGGGTTTTCTGTGCCTCATTCAATAGTACTGGGTAATAACAGGTATGCTAATCAGATTAACAATGATGATCTTCACAGGAGTTAACAGCACGTGCAAGGCCCTGTGTGCAGGGCTTTCAATACCTCATTACTAAGCCTCAAAGCAGCCCCGAAAGGTGGGTACTGCTAGGATGACCCTCAGTTTACAGGTGAAGAAACTGAGGCTCTGTAATGTGAAGCACAGGGTTAATATGCCAAGGTTATACCACCAGACACCAATGTAAGTGACCCCTGAAAAACTCTTTCAAAGAATGAAAAGTTCAGCGCTGGGGCTCTGGGGTCAGACTGCCTGTCTCTGAATCTGGGCTCTATGACCGTGGGTGAATTAATTAGCTGCCCTGTGCCTCAGTCTCCTCATCTGGAAAATGGGGATGATAATGACAATGCCCGAGTTAATGAAGATTCACTGAGTTTAATCCATGAGTTGCTTAGGACAGAGATTGGCAAATGGTAAGGGCTTGATATTTGTTATTTTTTATTGTCATCCCCTTGTACACTTTTTCTCTTTCTGTGACACACACACACACACACACGCATACACACATACCCGGTGGGGTCCCCGGAAGAGGAGTTCTGCCAGACAGCCAGGCAGCCAGCTGAGTCCCAGACCTAGAGTCAGGCTTAGATCTCCTCCTCTGGCAGGAAATTTCCCACTGAGAGGGGAGGACAGCCTCCTGTAGCCTTTCCCACCCTCGTCCAACCACCACACTCACACCAGCCCCACACACAGGTCATGTGCCTATCCCTCGGCCTGCGTGTGACTCAGCCTGGCAGCTGGACCCGATGGTGGGAGGAGAGTTGGAGATTAGCACTGCCAGGGGTTGCTCGGAGCCGCTGCCCGACTGCAAAGGTCAAGGGATTGAGTTTCCACCTTGCATGGTGACTTGGGTGGTGTGCATGAGACCCCGTAGGAGACCAGGCTGGGGGCCGCCCCATGCCCTGCTTGCCATCGGGGTTCCTGTGCACTCTGGACACTTTGTGAGGCGTTTTCCCACCGCCCGAGGTCTGCAGGGCAGCCAGTGTGATGTTGGTCATCCTCGTGAAACGGAGCTCGTCGAGGCTGAATGTCTTGCTCTGTGTCACTCGGCTGGTGGAACTGGGATCCAACTGAGGTTTGCAAAGTTTAAGCCCTGTGTGCTTGCCAACACACCGCGCAGACTGTCCTCAAAGCTGTATGCAAGTGTTGGTGTGTGTGTGTGCATGCGCGCACATACGTACATGGTGTACCGAGGTAGGAGGTGACCCATCCTGGAACATACAGCTCAGCTTGTCTGTCTAAATCCATATATCAGCATTAGAAGTACCTGGTGAGTCTTTTTATTTATGCATCATTATAATTTAAATTTTTAATTTATTTTTTGAATAGGTGTTATATTTACATAGTTCAAAATTCAAATGGGTACAGTAAAATGTCACCCTCTGTCCCCTGTCATCCATCCACTCAGTTACCCTCTCCAGAGGCATTGAGTTCTCAGTTTCTCCTGCTAGGCTATTCTGTGCTTCTACAATTCCGTATAAATATAAATATTCCCCCCAACACTCTTTTTACAAATGGTTGCACACTCCTCTCACTGTTCTGCTCCTTGCTTTTTTTGTTTAATAATATGTCCTGGAGAACATTCCGTATCAGTACATAAAGAACTGCCCTGATACTTTTCAAGGCTGTGTAAGGCTCCACTGCAGGGATGCACCTATTTGACTGGTCCTCTGTTGATGGACATTTAGGTTATTTCCAATATGTGCAATGACAGCCTGTGGTATAATGAGTCATCCTGTACATGCATGACTGGGTGTGTGTGTGGGGGGATGTAGAGCCTGGCTACTCAAAATGTTCTAGGCCCAGCAGCTGGGCGTCGGATGGGAGCTTTGTCAGAACTGCAGCATCAGAGGCCCCACCCCAGACCTCCTGGACCAGGAACTGCATTTAAAAAAGATGCCCAGGGGACCTGTATACACATTAAAGTTTAAGAAGCACTGGTCTGGAAGATGGATTCCCAGAAGTGGAATTGCTGGGTCAGGAGGTCGGTACATTTATAATTCTGACAGGTACAGCCAAACTCACATCTGCAGAGCTTGATTCCATACATATTCCCACCTATGATGCATAAGCATTTGGGGAGAATCTTGGGGAAAAAAATCCATATCCAGTGCCAAAAACTATGGAGAGTAGGGTTCAGGGGTCTGGGGTGGGCCTGGGACCTGCGTTTTATACACTCCCTGGGTGATTCTGATGTTCAGTCAGGTTTGGGAACAACTATTGTAAATACATCCCTAACCTTTGAGTCCAGAGTCTTCTCCAGGGCTCCTGGGCGGCATGGCTGTAATGATCTTTAACTCTCCGTCCAGGGATGACAAACTCACATGCCCCCAAGGGCCAGAGAGATAGTGCTCGTGACTAAAGTGGACTGTGTTACATTTACACCGATATCAAAGTGAAAAAAATAAATTAGAACAGGCACAAACCAAGCAAAACACATTTCGGCTGAAATTGGGTCCATAGGCCATACATTATGACCTTCGGTGCTTTCATAATGCCTTTTTTTTAAAAATCTATTTTGGCAGATAATCTCATTCTGCCGGGCGAGGACTCGGGTATGCTTTCTCCAGGCAGTGCTGCAGATCTTAGGGACCAAGGCTCTCACTTTACAGATGAGAAAATGGCCCAGAGTGGAGAAGGGGTAGCCCTGGGTCCCGCAGAAAAGTTGAATCAGTATTTATCGACAGTCAGGCAATATAGTGAACGCTGGGGGACCTGAGCCTGCACTATGAGGTCCAGGGCCTTGAGGAGGGAGGGGCAAATACGCAGGAAACAAACCACGGCCAGCGAGAGTCAACCTCCAATAACATGAGTTGGTTCCCAGTGCCGCAGTGGGTCCCAGGAACGAGGGAAGGCTTCACAGACTAGCTAAAGCTGAGAAAGGCGTTGGTGGGTTTTGGTTTCTGTTCATCTCAGGAGGGAATTTAGACCGGGGTTGCCAAACGTTTCCTGTAAAGGGCCAGAGAGCAAATATTTTAGACTCTGCAGGCCACACGGTCTCGGTCGCATCTGCTCAGCTCTGCCCTTGTAGCGCAAACGCAGCGCCGACGACAGGTAAACGATGGGTGTGGCTGTGTGCCAATGCAGCTTTATTTATGGACGCTGAAATTTGAATTTCATATGATTTTCATATGTCATGAAATAGTCTTCTTTTGATTTGTTTCCCCCCAGCCATTTAAAAATGTGAAAACCATTCTTAGTTCACAAGCTGTAGTAAGACAGGCGGCGGGCTGGACTTGGCTGACGGCCAGGGTTTGCCGACCCCTGATTTAGAAGATGAGAGGAGTTGCCAGGCAGACGGGAGAAGGGTGTTCCAGGCCCTGAGGGTGGCAGGTGCAGGGACAGAGAGGTGGCGGGGAAGAAAAGACTTAACAGAAAAGTTGGGATCAAAATGCGGAGCTTCCAATGCAGTGCTCGGTCACCTGCCCAGGGTACGACGGCGCAAATGAGTGAGTCGGGCTGGGTGGGGGCTGCGGTGAGCAGGAGTGGGGTGGCTTCTCCATACCTAGCTCCTGCCCAGTGTTGCCAAATTCTTCTGATTGTTCAAGAGAAGCTGGAAACGGCCTCGTTGCACAAATGTTTTCTTAGTGCCTGCTATGTGCAAGGACCACTCCAGGCACTGGAGGGTCCACGGAGGGCAAAACAGACTAAAGAGGCTGCTTGCAAACTAATGGGAGACGGATCCAAACAAAATAGGTAGATCGACTATGTAGCACGTTGGACAGTGATCAGGGCTATGGAGAAACAGCGCAGGGCAGGGTAGAAGTGTCAGGCGTGAACTCCCAGATGGGGCATCAGGGAAACCTCAGTGAGAAGCAGGAATTTGAGTGAGGGCTGGAAAGATTCAGAGTGAGCTGTGCGGGACCCCTATCCCAGGAGAAGGGCAGTCCAGGCAGAGGGAGAGATGTTCAGTGCAAAGGTCCCAAGGAGGAAGGCTGCCTGGAATGTTCTAGAAACAGCGAGGGGCCTGTGTGGCTGGAGCAGAGGGAGTGAGGGGGTGAGGAGCTGGAGCTAAGGGCGGAGAGGTAATGGCGGCAGACCGTGCAGGACTTGTCGGACCACTGTGAGGACTCTGGTTTTTGCTCTGAGAAGATGGGAGCCATGAAGGGTTCCGAGCAGAGGAGGGAAAGCATCTGACTTCGGTCCTCACAGGATCCCTCTGGCTGCATGTGGAGAATGGACGGGAGGTGGGTGAGAGTGGAAGGGGAGAAGCCATCCCACTCTGGATATTTGCATTTTGAAGGTGGAGCTACAGAATTTGCTGATGTTTAGGATGTGGAGAGTGAGAAATTCAGATCTTACTGTGAAAACTTTCTATAGGTATGCCAACAAAGTCGAATCTCGAATATCTCCCCGTGGGCCATCAAAGCTTTCGTAGGCTGTCAGTTTGCAGCCTTTCTTCTAACCAGGCCCCTTGTTTTAACTCTTTCATTGTGATTTTACCTTTTTCCTGTTCCTGTGTCCTTTTCCACACTAGATCGGAATCCAGCCTTCGTTAAGGGTGGACACTGTGCTTTTTATCTCTTGGTATCTCACGATGAAATTAGTGAGCCTGTGGGTGGGGAAGGAGCCTTTTCCCTCCGCATGGTTAACTGTTCAGTAGAAATTTATGGAACATCTAACTGCGGCACGAACGTTCAGAGAGCCAGGCCCTGAACGTACCAGCCCCGGCTCCGTTCCTCCCAGACCCTGTAGTCACGCCTCTTGAAACAATTTTTCCCCCTAAACCTGCTCTGATCTGCTATTCTCAAAAATAAGACATCTTTCTCGCCTTCCAGGTACAGCCCAGCATGGCTAGATTTCTCAGAGGAGCACTGGTGCCCCTGGCCAACTCCTGGCCCGGGCACAGGCCCTGGCCCTGGCCCTCTGAAGCTGGCTTCTGCCCCAGCGTCCCTCCCCAAGGTGGCTGGTGACGTCCCCGCGGCTGAGCCGCAACAGGTGCTTCTCCGTCTTCACTGTATCACCTCTGGGGCTTTTGTTGCTGCTCTTCTGACCCTTGCTTCTGGAAATGACTTGGTTCCTGGAAAGCTGCTCTTTCCTGGACCCTCGTCCCCTTGGACCTCAGCTTCTCCAGGGTCTCTCCCCCTCCTCCGCAATAACTGCCCTAGGTCGGTGGATGGAAAAGCCAGCAGCTACGGGGCCAGGAAGGTAAAGACAACGATTGAAGGGCGCTGCATGTGTTGTTTAGACACAAACACAGTCTGGTTCTGAAATAGTAACAGTAGATGACATGGAATATTTAACAAGTGCTCATCGCTGCTCTAAGTGCTTTACATATGTGTTAATTCTCATAACAATGCTTTGAGGTGGCTACTATCACTATTCCCCTCTTTCAGATAGGAAACTGAGGCGCAGAGAGGTTGAGTAGCTTGCCTGGGGTCACACAGCTTGACAGTGGCAGAGCTGTGATTTGAACCCAGGGCAACTGGCTCCAGAGTGTGTGAGCATAATCACCCTCCACTACAACTTTGATGCTCCCTTCTTCCCATCACCCCCATTTTGCCGAGTCATAGACATTCTATCCATTTACCATTAAGTTTTCCCCCATGACTCAAGCAGACGATGTATTGATCTCCTTGCAGTATCTGATGGTAGAAATCCTGCCCCTTGGGCTGATTTTACTAAAATCTGCAGTGTGCAGACCCCCTGACCCAGCCATTTCCTTCTGGGTTACTGTTCTAGAGAAATACCGTGTCCGGGGGTGAGCGCAGGATGTTCGTGACAGCAGTGCTCCTAATAATGGAAAATAGGAAGCAACCTAAGTGTCCATCCGTAGAGGAAAGGAAAAGAAATTTTGCATATTTCTATCACAGAATACATGCCGCAGGTTAAAGAAGGAAATAGATCTGTAAGTGCTGGCGTGGAAAGATCTATGACTTATAGAGGGGCTGAGAGCAAGTTGCAGAACAGTACCTACACTATTCTTGCGTTCCACAGATATTTATGAGCATCTGCTCTATACTACAGTGAACAAAACAAGCTTCCTACCCTGGCTGAGCTGACTCCTTCCGTGGGGTGGAGTCGGGGGTGGTAGAGGCAGGAATAAAAGGTGGTAAGCAGAAAGAAGAAATACAGAACAGGAGATGGTTTCCCATGTTTGTAAAAAGAATCACCACAAAATACTATGTGTTTTCTATGGGTATTTATTTACGTATATAAATGCACAGGAGGAGGTCTGCAAGGAAGCACCCCAAATGCTGACAGTGCTATTCTGGGGGGAGTGGCGGCTGCCGGGTTGCTGTCCAAAGCCACTTCAACTTTACAGGAGGATATCCCCCATGTATTACTTTTGTAATGAAAATTAATAATAGTAAGCAACTGGAACCCTCCTACAGTGCTGGTGGAAATATAAAATGGTACAACCACTTTCGAAAACTGTTGGCAATTTCTTATAAAAGTTGAACATATGACTCAGCAACCCCACTCCTAAGTATTTGCTTAAGAAAAATGAACACCTGCGTCCACACACAGATCAGTCCCCCAGTGTTTATAGTGGCTTTAATCATAACGGTTCCAAAGTGGGGCCAACCTAAAACACCACCACAGGGTGCCAGGTGAACAGGGCGAGCATCCTCACGCCAGAACACCACTCAGCAACAACAGGGAACAAGCGGCTGCTACGTGGATGAACCTAAAAGCATCACGCTGAGTGAAAGAAGCCAGGCACCAAAGCACACATACCATGTGATTCCAATTATATGAGGCAAAACCAATCTACGGTGATGGGAATCAGAAGGATGGCTGCCTGTGGGGGTTGGGGCTTGACTGGAGGGGGACCTGAGGGAACTTTCTGGGATGATGGAAATGATCTGGATCTTGATCGGAGGGGTGTACACATGGTGGGGGCATTTGTCAGGATTCATTGAATCATAGGCTTCAGATCTGTGCCTTTCACTGTTAGTAATTTTACCTTAATAATAATAATAAAACAACCATGGAGGCCTGGAGAGGAATACTCTGACGTGCTAGGAGAGTTTATTTGAACCCTTTCAGTCCTTTTATTTTATCTCATTTTCAACAAATATTAAATAGGAAGCAGCAATATTCAGTACAGATTACTGTGGAAAATGAAAATAATTCAGGGCAACAGATTTTGCAATCAAGAAGCTTACAATTGTGCTGAGTACTGAGGAATCCTCTCTGCCCTTTGATAGCTTGAAAAAGGCCCCCTCCTCCATGAAGCCTTCCTTGATTTCTCCCTCAAACCTCTGCCCCTGCATAACTCATCTTACCTCCACCCTCCCCTGGAGGACAAGGGGCTTTCCTTTTCTCTGAATCCCCAGAGCCTAGCGCAGTGCTTCGCCAGGCGGGTTGTCTGTCCACGCTCTGTGCACTTAACTTTTTAGAAAGCCCCAGAGCAGGCCCCAGGAGTGGGTAGGTCCCTAGCTTTTCACACTTTTCACCCCACACTGAACCCATCCCTGGCTGATGAGGAACCGAGAGGGTGACCTCGGCGCCCCTGTCGGGTGGGAACAGATACCTAGGGGATTCCCAGGGGCTTTGTGCAAACTCCTGCCTCCCCCTGAAAGGTCAAGCTGGCCATCGTCGTCCGGCCCGCCTTCTCCCACTTTCTGGTTCTCTCGGCCTAGAGTGAGACGCGCGGGGGTGCGTGGGTGGGGGCTGCAACCTGGCGCGGAGCGCACAGCGCGCCCCTCCCGCCCCTCTGGCCCCGGGCGCTCGGCCGCCCAGCCCGGGGCTGGGAGACGGTGTGTTCGCGGCGCAGACCTCGGCCCGAGAGCCACCGGGCCACTCGCATTGTTTTCTGTCCCCAGCAGCACAATGGAAGTTTTGCTGCGGCTCAGGGAGCGTCTGCAAAGTGCTCTCCTCCGAGCGCAGGCGCCGGGCCGGCCTTGCACCTTGGGTCCCGGCGCAGCTGGCTGGGCAGGGCAAGAGCAAGGTGGGCGGCGGCTGGACCGCGTCCGGCTGCTCTCAAGGGGGCGGTCTTGTGAGGTGAACAGGATGCCGCGCCGCGGGAGAAGGCGGAGGGGCGCCTCCGTCCATGAAGTGGGCAGGCAGGCCCCTGGGAGCCGGTGACCCGGCTTCCAGCCAGAGCCCTGTTGAAACCCTGCTGCAGAAGGGGATCGGAAGGCACGGACAGGATGCTGTTCACACCGCCAGCAAGTTCTTTCCTTTCTCTCTGGAAACTATATTCCAGATCCTTGCCCTTCTCCGTCTTCCGAGCTGCCAGTCAGGACCAAGCCAAGCTCCCCCTCCCAGTCTGCCCCGCCCCCAGCCATATCCATCGTAGCCTCTAGCTGGTCTCCCTGTTTCCTATAGTCCCGCCCCGATGTACTCTCTGTGTGACGGTGGGCAAGTTACTTCACCTCTCTGTGCCTCGGATTATGGTGGCACAGAAACCGTTCCCATTGTCGTGAGGATTTAATGAGAAATAACTCCTCCTATTTCTAATGAGAATATAGAAAGTGCCTGGCACACAGTATGTATTATAAAAGTGTTAGTTATGATCATTTTTATTATTACAGGCCATCCTCCACCCAACAGCGTGACCCTTTAAAAGCCTGAATCAGGTCACATTGCACCGTTGTTTAAATCCCTCCCCTGGCTGCCCACTGTGCTTAGCAAAAAATCCATGTATCTGTTGTCTCTGGACATGAGCATTCTGACTTCATCTCCCAGCGCTCTTCTCATTAGTCACTGCTGCCCCGGCACTGGCCTCCTTGCTGGGCGGGGAATGTTCCAAGTTCGATCCAGCCCCAGGGCCTTTGCACCCGCCTTTTTTTCTGCCTGGAAAGCTCTTCTCACGCTTTGCAGAGCTGCTTCTGGCTTAGCTTTCAGATCTCAGCTTAACTACCACCTCCCTAGGAGAGTCTTCCCGAATCCCCCTGTCTAGTATGTGCCTTCCTGTATTTCTCTGTGAAAACACTTTATTTCTTAGCCATCATTGGTTGTGTGCTTATTCGTTTGTTTAAAATCTCTCTTCCCCCAGCTAGAATATAGGCTTCACAAGGGATAGAACTTTGTCTTATTCCCCTACATCTAGCATAATGCTTAGTACCTAGGAGGAGCTCAGTAATACGAGTTGGTAAATGAATGAAGGAAGGAGTGAGGAAAGGACTCTAGGATTACTCATGAGAGAGACTATGGATGGTGACGCCATCCCTCTGGTGGAGCAGTGGATAAGGTCTTTTGGGGAACATGGCAGATAATTAGTTCAAGTTGGGATGTGTTTTTGAGGTGCCTGTAGGACTGCTGGAGAGATGTCCACTATGCACCCACAAGAGTGTGGAGTGACTTGAGGATGAAGGTCATGGCTACAGCTAGGTTTGTGGAAGTTTCACCATACGTGGAGTATATCCATTAGTATGATTTTTTTCTACAAGTAAATGAAGACCCAACTCAATGTGGTTTAAATAACGTATCCCTAGGTAGGGCAGTCCCAGGCTCAACAGCAGCATCAAGGATCCAGGTTCTTTCCATCCACCATGATGGCACAATCTCTTTTCATGGGTCCAAGACGGCGGCCAGGGCTCCAGACGTTGAGTCTTCATGCAACATCCACAGGTCAGAAGAACAGTCTGACCTTTCCTGTGTCCTGTTTTAAGAGGGAGGAAAACTTGAAGCCCCCATCAGACTTCCATCAAGTCTTATTGGCTGAAAATGTGTCATACCCCTGTTCTCCAAGATTAGCTAAGACTCCTTCAGATTTACCCATCGGGGGTAGGGAAGGGTTCATTCTCTCCAGAAGCATATGGTGGCCAAACGCGGAGTTTCTATAGGGAGAGGGGGAAATGGTTGTTGAGTTTGCAGCCACTGGGGTCTTCAGTGGGTGCAGGAGATAAAGTCTGTGCATACTCCTACTGCCAGAGAAAGCCAGCAGGAAGTGGCAGTGCAAGAGAATGGGCGGGGCGGGTGGGCAGGGCACACCCAGCATTTATTGCAAAGAGGATATTTTAGGGAGAGAGCTCTCACTGTGCTGAGAGCTGCTAAATGATTGAGTAAAATAAGGATGGAGAAATAGCCACTAGATGTGGACTTGGAGGTCCAAATTGTCGACCTTGATGGGAGCAGTTTCAGTGGAATGATGGACGTCTCTGGAATCCACACCTGCCTCCCCACGCCGGCTGCCCAACGCCATCCCTCAGACTGGAGAAGACCGGTGTCATGTTGCAGAGGTCTTTCCATGCCAAATTATAATTATCTCAGGCAGCAATAGGGAGCCACTGGAGGTGCTTGAGCAAGGGAATAACTTGATCATAGCTGCCTTTTCTGGGGGTTAACCTGAAAGAGTGGTGCAGGATGGAATGGAGGCTGGTGAGACTGGAGGCAGGATGAGCCTCCCTGGTCCTTTGTTTGTGTCTGCCCAGCATCCATTCCCCTTCTTCTGGTGCTAAGGCCCCTGGTGACCTTTGGAAACATCCCCTCTCCACTTTTAGTCCACAAACTTTGGGTGGGACTCACCCTCCCATCCTCTCTAGTGGAGAACACATGACCCAGGCCTGGCTGCTCAGAGTCAGTGAGTGGACATATGACCCAATCCTGGCTAATCAGACAGCTTTACAAGCTGGAATTTTGGGAAAGAGGCAGTCTCTTTCTTTGAGCTCCTGGATCCAGCTGTGCCTGAAGGTAGTATAGACTTTTTACTTACATGAGACATTACATTCCCAGTTTTGCTTGAATTGGTTTGAGTTGGATTTCTGCCACTTGCATCTTAATGAACCTTGAATAATACAGTGATTAGGGGATTTGAGAGATGAGTGTTCTGGATATGGACAAAGGGAGAGTCAAGGTTGACCTTGGCAGTTTCTTCCTGGGAGGATGGTGTAGGCAAGTATGGGAAACAATTCATTCATTCATTTATTCAGCACATGTTTGTTGAGTACCTACACAGTGCCAGGCTCTGTTCTAGACCCTGGGATACAGCAGTGAGCAACACAGACAAAAACCCTTGCCTACATTAAACATATAGTCTAGTGGCTCAGGAAACAATAGCTCCATTTATTCTGTTATTATGATTATCAACTTCACCCCAGTTCATAGATGCGGAAACTGAGGCCCAAGAGGTGAAGTCACGCAGCCGGGGGGGGCCCAGTGGAGATCTGACTTCATCTCGTTATAATTTCCAAATCTGCTCTGTCCACACCCCCCAGGCTGGAGAGAGAGAACACACCCACGTGGAAATGACTTCACACTCCAGAAAGAATGCTACCAATTGGTTGAAGGGAGTAGGACAGGGATTTTTTGCATAAAGTCTGCGGGAAGCTATGGCAGGATAGAAATGTGATGAGAAGAGGGTGAGATTTGATTCACAGATCAGGGTGGTTGAGAGCTGAGGTCTCTGAGATCAGATTAATCAGGAAGGCTTTCTGAAAGGAGAGATGCTGTGGCAGAGTCAGCAGAAGGGAGAGGTACCGGGAGGAGAACGTATGAGTCTGCGGCTGCTTCATCACTCCGAGAGCCACATCCTCAATCAGACGCTGAATCAATTATTTTCTTTCTTTTTCGTCTGTGTCGGATGCTGATGAGAGTGGGGAAAGGAGTCCCGGTTAGTGTGACTTGACAGTTTTTGCTTTTGCTCCTGAGATCATTAGCCCCCTGCCAACAGCACCCAGACCTTGCAGTTCTGCAGGCCGGAGATATACACACAATGATGCATTTAAAAAATTCTCCACCAGGAGCTGTGACTCATACACATTTCTGCTGGGCCAAAGAAAAATACCGGGAGTGAAAGATGGATTAGTCACTGGAACACAGTTTGCTTTTGAGAACTGTGTCCCCCACAGCTGCCCTTGTTCCTCATTAGCTTCTAAAATTTGGAAACTGAGCCCCTAAACTGATGCCTACCAGGGACATGGGGTGAAGCCCGATTGGGTAGCTGGGGGATGAGGGGGCAGAGGGTGGGCTCAATGGAGCAGGACCAGACTCCCCTGTGCAACGGATCGGTTGCACATGTTGTCTACAGCTGGCTTCTGCTCTGATTGGTCTTTGGCTGGGTTGTTCATGGGGACCACCTCTTATTTAAAGCCATTTATTCATTCATTCATCACTCATTTATTCAGTCAATCAGTTTGCTGCAGGCGAGGCAATGTGTTAGGCTCTGTGTGGGACCCCAAAATGGATGGAGAAAAGGAGCTTACCAAAGAGCTAAGACCAGGTGTCATTTCAACATGACTTAAATGTCTACATAGAGATTTAGAGAGAGATCTCTTTTTTGTCCAGCTCCGGGATTGGCAATCTTTGGCCAGAGGGCTATTGTTTTTATAAATAAAGTTTTATTGGAACGCAGCCACACCCATTCATTTACATATTGCCTTTGGCTGTTTTAGTTCTACAACAGCAGAAGTTGAGAGACTGTAGGAGCCATAAAGCCTAAAATATTTACTATCTGGCCCTTTACAGAAGAAGTTTGCCAACCCCGAATCTAGCACAGATCAGGGATTTGCAGCTGTAAACAGAACCTACTCTAGTGATTTTATTAATGGTTCTGGGGAGCTCACAGAATCTCAAGGGTGTCCGGGAAGCCAGTGTTAGAGGCCGTGCCCTCAAGAACACTTCCCAAACTACCCTGTGGGACGGGTCCAGTGATGGCCCCAACTGGCAATGCTGACTCTGGGTAACTGAATTCCAAAACTTCGGCTGTCACTGCCCACCAAAGCTGGATGCCTCTGCCATTGCTCTGTCAGGTAAACAAAATTCGTACAAACCCTATGGCCCAGCAATTCCATTTCTGGGAGACAACCTAAAAAATCCTGCTCCCAGATGCAAATGGAAATATGCATTAGGATGTTTATCATAGTGTTGCTTCAAGGAGTTTGGGGCAATAGTGTTCAGTACTAGGAAATGGATAAGTAGAATATGGTTTTATTGGTTAGGGTTAATATTAGCCACTATAATAAATAGACCCTAAAGTATGTAAAGTTTCAGACCCAATGGAAGTTCTACTTTCTGCTCATATAACAGTCCAAGGTGAATGTTACTGATCAGTGGCCGCCCTCCCCTCCATGCAGGCATCCAGACCCAGGCTCAGGGTGACTCAGGCACCTTCAACTCATGGCTTCCAGGGTCACCCCAGGGTCGTCATCCCAATCAGTTTTGACAGGAAAAGAGCATGGAGGGGAAGGCATGGGAGAAGTTGCATGGGTTGGGGTTGGAGGCGAGGCACATTTTACCTGCTGGCATCCGTGGGCTGAAGCTCCATGTGGCTCCACCTACCTGCAAGGGAGACTGGGAAATGTAGTCCTTCAGTGTGTCCCATAAAAGGAGGAAACTGCATTAGGGGAACAGCCAGCCTCTACCACAGCCACACATGCACACAATGGGAAACCAACCAATAGTGGGAAGTAATGAGTTATATTTACACAGAGCAACAAAGAATGATCTCAAAAACATGAGGTTGAGTAAAAAAAATGAGAGCATCAGAGGCATAACTCTACCATTTATGTAAAAATTTAAAAACAATCATAAAACAACACTTTATCTCTTTATATATTTTTTACTATGTCTATTTGGATACACATATATCCAGACAAATGTACGGCAGATGGGTAGAAAGAACACACTTTAAATACACACAAGTGGGTGTCCGTGGGGGAGGGGGAGAGAGGGGGGAGTGGAGACGGGTGATAAAGGTAAAAATAAGTGAAAATAAGACAAAATAGAGGCCCTACTCGTAGGCTGCCGATGGTGTGCCATGGCCCGAGGAGTGTGGTTAACTAATCGTGTGCATCTGAGGTCCAGATTAAAAGAAGGGGGAAAAGAGCAATGTATTAAAGAATAAAAGTAATATATATTCCTTGCAGAAAATTTGTGAAATGTAAGTATAAAGAAGGAAACAAATACCCACAAGCCCACTCCTGTCATTTTTATATATTTCTTCCTGTCTTTTTTGTATGAATATGTAATATGTATTGACAATATTGGGATCACAGTCTCCATGTAATTTATATTCCGGTCTTTTCCTCCCCATTTATCCATGTGTCATGACCATTTTCCAATTCCATTAAATGTTCTTTGATAGCAGACTTTTAAATGGCTAAATAATTTTCCAAACTATGTCATAATGTAACTAGTGAGAATTTAGATTCTTCCAAATATGGAGCTAAATCACAGTGCAGTGAATATCTTTGTGTATCAAAGTTTAAGTGTGTGATTACTTCTGTAGTTTAAATTCCCCTTGTAAGAATAATTTGGTCAAAGGGTATGAATGTAGGTGTGCATGTTTATTTTTAAGGCTTTTGATGCCTTTTTTTTGGGGGGGGGTGAGGAAGATTAGCCCTGATCCAACATCTGTTGCCAATCCTCCTCTCTTTGCTGAGGAAGATTGGCCCTGGGCTAACATCCGTGCTCATCTTCCTCTACTTTACATGTGGCACGCCACCACAGCATGGCTTGATGAGCGGTGCATATGTCCGTGCCTGGGATCCGAACCTGCGGACCCTGGGCCAACAAAGCAGAGCACGTGAACTTAACCACTACACCACCGGGCCGGCCCCCAGATGCATTTTTAAGTTGGGAAATTGAGAATAATACATAGAGAAAAGTACATAAGACATAAATGTAAATCATAATAAATTATTATAAAGTGAAGCTCTGTGAAATCTGGGGTAAGAAATGGAACACTGCCAGCCCCCTAAAGCCCCTCTATGGTGCATCCAAATCCCAGACCCCCTCCCCAACCCGGGGGAAAACCACTGCCCTGACTTGTATGGTAAATGCTACAATCTTTTCCTTACAGCGTTACCTTCCAAGTGTGCACCTTTAAGCACTGTAGTTTAATACTGTCTGCTTTTGAGCACTATATAAATGGAACCATACATAACGTGCTCTTTTGTATCTGTCTTCGTTGGCTCAACATTATGTTTTTAAAATTCATCCACGTTGTTGCGTGAAGCTATATGTAGTTCTTGTTTTTTTTTTAAACTTTTTTTTTTTTTTTTTTGTGAGGAAGATCAGCCCTGAGCTAACATCCGTGCTAATGCTCCTCTTTTTGCTGAGGAAGACCGGCTCTGAGCTAACATCTATTGCCAATCCTCCCCCTTCCTTTTCCCCCAAAACCCCGGTAGATAGTTGTATGTCATAGCTGCACATCCTTCTAGTTGCTGTATGTGGGACGCGGCCTCAGCATGGCCGGAGAAGCGGTGCGTCAGTGCGCGCCCGGGATCCGAACCCGGGCCGCCAGCAGCGGAGCGCGCGCACTTAACCGCTAAGCCACGGGGCCGGCCCTATATGTAGTTCTTTCTCCGCTACAACTTCTCTTCTGTTTTCTCTGAATTTGTGTAAGCTTTTTTCTCTGCTTCACTTTCACATTTCTGAGGACCTAAAGCGGGGCAGTAGGGGAAGAAAGTCCTTTCGTTGTGCAGGGTTCTTCATTTTTTCAGGCATTTTGGGGTCTGTAGGATCTCATGTCCTCACATGCCCTCAGAGAGGTGGCAGAGCAGGATTCTTAACGTCCCCATTTAACAGATGGGGAAACTGAGGCTCAGGGCCGCAAAGGAAATGACCGAGCTGAGACCGGGAACTTTGCCCTCTGCCCCATTTCACCAGAGGAAACGAGGTTATGGGAGACACTATTGCTATGTCCAGTCTTCTCAAGGAGACTCAACAACTTGAAAATGGACTCTCTCCGACCTCTGTTCTGGCATTTGCTCACTGGCTGCCCCAGCTCTGAACGTTGGTGTGTCCCAGGCGTCTGTCCTTGCCCCCTTCTCCATCCACATGCCCTCTCTAGGTGACCTCGCCCAATCCCGTGGCTTTAGCTATCACTTATATCCTGACGATGCCTGTATTCTTATCTCCGGGCTGACCTCGCCCCTAAATCCTGGGATGGGATCTGCCTGCCCACTCAGCATCTCCACCCAGCTCTTGAATTTGACATTCAACATGGCCAAAACCAGTTCTCCATCTTCTCCCCCACACCTGCCCCCCCAATCTTCCCCATCAGTTAATTCCTACCCCATCCTCTCAGTGGCTCAGGCCAAAACCCTTGGAGTCACTTTTAACTCTTTCTCTTACTCTCAGCACTTCAACAAATCCTATAGGGCCTCTCTTTAGGTTACATCCAGAAGACACCATTTCTCCCCTCCCCCGGAATCACCCTGGTGCAAGAGGTCAACATCTCTGGCCTGGACTATTGCAGTATCCTCCTCACAGGTCTCTCTGCTTCTGACCTCACCCCCTTGTAGTCTCTTCCCATACAGCAGTCAAGGGATCCTGTTAGAACCTGTCAGACCATCCCTCTCCTCTGTTCAGAACCTTCCATGGCTCCCATGCTCCCAGGGAAAAAGCCGAAGTCCTCACAGCCACCTACACAGCCATACATCTGGCTCCCTCTCCCCTCTAATTGCATCTCCTACTCTGGTCTTCCCCCTCGCTTTCCCCACTCCCGGCTGTTCCTGCCTCAGAGCCCTTGCACTTGCTGTTCCCTCTGCCCGGAACACACACGCAGGGCCTGCCCCCTCACCTCTTTCAGTTCTTTGCTAAAATGTCACCTCCTCAGTGAGGCCCTCTCTCACCCCCTGGGATGCGCTGGCCCAGTGCTCCCTGTCATCCTCCCTGCTCTGTTTTTCTCCGTAGTCCTTACCCCCGTCTGGCAGACTGTGTGCAACTCATTGGGGTCTTTATTGGCCGTCTCTTCTGCCACCAGAATGTCAGCTCTAGGAGGGCAAGGACCCTTATCTGTTTTGCTCAGTTCTCAGTGCCTAGAACAGAGCCAGGCACTCACGGCGAGGTTTCTCCCAACCTGGAGTCCAAAACAGGTATTGGAGATATCCACTCATTCATTCAACTCATGTTTAGGTGTGCCTGGCACTGTTCTCTGGTGCAGGAAACAGGATTCTCAGTCCAGCGGCAACTCCTGAGAATGCACTGGCACGGAGTTAGGGTCAGACACACCTGGGTGGCAAAGCTCTGGTCAGTCGGTTGGGAGTGGAAATGATGCGTGAAACTTTAGTTTAGGTTCTCCAGAGGACCAGGCCTTCCCTTCCCTCCCGCTTTCTCTCTCTGCTGGTTGGAATGCGGCGCTAGAGCAGCCATCTTGGAGCACACGGTGATCACCGCATGTTGAGGATCGTGGGGCCCCAAGTGGGAAGGAGCCTGGGCCCCAACACTCTGAGGGCTCCCTACCTGCCTTGGGTTGTCTATGCCGGGACTGTAGCATGAGCGAGAAAGAAGCTCTATTTTAAAAAATTCATTAGTACTTGAGTCTTGTCACAGCGGCTATCTTCATGCTAACCAATCCTTTAATCCGGGTTCCTTTCTAAGCCTCAGTTTTCTCATCTGTAAAAAAGGGACGACAATAATAATAACTACCGTGAAGGGCAGTTGTGAGAATTTGAGGTCACATGCGATATAACAGTGCCTGGCACCTAGCGAGCACTCAAAAAAGGGTAACAGTTGTTCTTAGACCTTTCCCCCTTTCCACAAAGGCTCCAGGAATGGAACTTGCCCAGGACATCTGGAAGGCAGGGTGCAGCACAAATGGCATCTGGAGAGGGTATGGCTGTCTGTGTTTCTGCTGGCTCAAGAGGAAACTATCAGCTTTCAGTAAAAGTTGCCACTGGGGTTGCCAGGTGTCTGGATTTGGACTGGGCAGCCCTATTTCTGAGCTTTCAGTCCAGGAAACAAACTGAAAAAAAAAAAAAACCCCAAAACCCAGACATATAAATACGCGTCCAGTACATCTGTGGAAACCATCTGGCATCCTCGGCTGCTGAATTTCAAGATACACCATCCAGGTCAACCTCTGGCCTTGACTAAGTTGTAGAACTTACTTTTTATGCACCAATCTCTTTCTGAACCTTTTTCTTAACTTTTACCCCCAATACAGGCTTCATGTTACAAACCTTAGGTCTTCGCTTCATTGGGAAAGCAATACGGTGGAGAGCAGCACCCCTCTGGGACATCTGCATTTTAAGAGAGGAGGAAGAAGGCAATGCTTATTTCAAAGGATAGGGGGACCATAATCATCCCAACCGGGATGTTATTAATAATTATTCTGGGACAACAGGTACATACTGGGATTGCCCCATGCAAACTGGGGTGTTGGGTCATTTTATCAACAGAGGAATCAGTTTATCTAAGTGGGGAGAAATGCAGGGGAAGGGAGGCGTATCAGATAGGATGCTTTTGGCTGCAAGTAAAGTAAACTCAACTCAACTGGCTTAAATAAGAAGGAAACTTAATTATATACAAGAAGTCCAAAAGCAGGGCCATTCCCTTTTGTTAATTCAGGAGCTCAGTGACATCAAAGATCCAGGTTCTTTCCATCTGTCATTTTGTCATCTTCAACTGGTCAGCAATGTCCTCCCTCATGGTGTCAAGATGGCTGCCACACCTCCTAACATCGTGGCCTCACCCAGTTATAACAGCTAACACTCAACTGAGTGTCAGGTAGCATTCTAAGCATTTTGGATCTATTAAGTATTTTAATCTGTACAAAACCCTGTGAGGTAGGAACTCTTATTTGCCCCATTTTACAGATAGATACATCAAAGCCCAGAGAGATTAAGTCATTTGCACAAAGTCACACAATTAGGAAGTGGTAGGGCTGGGATTTGAACCCAGGCAGCTGGTCCCTAGAGCTACAACAATATCCGAAGCCTGGAAAAGAATGCCGCACGCATGTCAGTGGCAGAGCCGGGATTTGAACTGAGGGTCCTAACGGTTTCCCTCTCTATTTCCTCTGGGCTGTGTTTCCAACGCTTTCCGGCAGGTATATGATTTGGCAAAGCTCTGGAACCCTGCCTTAATCTGAGATCTATTATGTTCGAACCAGACCTTGAACCAGAGCCCTCTGGAGAGATCTGCTTCCAACAGCCAGGCTTCCCTGGTAGAAGTTTTGACTTGGGCGGTCGGGGGTAGATCACCTAAGACTATTAGGAAGTTATATTTTGGTCTGAAGATACGAACCCCAGCCCGCGTGTCCAGCATCGGCTCGGTTGTCCAGCTGTTCTGTCCAATGCCGAGGGTGGAGATGCGTCTCTCCTCTTCTCAGGAAGCTGCTCTTGTGCTCTAAACGGGGAATAGACTCCTTGGGCGGCCGGCCTGACTTACTGAGAACTCATTTGCATTTGGGAAATGATTAATCCTGGGCTGCCCCACAACTCATTTCTCACCTGGCTCGTTCAACTTGGGATGGAAAAAAATCACCCCTTGTTTTTCCTTGCTTTATCTTAATAATTTTTCCTTCGAAGCAGAGCTTGGGAAGGGGGCCTTCAAATGCTGCCTACGGAATCTGCGCGTCTCGTCAGGGAATAAGGAACTGCCTATCTGATGTTTGCAAGCCGCATTAACTTCTTCCCCACAACTGTGAAACTTATGCAACAGAAACGAAATGGTATTTCCCACTATTTGCAAAGTACATGGCAACAGAAACTCTAAAATTGCCCTGTAGAAGAGAATTTCCCTATTCATATCATTACTTTTTTTCCCCCTGAACTGTAAGTTTCTTTTTCTCCTTTCTCTCTGTTCTTTTGGCGAATGTTCCCCAGCTACAGCCTATTTTAGGCCCTGCCCTGGAGATTTACAGGGACCAAAGGGCTCCCCGCTAGAGATCCTGGAGGGTGTGGGTGGCGGTGATGGGGCAGAAGGGAGGAGAGGTGTGGGCTGAAACAGTGATAGGAAATCTCCCCCGGCTCGTCACGACTGCTTAGTCACGTTCAGTTCAGCGAGTTGCTCCGTGCCAGGATTAGCTGGGAGGCAGCCAGGCCCTGGACCCAGGGAGTCCCCATTGATCACACCAGTGCTCAGAGCTCCCTGCCTGAGTCATGAGACCTGGAGGAGGCAGTGACCGAGGGAGAGCCCCGGCGGCGCCACCAACCAACTCTGGAGAGGGTGAAGGATCTCGTTTATTTGTTTATTATTTGTTAATTTGCTTATGTCCTTCTCCCCCTGCTCTGGACTCGAACCTCACCTGTTGCGTTCCTTGCTGTATCCCAGCCTGGTGCATAGCAGGCCCTCAATAAACACTCGTTGAGTGAATGACGGAAGGAACTTGCGGTCTTGCGTTGTTTAATTCATCATTGTCCGTCCCCTCTGCTGGAACAACAGCTCCACGAGGGCCTGAATGCTGCTGGCCTTGTTCACTTCTGCAGGCCTGGCACCTCATCCAGTGCCCAGCACACAGTAGGTGCTTGTGGCAGACACTTCTCTCTTGGCAACAGAACCCCAAGTAGTTCAGGCAGCCAGATCCCAGGAGATGGAGCAGGACTGTTCTAAGCTGATGGTGACAACCCCGCTTGTGATCAGCCACTATCTAAGGGTGGCCACGTGACCGAGTCTGGCCTGTGAGGTGTAAGGGAAAGTCTGCCTGCCAGGGGCTTTGGGGAAAGTTTTCTGTCTCTGATAAGAGAAAACCACAGAGGGGAGCCCCCTGTGACCTTTTCTTTCCTGTTTTGGAATTGTTGTATGAGGAGGCCATGCTGCTGTTACAGCAACCATCTTGTGACCCTGAGGCCCCAAACCTTAGGAGAAAAGCCACTCTGATGAGGACAGCAGGGTCAAGGTGCCTCGGTCCTTGACGATGTGTCACCAAGTCCTGAACCAGCCAGAGGAAGCAACCTCCTCTGGACCGCTTGTGAAATAAACAACGTCCTTATGTTTAAACCACTGGTAGCCCATTTTCCTCCTCCCTGCAGCCAAATGCATCCGCATGGATTCAGCTCTCGATCCGCGAGTCAAATAAAGAAAAGCCGTCCATACTGAGCACCTACTCTCTGCTCTGAGCACTTTCCACGTACTGACGCAGGAATCTCTGCAACAACCTCATGATGTAGGTAGTCATCCTCCCTACTGTGGCACAGACAGCATAAGTAATTCATTAACAGTTGTATCATCTTCCCCCGGGGATGGGGATGGAGAGGGAGAAACACCCCAGAGGAACCTGAGGCAGCGACAGAATGTAGCAGGGATGAGGGTGGGCCGGGGTGGGCTCCATCCACCACGTGGAGATGCTTAGGGTCTTTTCCGCAGTGTGGGCCAGCTCTGGGGTGAGGCATGGGATCCATGCGTGTGTGAAACAAGTATCTCTAAGTTGGCGCTCATCTTCCTTGGTCACAGCCGGGAAGGGGACTAACACTTGTTGACTACCTGCTGTGTCAGGTACTTTGTATCAGTGGTTCTCAACTGGGGGCGATTCTGTCCCTCAGGGGATGTCTGGCAATGTCTAGAGACATTTTTGGTTGTCACCACTGGGGAGGCTCGCGGCTAGGGGGTATGGTGTGCTGGTAAATGTCCTACAATGCACAGGATGGCTCCCCACAAGGAAGAATTATCTGGCCCCAAATGTCATAGGGCTTTACATACACTTTTACATACATTTTTTTCTCTTACAAAGATTCTCATTTACAGAGATTTACAAAGATTTACAGATTAGGCAACTGAGGCTCAGAGAGGTGAAGGGTCTTGGCCAAGCTCACCCAACCAGTTAGCTTTGGAACTGGGATACAAAATGCAAGCCTGTTTCATTCCACAGCCATGATGCTCCCACTATGCTCTCCCCTTGTGGTAGACAGCAGTAATTTAAAGATGAGGCTACTGAGGCTCAGAGAGGTGTTGTGACCAGTCTAAAGTCACACAGCAGAGCTACTCCAGGGACCTGTACAATTTTCTGAGAACCTTGGGAGCCAGCCATCTTTTGGACACAGTTGACTCTCCTACTCACATCTGGCAGGCTCGCCTACCTCACACTCTTTACTCTCCACACAGGGGAGCTTCACTCACCTAAGGCCTACATCAAACGCTACATTGTCCCAGACCCCAAAGAAACAGAGCTCCAAGAGGGCGGAAGCCGCACCCCCCCACACACCCCCGCCTGTGTCCTTAGGCACTTGGGGTATTTACCCAGAGGCCATGGCGAGAACAATCCTGGGTGTCTGGAACAGAAGATAAATAAGCAATAATGTTCTAGCCTAAAGGATGATTACAGTCTCCAGGGGGGATATTATATGAATCAGCTAACCCACTGCAGAGACAACACAATCTCTGGCCGGTGAACGGGGACAGGTTAGGGATTGTGTGGACAGTTTGGAGAACGGGGTCGGGTCAAGAGGGCAGTTCACACATGCAGTAATAATAATTAAGAACAAACATTTATAGAGAACTTTCTAGGTGCTGGGCACTGTTCCAAGTACTTCCTGTGGATTCACACATAACCCTGTGCAGGACCCCAAGAGCTAGGTACCAATAATATTCCCATTGTATTGATGGGAACACTGAGGCTCTTGAGGCTAAGAAACCAGCCCAAGGTCACCCAGCTAGCAAGTGAGGGAGCTGGGATTTGAACCTGAGCAGCTAACTCTAGGCCGCAGAGCTCCCTCACCTCTCCATACCTTCCTGGGACATTTGTCAGCTGGTTCGCTGATTATCAAGGTCACACAGAGAGAAGCCGGGTTTCCCAAAGCCTTATCCCGGGTGGTGGGTGGACGGGAGGGGGGCGCGGGCAGAGCCACTGCCACTTGATTAGTAGCTGGAGAGCAGATAGTAGTTTCTTCTGGGAAAGGTGGAAAGAGCAGGGTCATCTCATGGGGGCAAAGAAGTTCAGAAAGAAAGAGAAAAAGAAAGGCAGGAGAGAAAGAAAAAGGAACAGGCAAGAGAAAAGGGAGTAAGAGACAGAACGAGAGCGCCGCGCGTCTTCAGTCCCAAGGTCGTGGCAGCGCCCGAGGGCACCCGCAGGGCTGGGTGTCCCCGAGGCGGCACACGGGGGCCGGGCCCCTCTCCCCGGGGTGGGCGGGGGCGCGCTTGCTCCCGAGCGGCTCCGCGGCGAGCTTTTCCAGCCGGGTGTTGACTCCGCTGGAGCTGCGGCGCGGGGCCGGGGCCGCGTGCGGGTGCCTGTGCGCGCGGGGTGTCGCGGGCGGCGGGGTGGGAGTGGCGTAGCCCGCGGCGGCGGCGGCGGCGGCGGCGGCGGCGGCGGCGGCGGCGGGGGCGCCACGCGTCCTGGCGCGGAGTCGGGGTGCTCACCGCGGCGTGCGCGCCGCCTCGCGCCCTCCCGGCGCCGCGGGGTCCCTTCCGGAGGTTTCCTCCCGAGCGCCCCCGGCGCCCCCGCCCCCGCCGCGCCGAGCCTCCGACGGAGCCGCCGGGCGCCGCGGCGCGTCTGCAGGGGGCCCCGTGCGCGCGCCGAGCGCCTCTGCGGCCCGAGCGCGGCGTGGCACTTGGCAGACGATCCCTGGGCGGCGGGGGCGGCGGCGGGGGCGGCGGGGCCCGCCGTCTGGGAGCCCCGAGGGCCGGCCCCCTCCCGCCCCTCGTCCAGCCCCCGCGCGCTGCCTCCGCCCCCGGCCCGGGCCGCCCGCCCCCAGGCCCGCCCGCCCGCCGTGCCATGCGCCCGGCCCGCCGCTGAGCCCGGCCCGCCGGCGCGCCCCGTCCGGGATGGGGCGCCTGGACGCCTGAGTCGCCTTTCGGCGCCACCTCCGCGCGGGGAAGGAGCCGGCGCCCGCGGCCGCGCTAGGATGGAGGGACCCGGCGGCAGCGATCCCGGCGGCGACGGGGCTGCGGACGGTGCCCACCCGGACCCCCGGGCCCCCGGCGCCGCTGCGCCCAGCTCCGGCCCGTGCGCGGCCGCGCGGGAGTCCGAGCGCCAGCTGCGCCTCCGCCTCTGCGTCCTCAACGAGATCTTGGGCACCGAGCGGGACTACGTGAGCACCTTGCGCTTCCTGCAGTCGGTGAGTGTCGCCCGGGGAGCGCGCGGGCAGCCTCCGCTCCGGCCACCGGCCCCGCTGCGGCGCGCGGGGGCCTCCAGCGCGGGGCGGTCCCCACAGCCTGTGGCCGCGGCCCCCGGGGGGCGCGAGAGTCGCCTCAGGGGCGCCCCGCGGGGCGCGCGGAGAAGTGGGGAGATCCCGGCTCCTCCGGAGCGGGGCTGTCGCCTCCCTGGCCGGCCCGCGGTCCAGCCCCGACCCGGGGTCCCCCGCACTCCGTTTCCCCCTTGCGCGCTGCCCTTTTGTCTTTTTCTTTCCCCCTCCCCGCCTTTCGAATAGTTTTAAAATTACTTACATCCGTGAGGCAGGGACTCTGGGACCCGTGCGCCGGCAGCTCTCGCTCCTGCGTTTTCCGGGGTCTCTTGGCCGCGCGGTGCGCTGCTGCTCCTACAGGACGGACCCTAGAAACCCTGGAGCCCAGCGCCGCGCCGCGCCGGGTGGAGGAGGATAAAAGCCGAAGCCCGGAGGAGGGGCGCACATCCACAGAACCCCAGGGTAGCGCCCTCTTCCCCACGCGCACGCTTCTGCTGGAGCTGGGAGAGAGTGGGTTTCGAACTCACGACTCGACAGTCCAGCTCCCACCCCCCATCGCCAAGTTGCAAAACCACAGAGTCAGACTCTAAAATAACAACTGAGCGCTTACTATGTGGCAGGCGCCTGTATGTGTCATTAGAGGGTTTAACCTTTACAAGTGGCTCTTGAAGTAGGGACGAGTATTTGCCCTATTTTTTAGGTGGGAGAGTTTAGCTCCAGAGAGGTCGAGTAACTTGCCCAGAATCACACAGCTGGTTCGTTGGGGATCCCGGGTTTTGGACCAGGGCAGTCCCAGCCGGTGCTCTAAAACTCTATGCTGCATTTTTTTTTTTTTTTTTTTTTCTGTGAGAGGGAGGAAGGGGGCACTTCCCTACTCTCCTAGGAAGTGAGAAAAGTGGCCGGAGGGTGGAGGGGGTGGGCCCGGCCGAGGCTCCTGCCAGTTAGGAGACTGCGAGGGCTTTCATCTCCGCGCCTCCTGCTGGGACCTCATTTACTCGCGTCTCTGCCTTAGGAAGTCTTTTAATCCCGGTTCAGGAAGGGCTGGTGGGGGCCGGGGTGGTTCCTTCAGAGCCCCAGAATCCAGGTCGGCAGCTCCCCGTCTCTGGGGGAAGCGGGAGACGCTGGCATCCTCGGCTTGGGGGTGCAGCCGGGGCTGTGTGAGGTCGGAGTTCCAACTCAGGGAGGAGAGAGCCCTTCTCTCTGTGAAAAGAGGGGTGTGTTTGTGTGGGGGGGGGGTTGTGCAGAGGCGTTGAAAACCATTTGGCTAAAGGACCCTTCTAGAAAGGCCTGTGAGAGTAAGGCAGGGTTGGGGTTTCTTTCACATCTCTCCCTCTCTCACAATGGAAAAAAAATTCTGCTCGGTTTGAAGCTGGCAGTTTCTGAATTAAAGGTGTAGCAGCCCTGGCGTCTGTGAGCCATGTCAGATTCTGGGGAACTCCTCACTTCTCCTTCTGAACCACTCCCTGCTCCTCGGTCTGGACAAGAAAGAGCAAAGACAAACTGATTTTTGTATTAATGGGAAAGAAAATACACCCCTTCCTCCCACTCCCTTACCCTGGATGGTGGTGCATTTCAGAGCAGACACAGATCGCGTTTGGGTTAGCTGCGGTTTTAAATTGTCCACATGTAGAGTCTGGGGAAGCAAGAATAATGGAAATTGATTGGAATCAACCATTTTTATTATTAAGAAACAGGAAAAAAAAAAAGCTGTCTCTACTTCCACATTGTCTGCTTGGCACTTTTAATTTGCTGAGTTCATCAGTTCTTTGTTTTTTTTTGGTTGACCAGTCGGTTCTGAGATGAGCTGGTTCCAACTTGGACGTCCTGGACCAATCGTGCCACCTGTCCTGGCCTCAGTTTCCCCACCTGTAAAACGAGGGAGGGGAATCTGGGCTTCCTTTCTGCCTTGTCCTTTTGGGTGTCCCCCCGCTGGTGCCAGACCCAGACTGATTGTGCAACCTGGCCAGCCGTATACCTTGTTTGGGAACTGCAGGAGGCCTCTCTTGTTTTACTCCGTCAGAAATGGCCCCTAAACAACCCATAGGCCTTTCAGTTTTGAAAACCCAGGGCTTGGAGCCTCAGGAACTGCTAATTACCGAGGCTTTCCACGGCGGCGGCGCTGGCGGCCTGCAGGTAGTGATTCTCTGTCTTCCCACTCTCTCCTCCCAGCCTTTATGCTGCTGAGGGATTGTTCCCGCTCGGGAGAATGCTCCGTGATCCTTCCCTGCTTTTAATTCCGTGTGGCACAGGCGAGTCTCCCAGGGTTGCCCTGGTCTCCTTACATCCCTCGTTTGAAGGTCCTGTCACCAGGAGAGACGAAGCCTTTGTGATAGACTGAGCCTTGTGGAAGATGCAGAAGAGCCGGGTCAAAGTTCCTGCCTTCAGGGAGGGGACATTCCAGGGAGTGGCAAAATGAGTGTTTATGAAAATGCAAGTAGGTCTTGCAGCCAGAGCTCTGGCCACTGGGCACTGGAGCTAGACTGCTTGAGGTCAAGTCCTTGGGCTATGTGACCTTAGGCAAGTGGCTTAACCTTTCTAAGCCTCACTTTCCTCATCTGTAAAGTGGGGGATGATAATAGATCTTATCTTACAGGGTTTTAAGAGGATAAGTGAGTTATATAAATATATATAAAGCACTTAGAACAGTGCCTGGCAGGGAGCAAGGCATATAAATATTAGGTATTATGATTTTATTTTATTTTATTTTTTGTGAGGAAGATCAGCCCTGAGCTAACATCCATCCCAATCCTCCTCTTTTTGCTGAGGAAGACTGGCCCTGGGCTAACGTCTGTGCCCATCTTCCTCCACTTTGTGTGGGACGCCGCCACAGCATGGCCTGACAAGCGGTGCTTCGGTGCGTGTCTGGGTTCTGAACCCGGGCTGCCAGCAGCGGAGCATGCACTTAACCACTACGCCACGGGGCCGGCCCCAGGTATTATGATTAATTATTATGTTATGTGATAATTAAACAAATAATACAGATGTTTAGGGTTAAAGGATTCCAGCATCCAGTGAGCAGGAGTAGTCAGGGAGGGCTGCCTGGAGGAAGTGAGATCTGAGTCAGCCCTGAAGGAGAATGGGGACTCTGAGTGAATTTCCTTTTGACCGTCTACACTCCGGAACCAGTGGTTTCGTTTGGTTCCGGGCTTGAGGCTCTGCGGTTCCTCTAGAATCTCCCTGTCTTTCCCCACCTCCTTCAGGAACTGGATTGCACCCCTTCCTCCATCTCCAAGAGGGACTGATGACTTTGGTGCTGTGTGTTGTGTGTGTTTAGAGTCACAGAGAGGCAAGGAGAGCCCTCTCGTGGACGTGCTCGATCTCTCTGGGGGGACCCCACAGAGGTTGTAGGGGAAAATGCCCTGGGTTTTGACTCCGGACCTTGGATCTCAGCATTTAGCAGCCCCGGCTGTGCCGGGTGCTGCCCATGTGCTCTTGGGCGGTGTTGATAATGATCGTGACAGTCATTATGTGGAGAAGCTGGCACTGATGCCTCATTTGCTGTTCTAAGCACTTTGCGTGTATCAATTCCTTTGATCTTTCTAGCACCCCTGTGAAGGGAGTGCATTGTTATCCCCATTGACAGATGAGGAAACTGAGGCCAAGACAGTTGAAGTAAGCTGCCCTAGGGCGTGTAGACAGCAGTGCCGGGATTTGATCCCAGGCTGCCGACCCCAGAACTCATGTCCCTAGCCGCTTTGCAGACTGCCTCTGGCTTATGAAGGGCTTGGTGCATGATTGATTAAGGCGGCAAAACTGGGATTCGAACCCAGGTCTGTGTGACCCTCACCCTCTGCCTGCACTTCCTCCGCTGACTTCCTCCTCTGACTCTTCTGCAAAACAGGCAGAACTGTAGAAGAATGGAAATCTCAGGCTGCTGGGTTCCTCCTCTGCCCTCCGTGTCTGCTCGTGGCCTGAGGGTTGAGTGTGGGGCTCAGGAGCCGGGCTGCTGGTGTTTAGATCCTGGCTTTACCCCCAACTGACTGTACACGGCCCTGGGCAGGTCACCAGCCTGCTCTGTGCCTCAGTTTCTCCATCTGTACAATGGGCATAGGATGGCACCTGTGTCATGGGGGTGTTGTGAAGCTTAAATGAACCTGTGGTTAAAGCTCTTAGAACTGTGCCAAGCACACAGTGGGTGCTCAGAATGCTGTGGTGGCTTTTTGGGGGTGTGCAGTAGTGGGGGTGCAGATAGGTTGTCTGTTTGGGGCTCAAAGTGTCCCCCCTTAAAGAGGAGGCCGAGTGAGCTATGGACCCATCTGCCTCTTGGTTGGATCGGTTTGGGGTCCCTGCCTGCAGGGGGAGAGACCTCAGGGGCAGGTGCCAAGGGGGGCCCCCTGATGGCTGTGCCAGCTGGGCAGTGGTGGGCAGAGAGGGGACCTGTGGAGGATGGGCAGAGAAACTGCTGGGTGGGGCCTGGTCGGCAGCTCCCCAGAGGGCTCCCCTTGGCTGAGGGCAGAGACCTGTCACTCCGGGACACCCAGGGCGTCTGCCCGACTCGTGGGGCCAGGGTCCCTGAGGATTGGGCCATGTGGGCAGAAAGCTCCCAGAATGCCTTCTGTGGTTCTGCTTTTTGAGGGTAGGAGCCCAAAGCTTTTCTTCTCAGTGGAGCTCTGCTTGCCAAAACAAGAAACTGTGGTTTTGTGTTGTCACTATTTTTTGTTTTTTTTGAAGATTCTGTACTCCTAGTCTGACATTAGGGAGCAGAGCCGGGCGTGGAGGGGGGATGGGGAGCGCGTTTTCAATTCTGCAGTCATTGGCACAGAATGATTGACGAGTGACTTGGGGGATTGTCATGAGGTTGTGTTGTGAAAAAGTAGATGCTAAGAAGTGTGTGTAACACAATTCCACTTTGGGAAGATAAACAGTAACCATAGCATACACACGCACATCGTGTGTATAACATTGCACAGCATTGCACGAGCTTGGGGAAGAGGATGGAAAGATGTGTATCTTGTGGAGAAAGGCAGGCAGGAAGATAAAAAAAGAAAAAAATGTGCTAAGAGATCCTGTTTGTAACCCTTTTTATATAAAAGTATGCATATTATGTGAAAATATTTTTTAAAACATGCTGACAGAAAGAATTTATCTTCAGCATGATTATTAGATTAATGCAACAGCAATAGTAATAATAATTTGCTAATATTTATATTGTGTTAAATGTTGGCATGCCCTGTGTAAAGCATACTCTGTGTATCAACTCAGAAGTTTCAACTATTACCACATTTCCCGTTTTACAAATGAGACAAAGGCACAGAGAGGCCAAGTCAGTTTCCCAAGATCACACAGCCTGACAGAGTTGGGATTCAAACCAGGTAGCCCACATTCTTTATCGCTACCCTGAGCTGCCCCAACACGACGCTGTTTGTGACCAAAATCACTGCCCTTGTGAGACTTCCGGGCTGCCCAAGTGGGCAAGAATTAAGCCTTAAGGTCCAAATTATCCTAAATGCCAGAGAGCCCGGACCGGGCCACTTTGTGTCAGGCTGAACATCATGAGGAAGTCGGTGGCAATCCTTTGATGATAAAAACCTAAGTGTCAGCAGGGGGTAGATGGGGCGCATCCTTTGTGTAGGGCAAACAGAGGCCCCAGGTACAGGTAAAACCAGAAAGAAGGTCACTGATTTTCTCAGCTTGCAGGTATTTATGGAGCACCTGCTGTGTACTCCAGGCAGTGTTCTAGGCCGGGAACATGCAGCCATCAGCAGGGCAGATGTGGTCCTTGTCCTCATGAGAAGGACGACCCAATGGAGATGCTAGAACCTGTGCATTTGAGAGAGGGTCACTTCGAATAAGCATCCTGGACACGCGTTCGCTGGTATTGCCGTGTTCGCCCTCCTGACTGTTTATCTGTCACTGTAGGAAGAGGTGGGTGGGGTTGGAGTCCCTGGCTTTTGGAGGCTTCAGGGCGCCTCTTTCTTAGAGAGTGTCCCCCTTTATCAAGCCGGCGAGCGGAAGACCTGTTGGACTTGGGGCCACTCCCTCACATCAAGAAACCCACATCCTCTTTGCTTCAGAGCCCTCCATGTCTCAAAGCTTTTGCAAGTTAGGTCTTTGAAGCGGGCTATGCCTGGCTGCAGAACTTGACCTCTCCGAGTTTTGTGATTTCTCCACTTTTTTCCAGCAGACACAGGCTCTCTGGCTGGAACCCAGGCGGGAGGTGGGTGATCAGGGTGGGCTGATCCTCAAACCAGCGTGCGGTGTCCCGCCGGCCTCGTTCCCCGGCATGAGGTCAGAGCTGATTCTAGCCCCAGAGTTTAGGATACAGAGAACTTGAGCGTAAGCTCGGGGTGTGTGAATCTCCTTATTTCACAGGGGAGACCCCAGGGCGACCCCCTGCAGAAGTTGTGGCCCCCAGAGGGAGGTGAGCTCTGGTCAAGGGTGGTGGCTCTGCAGCTGGTCAGGGTTCCATCCTGAGAGTTCTGGAGAGAGGGCTTGAGTGGCCCCCGTCCTTCTCTGGGGAGTTGTGTTTCAGCCTGGATCAAAGGTCCCTCTTACAGAGGTTCCGCAGGGGGCATTTCCAGCCCTAGCCGCTGGTCCTGGTGGGGGCTGTCCTGTGCATGGTAGGATCACTCCTTGTTGTGGGGGCTGTCCTGTGCATCGTAGGATGTTTACCAGCATCCTTGGCCTCTATCCGCTAGATATTGGAGCACCCCCTTCCTCCAGCCGGAACAATCCAAAAATGTCTCCAGACACTACCACATGTCCCCTGGGGGGCAGGTTAGCCCCTGGCTGAGAACCCCTGGGCTAAAACCTCCTTTGACCACCAGCTCTCTCTTAGCCACGTTAGGGCATTTACAGGCATAGGTAGAGGTGTATGGAATCGATGCGTGTGTGTGTGTGTGTGTGTGTGTGTGTGTGTGTGTGTGTGTGTTTACGTAAGTAGCATGATACGGTTGGTTCTGTTCACCCAGCAGTGTGTCTCTCGGGTCCATGGTTTAGAGCGTGGACTCTCGAGACAAACGGCCTGGGTTCGAACCCCAGCTCTGCCCCTGTGTGACCTTGGGTAAGTCCCTTTCCTCTTTGAGCCCTGGTTCCCCGTCTGCGGAGTGGAGTGATGGGAGCCTCTTGGGTTGCGGTGAGGAGGGGTGTGGTCGTCCGTGCGCCTGGCACAGCTGAGCGCGGAGACCAGGTCAGTCTCCCCCAGCCCCTGCCTCAGGCTCTCCTGTCCCTGAGAGGAAGCCCCCGGGGAGGAAGGGAAGCCCTCCAGCCTCCCAGCCCTGTGTGGATTCTTAAGTTTATTTTTATTTTCTCAGCTCCTTGAGGACCAGAAGGGGATCTGCTCGCCCCTCTTTTGTCTTGTGGTTGACGCTCAATCTGTGTGTTTACCTCCTGGTTCCTTCCCCGGGGCGGAACTGACAGACGATCCCTTGAATCTGGGCCAGGGGAGGCGAGACTGTTTCAGGCTGGCGGGACTGGAGCCACCACGGCTGGTGGAGGCAGGTGGCCGTCAGCCACCAGGATCTGGGGTCTGTACTTTCCCCCTTGCTGGGGTGGGTGGCTTCTGCAAGGAGCTGTTCTGAGGAGGAGCAAGGCCAGGGGCAGAGCGGGATGTGGGCAGTCAATGCTTTCATTCACAAATTCACTTACTCATTCAGTAAAAGGACATTAAGCACCTACTGTGTGCCAGACTCTGGGCTGGGTGCTGGCACGTGGCCAGAACAAGATGGACAAGGTCCCTGCCCTCATGGAATCTTCAGACAGTACAAAAAATGATCACTTGAGAAAGTGACAAGAGGTGTAACAATAATAACATAATCCACTGAGGCCCTACTGTGTGCCAGGTACTGTGCTAAGTGTATGGGTTATCTCTTTGAGCCCTTGCAGCAACCCTCTGAGGTTGATACCATCATTACACCTATTTTGCACATGGGGAAACTAAGGCCCAGAGAGGTTGAGTAACATGCCCAAGTCCACACAGTTGGGGAATGGATGCATCAAGAAGGAAATAAAATGGAGATATGTTGGCCATAGGGATGGGGGCATCTCTCAAGATAGAGTCGTCAAGGAAAGCCTCTCTGAGAAGGTGGCATCTGAGCTGAGTCCTGTGGCAGAGAAGGAGCCACTTGTGGAAAGAATCAAGAGAAATGTGTTCCAGGGCATGTGCAAAGGCCCTGAGGCAGGACCATGCTTGGCTTGTTTGAGGAACAGTAAGAGGCCAAGGTGGCTGGAGGGGAGATGAGGTTGGCCTGGGTAGCAGGGGCCAGGTGGCTTGGGCCTCATGCATGGTGCGCAGTTGGGGTTTTATTCTTAGTGGGGTGAGGATCCCCTGGAGCGTTTCAGCAGGGTGTGGCGTGGTCTAATTGATGATCTGAAAATCAGGACTGCACAGTGCGCTTCCCCACGTCTCCACAGCCACCTCCTGCCTCCAGCCTGGACCCCCATCCAGGAAGAAGGACCACACCTTCCCTCCCCCCGCAGATCCCCTGTCTTCTCCCCGGCTGCTGTGTGACCCGGGCCCGTTTCTGTCCCTGTTTGGGTCTCAGCCTCCCGGTGGGTACTGTGTCTGAGCTGACCACACCTAGAGAGGAGTGCGGGCCCCCGTTTGTGGCCAGGGTGTGGACAGGCGCTGGTGGCCGAGGTGGGAAGGACTCTTGATGTGAGATGGGTCCCAGCTCCCCGTGAGGGAGGAAGGCACCCTCTGTTTTCTCTTCAGGAAACTAATTTGCATGATCGAAAATCTGTCTGGTGGCGCCTTCGACCCCACCCTCCGCTCACAGCCATCATCACACTTCGTGCTGTTCGCTCTCACCTCCGCCCCGTGGGGGCCGTGTTTTTCAGACCAGCTTCCTAGGTGAGGAACGCTGAGGCGCAGAGGCTGCAGTGGCCTGCCCGAGGGTGCACGGTTGGGACATGGCCAGGACTGGGGCAGTCACCCCTGCTGTCACCCTGGCGTCCCACGTGCTGGTCCCCATACACGGCCAGAGGGACCCAGTTAGCACCTCAGTCAGTTCAGGCCACTGCCCAGCTCGAAGCCCTCCCGTGGCTCCACCTCCCTCAGAGTAGCAGCCGAGTCCTTAGAATGGCCTGGAAGGTCCTGCAGGATCTGCCCCTGTTGCGTCTCCGTCTCCTCTCCTATTATTCTTTTTCTCACACAGTTGTTTTTTTTTTTAATTGAGATGTGATTCACACACAGTAAACCTCACCCTCTCAGCATCCCATTCAGTGGTTTGAGTGTATGCACAGAGTTGTGCAATCATTACCGCTGTCTACTTCCAGAATCTTCCTCCCTCACGCCCCTCTAGCCGCACTGGCCCTCCTCACACCCCAGGCCTGCTCCTGCCTCGGGTCTTCTCACCTGTTCTGTCTGGAATGCTCCCCCCCGCCCCCGCCCGCATCCCTGTGGCTCACTCCTTCAGGCCCTCGCTCAGGGGTCATGTTCCCCATGAGGTCTTTTCTGCCCCTGCCACCATTCAGAATTGTACTCCACCCTACTCACCACTTCCTGTCTCCTTTTCCCTGCGTTATTTGTTATTCACTTGGTCTCTCCGGCACCAAGATCAATGCCTGGCACACAGTAGGTGCTCATTAAATGTTTGTTGAATGAAAAAAATGTTTCTCCTCTGTATACATGTTTTTGTTTTCCTACATAATGTGATCATCTTGATTTATATAATTGCTAAATATTTTCTTGCAGACTTTTGGGGACCTGGGACTGAGATAGTCTGATGTTCTCTGACGTAACCAAAGGTATATGGGGGCGTGTGGGCTGAGGGGATTCGGTGCTGGAGAATTTTCTGCAGTGTGTTGTCGTGCTCAGGCGCCTGGGGTCTGGCCTGTGTCTCTGCCCCTCAGTGGCTGTGTGACCCTGGTGCTTTCCCTATCTGGGCCTCGGTTTCTTCATCTATAAAATGGGTTGGCACACTTCGCCCAGTGCCTGGCACATGGTCAGGCTCCAGGCAATGGTAGTGGTTGTTTTTTTAAAACTATTTATTTGTTTTAGATTCTTAGTATTTCCCTACTTTTTGTACAAGGACAATTACAGGGTCTCATCTTGAAAAAACTGCCCCAGATCCTTCATGGGGCTTGAAGTAAGCAGCTGAACTCGTTCTGACCAAGTGGCCCCCTGCCCTGGACTCGGTCTCTGCACTCTGAAGGCAGCTGGGAGCAAGGGCGTCTCAGGGATGACTGTAATTTGGAGCTAGATGATATTACCCATCCCCTTCCCCAAGGAGCACACCCAAAGATGGAAAAAAAGAGGTCAACTTGTCAAGAATACACTAAGGCCCCTCCCACTGTGAAATCCCTCCACGGACCAGAAAGGGCACACAATCAGGTGCTCCCCACTCGCTGGGTAAGACCGTTATACGTCCTACTTCGTCTGCATCCTCACAATTGTGCACATGAAGAACTGAGGCCCAGAGAGGTGAGGTCACTTGCCTGAGGTCACACAGAGATGACATGTTAGTGCTCTATTGCCACGTAACAGATTACCACAAAGTTAGTGGTTTGAAGCAGCACTGTTGGTTATCTCGCAGTTTCTGTGGTCTCAAGTCCGGGCACGGTGTAACCGGCTTTTCAGCTCCGAGTCTTGCGAGCTGCAGTCAGGGTGTTGGCCAGGGCTGTGATCTCGTCTGAGGCTTGGGGGCTGCTGCTTAGGTTGTTGTTGGAATTCAGCTCCTTGCCGTTGTAGGGCTGACGTCCCCATTTTCTTGCTGGCTGTTGGCTTGCGATGGCTCTCACCTGCTAGAGGCTGCCCTCAGGTCCCAGTCATGTGGCCCTCTCAAGCATGGCCCCTTCTTCACAGCTGGCAGTTCTCGAGAATCCCTCTCCCTTTGGGAATGGCCCAGTTCACCCCCCAACCCCAGCCCCTTTTTTCCAGTCCCTTTTTAAGCGCTCACCTGATTAGGTCAGGCCCACTCCAAGTCAACTGATTTGGGACCTTAATTACATCTTTGAACTCCCCTCACTTTTGTGAAGTACCCTAATTTAATCACAGGAATGAACCCAGGCAAAGTCCCATCTACTTGAAAGGGTGTATACACAAGGAACAGGACTCGTGGGGCCCATCACAGGATTCTGCCTAACGTCGTGGTGGGTGGTGGATTTGAACTCAGGATTGTGTGATTCCAAAGCCCGTGTTCTTGACTGCTGTATGTTATTAACTCCCTCTCTAGGCCTGCCCAGGATGGCTCTGAGCGAGGTGGGGTGACTGGCTAGTGGAGTGAGTTGGGTTCGCTCTGAGCGAGGTGGGGTGACTGGCTAGTGGAGTGAGTTGGGTTCGCTCTGAGCGAGGTGGGGTGACTGGCTAGTGGAGTGAGTTGGGTTTGCTCTGAGCGAGGTGGGGTGACTGGCTAGTGGAGTGAGTTGGGTTCGCTCTGAGCAAGGTGGGGTGACTGGCTAGTGGAGTGAGTTGGGTTTGCTCTGAGCGAGGTGGGGTGACTGGCTAGTGGAGTGAGTTGGGTTCGCTCTGAGTGAGCTGGGGTGGGTGGGATATATGGGGGTGCACTTCCCTCCCTGACAGGTCCTGGTCTCTAACACAGACCCCAGCGTGTCTTGCAATGATTTGCTGATTGGGTGTTGAGGATGAGCCCAGAGCCTCTGTTCCTTTTGATCCCCCCACTCCACCTGGAGGTTTGGGCTCAGACCTAGCCACGGGGCAGATGCCCTCCTTTAGGAGACATTTGTGCCAGATGTTACCCTGTGGGTGGGGTGGGGAGTGAGGAAGCCATTCTGGTTGGTATTGATTTCCAAATATTGGGTCTTTTCCAGATAACTTATTATTTAGTGATTTCTAACTTAATTCTGCCATGCTCAGATAATATACTCTGTGGGTTTCCAGCCCTCTGAAATGTATTGAGACTTGCTTTATGACCCAGCATATGGTCTACATTAGTGACCATTCCATGTGCATTGGAAACAAATGTGTATTCTGCTGTCATTGAGTGGAGTGTTCTACTGATGTCATTTATTTTTTTATTTTTATCTTTTTTCCCCAAAGCCCCAGTAGATAGTTGTATGTCACAGCTGCACATCCTTCTAGTTGCTGTATGTGGGACGCGGCCTCAGCATGGCTGGACAAGCGGTGCGTTGGTGCATGCCCGGGATCCGAACCTGGGCCGCCAGCAGCAGAGCGTGCGCACTTAACCGCTAAGCCACGGCCCTACTGGTGTCGTTTGGATCAAGGTGGTTGACAGTGTTGTTCAGGTCTTCCATGTCCTTCTTGGCTTTTGGCCCACTTGGTCTGCCAGTCACTGAGAGGCAGCTGGGGAAGTCTCCACCTGTGAGTGTAGATCTCTGTATCTCTCCCTTGAGTTCTGTCAGTTTTACTTTGTGGATTTTAAAGTCCTTTTGCTGGAATATATGCGTTTATGATTATGTCTTCCTGATGAATTCATGTTTTATCATTATGAAATACTCCTCTCTATCCCAGATAATGTCCCTTGTCTTGAAATCTCTTTAGTCTGATATTAATACAGCCATGCCAGCTCTCTTATGCTTTCTGTTTTCCATCTTTTTCATTTTAGCCTCTTTGTGTCTTTATGTTTTGAGTGTGTCTCTTATAGGCATCGTATAGCTGGGTCTTGCTTTTTCATCCATTCTGACAGTCTCTGCCTTTTAATTAGACTATTTAGCTCATATACATTTAGTGTAATTATTGACAGGGTGGGTTTAGGTCGAGCATCTTGCCATTTCATTCTGGTTTGTTCAGTGAGGCAGTAACAATCATAAGGAGTCTCCTTCCTCTCCCATCTGCGCTGTACTGGAGGTAGGGGGGGGCAGAAAATCGAGGTTAATTGAATCCAAACTCCTTACTATGGCTTACAAGGTCTTATGTATCTGGGCTCTGCTCATTGTGCCAACCTCATCTCCCCTACATCTATTTTGCCCCAGTCCCACCAGCTTTCTTTCTGTTCTTGAACTGTACTAGGCTGCTTCCAGCACCTGAGCCTTTTCATTTGCTGTTCCTCTTGTCCACAAGGCCTTTACTGGGATTGGCATCAGGGCCCCCACCTTATCTTTGAGTGTCGCTTCCTCAGAGCGCCTTCTAGTTACGTTCTCTACATCACCACACCTGTTCTTCTTGGTACCTGTCGCTCCCTGAAATTAGCCTGTTTACTTCTTTACTGTCTGTGTCCCTCATTAGAATATGAGTCACATGAGGTCGGGGCCCTGGTCGGCTGTGCTCACGGATGGATCCCCAGTGCTTAGCACATAATGGGCGCTCTTAGTATCGGTCGAGGGAGTGAATGAGTGAGTGAAGGGGATTGGATGGGGCGCCCTCTGTGACAGGGGCCCTCCTGGTTCCTGCCGCTCTCTCAGTGAGTGGCTTTGGCTTTGGGGAGCGTGGACCCCAGCGTGGGGAGTGGCTGCAGACTGGCGTCCTTGCCTCCTGCCCTTACCACACCAGGAGGGCAGAGGGAGCTCTGTGTGGTCCCAGCTGCCAGCTGACGGCTGGCCAGGCTGTTGACTGGGTGGTTTTGGAGATTTATTTCCCCTTGATCACAAAGGTCATAAATACAGCGGGGGAGTGTGTGTCGGAAGCACATTCTCTTATGTCCATATGGCTACAGGCGCTCTCTCTTCTGGCACCAAGTATGGTAAATGTTTTCTGTATGTACCTGGCTGTATATTTTACACGTTTCTACATGCATAGAGGGGTCTAGACACCAAACCCCCATATGCTGTATTTATGGGTAATTTAAGACATTTTTTCAAAGTTAATTTTTTGGTAACTTTTTATTTTGGCATTTCATGAAATACAGAGCACATCCATATACCTTTTACCCAGATTCACCAGTTGTTAGCTGTGGCTACATTTGCGCCACCAATCCCCCCATCCTCTACTCCCCTGCCCCGCCATCTCCCCCCACCCCTGCACACGTACACTATTATTGTTACTTTGCTCCATTTGAGAGTAATTGCAGACATGATGCCCCTAAATAATTCAGCATGTATCTCCTAAGAACATGGATATTCTCTTATATAACCACAGTGCAATGAACAAAATCAGAAAATTTAACATTGGTACTAAATTGTTACAATCTACAATCTATGTTCAAGTTTCACGTATTTTCCCCAAAATGTCCTTTGTACCCCTCCATCCCCAGTCCAGGGTCCAATCCTGGATCACGCGTTGCATTTAGTTGTCCTGTCTTTTTGGTGATTTCGGCTGTCTGCGATTTTCCCCCTCATGCTGGTGGTAGAAACGCTCTGTTAAGATGCGGCTCTGTCATTGCTTGTCCCGGGCCACCACTTACCAGCTCTGTGACCGTGGGCAGTTGACTCCTGGGCCTCAGTTTACTTAGCTGTAAAATGGGGAAATCTGTGTTCCTACCCGGTAGGCTTGTTCTGCACATTGCACTGAGCGCCCCTGTGTGCCTGGCCCCGTTGTAGGTGCTGGAGACACAGCAGCTGCAGGGCAGGTGAGCATCTGGGCCCCTGGGGCTTCCGCTCTCGTGGCCGCCGAGGGGCGAGGATTCTGTGGAGTAAAGTGGTCAGTGCCGGGCACAGTGCTGGCTCCCAGGGGTGCCCGCCACACACTGGTCATGTTTGCTGCCGCTGTGCTCATAGTAGAACATTTGGAAAATAAAGACAAGTAGAAAGATCTCACCCTTCCAAACAGCCGTGAAACCTTTTGGTGCATTTCCTCCGTATCCTTTGCGTTTTGTTTTGTCCAAGGTGCGATCGCACTGCACACACAATTACAGCTTCTCCTCTTGTCCCTTCCGTGCGCTTCCTCGTGTTGCTACTGAGCGCTCTTTGTCACCCAACCTTTAATGGCTACATGACGAAACGTGGGGGCTGGGGATCCCCACTGTTCAAGCGGGATCCTGGCTACTTACTTACCTGTGTCTGCCTCAGTTTCCTCATTTCTGAAAATAGTGCCTCCTGCTTAGATTCATGGGGGCGTTAGATGAGTAAGATCTGTGAAGCTCTCAGAACAATGCCTGGCACAGAGTATGCGCTCCATATGTATTAGCTCTAATTTTAATAATTATTATAACAATATATAAAAATATCATACGAATACTGTTATTATAATTTAACCACTCTTCTTTTAGTGGGCATTTATTTACATGGCTTTTAGTTTTTCAGAGTTGCAGACTGTGTGCGTCTTTGTTCAAGCTGCCAGTTCTTTATCGATTTAGTAACCGAGAGCTGAAGAAACCTTGGTTTAGGACGTTTTTTTACTAACCCAAATAAATCATTGACAACTGGAGACCTAGAATCAGGTTGTCAGAGCATCATCTCATCCGTTTGTCTCGTTTTTCCAGAAGGGGAAACTGAGGCTCAGAGCTGTTGAGTGGCTTGGCCCGGGTTTGCCCAGTGAGTTTGTGGCTAAGCTGGAATTTGAAGGCGGGTTTCCTGGCTCCCGTCCCGTGGCTGTCCTGCTTTCGTTTGACCGGTGAGACACCCTGGAGCACAGAGAGGGGTTTAGTTCGTGTGCAGAGGAGTCAGGTGACTCCTGTGGGCCCAGAGAAAGCTTCACTCTCGGATTCTTTGACTTCAGTGACCATAAGTGGTGTGTATGTGTGCGTGTGTGTGTGTGCATGTGCGTGTGTGCATGTGCGTGTGTGTGTGTGCGCGTGTGTGCATGTCTGGCCCTTGCTGTGGGCTCAGGTCCTGTCCTAGCTGCTGAGGACACAGATGTGACCAAAGCAGAGCCTCTTACCATCATTCATGGCCCACGGGCCGTAGAACCATGGCTTCCAAACTGGGGGTCCCGTAAGTAGGTTTTTTCAGGCCTGTACAGCGTTTTAAAAATTTTTATTAGTTGCCAACATTGAAAAATCAAGAAATTTCATACAAAAATGTATATTTCTGGCTTCTTAAATAATCAGAAGCTCTATCCACACCCAGCTCACATCCCTCCAGGCAGTGCTCGGTTGGACCTGAATAGCAGTTCCTCCCTTTCAACAGGGCTTACAGCCTTCAGTTTGCCACAGTCTCCACTCTTCCCTAATATCCCTGACATTGAAACCAAACATTGATTGCCATTTATCATTGCACTTGCCCTGCTGTTTTTTTTCAATAGTAGAGTTAAGAGGATGATGGAATATTTCTTCTAACCCTTGTTTCTATCAGTTGGAAAACTGAAAGGCATACCAGGAAGGTCATATGTTTTAAGAAAAGTAGGACGCGGCAAGTTTCTCTTTGGAAGAAAGATGTGTTTAGTAAGCAAAAATGCACTTTCCTGTTAAAAGGATACGACTTTCACTGCTGTTATGAAGGACGCCCACCCGCCCCACCCCTTACCTGCCTGGCCCCTGTAGGCATTCGAGTTTGAGGTGTGTGTTCCAGTTTGTGGGTGGTCCTTTTGTTCTCTGAGGTGAGTAGGAGGGGAGAAGGTGGTTCTCCCTCAGAGAGGCTCCTTCTGTTACCCCGACTTCCACTTCCTGTGGCCTGTGGGCGGTCACTCTCTTTTCTCTTTTGCAACATCAGCTGTTGGACTGAGGTCCCCACATCCGTCTGTCGTGCTTCCTGAGTCTTGTCTGTGCTTGTGCTCCTTTGGGAGACCCTGGGGTGCAGACCCCAGAGAGGAAGCGGTGGGTTCTTACAGGGGTGTGAGGGTCCCTCCGCTGCTGCCTGGCGCCTCCTCTTGGACCGCAGGACCCTGACACCAGCCCAGTCGGGCTCGGCGGCGTCTTGCGCTTGTGCAGCCCAGCGGGGATCTCTCCCTTGCCTGTTTCCCCTGGATCTAGAAGGTTTTGAAATAATAATAACAACAACAATAACAATAGCACTGCTTTGCTGATGCACTCAGGAGGAGCTGGTTGTCGGGACTCTTTGGTTGCAGGTGACAGGAAACCCAGCTCAGACTGCCTTAGAGAAGACGGGGATTGCTTGGCTTGTGTGCGTGAAGCGTCTGCCTCATCTCATGCCGCCTGGTGTCCTGGGCGGGCTCTGATGAGCCGCCTTGGGTCGTGTGCCCATCCCTAGTCAGTCACTGAGACTCTGACCAGGTCTGGGGGAGGGGCCCGGCTGTGCCCCATGGCAGTGGGGGAGTGGTGGTTCCCGGGAGGAAGACCCTGGGGTGCTGGGACCGGAAGGGCAGGGGCCAGGCGGGAGCGCCTCTGTGCCTTTATGCTGGAGCCTCCACCCCAGATTGCAAGCCTTTGCCTTCTCCCAAGTCCTGGGTCCCAGGGGAACCCTGTTGTTACCTGGCCTGCCTGCACGGCCTCCTGGCTTTTCCCTTCCTACCTTCAAAGCTTTGCTCATATCCTGCCTCCTCGGGAGGCCTTCCCTGACTATTCCAGCTCTTTCCATGGATCTAATAATAACACCAGTGTCCACATGTGTGAGGTGTTGTCCTCAGTGGACGTGTCCCAGGCAGTGTAGCCTCCTAGAAACCTGATGGGGAAGATGTTCCTATGTTGCCTATTTTATAGAGGAGGAAACAGGCTCAGAAAGGTCCAGTCACCTGCCCAGGGTCATACAGTGTCCTTCTCTCTTATTAGAGACTCTGCTGTGTGCGTCGTGTCTTCTTTCAGGCCACACGGCCTGGATTTGAATCCAGAATCTGCTCCTTCTAGGCGTGTCACCTCAGGAAAATGACTTAACCTCTGTATCTGCAGGAAGAGTGTTCTCGGCACAGGGAACAGCAAGTGCAAAGGCCCTGAGGCGGGAGTATGTTTCAGGATCAGCCAGGGCAGAGTGGCTGGAGCAGAGTGAACCAGTAGGAGAGTGAATCAGAGGTGAAGTCAGGGAGGTAACAGTGGGAGTGGGGAGGCTGGTGGGCAGATTGTGCAGGGCCTGTGGGCCATTGTAAGGACTTTGTATTTTACTCTGGGTGAGACGGGAGCCCTTGCAGCTTTTGAGTGGAGGAGGGACAGAGTCTGACTTGGTTTTCACAGGATCCTTCCAGCTGCCAGTGGGGAATATGCTGTAGGGGGCAGGGTGGAGGCGGAGGGAGGAGGCTGCTGTGGTTGCCCAGGTGGAACAGCATGGCAGCTGGGGTCCAGGGTCTTCTGCAGGTGGTTAGAAGTTAGTTCATTGCCCCTCCTTTGTGCTCCTGTGTTATTTGTTAGCTGTGTGACCTCTGGTTCTGGCTTTATCTCCTTGAGCCTCAGTTTTCTCATCTGTAAAGTGGGGCTAATGATGTCACCGCTCTTATTGGGCTGTGGGGATGAATCACATGAGATGATGGGTGTAAAGTGCTTCCCGGGTGCCTGGCGCGTCGTGAGCACCCAGCAGATATGAAAGAACCTGTGAGTGCACGATGGGTAGCTTGGGGCTTCTCCAGCTCTGCCCGCCGGCTCCCCTGAGGTCAGCCCCGGAGCGGGAAGCATCCTGTTCTCCCCCCACTCCACCCTCCTTCTCCCCACACACAGAGAGTTGAATGAACAGAACCCAGAATGTTCTGGCAACAGTCGCTCCCTCTTTCCTAGTGACAAAGGCATCTTTGTTGTGCCCGGGTGTGAAATCCATTTCAGAAATGAGGATGGTGCCGGCTCCAGAGTCAGCTTGCGAGGACGGGGAGGGGCTTGGGAGGAAGGCATCTCAGGGCCCTGCTCCCCCACAGCCCTCTGCCCATTTGGGTCCAGAATGCTCTTGAACTGGTAGTATTTGGGGGATGAGAACAATGTGGAACCACGTTTCGGCTGAGTAACCACATCATTCAGCATCACGTTGCTTAGCATTACCGCTGTCTCTCACACACACACACACAAAGTGGTAATGCCCAGTGCCGGCGTGGCTGCTGGGAAACAGACAGGTCCATATGAGGCTGGTGGGAGTGTTAATGACTGCTCTCTTTTGGGGAAAATAGTCTGGCCCTGTCTTTAAAAATAAAAAACCACAATTCCCTCTGATTCGGTTCCTTTGGGAATCTCTCCTGTAGAACCAAGAGAAAAAGTATGTACAGATGTAAGTTACAAAGATGTTTACTCCAGTTTTGTTTCTAATATCCAAAGAGAGGAAATCGCGTGAGTATTCATTAGCAAAGTGTGACGGAAGATTGTTGTTCGTCCACGTGTTGCGATATCAGGTAGTTGTTGAAAAGAACAAGTTTGTCCTCTTCGCTTGACATGAAGGGCTGTACTTGCTGGTTTGTTAAGCAAGAAAGGTTAAGTTGCGAGTCAGATGTAGCATGCGATCCCAATTTTGTAAGAAAAATAACAGCAAGAAGACTCCCTTGGTGGGTATTACGAATGTCGAGAAAGGCACTGTAGGATGCACGCCAGGATATTAACGTTGGTGGCCTTGGGCTGAGAATGGGGAGGGGTGTAGAGAAAGATATTTCATATATCTTTGTATTTTCTTTTTTGCATTGCTTCACTAGTTATAATTGACACATTATTTTTCAAATTAAGATAAATTAACAGTTTAAAAAAAGACAGTTACTGGCTTCTCACCCACTGTGTGCAGACCTATATGTAATAGTGGGTCATATAAACCCTCCCATAGTCCTTTGAGAATCAGGATAGCGGGTGGTTGAGCAAGATTCTGAAACCAGGCCCCTTACGTTAAATCCGGGCCCCAGATTTGACAAATGGACAAAGATCTTTGCCCTCATGGAGCTGCCATCCTGGGCGGCTTAGAACCGTGCTGGAACAGCGGTTCTCAAACGAGGGTGGTTTTTGCCCCCCCGAGGACATTTGGCAATGTCCGCAGACATTTTTGGTTGTCGTAACTGGGGAGGCAGGATGCTACCGGCTTCCGGTGGGTGGAAGCCAGGGATGTCGCTAAGTATCCTGCAGTGCCTGGGCCAGCCCCCACACCATGGTCTGGCCCTAAGTGTCCGTAGGGCCGAGGTTGATAGGGCTAGATGGGCGTCTGGCACACAGTAGGAGCTGGACGAATATTAGCTGCTGTAACAAAATGACGACATAAAAGTTGCTGTATTTGCCACCCATCTCACAGGCAGAGAAACTGAGGCTTGGAGGGATATCATAAGCAAGGTGGGAGCAGGATGCCCCATCCTGGGGAGGGAGGTGGAGTTCTGGGCTGGGGCTGGCCCGCAAGTCCAGGAAGAGGGGAGACCCCGATGCCAGGAGACTCTGGGGACCCAGTCCTGAGTTTGGTGCTGGCTGCCAGTCCCGGCTCGCCAGCTTGGTGCCAGCACTGCCGTCTGCCGGTCCCTGCGAGGCTGCTGTCGTCTGCCAGTCACCACGACGCCTCGGGGCCAAGACGTGTTCTCAGCCCCCTCCCCATGTGTCAGGTCTTTTGTCACGTCCTCCGTGCTGGCAGCCACGGCAGGTGGAGTGGGGGGCGGTCTCCTTATTCCTGCTCATGTAAAACTGTTTGGCAGCAGCGCGTCATGTGTGCAGCCTGGGGCCTGGTTCGGGTGGCTCAGCCAGCTGAGGTGGCCTTCAGATCCCTTTGTGCCAGCCGCGTCCCTCTCTGAGCCTCGGTTTCTCAGCGGGGCGATGAGGGGTGCGGGGAGTGCTAAGTCCTGCCCTACTGACCTCTCAGCCTCTCGGGGGCAGGCGAGATGATGGATGCAGGACTCGTTTGTCCACAGCAAGCCATTCTAGTCACTGTTGCCCTTTGTCACCCCCTCCCCCAGCACACTGGGGAGACTGGGAGTAATGGGAGCCCAGTGGCAAGGAGATGGGGACCATTCCTTCTCTCTCCCTCCATCATTCTGTCATCATTCTGTGGTTGAGTTCATCTCGTTCAATCACTTGAAATGCCGTCCCTTTGTAACATTTCCCAAATTCATGTTTCCCGCCCTGACCTCTGCCCTGACCTCCAGGCATCTGTATCCAGATGCCTTCCAGACGACTCGACTTGGGTGTCTAGGGGCATCTCAAACTCTCGCGGCCCCCTCCCATCTAGTTCACGGCCCCGCCATCCTTCCACTTGCTCAGGCACATCCCCGAGCCATCTCTATTCTGCTTCTCCTCCTGTGTCTTCCCTCCAGACTCTCAGGAAATCCTGTTGGCTCCACCTCAGCAGTGGCCAGAATCTGGCCAGCCCTCACCCTTCCTCGGCTCCCACCATGGTCTCAGCCACCATTGTCTCCTGCTGGGACTCTGGCAGGTGCCTCCTCCCTGGTCTCTTGCTTCTCAACTTGACCCCCAGCAGGTGGGTTCCCCACACATGTCCTGTGTAAGTCAGATCACATTCCTCCTCTGCTCAGAACCCTCCCGTGGCTCCCACCTCACTCAGTGTAAAGGCCAAGGCTCTGATGACGACCTAGAAGGCCCTTCAGTATCTGGTCCACCTCTCTGACCTCGTCTCCAAACATACCCAACACATTCCTGCCTCAGGGCCTTTGCACTTGCTGTCTGCCTGTCTAGAACACTCTGCAGGTATCCATGTGGTTTTCTACCTCTTCAGGTCTCTGCTCAGATATCTTGCTTTGTCAGTGTAGCCTTCCTGACCTCACATCTCAAAACTGCGCCTACTCCCATGCTCCTCTCCTTCTCCACTGCACTCACATTTTACTCACTTGTTTAGTTATTGTCTACTCTCCCTGCATTAGAAGTTAAGCTCCTGAAGGGCAGGGATTTTCATCTCCTGTTCCCTGCTGCTCCCAGATATGGGACAGTCCCTGGCACGTAGTGGTGCTCGGGAAATGTTTGTAGAGTGAGGGAAGGAAGAGCCGTCCATTCACTGTCACAGATCTCTTGAGATTATATTATATATCAGGCCACCTTCTAGATGTCAGGGACACAGCCAAATCAAACAATGGCATGTGTCCTCAGGGAGCTCCCGTCCCAGGGAGAGAATGGATGCACAAATAATGACATTTATGGGGTGGTATAAATGCTTTAAGAGATTTATCAGTCAGGACTTGGTTGTAAATGACAGAAACCCCAACTCAGGGTCTTAAGCAGAAAAAAAAAAAGGCTTTTGTGGGCTCACTTGACTCAGGAGTAATGGCTTCAGACATGGCTGGATCCAGGTGCTCGCTGGCCTGACCCTTAGGACATGTACCCATCCATGAACCAAGCATTGCCCATTTGGGGGCCCAGAACTCTGACTGGCCAGGCCTGGGTCACACGTTCATCCCTCTTGTTGGAGGTGAGGCGTCGGCTCCTCCCAGGCACACGCACCAGGAGCAGAAGTCAGGGTTGCCTTTCAGGAGGTCCCATCTCCACGAGCTGCAGAAAGGGTGGGTTTCACGTGGATTCTAAGTGGTTTTCGGGGTGTGTGGCCCTGTCTGCTGCAGGCAGTTGGGAGGCAGAGTGGGGTGCTGGGTTTGTGGTGTCAGGTGGCCCCCGCCTCTCCCCACACGGCTCCCTTGCCCCCTCACCCCGCGCTTTATAAATACCCTCGGCTCCCTGCCTCTCCGCCGTCCTCCCCTCCCTGTATCACAAAGGGACTCCAGATGGTGCGGCTCTCGGGGAGTCTGCCACGCAAATCTGTTGGGTTCAGATCCCCCTCCTCCCCACCCCCCACATATGCTGGCTCTGGGCTTCTCGGGTCCTGTTTCGGGCCTGAGGGAGGAAGGGTGCTCAGGGAATCCGGATGGGCCTCACCTCAGTTTCTGGCCCCTGGTGCTGGGAGCCACGTTTTACATCGGCCTGCGCTAGGCCTTTCGGTCCCAGGAACACCCTGAACCGGACATGCCTGCTATCGTCTGCTCATCCTGGGGTCTCAGCCAGGGTATCTCCAATTTTACTATGCACACGGACTGCCCGGGGGTCTAATAAAAATGCAGGCTCTGGACCAGCCTGTCTGGGGTGGGGCCTGAGATGCTGCATTTCTGAGACGCTCCCAGGAGGTGCGATGTCCGTGCTGCTGGTCTGGGGACCACGCTCTGAGTCGCGAGGGTCTCGCGCGCTTTCTCGGGAGAGCTCTCCTTGGCTCCCCGCTCCCACTCCTCAGCCGGCCGGGGTCAGACCCCTCATTACAGGCTCTCAGACCTGCCTGTCTTCTCCCAGAGCTCTTGTCACGAAGGGAGTGGGTGACTTGCACACCATGCTAGACGTCTTTTAAGCTTCAGAAATCTTGCTGTCTGCCGTCCTCGTGCCGTCAGCAGATGTGGACTAAGGTCCTCCTATCTGCAGACGCTGGACAGCGGCAGTGAACAAAACAGACGAAACCCCTGCTCTCGCAGGTCTGAGATGGACAGTAAATAAGAAAAATCCTGTGGGTGACAAATGCTACTTTGAATGTGATAATATGGGGATACGAATTGGAGAGTGTTGGGGCTGTTTGGATTTGGTGAGGAGCTGTTGGCCTGTCTGATGAGGTAGGTGACTTTGAACTGGGACCTGGACCGAGAAGCCACCCATGGGAAGAAAGGCAGGAGGAACTGTGTTCCAGGCAGAGGGAACAGCCCGTGCAAAGGCCCTGAGGCAGGGGTGAGCTTGGCCATTTTCAGGATCAGCAGGGAGGATGGCGTGGCTGGGATGGAGTGAGTGAGGGGAGAGTGGATGGGAGCGGAGGTCCGAGCAGTGTTGTGGGAGCTGCATCACAGAGGGCCAAGGCGAGGGGCTGGGCTTCTAGGGTAAGGCCAGGGAGTCACAGTGAATGGCTTATCTTTTAGAAGAACCCTCTGACTGCTGTGAAGAATGGGGTATGTATGGGGTGGGGGGGAGGGGAGAGGAGTGTCTGGGTTCAGGATATGGGCTGGTTTCTGAGCAAAAAGCCCGTTTCCATGGAGCTGAAGCCGTAGCCTTGGCTCTCACCCACTGCAGGACCACACTTTGGCCAGACGGCTTCCATTAAAGGATGGTGCTGCGAGCCCCCTGGGGGCTGCTGCGTGGTGGGTCTGGACTTGCTTCTGAGAAGGTGGCTGATGCTGGGTGGGCGGGCGGGGGGTCTCGTCTCCTCAGAGCTTGTCAGCGAGTGGGAGAGTCCTACCGGCCGGTTCTGGCTGCTCGCAGTTAGACCCTTGACGTCATCTGTCTGGACGGGCCAGAGACTTGCTGGAAGAGGGCGTGTTCGTCCCCTGCTTACACGGTCTCCATAGATGACCCCGCGGCCTGGGATCTCCATAGGTACGGCTGCCAGTACGCTCCCACCAGTGATGATGGCCGCTGATCCTCAAGGAGTGTCTCCTCTGCAGGAGCGGGGCCGTGCTCTGAGCCCTGGAGATGCGTGGTCTCCGGGGTTGCTCGCCGTGATCCTGTGAGGGAGCACTCTTCCTATCCCCTCGTTACAGATGTGATGGCAGGGTCCAGAGGAGCGCAGGGACTTGCCCGAAGGCCACCCCGTTAGCAAGTGGCAGATTGAAGCTCACGTGTTTTTAGAAATCCCGGAATTCTTTGCATCCACAGCAGTTGGTCGTGTGTCGTGTGTGTTACAGGCGTGGATTTCCTAAAGGTCCGTCTTCTCGGGGCCCCCTCCAAGAGCCGCAGGGCGTGGAGAGCTGTGCCACCTTGGCCGTGTGAGCGCCTGTGCTCCCTCGACTCGGGCTGACCGCGGGCAAGTTCTGCAGCCTCCCTGGTCCTCAGTGTCCTCATCTGTGACATGGGGCGGGGTGGGGGAGAACGAAGCCCCTCCCTTGCAGGGCTGTGTGTGAGGATGTGTCGGAGAACGGGCTTCAGGGGTTTGCAGGAGGCTGGCACACAAGTGCTCAGTGGCTGTAGCTGCTGGTCCATTACTGTTGCTGTTATCTTTATTCTTGTTGACGCGTAGAGTGGTGAATAGAGTCACCAGCTGCCCTGATTTTAAAACTAAAAGTTCCGATTCCGGGGAACCCCTCAGTCCTAGGTAAACCGGGGTTGTCGGTCACCCGACTGATAAAAGTCCTTATGAGTAAGTTTAGGCCCTGGTGTCAGCTAAGCCTAGGTTACAATCCAGCTCTGCCACTTCCCGCTGTGTGACCTGGAGCAGGTTACTTAGCCTCTCTGTGCCTCAGTTTCCCCACCTGCAAAATGGAGAGTGACTGCAGTACCTACTTCAGAGGGTTTTTGTGAGGTTTAAATGAGATCTTGAGTATCAACGGTTTGGTGAAATAGTTGTATTCAAATTGTCTGGGGTGGGGGCGCAAGTGACCTGGAGAGACGCTGAGGCTGTTGTGAAGGCGGGGCCTGGGGCCTTGAAGGTGCTCCCCTCCCCCACAGCTCGCTCCGTCCTCCACCACATCAAAGCCCCCCCAGGCCCCCTTTGTGGCGGGGTGGGGTCTGCTGGTCCCGGTTGCAGAGGCAGATTAGATCCTATCTGGATGGTTGGTGGTGCCCAGCGGCAGGCGGGGGCTCAGGGCCCTTGACCCGCAGCTGCCGCCCCTCCACGCAGCCCGGAGCGCTGACTGATGCTCGCTGGTTCTGTCGGGAGTGGACGCAGACAGGCTGGTCAGCCTCTCTGTGCCTCGTTTTCCTCTGCTCTCAGTGGGGCTGCTTGAGTCTCCCCACGGGGTGCACGGGAGGCCCCTCCAGTCTTGGGCCGTATTAACAAAATGCATGTAGGACAAAGCCGGTCCCCAGATGGTGGCGTTTGAAATATTTTACTTTGAAGCAGCTGACGCTCTTAATGCACACAGGCTCCAGGGCAGGGCGGCTCTGCTGCTCAGGGAAGGGCTGCGGGGTTTACAGAAGTCGCCCTTTATCCTTAGGGTGCTGCAGACAGCGTGCTCAGGGGGCTGCGGCTTCAGAGGCGCCTTCCTCTTTCAGTCCTGTGTGTCCTTGAGGGGGCCTCTCTCACTTGCTGGTTGTCAAGGGCCTCCGTGCAGCGAGCCCCTGCCGCCCCAGTCCAGCATGCACGGGGGCTTGAGAATTAAATGGAAGAGCATATGTGGGCACTCAAGAAACGGTAGCTGCTGTTTCTTTTAAATGGGAATTAAAATTTTATTTATTTGTGTTTGCAGATTTGAGTCAGGGTCTTGCACAGATCTGAAAAGATTCCGATTTATTCCCAGTGGGAGGACCAGAGATGCGGCTCTCCACGGTCGAGTGCAGTCGGGTGATAGTAACTACAGGAGGTCACTCCTCCCGAGCACCTCTGCGTGCCAGAGCCCCTAGGTCCTCGCTCTCCTCCGCGGGTGCCCCAGGGACCGGCGCATCAGCGTGGCACACTGAGGCACAGAGAGGCTCCATAAGCTGCCCAGGCTCCGCGGCTAGCAGAGTTTGTGAGACAGTCTATGAGAGAGGCCGATCAGGATTCGAACCCTGGCCGCCTGGCCCGGAGCCCTGCTCTGGACCCTCACGTCGCTCGGACAGGGAGAGGGTGCTTCTGGTGGGGGTGGAGGAGTGGGGGTGGGTTGGCGTGGGGAGGGGCCTCTGTGGCGCCCCGATGGAGTTGGACCTTCGGAGAGGAGGAGGCCTCTTCCAGCTCAGTCCCCAGAAGGCCCCTTCACTTGCCCGTCCCGGCCCGGCACCTGGGCCAGGCCCCCGCCTCTCTCTCTGCTCCAGCTTCGGGAGCTGTACAGGAACCACGAAGTGGCAGACCCCTCGTACTGCCGGGAGACCGCTTCAAAGCAGGGAGACCTCAGCTGGTCTGGTTAGGAGCCCAGGAGCTGGTCAATAGCAACTGGTTAGTAGCACCTGCTACTCTGACAGAGTGGGGGCCGGCTCTTGAGTTAGATGTCATTAAAGAAGAATAGGGACAGTCTTTCCCTATTAACCACGTCTCCAGTCTTCATTGGGCACCCCTGTGTGCCAGGTGCTGTACTGAGGGCTGGGGACACAGCAGGGGACAGAACACACGAAAACCCCTGTCCTGGTGGAGCTGGTGTTCTCCCGGGGGCGACAGAGAGAAGCACGCAGTGATGCGATGAGAGGACCGTGTCAGCGCTGGGTACCTGCCAGGGTGGAAGCAAGGGTGGGGGGGGTGTGATGAAGAGGGACGGGGAGGGGAGGAGGTTGTGCGGTGGTTGGGTGCTCGGAAGGCCTGGTCTGGGAGCCAGGGGGTGGCCGTTTGGGGGGGAGAGTTGCAGGGGGAGGAAACCGTCAGTGCGGCGGCTGAGGGGGGAGAGAGGACTTGGCGAGTGTGAAAGTGTGAAGTCGGCAGGTGCTGCAGTGGAGGGAGGGAAGGCGATGAGGTGGGGACGGTACTGGCTCGTGGTGCAGGGCCTGGAGGGTGGAGGTGAGGAGCGGGGACTTCCTCCTTGTGCAGCGGGCAGCCGTGCAGGGCTGGGAGCAGGGCAAGAACGGTGGTCTGATGTGTGTTTTCAAAGGGGCTACTCAGGTCAGAGTGTGGAGGCTGGACTCCAGGAGCAGCAAGGCCAGGTGGCTATTGGTTAGGCAGTGGCGGGCGAAGGATGGTGGCGGCTTGGACCAGGAGGTGGCACGGAGAGAAGATGACAGATTTAGAACGGTGATGCAGCTGGCTCAGACTTGAATTGGTTGTGGAGGGCTGTGGGACGTGTGGCTTTTCAGTGGAGGGGGTGTTACACCTTGACTGGTGTAACCTGGAGGGCTTCCTGGAGGAGGTGGAGATGGGCTTGGGGACATTCCTGTGGTAGGAATCCCACAAGCGAGGGCAAAAGTGAGTTCATGAGACAGGCAGGAGATTGGCTTTTGTGACCTCTTTCCAACCTTTAAAGGTCCCCAGAGGAGCTCAGAGTTGTCCCTGGGGTTTTGAAACTAGAGAAGAGGTTAAGGGTCAAAGATTTTGTTCCCACTCCCTTGAGTGGGGGCCAAGAAGACAGCTTAGGGAAAGTCAGGACCTCCAGGGGGAGGAGTTTGGAGGCTCTTAGCACCAGCCCTGGCTGGACGGCAGGCCTGTCCGACCCTCCCTGGGCCTCAGTTTCCTCAGGATCAAGTGGGGCTACAGCGAGGTGCAGAGTGGACGTGCCAGTGGCTTGGCCAGTCAGAACAGAGGGGGCCATTCCAGGCCCGACGCCCCTGTGCCAGGGCCCAGAGCAGCTTGGTTTGCAAGGCGGCGCTTTCTGGGTGAGAACAGAGTTGTTTGAGGAAGGTGGCGAGGGGGGCCGTAGGGGGGCTCTTTCTCTTTTCTCTCTGGGGAGACCATTGAGAAGGAGCGGGCACACGGAGGGCCCGTGAACAGAGACAGCGCTGTGGGCCTCTGTTTTGGGGGGTGGGGAGGGGAGGGGAGCGGGAGCTAGGTCAGCTGTATGGGCCACTTAATACCCATGAACTTGCAATTAAATGCGGAAGTGAGAGACAAGGGGGTGGTAAAAGGGGGTATTGTTCCCAGCTCCCGGGAGAGGTGGCGGCTGGAGCCCCGGGAAATGGCCAGCCTCCAACGTGAATGGGCTGCAGTGTCCTGGGGGGGCTGGGGGGAGCAGGGGGCGTCATTTGGCCCTTTATCCTGCTCTGCTGGACCCAGCCACAAAGGCCAGCTTGATTCCCATTTCTTCTCTGAGGGGGGAGAAGGGGGGACTCCAACCCCAGCTTGGCCCCCTCCCAGGACCCCAAGCAAAGAGCTCCTTCTGGGAATGGGGAGGATGATAGAATTTGGGGGCTCTCTAGAAATCTCCCTGTCACCATGATCAAACCTTTTTTTTCCTGAAAAACTTTTGATTTTTTTAGGCATATCTTGCATGCAAAATGCACAATGTTAAGTGTATGGCATGATGAGTTTTTACATATGATTTATCTGTGTAACCAACCCTCACCCACATCAGATAGGAGATACTGCCAGCACCTCAGAGGGTGTTCCCTCCCAGTCAGTACCCCCAAAGTAACCACCATTCTGATTTCTATCTTCAAAGATTAGTTTTGCCTGTTTTTGAACTTTACGTAAAATGGAATATGCTCTTTTGTCTTTTAAATTAATTTTTAAAATATTGTAACTCAAATACATGTATGCAATTATATATATGTATATATAAAAACTTTTTATATTATATGTATACTATGTATTATTTTATATATATATTATATGTAATCATTCCCATGGTTCAGAATAAAAAGGTGTAAATAACGCAGAGTGAAAACTCAGCCTCCCAAAACTGTGGAGACAGTAAAGAGATCAGTTGTTGCTGGGGTTGGGGGGCCGGGGAGGAAAGGAGAAGATGGAGTACAGAGGAATTGTTAGGCAGTGAAACTACTCCGTATGAGAGCATAATGATGGATGTGTGTCATTATGCATTTGTCCAAACCCGTAGAACGCACACCACCGAGAGTGAGCCCTGATGTGAACTGTGGCCTCTGGGTGATAATGATGTGTCAACGCAGGTTCATGGGTTCTAGCAAGTGTACTGTGGTGGGGGATGCTGATAATGGAGGAGGCTGTGCACGTGTGGGGGCAGGGGGTATGGGGGACGTTTCTGTACCTTCTGCTCAATTTTGCTGTGAACTTAAAATTGCTCCAAAGAAATTGTCTTAGAAAGAAGTCAGCCTCCCGGCTGCCTCCCCAAAGCCAGCTGCTAGCCCTGGTTTCATGTGGGCCCTTCAGATAGTCTGGACATGCCCCTTTTGTCACACAAGTGGTGTGGCTCATTGTCCTCGCATTTCCGCGCTTGCCTTGTCCCCCTTTGCACCGAATGTCATGGAGGTTGTTTCATGATAGTACGTAGAATTCCACTGGAGCGATGTACTGTGTGTGTTTTCTTAAGCTAGTCCCCTCTTGACAGACACTGAGGTCGTTCCCATCTTTCGCCATCACAGATGACGTACGACAGACACAGGTCACTTCATACTTGTGGGTTTACACGTTTCTAGGAATGGAATGTCTGGGTTAAAGGGTAAATACATTTGTGATTTTTCATTCATCTTTAATTACAGGACAGATATGAATGCAATCTCCTTGTAGACAATTAACCATTATAGATGTGGTAACCCTTTCCTTCCTGTTCCTGGTTGCCCCCACCTCCAGTTTCTCTTGTCACTAGTCTGCTGTGCAGCCTTCCGGATCTTTCCTTGTGTGTTCATGTCATTGACATACCTAAGTATGAACCTGTGGAAATGACAGGGTGTGCTTTTAAGTGTGTGCGTTTGTTTAAATAAAAGGCATCAGATCGAGACAGCAGAGCAGAGGGTTAAAGCTGGAGACTCTGGGGCCGAGCTCCTGGGTTTGAGTCCTAGCTCGGTCCCTTCCCTGCTCTCGGAGGGTAAACTGCCGTCATCACCCGGCATGCTGCAGCCGACTTTCTTCCCTGAATATTGATGTCTGTTGATCTTTTTATGTTGTTTTGCACAGTTCCAGCTCATTCCTTCTAACTTCTGCCTGCTCTTTTGCGGGACGATTATACTGGAGTTTATATATCTGTTCCCCTCTTGATGGACATCTAGGTGGTTCCTTTTCTTCTGTATTAGGATTTCTCAACTTCAGCACTGTTGACACTTTGGGTTGCATAATTCTTTGATGTGGGGGCTGTCCTGTGCATGTAGGGTGCTTAGCAGCATCCCTGGCCTCTGCCTGCTAGATGCCAGTAGCACCTCTGTCCCCAGTTGTGACACCCCAGAATGTCTCTAGACATTGCCCTACGTAGTGCTGAGAAGTCCACAGGGAGCACCCTTTCTCCAGGCCTCTCTGTGCACGTGGGCAAGGTTGTCATTACTGTATTCCCATTCCACAGATAAGGAAATAGAGTCCCAGAGAGGTTGAGTCATTTGCTTGAGGTCACACAGTGAGTACATGGCAGAACCAGGATTTCAGCTCATGCTTCTTCCCATTTTTGGGGCACCCACCGAGTGCCAGGCACAGTTCTAGGCTGAGCTGGGTGTTTGCGGGTGACAGAACAGACCCAAGCCCCTGCCCACATAGATCTAGCATTCTCGTGGGAGTGACAGCCAGTCATCCAGCCCTCCAGTCGATACGTGACGCATGAGGTGGTGGTTGGTGGGTGAGGGAAAGGAGATGGGGAATCACAGTGACAATGCCACCTGACGTTTGATGATGTTTTACAATAATAACTGATGTGTAGTGAGGGTTTCAGTGCGTCAGTTACTATCATAAAGAGTTTCACATGATTAACTCATTGCATCTCCACAAAAAACCCTATGAGATACCATTCATGTTATTCCCACAGTGAGGTGGGGAAACCGAGGCGTGGAGGGGTGAAGTCCTTTGCTAGGAAGTGGCAGAGCTGGTACTCTGCAGACGCGCCCTCAGGCCAGCTCTAGGACCCGCTTCCTGGGTGGTCGTGAGGGTCACCTGGGCTAAGAGAGCGAGACTCAAGAGTGTGGTTTGCGTGGAGATACGGACGGAACCTGAAAGGAAACGTTTCAACTTTTATAGCAGTTGGCAGAGTGATTTTTATACCGGTTTCGTCCAATACTAAAAAAATTAGGCTTGTAGTCTTTTTACTTTATTTTTCTAATAATTCATTTTTATTGCATTTTACAAAAGCATTAGTCTGAAATGGCTTGGAAATTAAAGAAAAAATAGTTCTTCCCTGCAGAGTTGGAGGAATGCTGCATTAGGATGGGGACGGTGCTGAGAACAGACTCTGGCCCGTAGTGAGTCCTCAGTAAATGTGAGCTTTATTATTAATCTCTAATTCTGACATTTGGTTCTCTCCATACAAGCTCCTTGCCCCTAGGAGTGAGGACAAGCTGAGGGATCTTCTCTCCATTTAATGGATGAAAAATTGAGGCCCAGGCAGGTTAGATACTTAGGGTTGGCTGGCAGAGTCTGGAAGCTTGTGGGGCCTTCTCTTTGCTGACCCTGCCAGAGCTGTGATTTTCACTCTCCCCCTCCAGCTGGGCAGCTGGATAGGCCCTGACCTGCAGGCCTCCCTGTGGAGACACGGTTGGCCGACTGCCTGGAGCCCTGGTTAAGTAGGTCCTAGGGAGAGTCTGGGTTTCCCTGGGGGCTTAGGCAGCCGGGGCCCCTCTTGGAGAACCGTCAGGGCCTCTCATCAGCCCCTCTCTTTGTGTCCGTAGCCATGGCAACCTGGCCGGACGCTTGGCACTCCCAGGCCCAGCCCCCAGCCTGGCCAACAGGCTTCCTTCTTCGCAGAGGCTGCCCTGGCAGGCTCCTGCCCAGCTGGGGAAGCCGCCCCCACCTCCCACTGATGGGGACTCCTGAAGCTGCCCTGCCGTGTGGGAAGGACCCCAAACGAAGGCCCCTGCTGGGTCTCTTCTCTGCTTCCCGGCCTCTGTGCCTCTGGCGTGGAGCGCTCTTGTTTTCTTTCTTCCCGTTTGCTTTCTCTCCCGGGCTCTGCCTCCAGCCTCCTTCTGGGGCTTGCTGTCAGCCTGGGTCTGTCCCTTCCCTGCTCTGCTCTGCTCTTTTGTCTTAATGTCCGTTTGTGCCTCTGTTTCTCTCCCTCTCTGTCTGTCTGCTCGTGCATCATTTGCACGGCCCTGCGTCTGAGAATGGGGCTGGTTGGAGCACCTACTGCAGGGCATCACTGAGGACCCTTCCACGTCCAGAGAAGGACCACACTTGATAGGGGCTTGTTTGCAGAAAAGCGGCAGCCCCAGCCCCCACCAGCCCAGTGAGATCCTGCTGCCCCAGGTGGGAGTGAGCGGGTCTTCCCATCCCGTGAGCTACGGGCTCCTCTTGTCCAATGGGGACTCCTCCTGGTGAGAGAGGGGTAGCAAGGCTGAGCCGCCTTGCTCTGACATCTGAGCCGGCCACCTGAAGGGCTTGGACCTGGAAAACCCAGAATGTTTTCTTCCCATGCACCTGGGAGAGGGCCGGTTCCCGCTGTGGTTCGTTAAAGTCGTCGTTTATTAATGGCCACGGCTGTCCCTGTAGCTGTGAGCAAATAGCGCTTCACTGCAGTGCCCTAGACTGGTGGGATCCTTGAGGGTCTTAGATGGATCCAGATAAGTCATCCCCGTCTGGCCTTCCACTGGAGCCCAGAGAGAGGCACTGATCTGCCTGGGTGAGGTTTGCAAACCCAGAGGCCGAGGCCCTGACAGGTGCAACGGCCAGGTGTAAGAGAATCCTGTCACCTCCCCATCTGTCTTGTTTCCCCATTGTCAGCATCAGCGTGGACACAGAGAAACATTTCTCTATCTTTGATCTTTCTGTCCCTCAATTTTTTCATCTGTAAGATGGAGATAAGAATATCTGTCTCATAGATGTTTCTTTAGAAAAAAATTTTATTAAAAATTGAGAATTCACGTACCATAAAATTCACCCTGTTAAATGTCCCCCAGTGGCTTTTAGTATATTCTCAAGTTGTGCACCATCCCTGCTTTCTAATTCCAGAACATTTTAGTCACTCCAAAGAGAAACCCCAAACCCATTAGCGCTCTCTCCATCCTTGCCCTCCCCGCACCCTGGCAACACCAGTCTACTTTGTCTCTCTAATGTGGACATTTCATGTAAATGGGATCATATAATCTGTGGCCTTTTGTGTCTGGCTTCTTTCACTTCGCATCACGTTTTTAAGGTTCATCCATGTTGTAGCATGTGTTGGAATTTCATTCCTTTTTATGGCTGAGTAATATTCCACTGCCTGGATCTATCACCTTTGTCTATCCATTCATCCGTTGGTGGACGTTTGGGTTGGTTCCACTGTTTGGCTGTGATGACTGATGCTGCTGTGACAATAGTGTACAGGTTTTTATATGGACTAGATTTTAATTTCTCTTGAATGTACACCTGGGAGTGGTCTTGTCCGTAAATGTACAGCTCTAAGGATGGTGCCAGGCAGTAGCAGATACTAGGCGTGTGCTAGCTCTTACCATTACAGAACACCTCAGGCCTTTGGCCTTGGTGTTGCCATTCGGCAACGCTATTTACACTTACCGCGTGCTCACTGGGTGCCAGGCAGCAGTCCTTTGGGGTGGCTTCCCTTACAGATGAGGAGACTGAGGCCCGGAAGCATTAATTTGCCTGAGATCACACAAGGAGGACATGGCAGAGCTCAGACACGGGCGGGCCCTGGCGGTCTGGCTCCGGACCCCACGCCCCTGACCCCCGCGCCTTCTGTAGAAGCGGAGAGTACGTGTCCTGTGGCCTTGTAAAGGGGGTGGCTGCTTCTCAGTCCCAAGCGGCAGTTCCTGTGTGGGGTCACGAGCCCAGGATTGCCAGATCTGACTCTTTCCTACAGCCGGAAATGTGCAGTTTTTGGTATGAAATCACTCGATTTTTAAAAGTTGGCAACTCCGTCACATTTTTAACAAACACTGCGTTGGCCAAACAAAACACATGTGTGGGCCAAACCCGTGGGTTGGCAGTGTGCACACTGCGCCCCCGGGGCGGCTTGCTGGCGGGGGAGGGGGCATCGCTGGCACCGACCTTGACTGCGTGCATTTCTGGACCTGGCACCCGCCTTCCCTGGGGGTTTCTGGCTCGTGTCTGTGCCGGCCGTGTTTAATCTGGCCCCTTACTGGGATGTGGGCTGGTTGAGGGCCCCGGTGGCGTCTGGTCATTTTGGGATCCCTCTCTCTCACCCTCAAGGTCGTAGAACAGTGGCTGGCTCATATTGGGTGCTCTCTGTATGGCCCTTGCCCTTGACTTTTGGAGTTACCTACCTTTCTACAGCTGGGAGCCGCCTGGCACATCAGAGCCTGAGATGTAGAGTCTGAATCCCTGGTTCAAGCCCCAGCCCTGCCACTTCCCAGCTAGGACCTTGGACAAGTGACTTAACCTCTCAGGGCCTCAGTTTTCTCATCTGTACATCTGCAAAATGGGGCTAATACATTATTTCAGGGGTTAATACACAAATTGTGATCAGTGTCATCACAGTGTGGAGCCTTGTGTCCCGTTAGCTAGCTGTACTGTGGTGACCCAGGGTGCAGGCTTGGGGCCTGGGCTGCCTGGGTTCGAATCCCAGCTCTGCCACTCACCGGCAGTGTGACCTTGGGGCTCGTGACTTGACCTCCGTGCCTTAAGTTTCCTCATCTGTCAAGTCGGGGTCATCATAATACCTCCGTCATGGGGTTGCAGTAACACATAGAGGGGCGCCTGGCACGTGGTGAGAGCTCAGTCACGTCAGCCGTCGTTGTTATTACACACAAACAAACGCACAGACGCGCAGACACACGTGGTAATTGCCAAGGCTCGCCATCTGGCAGGAACAGCACGAAGGTACCTCTTTATTTCCGCGTGCGTGTCTCTGTGTGTTTACTGCCGGGAGTGATGATGTTAATGTGTGTGCGAGCGTGGATCGCACGGTCCTGAGCCAGCTCGCTGAGGCGCTATTTTCTGCATCGTATCTCCCTGCATTAATAGAGTGTACACATTATGCGTGCGTGCGCGCTCTCTCTCTGGCTCATTCCCAGAAATAAATCCACGTCGGGGTTCTCAGGGAGTGAACCTGGCCACCTGAGCAGCCAGTAGTGTTTCACTTGGTTGGGGAGGGTGGGAGCTGCTGGGGGCACGTGGGCACAGTGGTGGGTGGACAGAGGAACTGGGTGTTTGCTGCTCGGGAGGTCGGGATGTGGCAGGAAAGTGTAGGGTGTGCTGAGGGTGGGCCGTGGGCCTTGGGCGTGACCCACAGCTGCTGGCCGTGGCCTCGAGGAGCGGCTCTGGGATCCCATGTTCACGCTCTCGGTGTTCGGCACTGGTTTGGGCTTCCTCTGGGGCGCACCCAGCGTGTCCTGAGCCCGTCTCTGCCTCTCCTCACCTTCCCTGTCTTCTCCCCGGCATATTGCAGGTGCTAATTTAGGCAGAAGCTCTTCGGAGGCTAAGAAAAGCTGAAACACGCAGAATTAGCCTGGCGGAATTTAGCTATCGGGAGAGGCAGGCTGCGCCACTCAATTTATCTTCTTTTCTTTCCCACTCCTGTTCCTTTCTTCCCTGTTGGACTTCTCAGATTGCCTTGCAGCCCACCGCACTCCTTTCTCCTTGGAGCCTTTGGCCCTCTTTGCTCTTCCGTTCCTGGAAGACCTTCTGGCGAGGCCCGCAGAGCTGCAGGCTGCTTCTGAGAGTGTGGTTAGATGGGGTCTTTTTCCTGTCCATGTCCTAGGATGGATTCAGTAATTCATTCTTCATCCTATTGGCTCATATTTGTCAGGCACTTAGGATGTGTCAAGCTGTGTCCTGAGCAGTCGGGGTGCATGAGCTCACTTATTCCTTCTCACGGCCTTGTGGGAGAGTCTTATTGTCCCGTTTTACAGATGAGGAAACCGAGGCACCGAGAGGTTATGTCCCGTGCCCAGGGTCCCACGGTGGGGAAAGGCTGAACCAGGATGTGAGCCAGCACCGTGGGGCCTGGGCCCGGGCCCTCCACCACAGCTCTGTTCGCCTCCTTTGCTGGTGGCTTCAGCCAGCGTACTCTCTGAGCACCTCCTCTGTGCCAGGCCCCTTTGCTCCTGTCTTTCCCCACCCCTCGCTTCATTCTTTTTCTCCTCCTCCCCTCCCTCCTGTCCGTCAGTCCGTCCATCCAACCATCCATCCAATTAGTGTTTCCTAAAACTTACTCATTCCAGTATTAGTCTTGTGATTTTTGTTGTATTCATATACCAGCTGCAACATTATCTGTATAATATTTTTATTTAATCTGACCATCCTCCCCTTTTTAAACTTCAGTCTCATCATGAGCAATAATGTGCGTGAATCATGGATTTGATAGGATAGCTATAGTTATTAATATCAAAATAAAAAACTATTTATGAGTGTACCCCTGAGTCCCCTGTCCTAGCATCACCGGCGGACCTGGGGAAGCCGCTGCGAGGCAGGCACCGAGTTCATGGCCCCACACGGGCCCGGCGGCTGGGGCGTCTTGGAGATGGGTTTCTCGGCCCTGTCTTTCCCTGTGATGGGGATGGTCAGACGAGAACTTAACAGCCAGAGCCAGCGGCGCAAGGGCCCGAGCTGGGGGAGCAGCCCTGGGGGAAGGAACTTGGGGAGTCACCAGAGATCACTTCTGGCTGGAGAGTCAGGGACAGGTGACGTTCGAGCTGGAACCCAATGTAGGATTTTGTTTTTTGATTCATCAAATATTTCTTGAGTTCCTGGTATGGCAGGTGCTCGACGTAAGGGGGTGAGCAGTGGGGTTGTTCCTGACCGTGTAGGGCTCACATTTGAGGTGCCTGGGTGAGTGGGTGGCAGACAGACAGAAACTGAAGCATTGAGGCACGGGTCACTTCAGACGGTGGGCAGGGCTGTGAAGACTGTGAAGCCAGAGGTGGGGTTGATGGCGTCGGGGGTGGGTCTGGATGGGCTGTTAGTCGGGGCAGTCAGGGAGGCTTGGCAAGGAGGTGGCGTTGTCACTGAGTGATGGGAAGGAGCAGCCATGTAGAGTTCTTGAAGGGAGTTGTTCGGGCAAAAGGAACAGCAAGTACAAAGGTCCTGAGGTACGAAGTGGGTGTGAGGAGCAGTGAGCAAGTGGGGAAGCGTCTGGGGCCAGATCTCATGTGATGAGGCGAGAAATTGGGACTTTTTTCTAGGTGTGTGGGAAACCAGCCATTGGAGAGTTGAGAGCAGGGGAGGAAGATGAGTGAATTTAATTTTTGAAAGACCCCTCTGTTGCTGTGTGGATTGGGGCAGGAGGGGCAGCCGGCTGACCGGGGAGGAGGTGCTGCAGTAGTCCAGCTGGGAGATGATGGGCCCTGACCAGGAGGAGGCAGAGGAGAGAGGTGTTGAGAAGGTGGAGCCGACAGGATGTGCTGGTGGTTGGCTGTGGGGGGCCGACCAGAGTCGAGGGGTCTAGGGCGAGGCGAGGGAGCTGCCCTCTCAGAGGCCGAGCCTCCATTTGCAGGCCCCCGAGGGTGAGCCCCTCACACGCCTCCCACTCACCTGCAGCTGCCTGAGGACACCTCTGAGAGGGAGACTTCCAGAGGCCCAAGACCTCTTCCCGCTAGAGCACAGTGGGGGAGGGGTCATGAAGCGTTTGTGGTTCCACAGCGGCCCTGGGACCCCGCTCTCCTCTGAGCTGTGTGCAAGCGGATCTTTGTGGGGTCCCCTCCTTCCGTTCATCTGTGGACTGATGTTGTGGCTCTGTTTTCTGTCCTGAACAAGTGTCTCGCTGTGTCTGATTCATGGGTGATACAGGCTGAGTTTGGGGCAGCCCCAAATGGTTTGCGAGACTCCAGAGCTGTTCATTCATTCATTCATTCATTCAAGGGCAGTTTTTGAGTACCTGCCTGCCACTCTAGGTGCTGTGGTCTCTAGGTGCTATGCTGGTGAACAAGACTGAGAGTCCCCACCCTCGTGGAGCTGACATTCAGGTGGGAGGACAGACAGTGAACAAATAAACAATACACAGGTTGCCAGCTAGTGATAAATGCTAGGGAGAAAAATAAGGCAGGGCCTGGGATGATGAGGGCAGGGATGGGGATGAGTCACTCTTCTTAGAGAGGCTGAGCAGGGATGGCTTCACAGAGACAGTGATGGTTGAACAGTGGGCTTTAAGAAGTTCACCATGCTAGCATCTAGGGGAAAGTGTTCCAGGCTGAGGGAACAGTAAGTGCAAAGGCCCTGGGGCAGGGGGGCTTGCTGGTGTCTTGGAGGCACAGTGTGGAAGCCTGTGTGGCTGGAACAGCTTGCAAGGAGAGTGGCAGGAGGCAAGGTCTGAGGTGGCCTTGTGGGCTGTGGTGGGAACACTGGGCTTTATTCTCAGTGGGCTGGAAGCCACCAGAGCTGTTGGAGCAGAGGAGGGACATGATCTGATTCATGACTCAGAGGGGCTGAGGCTGCTTGACTAGACAGCAGAGCAGTAACTGATGAGGACCTCGTGAAAGAGCAGAGGGGCCCCTGAGTTACTGAGGGCTGGAGCACTGGATCCAGGCGTCTGTCCGGGACAGGGGCCGTGGGTGCGATTCCTGGCAAGCGGCAGTGGACGCGTCAGTGTTTGGGGTGGCCGTGTGGGGGCTGGCTGATAGCCTGGCCCTGCCACAGCCAGGTTGTGTGACCCTGGGCAGGTGACCTACCCCACTGCAGCTGGGTTTCCTTTTCTGTAGCATGAGGATAATAACAGGACTGGCCTCTGAGGGTGTGGTGAGGGTTAGATGAGATATTATGTGAAGGTGCTTAGAGCAGGGCCTGCTGGGCCCATCCCGAGCTCTCAGGAAGAGCTTATGGTGGATCTTCTCCTCTTCCTCCCCTCCCCCTCCTCCCCTCCTTCCACTCTCCTTCCCCCTCCCTCTTCCTCCCCCTTCCATCTCCTTCTCCTCCAGAAAAGCTCTGTGGCAGGATTTGGGTCAGGGTCTGAGGCTCACCTGGCAGTGAAGGTGGATGGAGGCGTTGAGGAAGCAGTTGCCAGATTTCACTGTGAGGTCCGCTGAAGCTGGATGCCTGTGATTTGCCCTCATCCATGACACCTAAAGGACTTGTTTCATTCTGAATTGGTGGTTGTTTGGAAGGAGTGCACACAGCTGACTTCTAAGTTCCTAGCTAAAGTCCAGGTTTTTTTAAATCCTTGGATAGTAGACTGTCTGTGTAAGTGACTGACTTAAGAGAGGAAATGCAGTCGCTCGTGAAGCTAGGACATCAGCTTCAGGTACAGTTTGATCTAGGGGCTCAATATCCGCCTCTCAGTTCCACTGCCCTTCCCATTGGCTTCATTCTTGTGCCCTGTGTGGCTCAGGTGGAGGACAGATAACACCCCTCAAGCAGCATTGGGGTGCTTTACTACAAAAAGGGGAAATAGAAGCTGGTGGCAAAAGGTGAGATGCCTGCCATTGTAGCTGGGGGCAGAGTTTTTTTGCAAGAGCAGAGATTCCTGTTGGAGGCGGGGTGGGTGGGCCTTTGGATGTAAGCCCTGTTCCACAACTGGGATTTCTGAAGGGCACTTGAGGGCTGCTTTCATGACTCATTGTCGGATGAATTCGCTTCACCCGGGTTACATCATTTCCTGCGACATCTGCCCTCGATCCTGCTCTAGGACGCTGCCCACCGGGTCCTTGGGTGGTGGTGACCGGGGCTCCATTGTGGATGCCGTCTGAACAGTAAGGCGTTCTCGGCTTCCAGGACGTGTCCCACGGACCTTTGACATACATCGGGTGAATTAGAGGTTCCACGTGGGTTTGCGCAGTCTCTCGTGGCCGCCGCCCCAGCGTGAGATGTTTGGTGTCTGGGTGCGTCCACCTCGCCGCCTCTGGCAGTCCGCAAGTTAAGTTTACTCAGCACATCGGCAGTTTTCCCAGTTTTTCTTTCCCTGAGTGTTTGTGACTTCCCTAATTTTTAGGTTTCTTAAAAACAAAGAAAATAAAACAAACCACAGTGGTATTTCTAGACCCCGGCATCTGGTGGCCACTTGTAATTTAGGATGTTTTGGAAAAAAACAAGTGTTTTGATCGCTTTTCAAAATTAGACTTTAAAACTGTATCGAGTGTTTCTATGTTAAAATTTTTTTTTTCTTTTTAAAACATTTTGCAACTAGGCTTCTTGGGAATTTTCTTAGTCCTTCCTACCCTCCAGGTCTGCTTATAAAATTCCTTGCAAAAATGGGCTTTTTTCTTGCAAGAGGATTTTTTTTTGAGGGGCAGGGCTTTATATGACTCTACAGTGTGGTGAGCAGCAGAAAGAGGAAATGAGCTAGAAAGCGCTCAGGCCTTCCAAACCTTCCCTCGTGGACCCTGGTTGGCGGGGCCTCTCTGCTGGCAGCGGGCATCTGGGCATCCGTTGCTCCTTCCAACATTTGTTACGTGCGATGTTTTGGAATCAGCCTTTTTTTTTTTTTAAAAATACATATAAAGGACCTTTATGATCCCTTTTAACAGAACTCACTGGACAGCTGGAACCAACTCTTACCTGATTCTGAGAGGGGTACACTCAGAGGTGACGAGCACTCCTGTGGTCTGGGCAAGCAGACACGGTGTCAGTGTTTCCAGGGTTAAATGAGTTCTCCCCCCACCTCTTGGGGAGGCCCTGGGGCTGAGGGGCGCTGGGCACCCATCACCTCTCACCGTGGTGGCAAGGGAGGGCATCCCCAATACTGGACTTGCAGCCACCAGTGAGGCCCGGGGAGGGAGTCCCCAGAGGGTCTTCAGCATGCTGTGCTCAAGGGCGCTCCTGAGAGGTTCTGGGAGTGCGGGGTGGGGAGGCGGCCCGGAGGGTCATGGGTCGTGGCCAGAGATGCTCCGACCCATCCCGGTGACCTCTTGCCCTCCCCACCTCACTTCCCCTCCCCCGTTCCCTCTGTTTCTGCCTCTCCCTCTTCTCCCCTCCTTCCCTCCTCTCTCTACTCCGTTTCTCCTCTCTCCTCCCTCCCCCTCTTTCCTTCTCTCCCTCCCCCTCTCTCCCTCCCCCCCCATCCTCCTTTCTCTCCCTTCCTACCCTCCCACCTCCTCCTAGGCACTCTGCCTTCGGAATCCTTGCTCTTCACTGCTTTGCTCTCTGCCTCCTTTGTGTGTAATGTCCGGGCCACGGGTGCTGCTGTCTCTGCAGGATGAATCCAGAAGGGGACTGGTTTGCTTCCTCCACAGGGGTCTTACCACTTGCTCTCCCACCTCCAAACTGACCCCTTTCCCAGGGAACTTTGTACAAACCTAGATTCCTAGGTCTCTCCCCCGACTTCCCCCCTTCCTCTGTCTGGAGCCCCACTGGCCCCCCCACAGCTCCCTGGACACCCCAGGCTCAGTCCTGCCTCGCTTGTCTTCCCACTGGAGGCCACTCTCCCCCAGGATCCGCCTAACCTCCCCTGTTTGGCCTCTCTCCCCTCAAATACCCTTCTCAGAGAGGCCCTCCCTGGCCACGCTGTAGGAAGAAAACCCCACGCCTTCTCGGCCTTCTTCCTTGTGGCCCCTCTCCCTTCGTGACGGTTAGTATGTTTCTGTCTGCTTGTCAGTCATCTGTCTCCCTTTCTAGAAATCAGCTCTAGGTTTCTCCTGTTCCCGCATCTCCATCGCCCAGCCGTGGTATGGGGCTCAGAAATATTTGTGGAATGAATTTGGGGGTATGTGCTAGAGTTTTTCTCCTGCTGGAGCCAGGCTGAGCGCCACCGAGGGAGGAGCCCTGAAGCCAGTTTCCTGGGGGCGGAGTGGACGGGCAGCGGCTCTTAGCATCCATGCATGTTTTATGAGCGAGTCTTAATGGTGTTCTCTGGCCTGGGGTTGGCCCTCACCTAATACTGGTGGGGGCTGGGCAAGTGCTGCCTGCCAGCCTCCAGCTGGCTTGTTAGAGACCCCAGGCAGGGTCCTGACAAGCAGATCAACACTTCTTAAATATATAAACTTTCTAGAGAGATAATTTACATATAATAAAATGTACCCATTTTAAGTCAACACTTATATGAGATTTCACAGGGTGGGCCCACTGGCAACAGGCAGGGGACCTGGTGGCTGTTTCTCACCCGGCCAGTGGGGTGAGAAGGGGCTGCTGTGGGGTTAGGGGGGTTCAGGCAAGGATATTGGACACTTCCCACCCGAGGCTTTGCACCCAGCAGTCCACTTGGCTTTCTCTTCTGGTGGGTTTGCGGTTCCTGTGGGCAGATCAGCTTCTGACCCCCCAGTGAAGAGGTTTCTCCACGGGTGGGGGAGGCCTTTAGGTCCAGGCAGGCCCAGCCATCTGTAGATCCAGGACAACCTCGCTGTCACAGAATGATTGGCACCAAAAAGGCATGCGGCTGAGAATCCGTTGAAAATGGGCCCAAACACAGCAATATTGGGAGTAGGGGGGCTAGATGAGCCTTTACCTTGGAGAAGAAAACCAGAATCCTAAAAATAAGTTGAATTTTATCCTTTCATTAATTAAGATGTAGTTAGTATTTAGGATATAGAGCAACTTTGCGTGAATTCTTAGAATCAACAGAGGGACTGTGTTGAATTTCTTTTCATTGAAGGATGCATAATTTTTCTGATAAAATTCAATGATTTCATGATATGATGTCATTCTTGTCAGGTTGCCCTTTACTGTGTGATGATAAAGAGTCGTTTTGCAAAAACCTTCGAGTCCGTTTTCGGCTGTCACGCACGCCTCTCTTTGATGGTCAGATCATCTCCTGGAACTCTCCTGTCTTGTCTTCTTCCTTGGCTGTTTTCTGTCTCCGTGTGACCTGGCTGACCTGTCACGTCTTCATGTGCTTATAGCTTTGCCTGGCACCCGGCTGTTGTTTTCCAACGTCACTTTCATTGATGTCATGAAATCCTGCATCTTTTGCAAGACTTGTAGTTTCCCTTCGCAGATGATTTGCTTCCTTTGGCCTTGTGCTGCGACTGTGGCGAATGAGGAGAGCGGGAGCCGCAGAGACGTGGAGGGGGTGTTGAGCAGGGCGAGCTGTTGGGAGAGGAATTTTAGAAGTGGTCAGCTTGTGTGGTGTCTTTTGAAGACCTGGTAGCTTTTCCCCCCGGGGGCCTGGGACAGCGGGCGGAGGCGTGGACACTGAAGGAGCACTTCAGGATGTGTCTCTGTCGTGGAGTAGTTGCAGAGTGGTCGGCGAGACCAGTCTCGCTCCTGAAACAAGCGGGACAGCTCAGGGGTGGTGCCAGGACGCCGCGGGCTCCTGGTGTCCCCCCGCGCCGGTGCTCAGTCTCCTTTGCTGAATGCTCCTCCTCCTCCTGGCCTGCCTGTTCGGGTGTGCCAGCTCAGCCCGTGGACCCCTTCTCTTCCCGGTGAGCTCACCTCCCCTCTGGATTTCACGCTCTATGGCCACTGCCTCCGTGCCTTTGCCACGTGGGTATCGAATGACGTCTCAGACCAAACATGTGCCAAACCAGATTCCGCATCTTCCCCTGAAACTGGCTCCTCTCTGACTTTCCCGTCCCAGTTAATGTTAGCTCCATCCATCCAGTCGCTCAAGCCACCTGGGAGTCCCTCTTGATACTCTCCTTCAGTCACCCCCACCATCCAATCCAGCAGTGAATGCCATTGGTCCACCTTCAAAACATGTAATTCTCACCACCTTCCCTGCCGCCACCTTATTTAACCAACATTGACAGCACTCTCTGTGTGCCAGTATAGTGTTATCTCTCTCTCTCTCTTTTTTTTTTTTGTGAGGAAGATCAGCCCTGAGCTAACATCCATGCTAATCCTCCTCTTTTTGCTGAGGAAGACCGGCCCTGGGCTAACATCTGTGCCCATCTTCCTCCACTGTATATGGGACGCCGCCACAGCATGGCTTGACAAGCGGTGCGTCGGTGCGCGCCTGGGATCTGAACCCTGGGCCGCCGCAGCGGAGCGCGGGCACTTAACCGCTACACCACGGGGCTGGCCCCCTGTAGTGTTATCTCTTTACGCACTTTACAAATAGTATCTCCTTTAATACTCATAAAACCCTATCAGGGATGTATCTTTTTATCTTCATTTTACAAATGGGGACGTTGAAGTTCAGAGAGGTTAAGCTCCTTGCCCAAGGTGACACAGCGCGTAGTGGCAGAGCTGAGATTTGAACCCATACCACCTGGCTCCAGAGACTGTGCTTCAACCAACGCACTGGTTTAAGTCCCTCTCCTCTTCTGCTTGGGCTGTTGCAGTAGCCCGTCACCCCTGCAGTCCATTCTCTCCAGAGCAGCCAGAGGGATTTGGTTAAGACCCAAGTCAGACCCAGACGCCCGTGTGCTCACCACGCCCCCCTTGTGCTCCACCTCCAGGGCTCCTCGTCACACTTGGGGTAAGAGCCAAAGTCCTTTATTGAGCCTCCTGCTCCTCGGACCCTTTAAGCACGGTCCTGCCGTTAGCCGCTTGCTCCTGCTGTTCCCTCTGCCTGGAAACCCCATCCTCAGATATCCCATGGCTTGTGCCCATCACCCTTTCAGCTCTCTGCTCAGATATACCCCCCAGAAGACCTGCCCTGACCAGCCGCTATTTTAAGCCAGACCATCCCATACACACCCTCCATACATGTTGAGAATCCTTCTCACCATTTTCATAGGATCTAGAAATGGACACTTGGCCCGACTTAGCTATTGTTGACTGAGTGACCTGTGAGGGCCCTGAGACTCAGCACGGCAGGTGCTTGCCAGAGGTCATGAGGCCAGGTCCGAGGCACAGATGGGCCCAAAGCCCAGGTCTGCTGACACATGCCGCCCCCCCCCCCCACTTTTTTTTTTTTTTGTGAGGAAGATCAGCCCTGAGCTAACATCCATGCTAATCCTCCTCTTTTTGCTGAGGAAGACCGGCTCTGAGCTAACATCTATTGCCAGTCCTCCTCCTTTTTTTCCCCCAATGCTCCACTAGATAGTTGTATGTCATAGTTGCACATCCTTCTAGTTGCCGTATGTGGGACGTGGCCTCAGCATGGCCGGAGAAGCGGTGCGTTGGTGCGCGCCCGGGATCCGAACCCGGGCTGCCAGTAGCGGAGTGCGCACACTTAACCGCTAAGCCATGGGGCCAGCCCCCATGCCCCCTTGACCTTTGTGTGGTATGGAGTCATCAGCAAGTCATTTAAGCTCTCTGAGCTCAGTTTCCTCATCTGTAAAATGTGCATAACAATAGTGCCTACCAGTGGGGTTATTGTAAAAGTAAGTGTGTTAATACGTGTAGAATGCACAGACTCTGATCTAATTGTAATTCTACTACTCATTGGCTGTGTGACCTTAGATAAGTTACTTTACTTCTCTGGGCCTCAGTTTCCTCATCTGGCTCATCATAGGGATGTTGAGAGGATTACATGCAGGAATTTCTGTAAAGCATTTAGAACAGCATCCAGTATATAGTAACTACTCAATAAATGTTGGATTATCATCATCATCATCATTATTTCTAGACTAGCCTTATATTTGTGCTGTTTTGAACTTTTTCAGGGCACTTTTTGATCTTCAGGACTTCCCTTTGAGAAGTCCAGTGTAGACGTGGCCATTCCCATTTTGTAGATGGGGAAACTGAGTCCCTTAGAGGCTTCCTGACTTCTTGCAGTCCCAGGGCTCTGCAGCAGAGCAGTGAGCAGGTCAGCAGCCCCGGAAAGGGAGACTCTCCCGTGGAAGACTAGCAGGGTGGGCCTTCCCCTTTGAAGCTAACCTCAAATTAGAAGGGTCCTGGGAACTGGGGCCTCCTGGCGAGTGGTTGTGTTTCTGACACCAGGGCTGTGGGAAGTGGGGGAGAGGCTTCCTGGACACATGGCTGGGGTATGCAGGTGGTGTGGCCCTGGCAAAGGAGGCAGAGTCATTCCAGGGACTCGCCCAGGAGCGAAGGGGGTCCCGTCATCACAGACAGTGGGTTCCCAGCCCAGGAGCAGGTCCCTCTTGCCCTTGGGGGTTTCCTGGGTGTGCAGGGCTCGGGATTTTCTCCAGGGTTGGCTCTGAACCTCTCTGCAAGCCAGGTCTCTACCTCCTCATGTTACATAGGAACTCTGACTCCTCAACGTAGCCTATGTGTCCACTGCCTGCCTTTCTCACCACCACTCCTTCCTCACTCCTCTCCAGCATGTGGGCCTTCTTTAGCCCTCCAACAAACAGTACTCACTCCTGCCTCAGGCCCTTTGCACCTGCTGTTCTCTCTGCTGGAATGTTCTTCCTTAGATTGTCACTTGTCCGTTTCCTTCTTTTCCTTGAGGTCAGACCCAAGTGGCACCTCCTCAGAGAAGACTTAAGAGCATGGTCTTGGTTCATCCTTGGATCTTGGCTTTCCCTAAAGGCCAGAAAACACACAGGAAGTTACAGAGCAAGTGTGGAAGAAGTGGTGGAACCTGGGAGTAATAGTTGTAGCATCTACCTCACAGGGTTGCTTTAGGGATTAGATGCGTTCATGCATGTATGATCCCCAAACCTGATGAGCATCCAATAAACATTAGCTATTGTTCTTGTTGTTACAACCAAACTGTTTGTCCCTTTGGGGGTTTGGTCTGTGTGATAGGCAGCCTCCAAGATGGCCCTCAAATCCCCACCTCCTGTTATTCATACCCTGTATCTTTCTCTCCCCTTGAGAGTGGGCTGGACTTAATGACCCACTTCTAGTGAATGGAATAAGGAGGAGGAGGAAGTGACTTAGACTCTAGGTCATAAAAGGACTGTGGGTGGTGGTCTCTGTGCTCGGGGGAAGCCAGCTGCCACGTTGTGAGGAGGCTCAGGCAGCTGTGAGGACGCTCAGGCAGCTGTGTGGAGAGCCCCACACGGCGAGGAGCAGAGCTCTCCAGCCAGGAGCCACAGAAACTGAGGCCTGCCCCAAACCGTGTCAGTGGATCCTCTGGGCTCCAGGTGACTGCAGTCCTGACTGACTGTTTGCCTGCAGCCTCATGAGAGTCCCTGAGCCAAACTTAGCAGTATTTGTTACCCTGAAACTTAATGGCTTAAAATAGTGAATATTCACATCTCACACAGTTTCTGTGGGTCAGGAATTTGGGAGCAGGTTAGCTGGGTGATTCTGGCTCAGGGTCTTTCATGAGGTTGCAGAGAAGTTGTCAGCCGGGGCTGCAGTCTCATCTGAAGGCTTGACTGGGGCTGGAGGAGCTGCTTCAAGATGGCTCCCTGACCTGGCTGTTGGCTGGAGGCCTCAGTTCCTCACCATGTGGGCCTCTCCCCAGGGAGCACAGCTCAGACCTGACCCAATGTGGGAGGACGCTGCATGTGTACCAGGTGTTCTGAGTACAAGGAGACACGGGGTCCATTGGAGCCCACCTCAGAGGCTGCCGACTGCGTGGCTCTTCCGAGCAAGGTTGCTGCGAACCTGGGTGGAACTTCTCCTGGTGTGTCTGTGCCGGAGGAGTGGAGGTGCTGGGTCTTGAGGGCCCCTTTTCTTTTCGCCCCCTTATCAGTATTCTTAGAGCTTATTCTCTTACAGTATGGAAAGAACTTGCTCATTCTTTTTCACAGCTGCATAATTTTCCGTGTCTTAAATGGGCCATAGTTTGTTTAGAGTTGTTTAAACAGTCCTGCAGTCAATATCCTTGTAGCAACCTTTTTGTGTCTGTGTGTGAGGACGTTCCCACCAGGAACCGGGGTAGCCTTCGCCCGTCAGTGGGAGATCATTTCCCTGCCCTGCCTCCTTGCCGTGCAGAGTTCTGATGCTCATAGACAGTGCTGTAGAGAAAGCAGGGTGTGACTGTGTTCAACCTGAATTTCCTTTAGCCAGCTCATAGACTGTAGGTGAACGTTTCTGTCCTTCATCCCCCATGTGTGTTGCCATAAAGAGAAATGAACAACACTCGACACCAGTGCATTGTAGCTTTGGTAGCAGCTTCATAGCAAGGCGCTCTCGTCTGAGCTGCATGGTGCCCCTGACGGGTGACCCCTACTTCCTCATTTTCAGAAGAAGCGGAGATTCCTTACCCAGGGTCCCTCAGTGAGTTTGTGGCAGGGCCTGGGTTTGAACTGGGTCTTGTTTGTAGCCCTCTGCCGTTTTTGCGGCCGACTCTAGCTGTGGCCCTGAAAACCCTATTGAGAGGATGGGGCTGGGGCGCCGGACTTGGGGCCTCTTTTCTGTGCAAGTTCAGGGAGTCCTTCCTTGGGCCTGCCCGGGGAGGAGTGGGGTGTCAGCTGTAGACCGTGTGTTAGTCTGCTCCGGCTGCTGTAATGAAACACTGTAGGCTGGGCGGCTTAAACCACAGACATTCGTTTTCTCGCGTTCCGGAGTTTGGGAAGTCCAAGATCAAGGTGTGGGCAGATTCGGTTCTTGGTGACGGACCTTTTCCAGTTAGTAGACAGCCACCTTCTTGCTGTGTCCTCACATGGCGGAGAGAGAGCTCTGGTTTCTCTTCCCTTCTTAGAATGACACTAATCCTATGTTGGGGACCCCACCCTCAGGCCTGCGTTTAAACCTAACCACCTCCCAAATGCCCCACCTCTCGATACCATCACATTGGGAATTGGGACTTCAGCATGTTAATTTGGGGGGAGGGGGTCATAAACATTCAGTCCATAACAACTAGGATTGAACCTGTGGCCCATGGGCTACATTGGTTGTGTGGATATGCATTGTTTGGCCAGTAGATACTTTAGCTTGGTCAGCGCAAGTTTTTTTTTTTTTTGTGAGAAAGACTGGCTCTGAGCTAACATCCATTGCCAAAACTCCTCTTTTTGCTGAGAAAGATTGGCCCTGGGCTCACGTCCGTGCCCATCTTCCTCTACTTTGTATGTGGGAGGCCTGCCACAGCATGGCTTGATAAGTGGTGCATAGGTCCGTGCCCGGGATCCCAACCTATGAATGCCAGGCTGCTGAAGCGGAGCGTGCGAACTTAACCACTACACCACTGGGCCAGCCCCGAACACGAGGTTTTTTAAACTTTTGATTTTGAGATAATTTTAGACTTACAGAAAAGTTGTGAGTGTCTTACAGAGTTCCTGTACATTCTTCACCCAACTTCCCCTTCTGTTAACATTTCTATGTAAATGTAGCACAATGATCAAAACTAAGAAATCAGTCTTGATAGAATCCTATTAACTAAACTACAGAATTTATTTGGATTCACCAGTTTTCCCACAAATGTCTTTTCTCTTTCCAGGATCCCACCCAGGCTGCCCCGTTGCATTTAGATGTCATGTCTCCTTCGTCTCCTCTAGTCTCTGACAGTTCCTCAGTCTTTCCGGGTCTTTTGTGACCTTGACATTTCTGCAGAGTACTGGTCTGGCGTTTTGTAGATTGCCCCTCAGTTGGGTTAGAGGTCATGCATTATTGGGAGGGATACCTCAGGATATTCTCAGGGTATCAGAGCAGGGGCACATGGGGTTGGTATTACTACTGGTGGTGTTAACCTTGATCACTTGGCTGAGATGGTGGAAGCTAGGATTCTCCACGGTGAAGTTACTGTATTTTCCCTGTCTCCGCCTGGAATCACTAGTTCTCCAAGGAGCTCTGGTTCCTTTTATTGGAGGATGGTATTTAGAAACCTAGATCTGGGTGTTCGGTGTGTGTATTGCTGCTGCTTGTCACTCCTTCAAGCCCGTCTAAGTGGATAGAGCTAGGGAATGTATGTATAAGTACTATCTCATGCATGCGCACAGATCTGTATTTCTGTATCATTCCATCTGTAAATGTAGTCCAAAAAACCCCCAAGTTCCTGTTGATATCCAGTGCGAGGTTTTTAAAAGATTTAGTTTTTAAAATTTATATAGAATAAAAATGACTTTTTTGGGGTGCAGAGTTTTATGAGTTATAACACACATGTAGAGTCGTGTTCCTACGCTGTAGTCGGATATAGAACAGTTCTGTCACCCGAAAAAACTCTCCTGTGCTGCCACTCAGTAGTCACACCCTCCCCACCTGTAGCCTCTGACAGCTGCTCATCTGGTTCTGTCCCTATAATTTTGCCTTTTCCAGAACATGTATATTCCGTGTAATTGGAGTCGTCCAGCATGTAGCCTTTTGAGACTGGCTTCTTTCACTCAACATAAGGCCTTTGAGATTCATCCACGTCATTGTGTGTATCCACTTGTTCCTTTTCATTGCTGAGTAGTATTCCATCGTTCGGATGTTCCACAGTTAGTTTATCCATTCACCCGTTGAAGGACATATTAATTGTTTCCAGTTTTTGGCAATTATAAAGAAAGTTGCTATAAACATCTTTGTATAGGTTTTTGTGTGAACATAAGTTTTCATTTCTCTAGGGTAAATGCCCAGGAGTGGGGTAGCTGGGCTGTATGTTAAGTGGATGTTTAACTTTATGAGAAACTACCAAATTATTTTCCCAAGTTGCTGTACCATTGCACATCCCTACTGGCAGTATATGAGAGAGCCTGTGGTTTCACGTCCTTGCCGACACTTGGTATTGTCGGTTTTTTTAAAGCCATTTTCGTAGAAGTATAGTGGTCTCTCGTTGTGGTTTTGATTTACATTTCTGTAATGGCTAATGGTGTTGAATATCTTTTCAGGTGTATATTTACTGTCCATATATCCTCTTTGGTGAAGTGTATGCTCAGGTCTTGTAGCCATTTTTTTTTTCGTTGGGTTGTTTGTTTTCTTACTATTGAATTTAGAGTTATATTCTGGATACAGATCTTTCATCAGATATGTCGTCTGCAAATATTTTCTCCCCATCTGTAGCTTGTCTTTTCATTCTCTTGACAGTGTCTTTCACACAGCATAAGTTTTACATTTAAATTTATTGCTTATCTTCTTCTGTGGATCTTGGATTTAATGTCACATCTGACAACATTTTGCTTAACCTCAGGTCATAAAGATTTTCTCCTAAAAGTTTCATAGTTTTACATTTAGATCTGTGATCCATTTTGAATTAACTTTTGTCTAAAGTGTGTAGTTTTGGGTTGAGTTTATTAATTTGCATATGATGTCAGTTGTTCCAGCCCCGTCTCTTGAAAAGACTGCCCTTTCTCCATTGAATTACCTCTGCACCTTCGTCACAGATCAAATGGCCCTGTTTGCGTGGGTCTCTTTTTGGACTTTCTATTCTGTTCCTTTGATCTGTGTATCTGACCTTTCGTGAGTACCATACCGTCTTGATTACTGTAACTTCAGAGTAATTCTCAAAATTAGGTAGTGTGAATCCTCCAACATTGTTCTTTTTCAGAATTGTGTTGGCTATTCTAGTTTCTTTGCCTTTCCATATACATTTTAGAATTAGCTACACAGGGTTTTAAGAGTTGGAAAAATTATCACAAAAATCTAGATTTCCAATTTCTCTCGGAAAACGGAAAGATCTGGCTCCATTTCTGCCTGGCGACAGTTGATTGGTGCAGAGTAGCAGCTGGCCCTTTAGATGAGCATCTGCTTTCCACTTTGCCAGAGTCCCCACTCTCCCTTTTGTACTACACATGACCAGCTTCGCTGATTCTCCCTTCCTGCATGGTTTCTGTAGGCACTGGTGTTTGCAGCCCCTGGTGTAGACCTCTTGGGCGCCTCTGGCTGTGGGATCTGCAATACGGATCATCCTGGTGGTGATGATGGAGCATCAGCGTTCCAGGCAGAGCTGTGTATTTGGTGCTGTTCTCAGCCCTTGATCCGTGATCTTGCCTTAGATCTTTGTCACTACAGGGCACTACTCTCCTTCTGCCCATGTTACAGGTGTGGAAACTGAGTCTCAGAGAGGTGAAGCTGCTGGCCCCAGGCCGTGCAGCTTGGCTTTGCTGTGACCCCAAGGCCTCTGGTCATTATATCAGGTCATTATTGTGTGTGGCTCTGGCTGCCTGCAGACTGCGTGTGGAGACACCCCGTGACACCTCCGATTCTCCCCTTCCCACCCGGCTCTTTGCTGTCCAGGATTGTTCTCGGATGTGCGTGATGTGACCTTAAGGAGCCATTCCTTTCCCCGCAGGATCTGTCTGTAGGTAATTCCAGGGGGTGGGGGTGGGATGAGTGTCCAGACTAGTGGCCAGCCCGAGGGACCTCGGGTTAACAGCCTTCTGCGTGGCTTCCTGGGGTTGGGGTTCCTGTGAAAGCCATCACACCCTCAGGAGAAAGGCGGGGTGTGGCTGGGGGGCCCTGGGCCTCGGGCTCGAGGCTGGAGAGTCGGAGAACTGGGGACTTGGAGGCGCTTCCATCGTCAGACCCAGATGGGGATGATCAGAGCCCTGCTCAGGCCGGGTGTGGTGTGGCGGGTTTTGGTGTCAGGGGCCTGCATCTGCGTGGCTGTTTGACTACTTCCTGTGGACCTTCTTAGGCAAGTTCACCTCCTCGTGCCTCAGTTTGCCCCTCTGTAAAAAGGGCTTTTCGTAGTGGCCCCTCACCGGGTCGTGAGGATTAATTGGGCCAGGGCAGGGGAGGCTTAGCACGGTGCCTGGCCCTACACCATGCTCAGTAAACGTTAGCAACTGTTACCACCATTATTATTAATACTGTAGAAGTACTTACCACCCGGACCAGCGGGTGAGAGACAGGAGATGGTGGGGAGAGGCCTGGCGGGGAGCTCACCCCTCTGGCTCGGCCTCTCTCTGATTGTGGGGCACTTCACCTCTCAGGGCCTCCGTTTTCTCATCTGTGAAATGGGATTAATCGTGATACCACCCACCTCAGGAGACTTAAATGACATAAAGGCACCTAGAATACTCAGCACAGAGCCCGGCCCAGGTCAGCGCTCTCTAAACGCTTGCTGTCCTTATCTTTATGTGGTAATGCTGAATTCTCACGTGTCCCCACGTGGCGGGCGTTGGTCTGCCTTCTGGAGAGGAGCCTGAGAGCCTGGAGAGGCCGAGTGAACCACCCAGGGACCCCGTGCCGGGCCGGGGCGTGAAGCCGGGCCCCCAGACCTGCAGGCGGTGCCCGCTGGATTTTCTGAGGGGCCATGAGTCACGCTGCTTTAGAGAGGAGCCTGGGAACGCCCCCCGTGACCCCCCTCCAAAGCAGTGCCCGGCCCCAGGCCCCAGCTGCGGGTTGCCATGGCGTCCAGCTGCCGTCCCCCAGCACCGTTGCTAGGCAGGCATCTGGTTGCCAGGCGCCACCTCCATGGGCACCTTGGCTCTCAGCCTGTTTTGGGCTGTCTGAGGGGGGCTGGGTCCCTAGGGGCCCAGTGGACACTGGGGCCTGGGAGGTTTGTTCTTGGGGGCAGAGAGCTCGGAGCAGCCGTGAGGCTGGGGTCTGGTCCTCAGTGGATCCCCACAGGAGGTGGACAGGGCCCAGTCTCCATTTTACAGATGGGGACAAATGAGGCCCAGGGAGGTGAGGAGCGGGTCCCGTGGGGGCCGTGGGAGTTGGCGTCAGGCCTCGTAGTCCTCTGCACTGCCCTGGGGGAAATGGGGCTGCACCCGCCCTCCCACGCTGAGGACTCGGGTCTTTCCCCTGCCTGTCACAGCTGCTGAGTGTCCTCCTTCCTCGGGGCCTTGCCTGCCGCGCTTAGAACAGAATCCCGTCTCTTCAGCCCGCGTGATCTGGCTTCTGTGTACCTTCCTGCCTGGATCTGTGACCCCCCCGTCCCCCTACTTGGTCACCTTGCCCAGTCCTTCTTACCTGTTTGCTCTGCTCCAGTCAGTGGTCTCCTTGCTGTCCCTCAGACACACCAAGCAGGCCCCTGCCTCAGGGCCTTTGCACTCGCTGTCCCCACTGCCTGGGCCATGCTCTCCCCTGGTATCCCATGGCTCACACCCTCATTCCATCTGGTCTCAACAGGACGTCCCCTTATCAGAGAGGCCTTCCCTGGCCACCTCATTTAAAATAGCACCCACCCCCCCACTTCATCTCTCCCTTTTCTGCCTTGTTTTCTTGCTGCCCCTTATCCAGTATATTTTTGTTTATCACCTGTGAGGGCGGAAGCTTTGTGTCTTTTGTTCACCATTCTGTCCCGAAGGCCCAGAACAGTGCCTGGCCCTTAGTAGGTGCTAAATTTGTTATTTGCTGAGTGAATGAATGAATGACCTCATAGCATCAAGGATGCAGAAGCAGTGTGTTCCGGGTGGTAGAATCCGTGTGAGCAGGAGAGTGGTGACTGGCTCGTAGGGGAGTCGGCCGGCAGGGGCCCTGTCTCCCCAAAGCTGGGAAGAAATTGGGTTCCTGTGCCTGCTGCCCAGGCCCCCTCCTCCTTCTCAAAGGGCAGAGGCCCCTGCCGCCCTGCACAGTCGTTGAGACTAAATCCGGCCTCCCTGTGGAAAAACACCCTTGCCCCGTGGCAGACCGGGAGGCTGTGCGTTTTTATAGAGTTTCCGTTTTGAATGGATGGAAAATCCCTGCAGAGATGGCCAGGGCAGCGGGGGGCGGCAGGCTGGCCTGGAGCCCGTGCCCCCAGCCTGTGGTTTGAGCCCTGCGGGTCCAGCCGCTCCATGCCCGTCTCGTTCCAGCCTCCCTGACAAAGCAGCTTTCACTGCGGCTCAGGGGAGCCATGCCACATGGGGGAGGGAGGTGGCATCTCCCTCTGGGTTCCCGAGCTTCACACCACCCCCCAGCGTAGGCAAAGTCGCCCCTTTTATAGATGAGAAAATTGAGGCATAGAGGGGGGAAGTCACCAGCTCAGGGCTACACAGCAAGAAAGAGCTGGGTCTGGGATGTGAACCTTGCTCTGTCTGAGCGAGGTTCCAGCTCCACCACGGAAGCCACACCGCCTTCGTTCTTGGGCTCTGTCCCCGCTGGGTGGGAAGTGGGAGGTGAAGCGAGGAGGAAAGTGGAGAACACACAGAGGTAGCAGCTTTCACCGCCTCTCTCGCTCATCCCCTGCTCCTTGGCCGTCTGGCCTCAGCTCCATGTGCCTCCTCCAGGGAGCCTTCCCTGAACACCCTGACATGGGTCACCTGGCCCAGTCCTGCTTCCTATCGCTCAGCACGATTGCAATTGAATCCACATTGTACGATGATGTGTTGACAACCTGTCTGCCTCGCAGACTGGCTTGCGTGACGGCAGAGACTTAAAATGTCCCAAATTGAACTCTCCCTCTACCCCACCCCCCAACCGCAGTCTTTCCTGTCTCAGTAAAAGTGACCTCCATCCTGCCAGTGTCTCCGGCCAGACACTAGGGAGTCAGCCTCCGCCCCTCTCTCACCCCACATCCATCAGCAGATCCTGCGGGTTCTGCCTTTAAAGTATGTCTAGAATCTGACCGTTTCTTACCATCGCCACGCCACCGCCCTGGTCCAGTCCACTGTCGTCTCCCGCCTGGACTGTGCAGGAGCCTCCTCCCTGGGCTCCTTGTGCCCCCACCACGGCCCCCAGCTGTAGTCCGTTCTCCGCATGCAGTCAGGTGGTCCTCAGGGCGCCCTCCTCCGCTTCCTGTGGGTCTCAGCCCGTGTGTCACCTCTGACACTTGCTGGATGAAGGGACAAGGATTCTGTCCCCAGACAGTTACTCTGCCTCGCTGTGCCTGGCACGTTGCCAGCGCTTTCCCTGGTTAGAGGGGATCAGGGAAGGGTTAGTGTGGGGCACTGGAGGCTGGTGGGCAGGGCCTCCGCCTCCCAGAGGAGGCTTTGGGAGGATGTGGTAGCCAGGCTCCAGGGTGAAAAGCTTGAACCTAATAATTGTTAGGGACATTTAGGGAGCACCTACTGTGTGCTGGGCCTGTGCCTGTGAGTGCTTTACTGATGGTGCTCTCTTATTTAATCATAGGAGCCCTCGAGGTGTAGGTACTTGCCCACTTTACAGATGAGTAAAACTGAGGCCAGTGACGGGAGTGACTTGCCCACGGACACACACAGTTGCTGAGTCGGCTTGTTTGCTTTCTCCAGACGACTTCTCCATCTGCCTTGGCACGCTGCCCCGTGGCCCGCCCTGCTGGACGGTGTGGACGGAGGAGCCCCGGCCCAGCTGGCGCTGCCGCTTCCCCTTTCCTCGGCAGACATGAAATGATTCGTGTTCGTCGCCATTCCTCTCGCTGGGTTACCGACTTCCTTTTTCGCTTGATGTGGCGGGAAGTTCCGCAAAGGGAGAAAGGGAACTGGGGCGCTTGTTTGAAGCTGAGGGATCCTGGGTCTGTGTCCTGTGGCTGGTGGCCGGTGGCCAGGGCGAGATTCAGGGCACCGGCGTGCCATCCTCCAGTGGCACCGCCTCGCCCACTGGTGTGTCTGCAGACTCATGCCTTCATTCGGTCGTTAGTTCTCTGCCGCATTCCCACGGGCTTGGCCCTGGGCCACTGGCTGGGGCGTCTCTCTGGCAGGCAGAGTCCAGCCGTGCCCGTGGATACATGTCACCCAGTGTCACAGGGACCAGCACTAGTCTCATCGCCAGGAATGGCTCTGCCACAGGGTGTGGACTGATGACCCCTCTTGTCCCTTCTGGGGGGTGTGGACACCCTGCCTGCCATTCCTGTGCCCCCTGAGAACCTTGGCCTAGCTTTCTGGGACGCTGATTTTGCTCAACGATGTGGTTGGACGAGCCATTTTTATAGCAAAATCAGGCACAGGTAAGGACGCTGGTAATGATGCTAATAAATGTGCGTACTGAGCGCTCAGCGTGCCAGTCCGGGCGCCAGCCCCAGTGCACGGATCGTGGCGAGGACGTGCGTCCAGGTTGCTGAGTGCTCGGAGCGGCGTCCAGCGTAGAGGGCTTGCTCAGGGAGCGCCAGCCGTGAGCGTTTCGCTCTCTGGGCCTCGCGTCCTCCTCTGTGAGCAGTGCTGCTGATCACGCTGCGTCCCTGATGAGGCTTGCGCTCGTTGCCTTGGGCATCGTTTGGGGCAGTAAATGGGTGCAAACCCTTTGGTGAAACACTTAGGGGAGTTGGTAAGAGCTCTGCCCAAACACGACGCCCCTGGGACCCTGGGATGGAAACGGAGTCCGAGACAAGACCCCGAGTCCAGGGGGAACCCCAGAGGCTTTTGTGTACCAGGACGTTCGCTGAAGCACCGCGGGCGACAACGCGACGTTGGAAACAACCTAAATGTCCCGAAATGGGGAAATGGTGCGGTGAGCGAGCCACGCTCTCTTCTCCAGCTGCTGCGGACCAGGGCAAAGGTGACACAAATTATGTACAACGTGCGATGGCAGCCGTGTCTCCAGAACTGCCCGGGAGAAACCGTGGCAGGTGACACACCGAAGTATTACCTGTCCGTGCTGCTGGAATGCATGGTTTCCGGTTTTCTTATTGTGATTTTATTAATTTTCGTGATGAAAGACAGCTGTATGCCTGCAAACCAGAAGAGCAGACTCAACCAGCACTTCTAAACCTCAGTGCCCGTCACAGGCACCTGGGGAGGCATCAAAAATGCAGATGCCTGGGCCCTCCCACCTCACTGAATTGGAGCCTCTGAGTAGCAGGGTCCAGGAATCGGCCTAGCCTGATCTTGGCTGTTTGTCAGGATCTGTCTGTCCTCCTCCTCTGAGCAGCGCTCCCTGACAAGCCGCCCTGCTCCCTCGAGCCCTTCGGGGTGATGGCACGGGCTCCTGGCTTTCCCCAGACCCCTTGAATCAGACCAGAACTTCCTGGTGCACCTCCTGGGCAAATGTGTCTTGAAAAGCTCCCCGGGTAATTTCTATGCTACCCTTCAGATGTCAGACCTGCTGACCTAGGGATGGCCCCCACCTGGAGTTTAAAACCAGCTTTCTGGGGCCGGCCCCGTGGCTTAGCGGTTAAGTGTGCGCGCTCTGCTGCTGGTGGCCCGGGTTCGGATCCTGGGCGCACACCAATGCACCGCTTCTCCGGCCATGCTGAGGCCGCGTCCCACATACAGCAACTAGAAGGATGTGCAGCTATGACATACAACTATCTGCTGGGGCTTTGGGGAGAAAAAAAGAGGAGGATTGGCAATAGATGTTAGCTCAGGGCTGGTCTTCCTCAGCAAAAAGAGGAGGATTAGCGTGGATGTGAGCTCAGGGCTGATCCTCCTCACACACACACAAAATAAATAAATCAAACCAGCTTTCTAGTTGTGCCTTTTAAATGGTAAAGATGCACAACAGAGAATTGAAATGATGCAGAAAATGATAAGAAAGTCAATCCCATCATAAGGCTCTGGTTTACCTCCTTGGACCTACAAGTAATTTATGGAGCACCTACTGTGTACCAGGCGCCGGATGCAGCAGCGCACAAGACAGACGAACCCTTGTCCCCATCGAGTTTACAGTGGAGAAAGACAGCAAAGATATCGCATAAGGAAAGTCTGTAGTGTTAGTGGGTGCTAAGTGCTATGGAAAAGAAAAGCAAGGTGAGGGAGGGGGATGCGGTACTGGGAAGGAGTGGTGGTTTTAAGTAGAGGGGTCAGGGTGGACCTCACTGATGTTTGAGCAAAGACCTGAAGGAGAGGAGGAAATGAGTCCTGTGGAAGCCTGGGGACAGGTGTTCCAGGCAGATGGGACAGCCAGTGCAAAGGCCCTGTGGGCAGGAGCCTGCTGCGTGCTCCTGGAACATCAAGGGGGCCAGGTGGGAGGAGAGGAGGGAGAGGGGAGATGAGGGTAGCAAGTGAACTTGTGTAAGGCCTTGAAGGCTGAGGTGGGGAGTGTGGTTTCACTCTGAGAGTGTAGCTGCTGTTGGAGGGTTTAAGCAGGAAGCGCCAGGCAGTGAGTGGTGTGTGATGGGCTGTGATATGCGGGGCATGCCGCGTGCTGGGGCTCCTGGAGATGCCTCATCAATTGTAGAGCAAACGTGTGGATGTCCTTGTGCCTGCGGTGGGTGGGGGACACCCATCAAACTCCCACATAGGAGCCCCCTGCGGTATTCAAGGCACGTCTCGGCCGGCGGGGAGCTCCCTCTCTCCCCGTCCCCTGCACCACCTCCCCCGACCTCTTTGCTTCGGAACCTCCGAGCAACGCAGTCTTCCTGTTCTCGCATCTTCTCGGAAGCTGGGCTGGGGGGGCCGTGAGGGGGCGTGTGTGGAGCTCGGCTTGTCTGTTTGGCAACGGGCCCCACAGGTGGGTGGGGGGCCCGGTCTGCTGGAGTGAGGGGGATGCGTTGGCTGTCAGGGTCTGGGAGACCCACGTGTGGGCAGGATGAACCAGGGTGGATGGGAACAATCCCCTTTCCATCACTTTACTAAAAATAAAATTTTAAAATAATTTTTATTGCAGTGTAATTACACGCAGTAAAGCACCCACGTCTTAGGTGTACATCTCCGTGACTCTTGCGCTGTGCATCATGCCGGGAGAAGGTCTAGAACATGTACCGACCTGAGGTCCCCTCGTGCCCCTTGCCAGCCCGAATCTGGCGAGAAAAAGTAACGACTTGTAGTTAGAAAAGTAACAGCTTTTGTAACCTCTGTCATCCAGATGCTTCTGCCGGCCCGTGGCTTTTGTATAAGTGGATCCCCCGGGATGCGCCCTTTTGTGTCTGGCTTCTTTTGCTCAGTAGTGTTCACAGGACACATCCGTGTCGTTGGGGTCTCGGCAGCTTTTCTTTGCATTGGCGAGTTGTATTCCGTTGTGTGAATGCACCTCAGTTTGTTCAGCCATTCTCCTGTTGATGGACATTTGTGATTTTTTTAAAATTGGAGTTTTTATCGTGTTCTATTCCTGTGCTGAGCACTTTGTTATGTGTAATGTTTCCTTTAATCCTCAAAGGAACCTAAGAGATAGAGGCTCTTGTTTATCCTGTTACAGACGTAGAAACGGAGGCTCAGAGGCTTATGTAACATCCCCTCCGTTCTTCTCCTAACAAGTATTTTTTGAGCATCTTGTATCTGCCTCACTGCATTCTAAGTGTTGTGGGTACAGCAGTGAGCCAGACCCACCGAAGTCCCTGCCCTCACGGGGCTGGCGCTTCATGGAGAGTCAAGTGTAAAATAATATGTAGATTGTGAAAACCACTTTACAAGGAGTTAAAAAAAGGCATTTTGGTGCAGAGTGCCTGGTGGGGGCTGAGGGAGGCTACTTCAGCCAAGGTGGTCAGGGTGGGCTCTCTGAGGAGGTGACAGTTGACCTGTCTGGTGCTGTAATGATCTGGAGGAAAAGTCTTCCGGGCTGAGGGAAGGGTGTGTGCAAAGGCCCTGAGGTGGGAACAAGCCTGGTGTGTCCTACAGAAAGGCAGACTAGTCAGTATGGCTGGAGTGGACTGAGACAGTTTTGGGGAGTAGTCAGGAAAATTCAGTGTGGTCTGTCTGTTGGGGGCGAGGGTTTCTTGTTTCAGGATGCACTGACAGACAACAATTTCAGTGATGGTGATAGTAAGTGCTGCGTTCAGTGAGGCCTCCCTCTGGCATGACGCCGGAGTTGAGGTTCATTATCTGGTTCATCTTCCGAGCTGGGTATTTGAATCTCTGTTTACAGAAGAGGAAACTGAGGTTCACACTTACATGCCATCCCCCGCTGTAGATGGGGACTTGAACCAGAGTCTCCTCTCCCCTCCCTGCTCAGGGTCTCTGGGCCATGGTCAAGTCCCCCAGGAAAGGAGCCATCGAAAGACTCAGTTGCAGAATCTCTGGTGACCTGTCATCTGCAGTGGGGCTGGAAGGTGGGGGTGGGGGTGGTTAGAGAGTGTGGGCTTGACTCCCCAATTCCAGAGCTGGGGGTCTTGGGGATCCTCCTCTCTGACCCCTGCCACCCCCATTTCACAGACGTGGGAGTAGAGGATGGACCGTGGAGTGGCGTTCCCAGGGTCACACAGCCAGTCTGTGGCAGGGCTGCACTTGGAAACCAAGTCAGCAGGTCCTGAGCAGTGGACACTGTGTTGTGCCCATTGTGCAGGGGGGGAAACCGAGGCCCAGAGAGGGGGAGTCAGTCCCCCCAAATCACCCAGCTCGTGTGCGTCGTTTCTTATAATCCTCATAGTGATCCTTGAAGGTGGTGAAGCCAGGTAAATATTCAGTAAGATTACCTTTCGACCTTGTTACGAAAAGAAGTTAATCTTGTCAATTTGCTGTTTTCTCCTTTGTGCTGGGGGGTAACTCAAGGGTCACAAGGATTTATGAGCTTGTTTTATAGAAGAAAGACAATGCCTTCAAGGATCACCAGATAACTAGCCCCCAGCTGCGGCTGATGCCCAGAAGTCAGATTGCCCAGGGGTTTGTCTGGGGTGAAAGAAACATGGGTTACTCCTTTGTTTCTCCGGAACTCCTCCTGCCGCACCCCGTAGCTCTATAGGACCCCCTGCCTTCTTCCCTTGTTAAGGTGGATTTGAGAGAACCTGTCCTCCCGCCTTCTCGTCTTGGCCAATTTGAATAAACCTCCCTCCATCTCCAAGCACCGATGTCTTAGTGTTTGGCTTACTGTGCATCAGGCACACGAACCTGAGATTAAGACGTTTTGTGTCAGTGGCAGTGTTAATATTCCTATTTTACAGATGAGGAAACTGAGCCCCAGAGAAAGGGACATTTCATTCATTCGTTCATCACAAATGTATTGAATGCCAGGCACCATGGTGCTAAGTGCTGGGCCTGCAACTGAATAAAACAGAGTGAATGAAACAGGAATAAAACTGTGACTAAGCAAGACCTCTGGGAGCTCTCAGTCTGGTGAGGAAAACAGCAATTAGCTGAATAATCTCCTAAATCAGGGTTAAGTACAGCTGTGGTCGCACTGGGAAGGGTGAAGGGAGCTACTGGAGCTTGTGTTTGGGCTTTGACCTTGTTGGGAGGGCAGGGAAGGTGGATCCATGTTAACTAGGTGAAGGGAGGGAGATGAGTGTTGTGGGTGGAGGGAACAGCATGTACAAAGGCCCGGGGGCAGGAATGGGAACAGCCTGAAGAGCCTAAAGGCTGGGCTGGTTGCAGCCTAGTTTGGTGGTGGTGGTGAGGTGGGGTCCTGTGTGACCTTTTTGGTTGTTATTCGCACAACTGTGGGCAGCCATTGATGGGCGTGGCAGGGCAATGGGTAACCACATATGCATTCTGTAAAGCTCTCCTTGTGACTTGCCTCGTGTCACTGCAGCCAGGATGCGTAAATGACCGAGGCCTCCCAATTCCTGGTCATCCCACCAGGCCATACTACTCCCCCAGCCCCAACGAAATTCTCCCAACTTTCCACCCCAAGAGGCAATATCGTCCCGTAGGAAAGTCTTGCTTCTCTGGAGCCTCATAGGGCTGGGCTCAGTCCTAGCTGAGCCCTTCCTTCCCTCTGTGACCTTGAGCAAATGACTTGATTGCCCCGAGACTGTTTCCTCGTCTGCGAAACAGAGATGCGGCAGTCACCTCCTCTTAGACCCTAGGCGTTGGTATACAGTAAGCACTTAATACATGCCTGCAGCTGGTTCTTGTGTCCACGCTCCATTGGAAACACAGGCATCATGCAGTTCAGATCACTTGGTGTCCTGAGGTTTCCCTCATCCGATCTTACTAAGTGGCTTCTTGCTTTCTAAACCCAGGAACTGAATGGATGTGGGTAGTTAAGGATAGTGTATGTTATTATAACTATGATAGGAATTATTATCGTCAGACCATCTGTCCTTAATGAATATCCCTACCGCATTAGGGGCGGAGGAAGATGTTTCACAGATTACTAATGATAAGACAAATAACGTATGAAATGTGTGGCCGTGAGATATAGTCATGTCTTATGTATTCATAATAATAACCATGGAATATTAGGGCTGCGTTTGGCTGTGATTGATGGAGATATGATGGGGGTTTATTTTTTCTCTTGTGTACATGTCTAAGTGGTCGTATCAGTTTCCCTTCGCTGCTGTAACAAATTGCCATAAAGGTGTGACTTAAAACAACACAGATTTATTATCTTGGATTTCTGGAGGTCAGCTGTCTGAAATGGGACTTATAGGGCTAAAACCGAGTTGTTGGTGGGGCTGTGTTTCCTCCGGGGCTCTCGGGGAGAGTCCATCTGCCTGCCTCTCCAGTCTCCAGAGCTGCCTGGATTGCTTGGCTCGTGGCCGCTTCCATCTTCAGAGCCAGCAACAGCCAGTTTTCACGCTGTGTCACTCTGACACTCTCTCTCGCCTCTTTCCCTTTGTAGGACCCTGTGGTCGCAGTGGCCCCCCTGGGTGATCTGGCATGACCTCCCCATCTCCAGATCATTAACTTAATCACGTCTGCAGGGTCCCTTTTGCCGTGTAAGGTCATGTAGTCACAGGTCGGGGGATTAGGATGTGGACCTAATTCAGCTGACCACAGTGGTCAAGGGCAGTTGGGGCCTCTCTGCCCCATGGCGTCCGTAGGCTCCCCTTGCAAGGTCTGCCTCCCTTCACCTCCGGGGCCTGGAAGGCCAGACACTGTACTGGACCATGGGGATGAAGGTGCCTGCCCTCGTGGTGGGGAGACGACTTTAATGAAGTGGCCCCATCACCAGCGGGACGTGGGTGGGTAGTCAGGGCAGCTGAGAGCCCAACACTTGGTCAGCGGGCGTGACAAGTCAGCGTTTGGACTCTGATGGCCCAGAGCTCAGATCCCAGCTCTGTCCACTTAGCTGTGTGCTCTGGGGCTGGCGCTTCATCCACTGAGAACCTCGGTCTCCTTTTCTGTAAAACGGGAGTGAGGTTGTCCGGGATGGGGCGATGTGTGGGAAGCAGTGGGAACATCGCCGACACTCCCTAATTTAAGACCCCAAACTGCGTCTGAGCAGCCGGCGTCTGGTCCTGACCTGACACTCCTGTCAGCAGCCTCTTCATGCTCCCGAGTTCCCTCCCGGGGCCTGAGCAGGCGCTGGGAAAAATAAACCAGAGGAAACCTCCACGCCTTGCCCCTCCCCGGCCCCGAGTGCCACTATTTTTACATTCTCTCACTTTTGTGCATTGTTTCCTGACTCTCCAAACACAATCCTTCACCAGCGAAGGGGGGCCGTGCCCCCACCAGCCCCTGGAACAATGGTTCGGGGAGACGGAAAAAAAAGTTGGGCCGAGGGAAAAACAAAACCTCTCGAAAGGCATTGTCTTCAGATGTCAAGTGTCAGCCCCGCGGAGAGGAGCCCACATTCCACCCATTGTCCTGCCACCGACAGGCGCGGCCCCGCCACGTCCAGCCGCCCCGCCCTGCGTCCTGGGGCCCGCGCTGCTTGCTTGCCTTTGTCTGGGACGTTCGGGCGGGAAATGCCACCCAGAGCGGAGCCGCTTCCCAGCCCCCGGCTCGGCCCCCGTGTGCCCGGGCGGCCTGGGCCTGAGGCTCGCTGCGCTGTGCGCTCCTAACGCAGCGGCGTCTCACGGGCTCCTGCGGGGCGGGTCCCTTTTCCGTGTGTGGAGAACAGCTTAGTGAGGTGTAATTCACGCGCCGTACAGTTTACCCGCTTACGGTGTATAACTCCACGGCTTTTAGTGTATTCACAGAGTCGTGCAGCCGTCACCACCGTCTAGTTTAAGGACATTTGCATCATCCCAGAAGGAGACTCCATGCCCATTAGCAGTCAGTTTCCACTTTTGTATCCCCGTCTTCAAGAGAAAGAAACTGAGACGCAGAGAGGCTGCCCAGCGTCACACAGCCAGTAAATGACTGAGCCAGGATTTGTACCCCGAATGCTTGGCTCCAGAGACATTATCTTAACTGAGATGTAAGGTGGTGGTTCTCAGCTGGGGGAGATTTTGCCCCCTGGGGGATATTTGGAGACATTTCCCGTTGTCACAACTGAGGGTGGGGTTTGCTACAGGCATCTAGTGGGTAGAGGCCAGGGATGCTGCTAAACATCCTACACTTCACAGGACGGCCCCACAACAGAGGCTTATCTGCTCAAATATCAGTGGTACCAAGGTTGATAAGTCCTGCCATAATTGCACTCTGATGAGCCCATTCTTCAGTGAAAAACACTGAGGGGCCCAAAGGAGTGGGGAGAAGTTCAGGCTAGAATAGGAAGGATCTCAGACCACATTATCGGTGTAGGTCACGGCATCGAGGGGAGAGAGATTCTGAACAGTGTTGAGAAGACTTAGCAGGAAAGAGATCTGTGCTCCGTTAGTGATGTCTGCCCCGGGGGAGGGTATGGGGAGAGGGGGCAGGCTTCACGTTTGCCAGGCTGTGTCTGGGTCGGGGTCTCACACTCCGGGGCCCACAGGGCCGGGCGGGAAGGTGAGCGTAGCAGCAGGTTGGGTAGTGGGAAACAGAGCAGCGCCCGCCACTCCACTGCAGCCAGCGGTGGCCCTGCGGGCATTTGAGACCTGTGGTCAGCTTTTTCAAAAGAAGTTAGGAACTGGGATTTTAGTGGGAAATCTGAAATTCAGACCTAGGCCGGAATTTTCTCAGAGCCCACCGCTGGTCAAACTCAATGTGCCTGTGGGCTGCCAGTTTGAGACCCATGAGAGTGAGTTACAGCTCGACAGCGTGTACGAGGCTCCGCTGAATGTGTGTGGCAGGGATGGGTTGTCGGTGAGTTTAGGGGGATCGCGGGCCGGGTCCCTGCCCCCGGGGTGGGGTCTGTGTGGGGAAGAGTGTTGGCTTCCCCTCTGCGCCCCCGCGCTCTCCCCATCGTTGCATCAGCCCTGTGCACAACAGGTTGTAGCAACTCGGTTTCTGCTTCCACTTCCTCCATGCTGGGGATGGGGTGGGGCTGGCAAGAACTGGGCACCTTCCTTCAGGGCCTGGAAGCTGGGGGGATGGGTAAGGGGAGTCTTCTCTGATGACTGATAATCAACTAAACACATATTTGTTGAGTACCTGCTGAATCCTCGATAAATTGTGCGGGGCCCAGTCCTAGACTCTGGGGATACAGCAGTGACCTGGACAGATGAACATCATGGCCTTCCTGGAGCTGACATTCTGGAGGGCTGGATGGACAATAGACTGATAAATGGACACACGGAACATCCATAGCGACAGGTGCTGTGAAGAAAACAGCACAGGAGTGGGGACAGATATTTTAGTTAAGATGGTCTTGGAAGGACTGAATGTGCCTCAGCGCCTTTGCACTGACGGGTTCCCTCTACTAGAATGCCCTTCCCTCTACTAGAATGCCCTTCCCTCAAACACCTGCAGAACTGCTCCCTCACTCGGTCCCCGAGTGTCGCTCAGATGCCATCTCCTCAGGAGGCTTCCCTGAACATCTCTGTGAAATGACTCCCCCACCCCGTCTCTCTCTATTCCCTCATCCTGCTGTATTTTTCTTCACAGCATTCGTCCCTACCTGCCATTTTATTTTAAAATCTATTGATAGTCTGTCTTGCCACTGCTCCGTGAGGGCAGAGATTGTCTGATTTATTCATTCACTGGTGTGCTCCTGGCACACAGGAGGTACGTGGTAAGTGTTGAATAAACGGATGGATGCAGGAATGAATGAGTCCCCCATTGCCAGCTCAGGTCTTGTGTCCGTGTCTGCAGGCCCATCTCCGGGCCCGGCGCACAGTAGGCCCGGTGACGCCTGTTGGTCTGGATAGTACGTGGGACGGCCTCCTCCCCCGAGAATACGACCATAAGCAATTTCCTGTTTCCTTTTGTAGTCCAGCCCCCTCTCCCGGCCCCCGTGCCCCTTCTTCCAGGAAGTCTTCATAGTTAAAGGTTTTCACCTGCATCATCTCTTAAACCTCAGCTGCCTCTTTTTTCCGGATGAGGAAGTGGAGAAGTTGGGTGACTCGCTGAGGTCACGCAGTTGGCACTCAGATGGGGTGAGGTGGGGAGGGGCGCTGGTGGGGCTGCGAAGGGCTTCGCGTGGTGGTGCTGAGGATGTGGTGGCGCACTACAGTTTGTAAAGCTGTCCCCCTCCCGTCTCACCCCGGGAGACTTGGGAGCAGTCGAGAATAGAACTGTTTTTAGGATGAAAAAAACAAATAACTGTAATACGTAAAAATAATTAGGGTAAATGTAGAAGTTGCTGGTACATAGGAGGAGCTCCAGAAATGGGGTGAATCCGATTCCAGAAGTTTCCTTAGGAAACATGGTGGGTTCATGTCTCTCTCCCCCAGGACTTGGGCGCCCTGAGGGTGCTCTGTAAACTCACGGAGGGCTGTGGAGATGATGCCGACTAACGCTTGACTGAGAGAGTGCTTGTCACATGTGTTAGCTTCTGTGATCCTCATCGTGGTCCTCTGTATCTTTTTATCCCCACTTTGTAGAGGAGGAAACGGAGACAGAGAGGGTAAGTAATTTGTTCAAGGTCACACAGCTTGTGAGTGGCAGAACTGGGATGTGAGCCAACTGACCTAGGCACTTGCCTGCACTGCTTCCTTTTAGCCTCACCGTAGCCTGTGACTTCAGGCACAGATGAGGCACAGAGAGGTGGAGTCACTGGTCTAGGTCACACAGCAGCAGGTGGCAGAGGCAGGATCTGAATCAGGTGGCCGGTTCCAACCTCTGAGCCTCAGCCCCTCTCATAAATTGCTTCCTTAAGGGACACAGGACCCTTCTAGCATTTGAGACGGGAGAGCTTTTAAGAGCAGAGAAGGCTTTTGAGAGAGGTGGGGGCCGGAGGAGAACTCGGGGCGCTGGCCGTGCCTGTGGCCTGGCAGGGGAGTGTGTGCAGGTTCCCGGGAAGATGCAGCCTCAGGGTGAACCCCGCCCCGGGTCCGGCGGGGCCTGCCTGGCTTCCCCAGCGACCTCTGACCTCAGCCCTCAGCCCTGCGCACTAGAGGTTTTGCCAACGCTGAAGCGTTTCGCTGTTGGGACAGCCAGGGGGGCGTCCTGGGGCAGAGCGGACACCGGCAGTCCCACTCGGAAGGGGCTCTGTTAGAGAACCAGCCGGTGTGGCCTTGGTTCTTCAAGGCTGGCCTTGCGCCTTGGAGCAGACGCAGCCCCTCCAGCGGACTCCCCCCTCGGCGGGCCCTAGACCCTCTCTCTTCTGGAAGCTCCGTTTCGGCGCCCCAGCCGCTTCACCGGACTTGCCGCTGCCCGCGTGGCAGTGCTCTGCCCGGTGGCTCGTCTGGCCGGCTCGCCGCTCGGGCACTTAGAGCGTGGGCCGGAGGGGCCGGGGAATGAACACCCCTCCCGCCCTCCGCAGTGCCGCCAGCATTGGCGTGTCCGCCCCAGTCCCCCCGCCCCCCGGGGTCGCGCAGGGCGTGTCTACACTGGCTCTCAGGGCCTCGGAGGGATGGGGCCCCCATAGCCCACCCTGGCGGCTTGCTTGGTCTCATGCCCTGTATGGGCTGCCCCCCTTCCCGGGCCCGCTTCTCCCTCCCCTGCCTGTGTGTGCTGGGTCGCCTCCCCCCAGCCGCTTGCGCTCAGCTCCTTGTCGCTGTCTCCCTCCGGGGACCCCGCCCGACCCCCGTCGTGCTCACAGGCCGCGGGCCGTGCCCCCGTGCAGCCGTCAGGGGGCTGATGGCACTGGATGCGCCCATGTAGGTTGCTGTGCTTTGCAGACGTTTCAGTCAAGATTTACTCATTGTGCAGCACAGTTTTCTTTTTGTGTTTGGAGCCAGCGCTCGGATCTTTTAAGGCCTCCAGTGTTTCTGTGGGGCTGAGAAATGGGGCCTCCCGGGCCCAGGGGCCAGTGGGAAGGGGCCTGCTCTTGTTCGGGGTGCGCGTGGAATTAAGAGTGCCTGCCCCTCCCGTGCTCATTTGTTGAGCTGTTCCTGGGCGCCTCCTGTGCGCGGGCTCCAGGCTGGGTCCCGGGGCTCCCAGTGTGGGGCCGGAGGGAACAGAGGCACCGGGCTGTTGACGCGCGATGTCACGTTGAATCCTCACGTCAGCCCCTCGCCAGGTGAGGCTCCGTAACCAGGCACAGACCCCAGAGCCCCATGGGGTGACTCAGACCCCGGTTGCCTCTTTCCTGAAAAGGGGCACTCATTGCACACTCATGGGATTATTACGAAGAACAGACAGGCTGGTCACCTGCCGAACCCGTTTTTACTGAGCGTCTGCTCTGTGCCAGGCCCAGGGGTGGGTGCTGCGTGGACAAAGCTCTGCTCTCCTGGAGCCGACGTTGCGGGGAGAAATGGGCACCAAGCACAGCAGTAGGTGTGTGTAGGTGCAGGTAAGAGCTGAGAGGGAGAGAGAGAGGGGTGAGAGAGAGAGAATGGAGGGGAAGGATGGGCGTCTGCTCTAAGTGGGGTGGTGGGAGAAGGCCTCTCGAAGAAGTGACATTTGGTTCTAGATGAGAGTAAAATGGAGGGGCCCTGTAGATACCTGGAGAGGGTCTTCCAGGCAAAGGGAACAGCAAGTGCAAAGGCCCTGAGGTGCGACAGTGCCTGGTGGTCCACAGAACAGTATGGAGGCCTCAGTTATAGCTTATTTTTAGTGCTTACAAGAAGAAATTAGTCTGTTAAAGATATAATGCTATGCAGCGTATTTGTGCTGTTACTATATAATGACATGAATTATATATGTATGTAGAATTCATGATGTGCCAAATGAGATGTGACATAAAGGAGGGAGTTTGAAGTTGTAAAAGGAATGTCATCTTCTGTCAGTCCTGCCAGGTACGTCTGTGACTGAGTATGTAACCTCCCACGGCGATGACGTCTCAAATCCGAAATTTGGGTCTTTTGGGGAAGCTAGCTCTGGGCCGGTGGCTCTCTGCTCCTGACACAGGCCTGACGAAAGGGGGGGTTTGGAGAGGTTTTCAGTCTCAGCCCGGGGTGGGGGTGGGGGCTGTGCATGGGGGAAGGTCTCGAGTTCCGCCCCAGGCTGTGGAAGCACCAGGCCGGCTCATGGGGGGCCGGCCAGGATGGGCGCCATCCCAGGGGGCCTTGTGGTTTCCAGAGTCAACACGGAGAAGGAGGGGTGGGCAGTGCAGAGGCCGCGCTGCGGGAGGAAAACCTCTCATCTTGTGTCTGCCTGGCTCCTGCCTTGGTCTCTGCCAGCGGGCACTGCCCTCTGCACAGGGACGCACACCCTCCAGGAGGAGAATGCAGACTAGCCACCTTGAGGCTGAGGAAGTGATAATTGGGGTGGGCAAGAGAGAGCCTGGGTTGGTCAGTAACCTCTTCCATCCCCCAAATTAAAAAAACGTACGTTTATGTTACAGAATGATTTTTTTTTTTTTTTTTTGGTGAGGAAGATCAGCTCTGAGCTAACATCCGTGCCAACCCTCCTCTTTTTGCTGAGGAAGACTGGCCCTGGGCTAACATCCGTGCCCATCTTCCTCCACTTTATATGGGACGCTGCCACAGTGTGACCTGGCAAGTTGTGCATCGGTGCAGCCCAGGATCTGAACCCGGGCCGCCAGCAGCGGAGCGTGTGCACTTAACCGCTACGCCACGGGGCCGGCCCCAGAATGAATGACTTTTGATTTAAAAGTAGCATGTTCATTTTAGAAATTTGGGAAAAAAACAAATGAAGAAAGAAATTTGAAATCATTTATAATTCCACTCTCAGAATCAGGTTCCATGGCTAGTGATAAAATCCAATAAATGGTGTGTTAAATGAGATGGAAGTTGCTTTCTTACTGAGTTATAGGCAGCCCAGGGCAGATACGTTGGCTCCACTGTCATTAGGGACATAAGCTCCTTCTCTGTTGTAGCTCCGTCTTCTTCACCACGTGGCTTCCACTTCATGGCACATGATGGCTGCTTGACCTCCAGGCATCACATTTGCTATCCAATCAGTAGGAAAGAGGAATAGCAGAGGAAAATCCCTGCTCATTTCTCCCCCATCCCGAAGGATACTTTCAAGATGTTGTATGTAATACCTCTGCTTGTACCCCACCAGCCCAGAGATGTGGCCACACTTAGCTGCAAGAGAAGCTGGAAAGTATAGTCTTTATTCTAAAATCTGGGGTTCTGGGCCGGCCTCGTGGCTTAGCGGTTAAGTGCGCGCACTCCGCTGCTGGCGGCCCGGGTTTGGATCCCGGGTGCGCACCGACGCACTGCTTCTCCGGCCATGCTGAGGCCGCGTCCCACATACAGCAACTAGAAGGATGTGCAGCTATGACATACCTACTGGGGCTTTGGGGAAAAAAAGGAGGAGGATTGGCAATAGATGTTAGCTCAGGGCCAGTCTTCCTCAGCAAAAAGAGGAGGATTAGCACGGATGTTAGCTCAGGGCTGATCTTCCTCACACACACAAAAAATAAATAAATAAATAAAATCTGGGATTCTATTTCTAAAGGAAGAGGAGAGACCAGATATTGGGGGACAGCTAGTAATCTTGGCCATACTCTCACACAGTTTAGGGTATTTCCTTCCACACTTCTTTTTTCTATGGTTATGTAGAGATAATTTATTTAACCAAAAATGAGATTATATTCTATATACTCTTCTGTATCTTGTTTTTTTTTCTAGTTAAGGGTATATCAATAGCCTTTTTCTGTATCACTGAATGGACTTCTGCAAACTGTTTTTAGCATGATCGTCCTTTGTCAAGATGGACAGTTTATTTAACCAAACCCCAAATGATAGAACTGTAAATCAGATACTGGGGTTAAATCTTGATGCCACATGTGAGATTTATTTTTCCCTGTGGGATAAATGCCCAGAACTTAAACGGATGGAGCATAGGATCTGGGCATTTGGAGGAGTCGTTGGGCATTTGGGGTCTCCCCCAGCCAGCCTGTGTGGGGCTGCCAAGCGCCGGCTATGCAAGGACCCCTCTGCTGTTATTCCCGTCTTATCGTTATTACTTGGACTCAAGGCCCTTGCTGTTCTGACGCTCTGCTTCCCTGGACCCCGGGCCACCAGACCGTGTGGGGGATGGGGTCCTCAGGGCGCCCCCTTTCCTTTGACCTTGATGCCCTGCCCCCACCTTCCCTCACTTCCGGCTGCCCCCTGGTCCTCTCAGGTTTCGCCATATGTCTGGTGAGGTCACCCCGGCCAAGGCGGGGATGTCCTTGGGGGCAGCCGGGCCCCCTCCCCTCAGCGATCAGGTTGCAGGTATCGTCTCAGAGTGACTTCGAGGCCTCTTCTGTCCTTTTTACCTCCAGGGGGAGATATATCCTCCCAAGGCTGTGGTCTCGGGTTCCAGACGGACGGTGGCTCCCGGGGGTACCCCAAAGGGCAGCTGCTCCCTGCTTTATGCTCATGCCGTTTGCTGTCTACAGTTACTCACGGATGACGTGGGTTAGGGGTGGGCTAGGGACTCATCCGCGGGCAGACTCCCTGGCTTCTAGGCCCGGCTCTGACCCTTACTAGCTGTGTGGCTTTGGGTAAGCTCTTTGCTGTGCTGGGCCTCAGTTCCCTTCTCTGTAAAATGGGCACAGAAGTAATAGTAGCTACCTCCTGGGATTGTTCGAGGATTAAAACACTTAGAGTAGCACCTTGTGCATAGTAAGGCCAAAGGTGTTAGGTATAAAGATAATTAATAAAAAATAGTAAATATATTATTATTATTATTATTCTAGTTCTCCCAATCCTGTACTGGTTACTTCTGGAGCCTCTTCTGGGCCCCCTTCCTCAGTTTCCCTCCGTTCTTCCCTCCACACCTTTCTTGAGCACCTGCTGTGTGCCAGGCAGTGTTCCAGGCGCTGAGGAGACAGCAGTGAAGGAGACCATCTTCTGCCCCGAGAGGGCTGCCCCTGTAGGGGAGATGACACTGAACAATCAAATCTGTGCATAACTTAATGGATAAGAGCCCTGTGGATGGTGGTAAATTCTGGAAGGGTCCCCGGGGTCAGATGGCTGTGGGAGTGTGGCGAGACCCTCCTTTATACACGGTCCAGGGGGACCTCTCTGAGGAGGCATCTCCCCTGCCAGTGAACGTCTGGGGGGAAAGCCTTCTGGGCAGAGAGCAGCAGTGGCACGGGCCTGGGAGGGGAACAGGCTCAGAGTGTGCAAGAAACAAAAAGACCAGCCAGCTACGGCTGAATGAGTGAGCCTGAGTGGGGTGGGAAGAGCCCGCATCACACGGGGTCTTGTCGGCCACGGAAGAGGCTGGGTTGTTTTCTAGATTTTTAGTAAAAGCCTCGTCTAAGGCAAGGGTTTCTCCACGTTGGCACTGTTAACATTTGGGGCCTGGTGCGTCTTTGGGGGGCCATCTTGGGCATTGTAGGAGGTTTAGCAGCATCCTTGACCTCTGCCCATAAGATGCCAGTCGCATTCACATCCCCAGTTGTGACAGCCGAAAATGTCTCCAGACATTGTCAAAGCTCTTCTGGGGGGACAACCCCCGGGTTGAGGGCCACCGCTCTAAGGCAAGTGGGGCAGGGCAAGGCTGGCCTGGCCTCGGGAGACCTGGTTCTGATCTATGTTTTATCACCAACTTTTTGTTTTAGCTCAGACCAGCGTCCCTCAGTCTCCGGGTTCCTCGGTCAAGTAGCTGGAGATGGCAGGCATGCAACCCTCCTACCCTTTTCCTTCCCCCTAGTCATGGCAGACATCACTAATCAATCAGCCCAGAGCTCTGGGGACCCTGGAGACATTTGGGTCAGGAGCCCAGTGAGCAGCCTCTCTGGTCCCTTCCTCCCGGCAGCCAGCAGGAGCCGGGCAGTCGTGGCTCAGGTTTGGCTCTGTTGGTTTCTGGCTAGATGACTTCTGTAGGTACTCATCCTCTGGGCCTCAGTTTTTCTCATCTATACAATGGGACCAGTATCCCTGCCCTGAAAGCTGATGGTGGGGATTGAAATGAACTCATGATGGACTTGGCAGGTCTCAGCAAATATTTTATTTTAGTTTTTTTGTGAGGAAGATCAGCGCTGAGCTAACATCCATGCCAATCCTCCTCTTTTTGCTGAGGAAGACCGGCCCTGAGCTAACATCTATCACCAATCCTCCTCCTTTTTTTTCCCCTTTTTCTCCCCAAAGCCCCTGTAGGTAGTTGCATGTCATAGCTGCACATCCTTCTAGTTGCTGTATGTGGGATGCGGCCTCAGCATGGCCGGAGAAGCGGTGCGTCAGTGCGCGCCCGGGATCCGAACCCAGGCTGCCAGCAGCGGAGCGCGTGCACTTAACCGCTACGCCACGGGGCCGGCCCCTCAGCAAATGTTTGTTGCGTGAACGAATGAGAGTGTGTGGCCTTGTTCCAGGTCATGGAGTAGTGGGAACTCGCATCCACGGCTGGTTGGGGTATAGATTGGTGCGGTCATGTTGGAGAGCCATTTGGCGTTAGGTCGAACCTGCCTCTGATCTACGGCCAACCATTCCACAGCGAGGTGTACCCCTAGGGGGTCTCGAACACCTGGCCCAGGGGACCTCCTCATTGTGGCATCCTTTATATTGAGGACATTGGAAACGAGTTCAGTGTCTGTGGCGTGATCGTGGTTACATCATGCTGTAATTTTGACTACTCAGTGGTGAAATGAACAACTTGCGGCCTTAGTGTGGGCCCCCCAGAAGCAGATCCTGAGACTGGTTCAAGGGCAAGTAGTTCATTTGGGGGTTCACTTCAGGAAGCACCGAGAGCAGAGTGAGGCCGGGAAGGGAAGGCGGCCCAGGAAGGTGTGTCGCCCTGCAGGTTACCAGCCGGGACCCCTGGGGCACTGGGGAAACGGCAGCGATCACGTGCCTCAGTTCCGTCCCCTCTCTTTGCGGCCTGCTCTGCACGTGGCAGAGGGCCCTCAGGCCAAGAGATGTGGGTGCCGGCGGCTGGAAGTGGTGCTGGCATGCACCCCAGGGCTAAGAACCAAGGGATGTGGGTGGGGTCCGGATGGCAGATGCTGCCGGGTGTAGGCATTGATGTGGGTAAATGTGGAAGATGTGACATTGAGTGAGAAAGTAAGTTGCTGAAAGCACGTCATTTACAGAAATGTTGTAAACACGCGAAACAGTACTCTTTATTGCTTCTTGACTGACAAGTGCGTGCTCAGCGGGCAGAGGCGTTTGTGGGACTGAGGACCATGTCCAGGGCAGTGGGTGCTCAGGGGCTCACCTGTCTCCCTCTGACAGTGCGTTTCCTCTGTTTCCACAGTGAGGTTGGGTATGCACCGGGACGTGGGTACGTGGGCTGATCTTGGTGCCCTGGGGGGGCTTTGCGTACGCTCCCACCCGTGTAACCACTGCTTGGATCAAGAAGTACAGCACTCCCAGCGCCCCGAGGGCTCCCTCGTGCCCCTGCCCAGTCCGCGCCTCCCCTAGACTGGGTGAAATTCTTTTTGAAATGGTTCAGAGTAGATTCGGCATAATGCTGAGGTTTGCCAAAACTGGGCAGCGATGCCATTGTGGGTGTTCATTAAATTTTTTTCTGGCCTCGTCTGGCTCCTTGTTTTCATCGTCAGCGTCATATAAAGAGGACTCCTCCTCTTGGGAGGCTTGGGCACTTGCGGGCAGGTGGTCCAGGCCGGGCTGAGGCGTGGACGCTGGTGGACGGAGATTCCGAGGCTGCGGGAGAGTTCAGGCAGCCCTGGAAACCCCGGGGATGGTCTCGTCTCTAGGGGAGGTTTCCCGGATGAGAGCTGCTTTTGGCCGAGTGTTCCAGAGCTGTCCAGGCTTGGACAAGGAGTCGCCCCAGAGGGTCCCTTTGACCGCCCCGCCTGCGCGTCCCTGGCGCCGCCTGGAAAAGCCGGTCGTGTCTTGGGCGGCCTGAGGGCTGGGCCCGGAGCCCCTGCCTGCCCGTTCTTTCCAGGTCACGAGCTGCCCGTTGTGCCCGTTGCGCCGGCCTGTTTGCGGCTCCTCCGTGGGTGGCCCGAGCCTCTCATTGTCCCAGCACAATAGTGGTGGCCGTGCTCGTGTGAAGAAACGGGGGCAGGCAGCCGCGATCGAGGCCAGCCGAGCTGCGCTCCAGCCTCCTGCTCCCCCGGGCTGGGCCGGGAGGCCGCCGTCTCCCTCCAGTCTGGGAGGCTGGCGGCTGGACTTCTGGCAGCATCACAGGCCCTGTTAAAACAGCCTCTGGGAGCTCCTGTCTCCTGTCCCCTGTCCCCCGTCCCGCTTGTGCTGTAAAAGGAAAGATCAGCAGGCTTCTGAGTGGCCCGAGTTGAGGCTCCTGCCATGTGTCAGGCACTGTGCCAGCACATTCCACCCTTCCCCTGATCTTTGAGTGCTTGCTCTGTCAGGACCTACTCTAGGCCCTGGGGATACACCTGGGAAGGCGGCAAGGCCTCTGCCCTCATGGAGCTTCCGTTCACTTTATCCTATCACATTCTGAAGGGTAGGACAGTATCACCATGACTCTCATATTTGGGAATAGCAAACTGAGACTCAGAGAGGGTAACCTAACTTTCCCGAGGTCACACAGCAGGAAGGAGGAGGATCCGTGGTTTAGATCCAAACCATCACTTCCCAAACCTGGCCTCTGTTGTTGGATTGGGGTAAAGGTTTCATCCCAGCCGTGCTCCCTTAGGAGCTGGTGCAGATGCTTAAGCTGTCTTTCCCTCTGTCAAATGGGCTCTTAATGCAAGATAGGAAGGTGGGAAGTGCGTGGAGACAAGGAGGGCCTCTTGGAGGAGGTGACATTTGAGCTGAGGTGTGATGTATGCCCTGAGCCTGGCCCAGGGCAGAGCTGGGGGAGAATATACTGCTAGCAGGAAGAGCATGTGCAAAGGTCCTGAGGCAGGAATGTGCCTGGCAGGTGGAAGGAATAGAGAGAATGAAGGTGTGGCTGAGGATTATTGAGGTGTGTGTGGGGTGATGGAGTGCTAGAAGGGGAGGTCAGAGAAATTACGTAGGACAAGATCATGGGGGCCTTATGGACTGTGGAAGGATTTGGATTTTCTTTTTTTGAGTGTAGTGGGAAGCCGTGGAGAGTCTGATTTACAAATTTAAAAGGATCCCTCTGGCTGTGTGTGGAGAAAGGACTTTTTTGGGCGTAGGGGGAGCAGGGAGGTGACTGTGTCAGTCCGGGCAGGAGGTGATGGTGCTTGGACCGGGCCGGGTGGCCATGGAGGTGGGAAGTGGCTGGATTTTTAATACACGTTGAAGGTGAAGCTATAGCGTTTGCTGATGGATGGAAATGAAGTGCCAGAGAAAGGGGGAGGGGTTTGGCTGGAGCCCCTGGGAAGCAGAGGCGCCGTCAATCAGGCTGGGAAGAGCTTGGTGGTGTGGGTTTGGAGGGAATCAGGAATAGGTTTTGGGTGAAGTACATTTGAGATGCCCCTTGGACGTCCAGGGGGAGATGTTGAGTTGGCAGAAATCCAGATAAGAGCCTGGGTTTCAGGGGAGAAGGCCAGGCTAGGGGTATAATCTCGGCTGAGGGGCCTGGTTGAGATCACCCTGCGGTCACTGTGGACAGAGGCACGGCCACCGTGCTGTGTGTCCTCGGCTTTCCTCTCCGTGACCCGCCATGTGGAGCGCCAGTGTGCCACCTCCCGGGGGACCTGAGTCTGCGGGTGGCCGGCACCCCGTGACAGGCATGGATGTCCCTCTGGGTGATGGGAGAGGATCTGACAGCCGTCTGTGGGGGGGCTAGCCTCCTCTCTGCCCTCCTGCCCCTGCTTCCCTCTGTCCTGGGCTGTCCCCTCCATCTCCCCGCCACGTGGAGATCTCTCCAGACAAGCGTAGTTGCATGAGATGTGCTCTTAATTAACCTGCAGCCGGGCTCTGTGACGGGGACACCGTGCCCTCCCCCAGGCCCCCCTCCTGGAGCCTGTGCTGTAATCAGCCGTGGTGGGGAGGGTGACAGACAGGCCACCACGGCTCATCGTGGCCCTGTGGCCGTGACAGGACCACGAAGTCATTTTCACAGGAGTCTCTGTGTGGCTGTTGCTGGGTCCACCTGGGGCCAAATCTAGAGTCGGGCAGACCAGGCGGAGTTTGCTGTGTGCGCCCTGCCTCGGTCCCCCTCGGGGGCTGTCTGCCGTCTCCCTCTCCTGCCCACGTCCATTCTGTTCCCTCGGTCCGTCCACGGGCTCTTCTTGGGAGCTATCCCTCCACCTGCTCTGTCCCACCCACCTGTGGGCCAGGGTGCCATCGTCTCTCGTCAGCACGGCTACACCCCTCCACTCTGGTCCCCTGATTTCATATTCAACCCCTAAAATCCAGTTCCTCACAAAAACAGAGAGCTCTTTTGCCAACATTTAAAAACTGGGAGACTTTGCTTAAAAAAATCCTAATTTCTGGCTTTTCTCAGAAAAATGAACAAACAAACCCAGAACATCTGGTAATACTGGCCCGCCGCCTGTGTCCCACCTGGCTGCACTTGGAGGGGACGAGCTGCTGAAGAGGGGGCTTCGATGGGCGTGTGCTGCCCATTCCACACAGTCCCTGCTGCTCCCCCACGATCCCTGCCAACCCCTTCCTTTGTCGTCTGTCACATCACAGGGGAGAGAAATGATTTCTCTGTTCAAGCCCCTGGAAAAAGTGGCAGAACAGCTGGTCCGTCCACACAGTGGGATCCTGGGCAGCCGTCAGGAAAGAGTGAGGATGCTCCCCGTGTGATGATGTGGAGAGATCTCTAAGCTGTTTTAATTGGAAAAACAGGTGTAGCTCATCCTGTGTACGCTGCTGTTTTTGGTGTGTAAAAAGGGGAAAAAAGAAGACTGTGTATATGTGTGTATAGTCATGAGCCAGATGATGTTTCGGTCAACAGCGGACCACATATACGACGGTGGTCCCATAAGATTAGGAGCATATAGCCCAGGTATGTAGTGGGCTAGACCATCTAGGTTTGTGTAAGTCACTCTATGATGTTCGCACAGCGACGAAATTGCCTACCAGCGCCTTTCTCAGAATGTATCCACATCATTAAGGGACGCATGACTGTATACGTATGTTTATGTATATACGTACATATATATGTATGTGTTTATTTTTTCCAGCTTTATTGCGATATAATTGACATATAACATTGTGTGAGTTTAAGGTGTGCAACATGTTGATGTAATACACTGATATATTGCAAAATGATTACCACCATAGTGCACCTGTCAAATACATAATACAGTGTTATTAACTGTAATCACCAGCCTGTACATTAGATCCCTGAACTTAATCATCTGATACCTGGAAGTTTGTATTCTTTGACCAATGTGTGTATGGTGATTTTTGCGTAAAGATCCTCTGGAAGGATACACAAGACACTAGTAGCTGTGGTTCCCGTGGGGGTGCGGAGGGACTAGACGGATGGGGCCCGGGGTACAGGAGAACGACTTTCTGTATTTTTCACTTTTTATATTTTTGACTTTTGAACCATGTGAATGTGTTATTTAGAAGTTCAATTTTTTTAAAAAAAGGGAAAATGAATGTAGTCTGAGAGGACCCGGGGTGACGCAGCCGGTGTGTATGTGTCTCCTTCGGGGGCGCCGGCGTGGTGTCGCTCTCTGCACAGGGCCTGGGGTAGCAGATGCTCAGTAACATCTGTTGACTGAGTGGCGGGTGGGTTTTTCCTGATTCCCTGCCGGTGTCCCTGGACCGTGGTACCTCTCAGGTCCTAGCCGGCGTTTGGACTTGTGGCCCTTTTATGGGGCCGTCTCTGGACGATGGGAGGCGTGGACGCTCACCTCTCCTGCTTTTCTCCTCCAGGCGTTCCTGCATCGCATCCGGCAGAACGTGACGGACTCGGTGGAGAAGGGCCTCACGGAGGAGAACGTCAAGGTGCGGACGCTTGAGCCGGCCCCTTTCCAGACTGTCCCTGCGTCTGTGGGCTGCGTTCCTCCCGGGGTGATGCTCAGGGGGTGCGGGGCGGAGGCGCACATTCACTCCGCCAGCAGCTGGCTCTGCCCTCCCACAGCTTGCTCTCTGCAGCCCCAGAGGCCTCTCGGTCCTGTGAGCAGACTCTGCTTGGTGGACTTGGCCTCAGGCCCCCATCCCCCGGCTTCAGACTTTGTCTCCTTGCTCACCAAGACCGTCCTGTCTTCCAGCCTCCTCGTGCCAGGCCCCCTGGCAGGGAGCCAGTGGAAAATCCCTTCCCAGGCGCCCCTGGGAGCTGGCACCTCCAGCCGCCCTCCTGGCAGCCCTGGCCCCTGCCCTGCACTGGGCATTGAGCGGCGAGGCAGGGCGGATGAGTAATTGGGTCCGGGCTTAGTCTTGGCTGTGGCTCTGGGAGTTTCGGGAGGATGTCAATAGGCCTTCTGTGTGCATGGCGGAGGCCCCAGCACTCCCCAGGCCTGGCTTTCCAGTGTGACCTCACTCTCTGGGAAGCCACCGTCAGCCCTTGGGCCTCCAGGGTCCTGATCCTAGGGGAGAGAGGGAGAGGGGGCAGGGGGGGTCAGAGGTGCCCAGCGTGTATAGCACACGAAGGACTTGGTCAAACAGGACGTCTCCCCCACATGTTCCGGTTAATCTGGACAGTATCCTTGCACGTTGACAATTCTCTGAGCCCAGTTTTTTGGATGAGAAAGCTGAGGCTTAGAAATTGGAGAGACCTGCTCAGGGTCACTGCATGGCTGGTCCCTGGTAGCTCTGGGATTGAAGGTTTTTATGCATTCATTCATTTACTCATTCATTGAGCAAATATTTACCGATCACCTACTGTTTATTGTATCTTTATTACAATCCATTTATTTATTACAATTTAAAAGTTACTATAATTTTAAATTGCAATTTATTAGTTTTTAAAAATTCCCTTTTTTAGGAGGTATAACTCACGTACAGTAGAAGGTGCGGGCTCCTCTGTGCCCCCTCCCCGTAAACACCCTCTCCCCAAAGATAACCACGGACTTCGAGCAGTGTTGATTAGTTTTGCCTGTTTTTGAACTTGATGTAAAAGTGAGCTCTTTCCTGTCTGGTGTCTCTTGCTCCTTGTACGTCTGTGAGATTTGCCCATGTTGTTGTATGTAGCCGAGATTCATTCTTTTCATTGCTGTGTAGTATTCCACAGTATGAATGTACCGGAATTTACTCATCCATTCTCCTGTGGATGGATATTTGAGTTATTTCCAGTTTTTGGCTATTATGACTGTTCTTGTATATGTCTTTTGGTGGACACAGTCTCTCGGTTTCTTTTGGGTGTACACTCAGGAGACAGATACTTATTTTGAAATTTTGTAGCCATTCCTTGAAGTAAGTATCACCATAGGATCTCTCATATGTCTGCAACATAAGCAGCTCCAGCTGGGTGAGCTGGACAGAATGAGAGAGAAAAATAACCAAACACTGCGGGGGCTTCTTCCCCGGGCGAGGCTGAGGAGGACGCGTGTGCCTGGCCGGCTCAGACCACGGCAACTGGGGAGTGGTCTGCAGCCCCTCGGCGCCCCCGCACACCCTCAGGCCGGCTCCCTCTGTGGACTGTCTGGTGCGTTCGCAGGGTCCAAGGGGCTGGTCTTCATTGCTTTAGGTCTTGACTCAGACGTCACCTTCTCAGAGTGGCCGTCCCTGGCCTCCATATTTAAATTGGCAAACTCCTCCTCCTGCCCCGCCCCTGGACTCCCTTCTTGCTTTGTTTTTGTCTTTAATGCTTCTTACCACCTAGAAAACTATACTTTGTTGTCTGTCCCCTTCTGCTAGAATGTACCTTCATGGGGACAGGCACTTGTCTGGTCCCTGTGTCAGGGCCTCTCACGGCGCCTGGCACACAGTGGTGCTCAGCACACAGCTGCTGAGTGAGTGAATGTGTGGGAAACCCTAGAAGGAGTTGTAAGCCGGTAGGAGCCCTGGGGCCCCCACCAGGAGCTGCGGGGAGTGGGGGTGGCGTGGCTGGGAGAGGGACTCCTCACTGTATTTATTTTAGTGTGTTTTGATTTTTGAACCACATGAGTGCCTTTTTCAAAATTGAATTAAAAAATGCACCTGTTAAAAACAGAAAAAGGAATTGATGCAGTTCAAAAGGACCTAAAGTATGTGCAAGTCTCCCCTAGTTCTCCTTACCAGAGGCCCTGACAGTCTTCAGCTTGTGTCCTTCTCCAGGTAGTCTCTGCTTCCGCCGGCACAGAGAGGAGAGGCTTTTTTGTGTGTTATTGTACACAAATGGCCCATACTGGCATCCCGTTTGGCGCTGTGATCCCCCCCCACTTCATGATATATTTCCAGAATCATTCCAGGCTTCCATATCCACGTATACAGATCTGCAGATCCTTGTTACAGGCTGCACAGTGTTTCAGTATGTGGAATTTATTTAACTGTAACTAGTCCAGTTTATCGAGTCCTCGTTAATGGACATTTGGCTTTTTTCCAGTCTTTTGCTACTGCAAATAGGGCTGTAGGATCTGTTCTTGCCTCTGCACACAGTTCTCTCCCTCGGCACAATGAACACTTGGGGGTGGGTCGTTCTTTGGGGGGCTGTCCTGTTATTGTAGGATGTTTAGCAGCATCCCTGGCCCATACCTATGAGATGCCTGTTGCCTCCTTCCCCCCAAATTTATGACAACCAAAAATGTCCCCAGACATTGGCACTTGTCCCCTGGGATGCATAATTGCCCCTGGTTGGAAACGACTCGTGGAAAGGTTAAGTTCTGGAATGTAGATTTGCTGGGTCTGATTGTATGTGCGTTTCAAACTTCATAGATTCATAGGGGGAAACGGGCACCGTTATATATTGTTTGCGAGATTTTAAACAGCATATTTTGAATGTCTTCCCCTACTGTGTTTCCTGCCACCACATCATTTTAATGGGGCGTGGAAGTACCCTCATCATTTCACAGTCTTACGGTTGGACAGAGCAGCTGTGTCGGGCCATGATGCAGACTGTGGTGAAGGTCTTAGTAGGTAATTCTCAGTGTGCTGAGTGCGAAGCTCGGTTCTGCTGGTTACTGGACTGCGTGACCTTGAGAATGTTAATTTTCTTTGAGCCTCTTCTTCATCTGCAAATGGGGGATAATGGTATTTCTACCTCCTGGTGTTCTATGAGGATTAGATGGCGTAAATGCATATAAAGTTCTTAGCACAGGATTAGGCATTAGTCCTGCTCAGTGAATGTTGGCAGTGTTTTTGTCACTATCGTTGTTGTCATTAGCGGTAATCTGGCTCCCGTGTGTGAGTACCCGTTTCACTACACCCTCACCTGCACCGGGGGTTATGTGTTTTTCATGGTTGATTTTGCTCACTCTTTATGCCCCAATTCACGCTGTCCTTGGGCCTCACTTTCCCTCACAGATCCTCTTCTCGAACATCGAACACATCCTGGAGGTCCATGAGGATTTCTTGGCCGCCTTGGAGTATTGTTTACATCCAGAGCCTCAGTCTCAGCACGAACTCGGGAATGTTTTCTTAAAATTTGTGAGTACAATGCCCCAGCCCCGGTTGGAACCTGCAGCTTTTGGGAAATGGGCTTCTCCCCCAGATCCGCGCTCCACCACCCTTGGCCAGCTTCCTGCGTGGGCCTGCCTGGGAGACGGAGAGGCAGGTGGCAGGTGGGCCTGGATTTGGCCCCCAGAACAATGGGAAGAGGGTCTGGCCCGGCGGCCTGGGGCTGTGTTTAGTTGGCGCTCCCTCCCCTCAACATCTCCTAGAACATGGTCCCCCTTTCCTCAGAGCTCTCTGCTGAGTGACCATGCTCTGGGGCTCCCGTGGCCTCCTGGCCTGGTGGGGCCCCTCTGCCCCAGAGTAACCGACAGGGCAGCCAGTGGCCGAGAGGGTGGGCTTGGCTCAGACAGACCTGCATTTGGTCCTAGCTCAGCCACCCACAGGCCAGCAAGGGTGTCTGGCCCTTGGGTGACCACTCATGCTTCCAGTCAGGGAGGCTGACGCTTGTCGTAATGGCCTCTCTCTTGCCAAGTCTGTTGGAATTGTGAGGGGACGGCTGGAGGAAGGAGGGGGGAAGCTTAGCCCACACAAGGCAACTGCTTTCCCATACCCTCTCGTTCTGTGCCTGCTGGGGCCCTCCTCACAGGGAGAAAACCCGCACCAGCCTCACAGGCATGAGGCTCCAGGCAAGCTCCTTCCTTCTCTGACCTTCAGTTTCCTCTTCTGATTGAGAAGTGGGGGTAGTCATGCCTACCTCCTTGGGTTGATGGAAAGACCCAAAGATGTGAAGCAATGAAGTGTGTAGCATGGAGCAGTGGTTCTCAACCAGGTGGTGGTCTTGTCCCCAGGACACATTTGGCCATGTCTAGAGATGATTTTGGTTGTCACAACTATGGCGGGGAGGTTGCTGCTGGCTTCTAGTGCATGGAGGCCAGTGATACCACCAAATCCTATAACGCACATAACAGACCCCACCACCGAGACTGATGCGACCTCAAATGTCAGCAGTGGTGAGACTGAGAAACCGTGGGGTACAGTAAGCACTCGCTCCATGTTAGTGCTTATTTTGGTCATTGTCATCATCACATCTTGATGGTCAGAGTGTAGGATGACAGAACCTGGGGCAGCTCTGCCCTCAGGGAGTCACTGCCCGTGGAGGTGACCATCTCATACGGTGTTCGGAGGGCAGTGCTCTGGCCTGGCTGCCGAGCTCACAGGCTGTGATGCTCTTGGCAAGTGGTCTTACCTTGTCTATGCCTCAGTGTCCTCACCTGTAAAATGGGTAAAAAACTAGACCCATGATGTTGTTGAGGATTGTGTGAGATCATACAAGGAGACCGCTCAGAACAGGTCCTGGCGCACAGTAAGTGCTCAATAAATGCTGGATGTTATCCTTCTGTTCATGTAGTCACCATTCCTCAGTGTTTGAAATAAGATAAACACGAGAGCAAGATGGGGTCCAGGTGAGGTGAGCATAGGCGAGATGGGCACTGAGCAGAGAGATGTGATCTGCTTGGGGTTTAAAGGGCCTGTGGCTGCTGTGAGGGAGAGTGGACTATGTGGGGGAGGAGGACAGGGAGACCAGGAAGTCCCTGCCGTCTGAGGTGGTGGTGCCTGGAGCAGCAGTGGGGGTGGGGAGAAGGGGCGAGTGGCATAGTGGTTCAGGATATGTTTCTTTTTTTTAAGCTCTGAGATGTTTTTATTGAGGTCACATTGGTTTATAACATTATATAAATTTCAGGTGTACATCATTATATTTTGACTTCTGTATAGACTGTATCGTGTTCACCACCAAAAGTCTGTACACATGTGCCCCTCTTCCCCTTTTACCCTCCCCCGACTCCCTTCCCCTCTGGTAACCACCAAGCTGTTCTCTGTATCTGTGTATCTGTTTGTTTGTTTATCCTGCACATATGAGAGAAGTCATACAGTAATTGTCTTTCTCTGTCTGACTTATTTCGCTGAGCATAATACTCTCAAGGTCCATCCATGTTGTCACAAATGGCAAGATTTTGTCTTTTTTTTTTATGGCTGAGTAGTATTCCGTTGTGTGTACGTACCACATCTTCTTTATCCATTCATCCATTGATTAGCACTTAGGTTGTTTCCAGGTCTTGGACGTTGTGAATAATAAAGAAGATGTGGTATGTATACACAATGAAATACTTACTAAGCCACAATAGCTAAGGCCAGGGAACGTTTCTTGAATAGGAAAATAAAAAGAATGGGAGGGCCAGTCTTCTCTTTGGGTACAGAGGAAGGAGTAAGTCCTTGTTTCTTTGGAGCCAGGCTACTTGGGTTCAAATCCCTGTCCCACCATTGACCAGCTGAGTGACCTTGGGCAAGTCAGTCCACCTCTCTGGGCCTCAGTCTCCAAGTCTGTAAAATGCAGGTAATGATAGTACCTGTGGTGTGGTGCTGTCAGGAGGATAAAATGAGTGAACGCGAGTGAAGCACTTAGAGGCGGCCGGGCACCGAGCTGATGCTGCGTGAGTGTCAGTCGTGGACGTTATTCCACCTGGGGCACCAGGGAAGGGTTTTGGGAGGAGGTGGCGTTATTGGGGCTTGCCGTCAAGTGATGACATCCGAGCGTAGAGTGGGATAGTCCATACTTTAGCCAAAGCAGGGGAAGGGGTCCTCAAGGTGCGTTGTCCACCTGCCAATGACCCCAGGCCACCGGGTCCCCTGACCTCTGCCTGAGCCACAGAGGTGTGGTCAGCAGGTTTAACTCATTGGTCAGTGAGGGTCTCTGGTTCCTGATCCCCACCTGGGCTGTCCCCACTCCCTACAGGATTCCTAACGCGCTCGGAGATGCCGGGGACGGCTGGAGGAGGGAAGGTGGGAGTTTAGAGCCCAGGAGGCAGACTCTTTCCATGCCTCCTCCTTTTACGCGACCCTCCTCTGTGGCCTCATCAAACTGGGTGTTGATGAGGACAGTGCTTACCCTCAGGATCCAGATGCCCTGATGGTGGAAGTTCACACCTTTGAGGGAAGTCATTCTGGGCCCGGGCCTCCCAGCATCCTCAGAGCCCAGCATACATCCTGCTGGTCCCGTGAGAGCACGTGTTTTAGAGCCAGGTCCCTGACTTTCCTCCTGGCTTTGCTGCTTCCTGGCTCTGTGATGCTGGGAGAGTGACCTCGTCTGTCTGTGCCTCAGTTTTCTCATCTGTAAAAGGGGACGGCGGGTTGAGGGAGTTAACAAGAGGAGCAGCACCCAGCAGGTTAGTAAGTGCCCAGTAAATGTCCGCTCAGCAGTACTATGTACATATTTGTTCACGTGACCCAGTGGGGCCCCTGTCCTTCCAGCCGCACGGCCTCGCTGCGACACAAGGACAGATGTCCGAGGCTTTGACAAAAATGAAGGGGTTTCGGAGATCCTGTTCTCCCCTCGGCCGCCAGAGGCTCCGGCTGGAAACGCACAGCTGGTGTCTTCACTCCTCTTCCAGCCTCTCTGGAGTCAAGTCCCGACACCCTGCCAGGCCCTGCCGATTCCCGGGACCCCACCCCCGCCACTGGCCACTCTGGCCTCCTCGCTGCTCTGGAACACGCGGAGCCCGTTCTCGCCGCAGGCCTTGGAGTGCACTGTTCCTCTGCAGGACGGTTTCCCTCAGATGTCCCTTGCTTTCTCCCTCCCTGCCTTGAAATCTTGATGGAAATACCCCCTTCCATGCTCCCCCCGCTTTATTATTCTCAGGCCCTTATCACCATCTGGCATAGTGGATATTTTGCTTCTTTTTTGTTTATTGTCTGTCCCCCGCCACCCCCCCCCCCCCGCCCCGAATATCAGCAACGCGAGGTCAGGGACTTTGTCCCGTTCTCTGCTCTGTCCCTGCATTAAGACTAGAGTCCAGCCCTAACCTTACCCAGCAGGCCAGCAAACCGAGGGGAAGGTTAAGCTCAAGGTTGTGACTATATAGGCGGGAGAGCTGGGGTTGGAACCCTCCTCGTGGCTAGGCCGGTGCTTTTAGACTTTGTGGATTTGCACACTAAGTGTGTAATTTTTGCTGTATCCGAGTACCCCTTGTATTACTGTTTTAATCTTTAAATAATTGATTTGCTTAAAAAAAACCTTAAACTTATTTAAAAAGGGAAATTTGCACCACCATTGGAAATGGAAAATGAGTGTCACTTGTTATAAATAGAAGTGCGATAGTACGTAAGCTCGGTGCAATAGAAACCAAACTGTGGTGCTGCGTTCTGTCTAGCAGCTCCTGCCCACCTGAGTCTGCCTGGGCCTCTGCCCTCGGTGAGATCACGGGGGAGGTTAGCGGTGTCAGACGGTATCAGTGTCACATCACGCCTCCTGAGACCCTCCGTGAGGGAATTGGAACAGGTGAAAAAGGAGCCGACTCTCTCAGTGTGTGATTCAGTGTTTTTAATTTAAAATCATCTTTTAATTTAAAATTTAAAATCCTCACCTTCCTTCCCCCACGCTCAGGGAGGATTGCCCTGGATTCTCTTTAGAGGCAGCCCCTGCTGTAGGTTGGGCTTCTGGAAGCTGGAGCTTTGCAGGTGGCCTCCTGTTGGAAGCAGCTGGAGGAGAGGTTGCACGGTCTCTACTCGGCCTCAGCTGATCCTGCCTGGGAGGAACTTGGGAGCTGGGGTGGCTCTTCGGGTCTTCCTGAATTGCAGCGAGAGGTGGGGTCTCTACGCTGTGTTGCCCAGTCCCTGGACGTGGGCTGTCCCGGGGAGGGAGTGGACGGCCTCAGGCAGACGGCTCTCTCAGGCCGAGGGCGGTTCCTGGGGAGGGAGACCCTGAGCCATGGGGGGTGCCACTGTCCTGACAGGGCTCTGTGTGGCTCACCACAGCGTCCACTGCACCCCAGAGGCCAGCCTCCTCCCGGGCTTGATCACTCCTGCCAGGGCTGAGGCCGCTTGGGGTGGTGAGGTGGTGACTGGGAACAGAGCTCTGTGGACAGGCTCTCCACGAGAGGAAGGGGCCCAGACCCAGCGGGGGCCCTGGCTTACAGACCAGCCCAGGTGCTGCCCCAGTCAGTGGATGGTGGGAGAATCCTTCACACTTTCACCCCAAAACCCAACCACGAGCTACCGAGGTGATCACACACCAGCACTGAGTGAACGTTCTCTGTGCTGCGCACTGTTCTAAGTGCTTTGCATCTATTAGTTCATTATAACTTCACAACCTTCTTTAATAGTGTGTACTGTTATACCCACTTTACAAATGGGGAAACTGAGGCCCAGAGAGCGTAAGTTACAGCACAGGCTTACACAGCCAGTGAGTGTTGGAGCCGGGATTCGAGCCGGCGTAATCTGGATCCGGGGCTTTTGTTTTTCACCATCTTACATGATAAGTCTCCTGAAACACACATTAAGCACCGACTGTGTGCCAGGCACTGTACTTGGCCCTGAGGATGCCGCCCTACGTAAGACAGGCTTGCTCCCTGCTGCCACGGGGCTCACAGGCCGGAGACACAGGGCAAGTAAGTGAGCAGCAGCGGCCGTCCCAGATGGCGACGCGGACAGTGAAGAATGTACAGCGCAGATGTGACAAGGAGGGACTCTACTCAGCATCTGAAGTTGGGAAGTCAGGGCCGGGGTTGCTAGATTCAGCGAAGAAGAACACCTAGGGCAGCGGAGTTTGGATTTCAGGTGAACGACAAATGGTATTTTAGCGTGAGCATGTCTCGTGCTCACACTAAAACGTTCTTTGTCGTTTCTCTGAAATGAGAACGCAGCTGAGTGTCTTGTGTTTTATCTGGCCACCCTGGGCGGGGAGGGCCTGTGAGGGGGTGGAATGGCACGACCTCGGGAAGGGTGTTCTGGACGGAGAGGAGAGCCGGGGCAGAGGCCCGGGGATGGGAGCGGCTTGTGCGCTGCGGGAAGCAGGGAGGCCGGGGTGGTGGGGCCGCGTGAGTGGTGGAGGGAGTCTGGGGATGTCGGGGGCCCAGACCCTGGAGGTTTTTAGCAGGGAAGTATTGTGTGGCCTGAGTTAGGTCTTAACCCCTCACCCGGCAGCTGTGTGCATAGGGGATGTTAAAACCCTCGCAGAAGTGAGACCTGAACCTCATGGTCCCTTCCCACCGGAGATGTCTCCAGGCCAGCTCCTTCCCCTCGCTGAGTCTCGGTCTTTTTGGGTGTGAAGTGAGTGGTTTGGAGCAGATGGTCTCTGTGGAGCCAGCGTCAGCCCCCGGGAACTGTGGACAGCAGCCGTCACCTCTGACAGTCCTTGAGCCCTCCCTGGGGGCTTGACCCTCTCCCCGAGCTGTTCCCAGCTGGCGGCTGTCCACTTCTCCTCCTTCACAGCCTAAACCCACAGCCCCATGTTCCCCACCCACCACATCTGTGTGCACAACTGTTTGTTCATTTCTTTCTGGCAAAACAATCAAAGCCCCGTGGGGGGCCCCAGGAGGAAATGGAACACTTAAACTCTTAGCTGTCAGAAGCAACATTGCCACGTTCGCAGGGTCTGGGGCCTGAGACGCAGCTGGGGTGCGGCTCAGTGAAAGCACATGGCAGTGATGGACCTGGGTGTGGTTTTGGAGAGGGGGTATTGCCATTTGCTAAATTTAACCTCTCCAAGCCTCAGGCCTTGGTCCCCTGCCCTTTTCACAGGCTAAGGGAGAGGATGACATTGCAGAGTGTGTCAGAGAAGGGGCTCCGGGTGAGGAATGACACACCTGTGGTGATCTGTCTCGTCACTTACTCTCCTCTCCTGCGTCTGTGGCAGACATCGCTAATCACAGCACTCTGCCTCTGTGCTCCCTGGGGCTCCAGAATTCTCACCCGTGTTCCAGCCAGCACTGAGCACGACCTATTGATTGGGGTTGGCGTGTGAGAATAAACAGCTTTGTCTGTGCTTTCTGGCGCAACTTTGTCACGGTACAGACAGAGATGGACAGGGAGACCCTGTCACCTCACTAGACTTGGGTCCATTTTTCCATTTTCTTCCCCTTTTCAGAGTGTGCATGTATTAGGACTGTGTCTTCACTGCAAGTAACAAAAACACCAACTTAAACAGGCTTAATCAAACAGACAAAAAAGAGCTTATGGCCCATACTAATGAGCCATAAGTGGAATGTTCAGGAGTGATTGGCTTCAGGCGTAGCTGGATCCAGGACCCCATATGATGTTTTCAGGACTTGGTGTTTTTCTGTCTCTAGGCTCTGCTCTCCTTTGTGTTGGCTTCATTCTTGAGGGGTGAGGTGGTATATGCCTCACATGGTGACAAATGTGGCTCTCAGCAGTTTCAGGCTGACACTGCCAGCTCAGCAACAACAGTTCAAAGAGCTTCTCTTCACAGTAATTCCAGCACGAGTCCTTGAGGGCTGTCATTGGCACAGCTTGGGTCACATGGCCACTGTTGCCAGCACAGGGAGCCCTTTGATTGGTTTGGTCTGGTGAGTGGAGTGGGGTCAGTAAGCTCAGAGTGTAGGAGGTGGTTCCCCAGGGGAACAACTGGGGGTCTTGACCAGAACAAGGGGGAACGGATGCTGGGTGAGTAGATCAACAAATGTCCCAATGAAGAGCTGATGCTGCGGTCGTAGTGGACCAGGGTTGCCTGGATGGGAGCGTAGGGCTGGTTTGAGGGGCGTTGGGCACCTCTCAGGCTCCTTGCTTTCTTGCTTTCGTTCATCAAATAGTCACGATGCCTGTTCTCTGCCAGGGACCTCTGTCCCCATTGACACCACAGCACTGACCTCAGCAGATGCAGACTTTACCCCCCTGGAGCTCGTACTCTGGGGGGAGTGGTAGGGAGATGGACGGTGCATGAATGACAAGTAAGACATACAGGTTGGGGGGCGAGGCCCACCGTATTTCTCAAAATCTGCCTGGTGCCTTCCCCAGACCTATGAGTCCTCTCAGCGCCCTCCCTCCTGGCTCTGTCTTTCCCTTTTTTTGCCATTAAAACCTCCCAATCCATTGCCCCACCTTGTCGTAGACTGATTCACCAGTGGGATATGAATTTGCTGAAGTCCTGATGGCAATGATAGCAGCAACATCACTAACAGCAGTAATAGTACTAGCTGTTATTTAATGAGCACCTACTATGCGCTCTTTTAAGCACTTGCTATGACTCCAGTTGATAATTCTCACAACCTCAGGTTGGAGAGGTTGTTACTGTCTGTAATTTATGAACAAGAACGCAGAGGCTCGGAAACTTTCCATGCCATGCCCAAGGTCCCAGCTGGTGACCGGGGAAGCCGGGCTGTGAACCCGGGTGGTCCGGCTGCAGAAGCTGTGGTTGCAGCTACGAGGATGATCTGATAGTGGTTGGCGAGAGTCGTTGTGGCGGCTTCTGGTGTCTTATCTCAGAGCAGCGCTGATGGCAGGGTCTGTAGGCCCAGGACAGCCCAGGTCCCGGCTGCAGGGCGCTTCTTTGCTAGAGCCCCATGTACGGTGGGGACCTGCTGTCGCTCATGTGCCTGCATTCAGAGCCAGCCTTCCCTCTACAGCCCTGCAGGCCTTCCCTGCAGGAACAGGCCCCAGGCACAGGCCAGTTCCTGTCACCCACCACAGGGAAGGTTCTCCCCCCTTCCCGGCAGCCCGCCTCACCATGGTCTGCCGCCGTGGCCCTGGTTCCAGATGTGTCTGGCAGCCTCCCTCATGTCTTTTTTTTTTTTTTTTTTTTTTGGTGAGGAAGATCAGCCCTGAGCTAACATCCATGCCAATGCTCCTCTTTTTTTTTTTTTTTTTGCTGAGGAAGATTGGCCCTGGGCTAACATCTGTGCCCATCTTCCTCCACTTTATATGGGACGCCACCACAGCATGGCCTGATAAGCAGTGCATTGGTGTACGCCTGGGATCTGAACCCTGGGCCGCCAGCAGCAGAGCGGGCACACTTAACCGCTACACCATGGAGCTGGCCCCCTCCCTCATGTCTTTTTATCTGTGCGTGGTGAACTCTGCAGTCCAGACTTCTCCTCACCCGTCTCCATTGGCCTTGATGGTCTCCTAGGCTCATTGGAGACACGTGGAGATAGAAGAAGGTCTGCTTGGGGGGTGCTGGGCTCCCCTCTCCTCCTTCCCTGCCCTAGTGCGTACGTGTGCGCTGGCGTCTCAGGGCCGCCCGACACGGGGTGAGGAGATTGTAGGTGGCAACTGAAGGCGTGCTTCTCTGTGCCTCTGATGGTGGTGGTGTTGTTTGGAGCATGTAGCTTGTGTTTTGTGAGGCTTCAGACCTTTTGGTGGTTCCTTGGAGTGTGTCTCAGGGTCATTTGTCCCACAGTGTGTGTCCCTGTGTGTACACTTGGGATAATTGTGAAATTGTTTGTTTTGGTATTTTTTCCCTGTTGATTCATGTTTGTTGCTAATATTTTTAGAGTATTTTGAAATACTATCCAGTGTTCATTGTGCTGCTCATTTCACATAAACTGTCTAATCCTCCAGCAGCACAAGTAGTGGGGTGGGGTGGGGTGGGGTGGGGGTCAGCTCTTATGTCCATTTTACAGATGAGAAACCTGAGGCATCAGGAAGTGAAGCAGCTTGCCGCAGGTCACCCACTACTTAGGGAGTGTGGAGCTGGGTTTCCAGCCCAGGCCGTTGGTTCTGGAGTCACTCTCTGCACTTTTCATCATTATCTGTGGTCCTCCTCAGAGCTTGGTTGGTGGATTTGTGGTTTGAGATTGGCACCCTGTGTGTTTGCCTCCCACTCCGTCCCCCTCCCATGCCATGACCTTGAGCTGGACATGGGTGGTGGGGTTAAGAGAGATTGAATCCTGGTTCTGCCCCTTCGCTGGGTGTGAGACTCTGGTTTTCCCATGTGTGAGTGAGTCGAATACGGTAATTGCTGTGTCAGGTTATGGAGGAGGGAGTGAGTGCCCCCTCGTTCCCGGAGAGCAGCGTGTGCTGTGTCCTGAGCGCTCAGCACACTCTCCGTGCTGGCCGTCGGCTCTGGCTGTGGGCACTTTGCTGCTCAGGGCGTCTGCTCAGACGGTGCCCGCGGAGCCCCCAGGGTGAGCCGGGGCGGGTGGGGGCTGCTTAGTGATTCTGAAACCCATTCACCTCCCCTCTGGTTCCCTCTTTGCTGCAGCCGCCCATCGGCAGGATGACTGGGGCTTGTTTAGAAACAAGATGAGCCGCCTGCTTTGCAGACCCGCCTCTTCCTTCCTCAGCTCCTTGGGGTCTCCTGCCCAAGCCCCAGCCCGAGGTCAAGGCCCGTCAGCGCTTCCTCCCCAGTGGCCTTACCAGGACATCCTGGTTTGGGGCTTGGAGGTTGGGAGGTGGTGTTCTGTGAGCCATTGGAACCGAGAATGCTCAGTGGGGAGCTTCCTGCTCAGAAAGCGCCTGTCTCTCCCATTCCCGGAAACTCTGACTGATGGTGACAGACCTGGTGGCCCACAGGTGACCTCTAGGCTGGAAAGGGACCAGCTTTGGGCTCAGGGGCATCTGGAGGTCAACAGAGCTGTGCCCCTGCCTCAGGACTGCCACTGCTGTGTGGCAGCGTCAGGAAATCGACGTGTTCCTCCAGATTCCTGAGCCTTATCTAGACTCTTTGGTTCATGTATACAGGGCAGTGCACCCAGTGCAGAGTTCATTCGCTTAGCAAGGAGTCTTTGAGGGCCTACTGTGTGCCAGGTCCTGTGCCAGGATCTGGGGAAACCTCGGTGAACAAGATGGACGTGGTCACTGCCTTCAGGGAGCTGACTGCCAAGTGGGAAAAGATGATAAATAAATAATCCAGATGATTGCAGTTTGTGGGAACACCATGAAGACGATGAAGACAGGTGGGTGGGTGATGGAGAACACCTGGGTGGCTACTTTAGCACGGGTAGCCCAGGTGTCATTTGAGGAGGTGGCATTTGAGTTGAGACCTGAATGGTGGGGAGTAGCCAGGCCTGGGGGAGGAGTGTTCCAGGTAGCGGGAACAGCCAGTGCAAAGGCCCTGGGGTAGGAATGGACTTGGCAAATTCAAGGGGCATCTAGAAGGCCGGTGAGATGAGGTCAGAGAAAGGCAGGGTCACATTATCTGGCCCTTGAAGTTCCCAGTATAGTATTGGATTCCATTCCTCGTGTAATAGAATACATTGGAGGATGTTGGACAGGGATGTGACACAATCTGACTTGTGTTTTAGTAGTAAAGTTGGACATTTATTGAGCACTTACTGTATGCTGAACCCTGTTTTAACTCATTTAATCCTCATAACAGCCCCATGAGTTAGGGACTCTTATAAACTCCACCTTATAGATGAGGAAAGTGAGGCACAGAGAGGTCAAGTAGCTTGCCCAAGTTCATGGCTGGAAATGCAGAGCCAGGGCTCAAGCTGAGGCCTCTTGGCTTGAGTCTGTGCACTTGACCCTGGGCCGTGCAGCTTCCTGAAAGGTTGCTCAGGCTGCGGGGTGCAGCATTGGGGCAGGAGAGGAGGCTGAGAGGCCTGTGGCGAGTGGGAGCCACTTGGCCTGAAGTCCCTCCCGCTGTGTGGTCTGCCAGGGGCTGGGGGAGGCCTTTCTGCCCAGGCGCGCTGGCCCGGCCTCCTGCCGTGACCCGTCTCCCACGGGCTCTGTCCTTGTCTTGCAGAAGGACAAGTTCTGCGTGTACGAGGAATACTGCAGCAACCACGAGAAGGCCCTGCGGCTGCTCGTAGAGCTGAACAAGATCCCCACTGTGCGCGCCTTCCTGCTGGTGAGTGTCCCCATCGCCCCTGCCCCCCTTCCTCTCTGCTTCAGCCCTGCGCATCCCCGGACACGAGAGAGCTTCACGGTGACCCTCACGCTGACCCGGGCGGCCCAAACCCTCCGTCAGCTCGGGGAAAGCAGGGATTGCCACATCTTTTCTGTAAAGGGCCAGAGTGAATCTTTTTGGTTTTTTGCATCATACAGTCTCTGTCACAACAACTCAACTCCACTGTTGTAGCATGAAAGTAGCCACAAATAATATGTGAAGGAATGAGCGTGCTGTGTTGCAATAAAACTTTATTTACAAAAATAGGCAGAGGGCTGGATTTGGCCCTAGGACCAAATTTGCCAATTCTTGGTCTAAAGTAATGATCCTGATAGGAGTGGTAGCAATAGTAGTCATAATTGCATTATTAGGCTTATTTAATTATAAGTGAAAGAAAATCCAGTTAAAATTGGGTTAAGCAAAAAAAAAAAGAATTTACCAATTCACTTTTCTGGGAAGTTTGAGACATGAGAGGCCTTCAGGCACAGCAGCATCTGGGTGCTGAAGAGATGTCATCAGGAATTTGTCCCTTGGCTCTGCTGTTCTCTGCCTTGGTGGGCTCTATGCAAGGGTGGTGACATGGCCTCCAGCAGCTCCACACTTAGAGCTCTCCTAGCCAAGCAACTCCAGGATAGAGAGCTCCTCTTTCCCAGTAGTTACAGCAGAAATCCTGGGTCTGATGCTCACTGGCTCAGAATTTTGATTCACAATTCAAAAATTTCCAGAATTTTGATTCAAATGTCTGTTTCCTTTGCTAGTAAGTTCCTGTTGCTTGGCCTAGTTCCAGTGACCATCTGAGGACGGGCAGATTGGCCAGCTGATTTCCACTTTTGTCTCAAGTGTCTTGAGTGATCGGGACTGATGCTTTTCGTTGGTGTCTGCATCCTCCCCTTTCCAGTTTTGCATTCATATTCCTGAAAGAGTCTGGGCAGAAAGCACAGATAGAGTCGTGTAGCGTAAGACCACACACAGGGCCACGTTTCTGTGATCGACCTGTTGACTTGCAGGCAGCACCACTCTGCGATGCCGCCCAGGCTCTGGGCTCCCTGGGCGGGGCCCACCCTCCGGGGGCGTCCCCTTGGGCTCAGCTGGGTCTTGGGAAGCAGGAAGACGCTAGCAAGATGTTTGCAGGGCTGTGAGAAGGGAAGGGCCCCTATTTTTCATTTCTTCCTTCCTCTGTCTCCTGCTGTCTTCCTGGTGGGCCAAACTGCCGTTTTCCTGGTAGCAGCTGGGCCGGCTGGATTGAGCAAGGGCAGGACGGGTGGGGCGCCAGCGCACGCACCATCTGTCTCCCTCCTTGCTTTTGGCCACCTGCAAAAGAGCCATCTCGAGTCTATTATGGGATGTTAAGGCGTTGGGAACAGACAGAACCTGGCTTTCCATTCATGATGTGCTGGGCACTAGCTGAGACATGGCTTGGTGACTTCATCATTCCGTGCCTCAGTTTTCTTGTCTGTAAAATGGGGATAATTTATTTGTTCAACAGCTTCTTGTTGAGCACCTGCCTAATGTGGTAGGGATCATTCTAACCATGGGGGACACAATAGTGACCAGGGCAGGAAAAGTCTCATGGAGCGGCCGTTCTAGTTGGGGAGACTTACATAGGTCTCTGCAGGAAATAAAGTACGTTAAGGACAACAGGACGTTTTGAGGGAGTTAGGGTGGTGACTGCTATTTGAGATTGGTCTTTGGGAAAACCGTGTCTTAGGTGACATTTAAGTGGAGACCTGGATAAAGTACGAGAGAGCGGCAAGGGGTATCTGGGGGGAAGCATTCCAGGTAGAGGAATTGCAGGTGCAAAGGCCCTGAGGTACAAGCGTGTTTGAGAAATAGCAAGAGGCCAGGCTGGGGTGGGAGAGCGTCAGAGGGAAAGTGGAAGGAGACGAGATCAGAAAGATTGAAAGAGGCCAGATAATGAGGGAGCATTTAGACAATGGAAAGGCTCTGTGATTTTTAAAAAGCCTTTGTATTGCAGTACAGCACACACTCGGTGAATGCGCTCACAGCATGACGAATGTTTACGTGGGTGTACACCCGGGGAACCACCACCGAGATCAAGGTTTAGAACATTTCATCACTCCAGAGGGTTCCCTGTGCCCTTTCCCACGCACGCCCCTCTGTGCATCCAGAGGTAACCTCTAAGCCAGTTTCTCTCACCAGAGGCTAGTTTTGCCTATTCTAGAGTTTTGCACGAATGGAATCCTATGGGATGCTTTTGTGTCTGGCTTTTTTTGCTCAACATAATGTCTGTGAGGTTCGTCCATGTTGGAGCATGTGGCGGTACTTTCAATAGAATATTCAGTTTTAGTCTGAGTGGGATGGGAAGCCATGGGAGGGTTTTGAGCAGAGGAATGTCTTGAACTAATTTGCATTTTGAAAGGCTGCCCTTGGCTGTGCGAGGGTGGAAGCTAGGAGACCAGAGTGGGGGCTTGTATACGTTTCCTCGGGCTGCCATTACAATGACCACAAACTGGGTGGCTTAAAACAACAAAGTTGATGCTCTCACAGTTCTGGAGGCCAGGAGCCTGAAATCAAGGTGTCAGCAGGGTTCTGCTCCCTTCGAAGGCTCTAGGGAAGGATCCTGCCTTTCCTCGCCCAGCTGCTGGCCTCAGGTGTTCCTTGGCTTGTGGAAGCATCCCTGCAATCTCTGCCCCTCTTCATGGCCTTCCTCCCTCGTCCTCTCCTCTTCTTACGAGGACACGAGCCAGCGCATTTAGGGCCCACCCTAATCCAGGTGACCTCATCTTTACTTAACGAATTACATCTGTAAAGACCCTATTTCCGGAGAGAGTCGCATTCTGAGATTCTGGGTGGGCATGGTGTTTTGGAGGACACTGTTCAACCCAGCGCAGGGCTGCCGCACGGTCCAGGCGGGAGACGGTGGTGCGAGAGGTGGTGGGGCAGAGCTCGAGGGTCCAGCTGGCACGGTTTGCCAGGTGGTTGGCTCTGGGCTATGAATGAACAAGAGGAGTCAAAGGTGACTCCGGGGTTTGGGCCCAAACAACTGCAAGAACGGAGCTTGCTGAGACGTGAAGGCTGGGGAAGGAGCGGGCATGAGAGCTAAATAAAAAACTCCGTTTTGGAGATGTTAGTTCTCCAGGTGGGGATTTGGGCCTGGAGTCAGAGATTTGAGTCTGGAGTTTAGGGAAGGGAGGGGCCAGGCTAGAGAGAAAATCTGAGCGTTTTCAGCATAAAGATGGATAAAGTGTGGGTGAGACCAGCCAGGACAGTGTGGACAGAAAGGAGGGCCCAGGACAGCCCAGGGGCAAGGTGCCGTGAGGAGGTGGGGAAGACGTGAAGTTGACACCTCACCTGAATCAATTCTGTGAATTAGAGTTTAGAGAAGAATTCTCAAACAGAGTGTAATAAGGGAACAGTGGATGGTAGCTCGATGTGTGTTTGCTTTTTTTTTTGAATGGAAATAAAGTGGAACAACAATCGAGGGTGTGTGTTTGGGGAGAAGAGTGGTTGGTGGCTATGACAGTCTTGTGAAAACCCCTTGATCCTGGACCAAGAGACAGGCCCTTCTCCTGCCAAGCCCTGGGGGCTTCTGGAAAGCACTCCCCCACCCCCAGGCTCCCCTCTCTCTGCCCGGAGCTGATGTCACCAGGAGCGCTGGCTCTGAGGACAAAGGCCTGAGTGTGAGCAGTGTGGGGCCTGGCATCTTCCAGCTGCCACAGCCCTGATGCCCACTCTGTGCCAGGGGAGACATGGGGGTGGGAACCATGCAGCTCCCTCCAGAGCAAGGACCCGGGGTCCTGGGATTGTGCTTCTCAAGGGGATGGCCCGTTCAGATCCCCGAGAGGCAGTGGACGTAGCTCTGAGACATGGGCCAGTCCTGTCAGCTCTCTGTGCCGGTTTGCAGTCTGGAGTAGGGAGATAATGGTCCGTGCTTACTCTAGGGCGGTGACGACGGACTTTATATCGAGTGAAGCACGAGGGTCAGTGCCCAGCGTGTGGTAAGCACGTGGTAAATGTTCTGTGGTCTTACTTTCACTTGAATCGGAGCAGCGAATTGTTCTGCTTTGTTGGGCGGTTCCCCAGTGCGTGAACTGTGCCCAGCACATAGTAAGCACACAAGGTGTATTTGTGGAATGGATGAATGAATGAATGATAGAATGGGAATCCCTTTTCCCAAGAGTTCTGTTTCATTTCCAGTCTGCTGGCATGGTGTTGAGGAGGAAGGCTGAGACCCTTTCATTGCTGGATGTGCTGGCAGTTCATTCATTAATTCATCAATTCATTCATGCATACATTGCGCACACAGTGAGCCCTAGGGACCCAGGACTGTGAGGGGCATGGTGGGAGACCACAGATGTGTGATTAGTACATTTCTTTCCCATGCATGACTTTATATTTTACTACAGATATGTTCTCCAGAAACAATGCCTAGTGTTTTTTTTTTTTTCTTTTGGTGAGGAAGATCAGCCCTGAGCTAACATCCATGTTAGCTTTTTGCTGAGGAAGACTGGCCCTGGGCTAACATCTGTGCCCATCTTCCTCCACTTTTATATGGGACGCCGCCACAGCATGGCCTAAGCGGTGCGTCGGTGCACGCCCGGGATCCAAACCCAGGCCGCCAGCAGCAGAGCGTGTGCACTTAAACCGCTATGCCACGGGGCTGGCCCAACAATGCCTAGTTTTGTTTTGCGTGTCTTTAAAAGCTTTATGTAAATGGCTTCATACCATGCATATCCTTTTGGTTTTCTTTTTTGCTCAAGAATATGTTTTTGAGGTTCATCCGTGTTGCTGTGTGTGGCTTTAGTTCTCCCATTTTCACCACTGTGTAGTGTATCATTGTGTAAATCTGCTGCAAACTTACTTTTCCGTTCTCCAGTTGGTGGATATTAAAAATTGCTTCCCAATTTTTGCTCTTCCAAACAGGGCAGTTTTGAGTGGCCATGTTCCTGTGTCCCGGTGCATATATGTGAAAGTTTCTGTAGACCAGGGGTTGGCAAACTTTTCTGTAAAAGGCCACACAGTAAATATTTTAGGTTTTGCGACTATACGGTCTCTGTTACAACTGCTCAGCTCTGCCATTGTAGCTTGAAGCAGCCACAGACTGCTGTCTTCCAATAAAACTTTAATTAAAAAATTAAAATTGAAAATTTAATAAAAAAAAAATAGGGCGTAGGCAGGATTTGACCCACAGGCCACAGTTTGCCAGCCCCTGACCTAGGCTTTGTGCTGGGTTGTAGGATATTCACGTTTCCTTCTCTGCTAGATGTTGCCAAATTGCTTCCAAAGTGATTGTCTGTAGCCGCGTGTTGAGAGTGCCTCGTGTGGTTATTGGAGGGTGGCCAGATCCCTGTGCCTTCCTGGGCGAGTTCTCATGAAGGTCTCCTGTCCTTTGCAGAGCTGCATGCTTCTGGGAGGCCGGAAGACCACGGACATCCCTCTGGAGGGCTACCTGCTGTCTCCGATTCAGAGGATCTGCAAGTACCCCCTCCTCCTCAAGGTGAGAGCTCCCCCGACTCCTTTCCCCAGATTCGGAGTGACAGGAAGCCCTGCTCTGCCTGCTTATGCAAAAAGCAAAGCATTATTTCACAGCTGAGAAGTCTGGGGGCAGTGCCGGCTCTGGGCTGGGCTGCATCCACACCAGGACCTGGCCTCTTGCTCCTTTGCTCGGTTCTGCTTTCCACCGCTCAGCTTTGTTTTCACCGTGGCAGCAGCTGGCTGTGGTTCTCTGGCCTTACCCCCTCTCAAGTTCAAGGACGGTGGGAGAGTGACCCTCTGTGCTAGTAGCTCTGACAAAAGGCCATCTGTGGCCAGGGGAAGGTGATATTCTGAATGGCCTGGGCCCGAGTCACGCGCTTTAACTTGACCTGATTACACGAAGCCTTTGCTTGTGCTGTTTATCCTCCCCCATCTGCTTGGACCTGGCTTTACCCCCGACCCAGTCACTGTGAGCTGGGTAGTGTTGTGCTCTGATTGGCTGAGATGTGGGCCAATGACGGTGAGCAGGGCAGTGTTGTATTCTGATTGGCTGAGATCACAGTCAGGTGTTCCACCCCTGAACCCATCACTCTGAGCCAGCGAGCTCTGATTGGCACAGACTTGTGTCATGTGCTCCAGCCTCCAACCAATCACTGGATCTCACAGGCCAACATCTAGTAAGGAGGATGGAGGGACCCCTTCATCAAAATCTGGGCTATTTGTGGAAGAGGGGGCAGATACTGAGTGGGCAGACAACAGCCATCCACCCGCCTGCCGTCTCCTTCCCTGCCCAGCGCCTTTGACTTGGTCTTGGTCAGGCAGACCAGGGGAGACATGCTGCTCGTGTGGGGACCCAAGAAGTCTTGATTGTGAGCTGCAGAGGCGGCTTCTGGGCAGATTCCCAGCTGGGTGGATGGCTGTGCCACCATCCGCTGTTCTCAGCCCAGGGTTGTTATCCTTGGAGATGGCGCTGTTGGCCCGAGCCTGCTCTGGCCCCATCCTGAAGGCCTCCCGTCTGACAGCTGTTCCTTGGGGTCCCTGCTGGTGGATTAATTTGGCTGGTGGTGCCTCATTCACGCACCTGCTCTTAGCTGGGGCAGCTTGTATCCTTGCTCCATGAACTGGAAGGGAGAGGGGAGGGGAAGAGTACTAGGGAATTCTTGACCTTGACTTTGCTAGAGGCAGTCGGTGACACTTGAGCCTTGGAGCTGGACTGACCCTCCCTGGGGCCACCCGCTCTGCCTGTGCACACAGGCCTGTAACGTGCAGCCATGGGTGGTGGGACCCAGCTCTCCCTGCGCCTCCTCTGGCCTGCTGCTGTTTGTCCCTCCCAGGGACCGCAGAGGACCTTCTGCAGGTGTTCTGGCAGCAGTTTGATCCCCACACAGGTGCCGGGAGTGCCGGACATAGCTCAGCTCTCCGCCTTGGAGCGGAAGAAGCCCCAGGTGACACTCGTACATTGGCACCCTGTGGACTGAATTAGACTGCAGATGCACTTCATTGGATCTTTTTGGTGTGTTTTCCAGACTTGAATTAGTTGCCAGCATTTAAGAGGTGGGTTCTGGAGTGGTTTAGGGCAGTTCTGGCAGAACTGTGGCCTGTGAGCCAAATCCAGCCCGTGGCCTGTTTTTGTATATCCCCCGAGGTAAGAATGGTGTTTACATTTTTTAAAGGGTTATTTAAAAAAACCCAAAAAACAAACAAAGAAAAATATGCGACGGAGACTGGATGTGGCCAGCAGGGCCTAAGATATTTACTATCGGGCCCTTCACAGAAAAAATTTGCTGACCCCTGGATTAGAGCCAGGTTTGCGTCCACGGGCTGTCTGAGTCTGCCGTTTGCTGGCTGTGTGACCTTGGGAAGGTTACTTGCCTGTGCCCCAGTTTCTCATCTGTACTGCAGAGTTTGTGTTAATAGTAATGATCGGATTGTTATGATGATTAAACATTTATTCACTTAATTCTTAGAGGAACTGGATGAGGTAGGCACTGTGATTAGCCCCATTTTAGAGATGAGGCAACTGAGGCACAGAAAATAGAAGTGGCCTGTTCAAGGCCACGCATCAGGTAAGCAGGAGGAACCATGATTTGAACCTGGGCAGTCTGATTCTAGAGTTCCGCCCCCTAACCATTAGGCCACACTGCCTGTTGAGGAGCACTTTGGGGAATTAGGCTGCCAGAGTACCTGGGTGTCAGGGATGCTGACCTTCTCAGTTCCCTAAGTGGGGCTCTGGGAAAGTCAGTGGCCTTGTATTTCGTGTCTCAGTGGCTGGTCTGCTCCTTCCTTCCTGGGTTTCAAGACCTTGAACGTCTGACGCATTAGAAGAACCGCCAGCTCTTGCCCCAGACCCAGCTGAGGTCCCTAGTGTTAACCTTTTGGTTTCTGGATCTTGGGAAAGTCTGGGGTCCCAGTGGGCACTTGGAGGGGCAGTTTCTGTAACGTATTTTACCGACCAGTGGGGCTGGACGGTGTGTACGGGTGGACTCTGAGCTCTTGACGTGAGGCCCAGGCGTTTCCGAGGCTGCTCAGCCCCCGGGGTCACAGTTTGGTCTGGCGGGATTCCTGGGCTCTGGATTCCCAGGAGAACAGAGAGGGGGACAGAACCAGCCGACGACCCACAGAGGAATAGCTGTCCACAGGAAAGAGTGATGAAGCCGGCTGTGGGTTTCCCTCCCGACCAAATGCTGTTTACAGGCACGTTTCCTCGGCCTCCAGCTGTGTTTATCGGGGGCTCAGAGAGCACTGGGGAGCAGCCGCAGGGCCTTAGATTCCTGTGGGGACATGCCACGCTCCCTGCCTGACAGAATCGCTCAGTGTCCCAGTCTTTGGCACCCACAGCTGGAACGTTTGCATCAGAGAACAGCTGGACTGAGGGGAGCTCTTCATACCCCGCCCGAGTTCCTCCTTGCTGTCACATTTTCCAGTGGATTTTAAAAGACGATCCCATGAGCTTGGGGCAGCTGAGCCCAGGCGCTCCATCCTCCCCCCGGCCCTTCCAATTCTGACGCCCTCGCAGATGTCCCTGTGGCCCTCTGAGCCTCCTCGTGTGAGCTGACCTCCGAATCGAGTAGGCGAACAGGGTCGAGGAGCCTGGGTGGGAGGGGGCAAGAGGCGAGCAGGAAAGCCTCTTTGGGAACAGCCCCAAAAAGCTGAACTTGAACATTACCTAAGAATAGCTGGAACATTCTATTTCAGCCTCCAGCCCAGGCCGGGGATAGACAGTTGGCATTTTCAGGCTTTGTTGAGTTTTCCATTGACGTTTCCCGGGAAGTGATTCAGGTTTGGGGTGATGCCCCTGGCGCTCACATGGCGGGTACCCGAGGGGACGGCTGTCACTGCCCTTTTTGTTGTTCCCTGGCGATGCGCAGATCCTCTTGGGGCTCTTAGTCTACACCAGCTGCTGTCACAGCTCAGGACCCACAGTTTGGACAGGACAGACCCGGTGCCTGCCCCTCGGAGCTTCCCGTCTTGGAGTGGGCCCCACGAGGGCCTGCTGCGTAATGGCACGGGGCATGCTGGCGGGGCGTCTGTCTGAAGGAGGCAGCTGCCCCCAGCTCCCTTTACCTCCTTCCTCTTTGGCCCCTTTTTCTCAGCCTCCTTTGTTCCTCGCCTTCGCCACCTCTAAGTGTCGGTGGACCCCAGGCCTCGTCCTTGGACCTTTTGTCAATCTAGACTTGCTTCCGTGGCGGCCTCATCCACTTCGTGGCCTTTTTTTTTTTTTTTTAAAGTGTTTTTAAAAGTTGTGCAACCATCACCACAATAATTTTAGAACATTTTCATCACCCCCGAAAGAAACTCTGGACCCATTAGCAGTCACTTCCCTTTTCCCTCCTCCCCCCAGACCCCTGGCAACCACTCGTCCACTTCCTGTCTCTATGAATTTGCCTATTCTGGACATTTCATATAAATGGAATCATATAATATGTAGCCTGAATCGTATAATATGTCTGGCTTCTTTCACTTAGCCCGGTGTTTTCAATGCTCATCCACATTATAGCCTGTATCACAACTTCATCCCTCTTTATGGCTGAATAACATTCCAGTGTAGGGAGACACCACGTTCTGTTTATCCATTCATCAGTTAGTTGATGGACATTTGGGTTGTCTTCACTTTCTGGCTGTTAGGAATAATGCTGCTACAAACTTCCATGCACAGTTTCTGTGTGGACGTTCCCGTGGCTTTAAGCCCCATCTCTGTGCTGATGACTTCTAGCCTGGACGTCTCACCTGAGCTCCAGACTTGTTCTCCGGCCACCTAGCTTCTCCACTTGGATGTCTACCAGGCGTCTCTTACCTGACAGGTCCACGGTTAAGTGCCTGGCTCTCCCGTCCCCCAGACCTGTCTCCCCCCCCCCACCCCCTCATCCCCGTCTCCATAAATGGCCCTGGCAGACATCCCGGGGCCAAGCAGGGCACGTCCTGGGAGCCGTCCTTTTGGGACAGCTGCTCCAGTGGGTTTGTGTCAGGGAGGCTTTTTGCAGAATGGTGCTCAGGGTAGAGCCCTGGGGCCCTGCCCAGTCTCCGGTATCTCCCGCACCTCCCACATCTGTCTGTGGGGGATGCAGCTGTCACCCACGCTCGGTGTGAGGACCTTGCGGTTCCGTTGTTGTCTCTCTATCATGGTCCTTCACCAGGCAGCGTTGGCGTCAGTTCTTGGTGCAGGGGGTGGCTGGGGAGTGGCGAGCTTCGCAGAGCGTGGGACGTGTGCCACTCACAGCTCTCCAGAGGATTTTCTGTGGCACAGGAGAAAACTTGATGTGGGGTGGTGGGGTGGGGAGGGGAGAGGACCACGCTAAAACACAGTGACTCACGGTGAGAGCAGTACTTTCTTAGCAAATCCCTTTGGGTCTTCCTGATTACCTCCCGGAGAGAGCCACCATTGGTGCTGCGGGGTCTGGGGTTTTTGAACCGTTCATTCATTCACCGACAATTTATTGAGCAACTCTTATGTGTCGGGCATTGTTCTAGGTGCTGGAGATACAGAGTGAGCAAAAACTACCCGAAGCCCTTTCTGTGTTCTGACGTTCTCCTGGGGGAGGCAGACGACAGATGAATGAACAGGAAGTGTGTATGTTTGTTTAGATGGAATGGGTGCTGTGGAAAAAAATGTATCAGGCTAAGAGGGTTAGTAAGGGCCAGGAGGGATGGACTGAGAACGTGACATTTGAGCAAAGACCTGGAGGAGGCGAGGAAGGGGGCCATACAGGTGCCTGGGGGAAGAATCTTCCAGACAGACAGAACAGCCAGTGCAAAGGTCCTGAGGCAGGAACGTGTCTAAGGAACAGGGAGGAGGCCAGTGTGAACCAGAGAGGAGGATGTGAGGGAGAGAGTGGGAGAGTGAGGTGATAGGGCCAGATTATGCAGGGCCTTGTGGGCCGTTGTGGGGTCTTTGTCTTCTCCGAGTGAGGTGGATGCTGTGGGAAAGTTTTGAGCAGAGGAGGGAGAGGATCTGACTTGGTTCTGACGAGCTGTGTGTGAAGAATGGACTGGGATGCTGAGGGTGGAGGCAGGGCTACCAGGGAGGGGTTGACTTCAGTGATCCGGGTGGGAGATGGCTGGACCAGGGCAGTGGCGGTGGCAGTGGGTGCATTTAATGAGAATCGCCTTTTCACATCGTTTGCCCGTTTTCTGTTGCGTGGTTGTCTTTCGTATTGATTTGCCTGAGTTCTTTCTATATTATTCTGGATGCTTTGGGTCATTTCTTTGGAGTTCTTGTCTGACTCTGATGTTATGAAATGAGCTCCTCGCCTGCTGGGGATCTGGCACTGTCACCGTCTTGCTGAGGAGGGACAGGAAGTCAGAGCTGTCTTCACTGTGGCCCCTCTGCCCCAGTTCCCCTCCTCCCCCAACCACAGTGCCCACCTGCCATCCTGCCTCTCGGGCTGAGCACTGACACCTTGTTCACGGCTGCTCCAGCACCCCAGCCCGCACCAGCCTCGATGCAGGCTCTTTCCTGTGTGGTGAGCAACAACAGCTCGAGGGATGAGGCACCCCTCCCTCAGGGAGGGAGACCTGCTCTCACTTCTTCCTCTCAGAAGCAAGCTCCCGTACCCTGTCTTCCAAGGAGCCTTCCCAGATCGCCCTTCCGGGGAGTCTTGCCCACGTTCTGCCTCCTGCCACGCTCCGTGTGGTTAAGGGTCTGATACGGAAATCCACCTCCCCCTAGCTGTGTGACCAAGAGCAAGTTGCTGATCCGCTCTGTGCCTCCATTTCCCCACCTGTAAAATGGGGGTGGTGTTGCCTCCCAGGCTTGCTGCAAAGATTGGATGAGACAATGCATTAGAAGACGCATGAGAACACGGTGCATATTACTAGGTAGATAGTCATGCTTGGTAAATGTTAGCTCGTCTAGTGTTGTGTGACTTTTATTTTTATCCATTCCAACCCCTGCACTTAGTAGTGTTGCCTCTTTGAGAAGTGACTTAAGCTCTCTGTGTCTCAGTTTCCTCTTTTGTCAAATAGTGCCTTAGTCATGAGTCATGGTGAAGATTAAATGAAATAATACCTGTAAAGTGCTTATAAGTGCTTAGTAAGTATTAGCTATTTTTATTGTCTCAAAGTCTATTTTGTCTAATATTAATGCAACTATAATGGGTTTCTTTTGATTAGTATTTTCATGATATATCTTGTTTCATCCTTTTATTATCAGTCATTCTGTGTCTTTAGATTTTAGGTATTTATTTTATAAACAGCATAAAGCTAAAATTTTAAAATCTGATCAGTCAAGATCTCTATCTTCCAACAGGAGAGTTTAGTCCACTTATATTTATTGTGTTTATTGATATGTTTGAACTTGTTTCTACCATCATTCTTTTTGAATTTTATTTGTCCTCTTTTTTCGTGCTTTTTTCCCCCCTTACCTGCTTTATTTTGTGTAGTTTTAGTTTTTTTGTTTTTTTCTGTATTCCATTTTTTTTTTTTGCTTCTATTAAATTGCAATTTATAGCTACCACCACCACCAGCATCACCATCATTATCTCTCACAACTTTACCCTCTCCTCTAGAGCATGTCTCTGTGGAGCCTGGACTTGGGAGTGCAGGGTGTGGAATTTTAAGGTGAGCCGTCTGTGGACAGAGCCAGGAGTTGGGTGCAGGATCAGCCCCTCCTGGAGCTGGCTGCTGCAGTGTCCCCAGAAAGTGGGTGTGCTCCATTGGGTCCAGCCCCCGTTAGTGACACCCCCACCCCCATGGGCTGCCTTTTTCTTTTGTGGAAAGGACAGTATGGCTTTCCAACCTCCATGTCTCCTTTTGGGCCTCCACCAACCCCCAGTCACAGTGTGTAATGGTATTGTCACTTCTTCCAGGGCCAAATCCAGCTTTGTTTTTACACTGTAGTTTTATGGATCCATCTTCTTATGCTTCTGCTTGCCAAAGTGACTAAAAACCTAACTTATTGTTTCATGACCATTTTTGTAACCTTTGAAAACCTAATTTAAACTTGCTTGTTCAAAAGAAAAGAAAACAGAGAAGATCCCAACTAGGTATGTCTTCAGGCATAGCTGCATCCAGGAGCTCAGATGATGTCATCCAGCCTCAGGCTCTTCCCTTCTCTTGGCTCTGTTTTCCTCTCCTCTCTCCTGTTCTCAAGAGGCTCTTTTCTCATGGGGCCACGTAGCCTTCAGCAGCCTCAGACCCGTGTCTGACCACTGCAGCCACCCAGGGAAAAGAGAGCATGTCTTTCCCTACCATCCACTGGAAGTCCCAGGGCGGGCTTGTGGGGTCGGCCGGGGTCACATGTTCTTCTGGGCTGGCAGCTGTGGCTGGAGGATGGAGGGCTCCGGGTCACAAATCCGCACTGGGAGTGGGGCCGGGGCCAGCCTCTCTTGGACCCTGGGACCCGAGAGAGGGGCAGGTGAGAACAGTGGGTCTCTGCCGCATCGCCTCCCTCTCTCCTCATTGCTCCTCCTCGGCCCTCGCCTCCTCTTCCTCTGGGCCCTCTGCTCTTCTCCTTTTCTGGCCTCGAGCAAGGCTGAGCAAGGAAGGAGGAGTTTGCTACAGCCATGTTTGTTTGCTCCCGGTTTGCCTGGAGTTTGAGGCCTCGGCCCCGGGCTGTCCTCTTGTGGCCTCACTGTGGACAGGGCCCACGCCTATGGGGGCACGAGGGGGCTGCTCGGAGCCGGCACAGTGGGCACCCTTTTGGTAAGTGTGAATGGAGGAGCACGAGGGGGATGAGCACCTGCGGAAGCACCGAATCCTCTGCCCTGACATCCTCTCTTCTAGGAAGCCCTCACCTCAGGCCCCGCGTGCGACACCACATGGGCCTGCGGGCGGATGTCGGGGGAAGGCCACCCAGCCTGGCTCTGGAGGGGCTTCCGCTGCATGTTCGCAGGGCGGCCCCGGGCGCACCCCCTCCCTTCTCTGCCCTCAGTTATTTTCAGGAATCCCCAGGGCCTGCCACTGCTCAGACGTTCTGTGTTCTGAGGTGTTCTAAGGCTTTTGGGGGTGTTCATCTCCTACCGTTACTGTGTCTGGAGGGGCCTGTGGATGTGGTTAAGTGTCTCCCAGGCCCTGCTTTCTAGTTCTGTGGCCTCGGGCAGGAGGCTTCACCTCCCTGTGCCTCAGTTTCCTCACCTGTAGAGTGAAGATAATAATAGTACCTACTTCACTGGGGTGAGTTGAGGATGAAATGACTTAATAAATTCAAGTTTGGAACAGTGCTTGGCACATAGTGAGTACTCAAATGCCAGCTATTATGGTTACTACCATGACTACTACTTTTACTATTATTATTACTACATAGAAATAATAATAAATATAAATATAAGCGCTGTCATTACTATGGAAATAATTATGATGATGATGAATTTCATGACCTTACTGCTGACCAAGACTTTTACATTCCCTGTTCTCTTTGATCCTTGCAACAGCCTTAGGAGGTGACTGCTCCCGTTTCACAGGTGTGCAGAGGGGTGACGAGGTCACACAGCGGAGAAGTGGGGGAGAGGTGGCTCCTCTCCCAGAACCCATTCTCCTGACCACGAGGCTTTCCAGTTTCATGCTCTGCCATGCTGTTTGAGTTGGGATAAAGCATGAGTGGGCCTGAATCGGTTATTGATACCTCTGGTGGTGGGGAACTCACTACTGTATATGGCAGCCCACTTTGTGAGAAAGAACGGATTAACTCGGCAAACGGTTGCCTGCTGCCTGGTCCAGACTGCACCCTCTGAGGTCTTACACACCCAGTGGGCTGCCGCTTCGTCGTGTAGTCCTCCCAAGATGCTTAGCAAGCAGCCTTTGGGCTCCTTCCAGAAATACTCTTTTCTGGGCTGAGCCTTGTAAGTTCATGTGGCTGTTCCACTTTGGATGTGGATTCTGGGGTTTTCAGCACCATAGTCTGTCTCCTTTGAGCTTGGCTCTGTTCTAACTTATTAAGATAGCGTCAGTTCGGAATTGTCAGGAGCCCCCTCCCCTCCCTCCTTTTGCATGTTAGACCTTTGTTAGTGCAGTTCAAGTTCCCATTAACTTTGAAGATAACCCAGATTTTATACTTGTCTGGGACTGACTGGGACGTTTTTGGAATTCCGAGTCCTCGCTGTCTCTCTGGGATTGTGAAGCAGTAGGGATTCTTTCAAATACAAGGGATGGAAAAACTAGTTCAGATAGGCTTAATAAAAAAATGGGCTCACATAACTGAAAAGTACACGGATAGATGATTTCAGGTACAGCTAGATCCAGGTGTCGTTAGGGAATTGCCAAACTGTTTTCCAAAGCAGCTGCCCCATTTAGTATTCCCACCAGCAGTGCATGAGGATTCCAGCTTCTCCACGTTCTCACTAACACTTGTTATTGTTCGTCTTTTTCATTATTGCCATTCTAGTGGGTGTGAAGAGGTATCTCATTGTGGTTTTGTTTTGTGTTTCCCTAATGACTGATGATATTGACCATGTTTTCATGAGCTTATTGGCCATTTGTATGTCTTCTTTGGAGAGATGCCTATTCAAGTCCTTTGCTTATTTTTTAATCAAGTTATTTGTCTTTTTGTTGTTACGTTGTAAGAGTTCTTTATGTATACCAGATACAAGTCTCTTGTCAGATATATAACTTACACATTCTCTGGATTATCTTCGCACTTTCTTTATAGTCCTTTGAAGCGCAACGTTTTTAATTTTGATGAAGTCCAGTTTATCTGATTTTTTTAGTTGCCTGTACATTTGATGTCATATCTAAGAAGGCTTTGCCTAACCTATGATCATGAAGATTTGCTCGTATGTTTTCTTGTAAAAGTTTCATAGTTTCAGCGCTGACATTTAGGTGTGGGATCCATTTTGAGTTAATTTTCTGTGCACAGTGTGAGGAAGGGGCCAGCTTCGTTCTTGTGCATGTGGATTCCCAGTTGTCCCAGCACCATTACTTGAAAAGACTATTCTTTCCCCGTTTAATTGTCTTTGCACCGTTGTTGAGAATTAGTTGACCATAAATATAAGGATTTATTTCTGGACTCTCAGTTCTTTTCCTTTGATCTGTCTGCCTATCTTGACGCCAGTACTGTGCTGCCTCTTTTTTTGTGTGTGTGTGAGGAAGATAGGCCCTGAGCTAACATCTGATGCCAAACCTCCTCTTTTTTGCTGAGGAAGACTGGCCCTGGGCTAACGTCCATGTCCATCTTCCTCCACTTTATATGGGACGCCGCTACAGCATGGCTTGACAGGCGGTGCGTCGGTCCTGCGCCTGGGATCTGAACCTGTGAACCCTGGGCCGCTGAAGCAGAGCGTGCGCACTTAACCGCTGTGCCACTGGGCCAGCCCCTGTCCTGCCTCTTAAGATTTGGAGAAGGAATGTGCCAGTAAAGGGAACAGCAAGTGCAAAGGCCCAGAGGCAGAACTGGGTTCTCAGTTCGTGGCTTAGCAGAGTGGAGCCAGCACTCCCTTGTGAACCGAGACACCACAGCCAGTACTTTCCCTTTGTTTTTGGCCCAGCCAGGGGCCTGGCTGGGAGATCCTGCTCAGTTTCGATTCTCCATGCCCAGCACTGACCCAGGGCAGGAGTAGACGTGGGACAGCCAGATGGGAAAAGGAAACAACCTCTTTCTCCTTTTCACCAGCTGCTGGGTGTTGGCAGCCCCGCAGGGAACCCATCCGAGGAGGATCATGGAAATCCCAGCCTCTGGAGGTTTGAGATGTGGAGGCTGTGCCTCCCAGGCTGTGACAGGCCCAGCAGGTTTTAGTTTCAAGAATAAGAGAGGTGAGGGTTCCCACTTGGTGGGGGAGGGAGGGGGGCAGAGGCGGGATTCCAAGACACAGGCTGGAGAAGCACGGAGCAGGGGTTAGGAGTGTGGGCTCTGACCTAGACCGTGTGGGTTTGAATTTGGCTCTATCATTTAGCAACCTGCAGCCTTGGGCTGGTGACCTCCCCTTTGGGTCCACCTCAGCTTCCTCTCTGTCAAGTGTATTAGGATATATTTTAGTGCAGTGATGGGGACCCCGAATAACAGTGACTTCACGTTTATTTCTGTACAAGGCAGTCCAGGGGGAGCGTGGTGGCCGCATGCTGTGAGGCCCAGGTTCCGGCACCCCTGGGTTGTGGCCCTCACCGCCCGGGTCTCAGCTGCTCGCCCCACGCCCACATGCCAGCCCGGGAAGAGGGGAAAGGAAAAGGGAAGGGGAAATGGAAGTCGCATGCATCCCTTCTGCCCACATCCTGTGACCAGAACCTGGTATCCCGGCGGGCGGGGAGGGTTGTCTTTATTCTGGGTGGCCTCGTGCTCAGCTAAAAATCTGTTCTGTTGCTTTTGACCAGGGATGAGCAAACTCTTCCTTCAAAGATACCAGATAGTAAATATTTTGGGCTGTGCGGGCCATGTGGTCTCTGTCGCGGGACGCCACTCTGCCGTCAGAGGCGAAAGCACACGGGCGACCTGGAAGAGGATGAGCACGCTGGGGGCCAGTAAAACCATTTACTGAAACCGGGGTGGGTCGGCCTTGGTCCCCAGGCTGTCATTGACCCCTGCTTTAGCAGGAGGGGATGCTGGATACGGGTTGGGGGTTGAGCCTCTGTCCCTGCTCACTGGGGGAAATGGATAGCCAGCTGGCCGCACTCCCCGCTCGGGCCTTGGTTGGTCTGACAGAGGTCCGGGTGCTCAAAACCACTTGTTTATGGAGCGTGAGACTAGGGCGCTTTGGCGAGTTGATCATAGGTCATCAGTTGACCTGTGATCATAGTTGGTAGATAATCATAGATAAGCTGTGATCCTAGTTGATCAGACGTCACTTCCTGGTCCTAAGTCACAGTCTTGTAATGTTATCTGTGGACACGCCTACAACCAGGCTGTCAGCTCCAGGAGGGCTTGGGCAGCGTCTGTGTCATCTGTGTCCCCGAGAGAGGGCCTGGCATAGGGCCAGGTACACGGGAGGCCTCACTGGTGGATGGATGGATGGATGGATGAATGAGTGAATGGATGGGTGAATGAATGAATGGGGCCCAGAGCTTCCTGGTTCAAGCCTCTGGCATCTCTTGCCTGGACAGCTGCAGTAGCCACTAGCCGGTCTTCCTGCTTTTGCATTCATTTAATGTTCCCCCCAGTGTATCCTCCACGTGGCAGGCAGACGGGTCCTTTAAAGGGTAAGTTAGTTGGGTGGTGTCGGGCCTCAGCTCATAACCCCATCACCTCCCAGGCTCTTGGATGAAACCAGAGACCCCACCATGGCCTCGTGTGACCTGACTTGGGCGTGCGTGTCCGACCTCTCGGCCCGTCCTTCTTCCTCGCTCCCTCTGCTGCAGCCTCACTGGCCTCCTGCTGCTTCTCGCTGCCTCGGGGCCTTTGCTTGTGCTCTTCTGCCTGGAGTGCTGTTCCCACAGGTGGTGTTTGTACGGCCCATGCCCTCACTTCATTCAAGTCTCCACCTGGAAGCCCGTCTCCTCAGAGAGACCATTTCGGACTGCTGCACTCCCTCCCTCTCTGTCCCTCCACTTGCCTTATTTTTCAGTTAGTACTTATAAATAATTAATGTAAATTATGTATTTATTTGAGAGGAAAATATTCCTATTTAACTATCTGGAAGGTTGTAAATAGTATAGAAGTTCAGAGCACTAACTCTGGAGCCAGACAGGTTAGGTTCAGATCTGCTGTGTGACCTCGGGCAGATGACCTGACCTCTCTGTGCTTCAGTTTTCAAATCTGTCCAATGAAGATAATAACAAGAACTACCTCATAGGATTGATTTGAGGATTAAGTGAGCTAGACAAGAATGTAGGGTTAGCTTACTAAGTCCTAGCTATTATTGTTGCTGGTAGTGATAATAGTTAACTTTTCACCATTCCCCTCTTGACTGTGGGCTCCCTGAGGGCTGCCTTGTTCTCTGTCAGTCCCCAGTGCTCAGGCGCAGACCTGTTGCTCAGCTGGTGTTTGCTGAGTGAAGAACAAGGGGACGTGTGTCCCCCTATACGCAGAGCTCTGCCTGCCTGCCTCGGCTCACTTCCTCCTTGGAGCCTTTCCGGCTTGCTTCGGGTCACACTGCCCTTCCCCTTCTCTGATTTGTCACGAGAGCGTCCACCACTGGGGGCTGTTGTCTGACCCCCTTCTCCCCAGGGGAGCACCTTTCCCAGCTGGATTGCCCGCGGCCAGGGAGAGGCTCCATCGCCCGTCCCCTTGCTCCCGCTTTGTCGTGTCCCTGGGCACACGGCAGGCACTCAGCAAACCCTCAGTGTCCTGAAGTTGCAGAACATCTGGGCCTCGGGGCCGTGAGGCGGAAATGAAGTAAACAGGGCAGGGATGTTTCTGAAGCTGGTTTTCTGCAGGGAGTGCTGAGAACAGCACCCTGGCGTGGCAGATGGCCTCTCGCAGTCCCAGGTGACACGTATTGTCACACGACAGCAAGAGTGATGATGGCTACACAGATTGAGTGCTTACTGAGTACGTACTTCGCCATGGAGGTGCTTTTTCTGCAGTATCTGATTTACCCCTCACCATGACTGTGAGCAGGACCAGATGGCCGGGTTCAGATCTAGTTTTAGATTCCCCCTCTTCCTTGGAGGCCCTGGGCCATCCCCGTGTGCCTCAGTCTCCTCATCTGTTAAGTGGGATAATAGTGGAGCCTCCCTCACGAGCACAGAGTGTGGGCTCAGTTGACTGCTGCCGTCTTCACTGCCAGCATCCTCATCATCGCTGGTTTTCAGATGGTGAAACTGAGGCTGGGCATGGAGGGTGACTAGCTCCAGGTCACCAAGCTACCCGGGGGCAGAGCCAGCCCTGGAACCCACGTGTGGTGTGCTCGGAACCAGAGCGTCACGTCTGTGATTTCCGAGGGAGCAGAGAGATGGAGAGACACTGGAGCCGCTGGGCGTGTCTGGTCAGATAACTGAAGACGCTTCTCTCTGCTGGCACGGTGCTGTCGGTTGAGTGATTCGGCCTGAAAACCATCCCTGACGTCTTGAGGCCCAGCTAGTCCCTCCCTCCTCAGTTCTTCTCTTTATCACACTTACCATGTGGCTGAGGCCCTTTGATTAAGACTGGCCTGACCTTTAGAATGTTCTGGCCTGTGCTTGCGGTGAGGCTGAGACGAGTGAGAAATGGTGGGAGAGGTTTCCTGGGTGGAGAGCCTGCCTCGCTGGCCACTGCATACGCCCCGTCCATGTCCCTGCGAAGGCGGGGTACTGTTTATACCCATTTACAGAAAACTGGGGCGGGAAGGGGCAGTGTCTGTGGCCACCGCCCTCACCTACCCATCTCTCTGTCTTTTTTCTTTTTCTCTCTCTCATTTACTCCGCTCCAGCCACACCCACTCCTCACTGTTTCCTGTTACACACCACTCGTGCTCCCACCTCTGACCCTTTGCATTGGCTGTTCCCTCTACCAGGCACGCCCTTCCCCAGATCTTTGCAGAACTCCCTCCCTCGCTTTATGCAATCACCTCCTCAGAGGGGCCTTCCCCGACCTCCCTGTTTGAAAGAACCACCTCCTTTGCCAAGACCTTCCAGCCCCTCATTCTGATTTGTCTTCATAGTATTTGTCACCGCCTGATATTGTGTTATATATTCTTGGTTTTTCTTTATTTTGGCCCATCTCCTTTACTGGAATGTCATATCCCTCAGGTGAGGACTTTTTCTGTTTTATTAACAAATTTATCCGCAGACCCTAGAATACTGCCTGCCGTGGAGGAGTGCTCAGGGGACATTTATTGAATGAATGAATGAATGAGTGATGTTCCCCAGCCCCAGATCACACAGTTTGTATGTAGCTGAGCTGAGAAGTGGCTCAGAGCCGGGTGACCGGAGGCTGTGTTTGGTCCCCTCTGGGCCGATGTCTCTCACCCCTGCCCTCGCCTCTGCCCCAGGAGCTGGCCAAGAGGACCCCCGGCAAACACCCGGACCACCCCGCCGTGCAGAGCGCCCTGCAGGCCATGAAGACCGTCTGCTCCAACATCAACGAGACCAAGCGGCAGATGGAGAAGCTGGAGGCCCTGGAGCAGCTGCAGTCCCACATCGAGGGCTGGGAGGTACGTCTGGGGCAGGAGGGGCATTCCGGGCTGGAGACAGGCCCTGGGGGACACAGCTGCGGGGACAGACTCCTGTCTGGGCACCAGGTGCGGCCTGCAGTGTGTTTTGTTTGGCCTCCATGGTGCTTGTAAAAAAAATTGTTTAATTATTTTCCAATTAAGTCCACATAAAATTCTAGATTTCAAATTTCTCTTGAAAAATCGGTGACACTGGGTCTTCATTTTCCATGTGACAGCCACTAGAGCCTCCAGTTTTCCTCAGTCCCCACCATTCCCCAACCATTTTTCTTCACATGTTGCCTTATCTGCCGGGTGTCCACAGGCCTTTGAACTCTTGATGCCAAAGTGAAGGGTTGTGTTGAAGGGTCCACTCCAGGACAGAATTCTGGCTTTGACACTCCCTGGTTGGGAGACTTCAGACAAATATCTTAACTTCTCTGAACTTGAGTTTCCTCATCTATACCTGGCACATAGTAGGTACTCAATAAAGGGTAGATATTGATATTACTGTCAGCATGATTATTAGGAAATGGGATTCTTGAGATCTTCTGATGGTGTGTAATTTGTTTGCTTAAACCTCCCCATCTTCCTTAAATTATTAGAGCTCTCCTACAAATCTGTAGAAGGAAATGGGAAAATCTGAATAAATAAAAAAATTCATATCCGAGTAAATACAGCTGGGATGGGAGATTCAGAATGAAGATGAAAGGGTCTTAGACACAGACTGTTCTCTGAATCATCTGCCTTAGACCTTTTTGATCTTTTGGCGCTTGCTGTGTTTGGGATTTCCACTTCCTTTCCATGTGTTGGTGAATCCTAAATGTGACCGTATTGCTGCGAGCTTGAGGGCCTGGCCGCAGAGCGGAGGGAACACAGGGAGGAGTGGGTATTCAGGATTACTGCTTGCCGAGGACCCACCCTCTTTCTGCTCGGCCTCCCTGCCGGCTGAGGCTGGAGGACAAGGAGCTGCATTTCTCAGGCTTCCTTGTCGCCCAGGTTTGGGATGTGATTAGCCAAGATCAGATCCAGCTGCTGGAGATTTGGAAGGCGGGGGTGGGACGGAGGCCACCCTTGTGCTGTTTTTGCAGGAAAGTGCAGCCGTGGTCGTGTCTGGCTTTCCGTGGTAACGTTAGTAGCGGGCTCGGGTTCCAGCTTCTGGGTGTCAAGAGTCAGGGCACGGGGCATCCGCTGTGTTGCTGGTGGTGCGTATCTAGCAGGAAGGATGGCTCTGTAGCTGCCAGTTGAGGCCGCAGCTTCCCAGGGCCTGGCTGCAGCCCGGGCGGTGTTTTCCTGGAGCGTCACATCAGCTGGTGGTCTGATTCTCTTTCCTCAGCGGGGGCAGAGGCAGGGGCTCCCTGGAGGGCCTGTGCTGCGGTGTCCTTGGTTTTCTGGGAGCCTCGGCCTGGATTCCTGGCTCCTCGAGCCCCTCCAGTGATTGAGTAAGCCCCTCATTTCTTTCTGCTTAAAATACGTAGCTTGGTTTCTGTTCCTTGCAACTGAAAATTGCCCGATACTCAAGTGTATCAGTTAGGATGTGTGCCCTGCGGACTCTGATTTCACCCTCGTGACGCCAGAGCTCCGATCAGTTGCTTGCAGTCCTTGTGGCCATCCCCTCATGGCTCCACGACGGCAGCAGCTCCAGGCGTCCTGTGTCCACTGCAGGAGGAGACGGGCACGCAGGGCAGTGTGGGGGAGCTCCCCTCCCTGGGGGAGGAGGACATTTCCCAGGAGCCCCAGAGCGACTTCCGCTTTGATCTCGTTGGCTGGAAGCGGGTCACACGGCCGCTTTCAGCAAATGGGCCAGCCTAAAGAGCGGATGGAGTGGACATGTTTGAACATCTGCCTGTTCGGGCTTTGAGCTTCCCGGCCGCCAGAGTTAAAAGGACAGGACCCCTCAGTTACTTAACTTTCATTGTCCAAAAAGGAAGAAGAAGGGTAGTTCTGGAAGGCAGAGGGTTTTCTGGCAACCAGCTGGAAAAGAAATTTCTCACGTGGGCCCCTGTGGAGAGGGTATTGAGCAAGCAGTTTGGCAGCCCAAGCAGAAGCAATTTCCAGATGCCTCCTTCCGGTAAGGGCCCAGGGAAATAGGAACTAAGGGTCTTTGGGGTCCTTTTTGACCCTGAAAAAGCTACAATTTGAGAATGGCCCTTATTTCGATCACTGTTTCTGGGCGCAGTGGGAAATAAAGTGACCCAGAATAAGAAACACTGGCAATTACCAAGCACCTGTTCCATGTTTCCAGCATTCGAAGAGAGGTGCTGTTATGATCCCCGTTTTACAGACGGGGAAACTGAGGCACAGGGACCTGGCTCTGAGGCCCAGCCCTACAACATACAGACTTCGCTGCCTCAGGCAAGTTTGTTCTGCTCCCCGGGGCTCATTTCCCCCTACTTGTCTAGTTGTAGTAATAATATCTCTGAAGTTGTCTCCTGCTGTCATTTGGAGGATAAGGTGTGGAATACAAATGTTCTTTGGAAAATGTGAGATGGTTTTCCACGCAGTAGAAAAGTTTTTAAATACAGGTTGATCCTCAAGGTGACTTGGGAAAATAATACATGCTAGCTAGAAAAAATAATGTTTAACAGGGAAGCTACTTGCAGTGGCTTCATGCTATGGGCAGTCACAGCCCCAGGGGACGGTATGACGAAGGGTGTACTTCAGAGTGAGTGATAGTGGTTGCAGATCTTTGTTTCTGAAGCTCTTCTTGGTAACTTCTGATCTTTTTGTCTGACGTCTTGCCACTCTGATTCCATGGCTGTCATCTCTTGCAATACGGCTGGCGCGGGCCTCGGCTTTGGAGGAGGAGTCTTTCCTTGGCCACTTGCTTGCTGTGTGGTTGTGCTCTGCGTCTTTAGTTTGATCTCTGATCCGTGGTTGTTTGGCCTGATCCTTTGTAAGCCGCTTGTCCCTTTGAGTCGGGAGACTGGTTTAGTCAAAACCAGATAAGTTAATCCATAAATCCATTTTGCTGAGCACAAGGAAATACCTGTCTGTCGCAATACGCGCAAGTGAGTGAGCGAGCCGGCTCCCTCTGCGCGGGGGGGTTCCTTTGCCTCAGTTTCCTCATCTGAAAGTCTGGATGATGGCAGGACCCCCTCCTGGGTCACGTGAGGCCTCGGGGGCTGTGTGTGTGGGGGGCACCTGGCACAGTGCATTCCTTCCTGGCTCAGAGTCAACGCTCAGTGAACGTTAGGTCTTTTAGACGAAAAAGCATCAGGCAGCCTTGGCTAGAGCTCGTATCCGGTGTGGGCTGACCTCCTGCAGAGGGGACATGCAGATGAAGTCCCACGGGCTTTTATGTGAGCTCAGAGTCATAAAAAAAAGTACATGTTCTTAATAAGAAATCAGTAGGGCCACCCCTCTCGCTGGCTCTGGGAGCCCTGGTCTAAGAGGCCCTCAGCTACTCAGTCACCTGCGAGGAGACAGAAGGAAACAGGAGGGGGAAACATAAAATGGTTAGGAAACAAAAGACTAGGAATAGAAGTGAGCTGAGTTTGTATGAGATACTTAGAACAGTAGCTGCGTGTGGTGGGCCCTGTGTGGGCGTCAGCTTTTCTCCTCTTCTCTGAAGGCTACTTCATCCCATCGAGTCTGCAGGCCGTCTCCAGCCCTGAGCTTGGAGCTCAGCCTCCTCCCTGTGATCTGATCCTTCGCACCACCCCGACCTGGGGTCAAGGATCCAGGGATACCCAGGGCCCGCGGGGCGTCTCAGCAGGGCGGGATGGGAGGGCATCCCCCGCTGAGTCCCTGGTGTTTCATTTTCAGTTTGCTGGGTGGTGCTTGGCCGAGGCCGGAGAGGCAGCTTCCCAGGCTAGTGTGCTTCCTCTCTGCGGTCCCCGTGGCAGAAGGGTCCGATCTAGGCCTGTGTGACCTCAGGGCTCTGGGCCCTGCAGCCCGGCCGGGTACTAGGTTCATATACGAACAGCTAAAATCCCCCTTTGGAGCCTGGAAGGGCTGGCGGGTGGGCTTGATTGAGGCGAGGGGAGGAGACGGGGACACGTGGTCTCGAGGAACTGCCGAACTGCCGTCTGCTCTGATGTGGCCTGTGGGCCATTGAAAACCTCATCGTCCAGGGGGTCATATTGGGGGTCCAAGGGGCTCTTTGTCTGTCATGGGCGCTCTGAGCCCTGGTGCAGCAGGCTCACCGCCTTCCTGGGTCGCTGTGCTGCGGGAATCCGCTGGCTGCGGCGTGCGAGCGTCCAGGCTGTAATATCTGTGCACGGGTGTGTGCTCCTGTCCTGGGCTGCACAGCTCTTGACTACAAAGAAGCTGGTTTCCCAGGACCCCAGGTGGGTCCCAGAGGGGTCTCGGCACTGTTGGACGAATGGATCTGCTGCGCCCAGCTGGCTGTGGGCACGGAGCAAGCCAGCTTTGACGGCAGCCGAGGGAACTGGGGTGGGCAGTTAGCAGGCCGCCTGATTTCTGAGTTGCCAGAACCGGTTGCCCGTATGGGGTCTCAGAAACATTTGGGTCAGCAGATCTCACTGGGGTGTGAACTCCTCGTTGGTTCTGGGTGTTGAGAGTTTGGGGAAGGAGATTCTGTGAGCAGTTCTCGCTCTTTCCTCCCCCAGTTCATTTCCAGGCAGAGACAGCACCACTTCTCTTCCCTTCACTGTAGTCTGCAGGTCTGTCAAATGAATCTCCCCTAAAACACTGCTTTTGCATAATAGCCCTGGGGCCTAAATGTCAGGGCACCCCATCGCCCACCTGTTGATGGGGCCTCCATCCTTATCTTGATGTATTAGTTAAAGTGCGTGGTTGGCTGCTGTAAGAGAGAGAGACGGCGGCTTAAATGAGATGAAAGTTTATTTCTCCTCAGCAGTGCAGGCTGGCGTGGGGACCAGGGTGCCTTCCCGCTCCTCACTTCACCTCCTGCTGCAGCGTGTCAAGCTCTGTGGTCGTCTTCCAGCCTGTGGCAAGAGGGAAGGGAGGACGAGGAGAGGGGGCAATTTTCTATCAAGAAATGATGTGGAAGTGGGGCACACAGGCCATAATTTAGTCATGACCACGCCTGATGCAAGGGATGCTGGGAAATGGAGTCTGTGCTTGGGCACCAGGTGCCAGCTAAAACTCCGTTCCTGTGATGGATTCGGGGACAGCCAGGGGCTGCCTTAGCTGGTGTTCTGTGCCCTCCAAGGTCTCTTTGCAGCTTCTCTCTTAGCACGTTGGGATCTCTCTGCCCCTGCCTTGGTGCCCCCTGTGTGGTCGCCGGCTCTGAGGACCCCTCCCAGCAGGGACCTTCCCCACCTCCACCCTCAGCCTCTTGCTCTTCGCCGTCCTCCCAGGCTGCCTCACTCCTCCCCTGTGCCTTTCCTGACCACACCGCCCTGAACCTCACGGGCGTCCAGCAAACTTCATGCACACTTAGCGTCTTAGCCACCCCCGTCACTTAGCATCAATGACCGGGTAGAGTTTGGGAACCGTTCCTGTGTATCCTCACATCCTTGGCTGGAGTGGTTGCTCTCAGAGTCCTGCCCCTGATGGTGCTCACACTGTGTTCATCACCCGGTCTCAGGCATTCATTGAGCACCTACTGTGTGCCAGAGAGGGTGGTCGGTGCTGGGAATACAGTGGCAGACGCTTGATAAATGCTTAGCAATGCTTCCTGTCCTTCAGGACATGGTCTTCTCTTGGGGGAGACAGAAGAACAAGTCAGGACATAAATTAATAAGGAGGAAGGGGTAGGCAAAAAATCCAGACAACAAAAAACCCACCTAAAGCCCAAACAAGAACAGAACCAAAACAAAACCAGATGCCTTGTGAGCTGGTGTCATGTCACCTCCTTGAGCCCCGAGGCCCCTTCTGTGAGGTGGTCGTCTCCCCGTATTCTTCCCAGCGGTGCTCTGGCACACTCAGCGGGTGGAAGCCATTGATCGGATCACATTGGTTTTCTGTCTGCTGACAGATTTGCGTGCAGTGGTGCATTTAGGGTGTGAGGGAGGCAGGGGTGGGTTCTGCCTCTGAGAAGGGAGGGGATCTCCCCCGGTGCTCTCCTGGATTTGCCAGCCCATTCACTGTGCCCCCCGTCGCTCTCCCAGGGCTCCAACCTCACGGACATCTGCACCCAGCTCCTCCTGCAGGGGACTTTGCTAAAAATCTCCGCGGGGAACATCCAGGAGCGGGCCTTCTTCCTCTTCGACAACCTCCTTGTCTATTGCAAGCGGAAATCCAGGTGAGTTGGTGGGAGGCTGGGGGCGGGGCTGCCGCGTCTGCCAGGAGACTGGGGCTGGTGGAACTCCGACAGTTTCTCATGGTGACACCTTAGGCTTGTCACCTCCCTCTCGGGCCTCCCTTTTTCCTTCTGAGTTAAGGGTTTTTTGTGGATCAGCACTGTCCAGTAGAACTGTAATGCGAGCCACGTATGTTGTTTAAGATTTCCTAGTGGCCACATTAAAAAAAAAAGAGGTGAAGTGAATTTAAATAGTATATTTTATTTATCCCAATATATCCCCAAATATTATCATTTCAATGTGTAATCAACTTTTAAAAATTATTAAAGAGATATTTTGCATTTTTTTTACACTAAGTCTTCAAAATCGGGTGTGTATCTTACACCTACAGCACATCTCAATTTGTACCAGCCACGTTTTCAGTGCTCAGTAGCCACCTATGGCTGTGGCTGCCATATTGGACAGTGTAGGTCGAGACTGTCATGGAAGTTTGCAGATTCTTTGTGGCACCAATATCCTGTGATCCCAAAGGGAGAGGGTTTGAGGGGAGGAGCCTCTTCTACTGTTAAGCTCTCTGAGGGTAACGATAGTATCTTCCTCGTCTTTGCCTCTTTCTCTGTACCTTCTTGCACTTTGTAGAGTCTAGGAGTGAGTGGATGGGTAGATGAGTGGTAGACAGACACAGATGTGTGTATGATTGGAAGTGTGAATGATGGGAGGTGTGGGCAAATGGGAGGAGGGATAGATGGGTAGTTGGAGGTTTTGGAGATCAGTACATGGTAGATGAAGGGAGGCAGGAAGGGAGAGATTGTGGTTGGATGTATGAGTTGATTTGTGGCTGGATGAGTGAGTAAGTGAATGCGTGAATGGTTGAATGGTTGGAGGTTTAGGAGATGGCTGGATGAAGGGATAGAAAGTTGGGGGAATATATGGATGTTCGAGTAGTTGGAGAAACAGATACGAAGACACGATGAGCTGGCAGAGGTGTGTTTAGATGAGTAGTGAGTTGGGGCCTTGACATCTGGTTTGTTGAGTGCACGGGTAGATGGATGGATGGTTGGATGGTCATAAAATTGGGAGGGAGGGGTGAGTGATGGATGTTTGGAGATTAGTGGATAGATGGTCAGTTGGATTGTGTGTTGATGGATGGGTGGTTGATAGTTACCGGGTCAGTTGGGCTGTGGTATGGAAGGTTGGATAATCGGATGACTGAGTTGGTGGATGGATGGATGGATGATTGGAGAGAGGGGAAGTTAGGCGATGGAGAGGTGGGCAGGTGGTTGGAGGGGTCGGGGCATGAGTGGATGTTGGATAAGTGGGTGGGGAGCCTGGTGGGCTGAGAGATTCCTGTCTTCCAGTTTTTTTGCTCAGCAGATAGAGGATGGTCTCTACTGACCAACTCAGCCATTTTTGAATTCTCCTTCCTGTTACTTTGTCTTTGGGATGAAATGACGACTTTCCAGAGGCTTCTTTATTCCTTTATTTAGCAAAAGCTAGGGCTGAGGGGAGTTCCAGGCCCAGGGCCCTACTATCAGCATTACCTCCAACTTCCTCTGTGGTTCTGGGCGTGTCACTTGCTGTCTCTGAGCCTCATTTTCCTTGTCTGTTTCTGCTGGCCTCCTAAGGTTGTGATGAGGAACCTTATCACAGGGCGAATGATGGGCGTTCCGTGCACCTGTGTGGGCTTCTCATAGTCTTCCTCCTCTAGCCTGACTCTCTGAGCCTCAGTTTTCTCTTCTGTAAAATGGGGATGATAAACCCCTTCTTCAAACAGTAGTGTTTGGTTTAGAGCCAAGCTGCTTACAGTTGAATCCCTATTCAGCCATTTCTCTAGCTCTGTGACTTTGCCTCAATTCCCTTGTCTGTAAAGTAGGGTGAGTTATTGTCTGTACCTCGTAGAGTCATTGTGAACAATAAGTGGGTTAAGTGTGCCTGGCATGTAGTGAGTGCACAAAATGAGGGTTAGCGTCTATTATTATTGCTGTTAATGCACCTCCACGCATGTTGGGTTCCTGCTCGGTGTGATCCCAGGGGTGCAGCACCCAGCACATAGTAGGTGCTTCAGCCACAGGCCCCTTCCCCTCTGCTCTGTCCTCTCTGCTCTGGAACGTGGTCCTTCTCATTAGAGGCCTCGGTCTCCCTCTGTGACCGTCTGCCAGTGGCCGGTTCAGTGAGTCTGTTTCTCATTTGGTGTTTTATTTCTGCCTGCTCTCTTAGGTCTGTCTCATGTCCTCCTATCCCGCCATCAGTGCCCCCTTCTCCTTCCTCCTTGCTTCCTGCCTGTTCTCACTGGGGCCATCCTGGAAGTCCTCCGTTGGCAGCACCAAGGCCATTGCCAACGTCCACTCTCCCCCTTCCCCGCCTCCCGCCCTGGGCTGTCTGAAGCAGGCACTTTTCCCAGAGCTTTAGGGGTTTCGGAAACAGGATGTCCCTTCTGGCCTCTGTGACCTGCTCCCAGCTCTGGCCACGCTTGCTCAGCCTTCGGCCATCCCAGGGCAGGCCCTTTCTCTGCTGACATGGTCGCACCTGCTGGAGCCATAGCAGCTGATTCTGATTGTGCTGGACTCTGAGTGGGCCTTCTAGGGCCTGCCCTGTGGCTGCCTCGAGCTCTTTTAAGGCCATTTCCTGCCTCTGTTCTGCAAGTGCGCTGGGCCGGCTGGAGGGAGAGGGAACATCTGTCTCCTGAGAGAACCTGGCCGGCGGCCAGCATTCCTGCCTCTGGATTAGGAGCCCGGGGCTGGGCTCCGAGAGGGCCCAGGGGGATTGAGCAACAGTGGATGGAACTCCCAGCCTGGCTCTGATGTGGTCACGGGACACGCCTGTGGCTGCTAGGTGTCTGAGACTGTTTTGTCTTGGCCTGGGTCATGCAGGGCACCGCCCGTCGCCCGTCCGGGACCTGGGTCAGGGAAGGTCTCTGACTCACAGTGCTTCTGGTCTAATTCAAAAGTAGAAGATTCTGCTTTTCTACTTTCAAAGGATGTCTGAAGTGAAAGGGAGTGTTTGAAAAGCCCACCTCTCCTTTCTTCGGAAGGGGAAACTGAGACCCGGAGGAGCTGAGTCTCATATCAGCTGCCTGCTTAGTGTCGGAGGCGGCAGCAGCGGGTCGTGTTTAAGGACATCGAGGCCTCGCCGGTTACTAGCTGTGCGGCCCTGGGCACGTCATGGCAGCATTTCAGCCTCTGTTTTCCTGGCTGTTAAATGGGGATAAAAGTAGTCCCCATTTCATAGGGTGGTTTTTATAGATTAAGTGGTTAGAATAATGCCTGGCACATGGTAGGTAAAGTAGAAAAAATATAAATATATATCTTCACTTGGGTGCCTCACACAGCTCACACTTAAATTATGTCTAAAATAAGACTCGTCATTTTCATTGCAACTCCTGCTCTAAGCCTTTGCCTCCCGAGTCTTCCTCGTGCCCGATAAATGGCACCACCGCTTACCCAGGAGCTCAGGCCAGAGTCCCTGTTATCCTTGATTCTGGTCTGCTGCTTCCCCACACCCACTTCCTCAGCAAGTCCTGTGCATTCTGTCATCAGACTTTGGCCAGAACCTCAATGTAATTCCAACAAAAATTCCAGGAGGGAGGTTGTGTGTATGTGTATGTAAATGGTTGTACAATTTACATTGGAAACACAAAAATAGTTAAAACAGCTTTGAAGAAGGACAACGCTGGAGGACAGGTGTTACTGATACCCAGGCTTACTATAAAGCTGCAGGAATTAAGACGATGTGGTATTGCTGTAAAAACAAAGTAGATTAATGGAACAGAATAGCGAGTCCAGAAGTAGACCCACGTGTAAGTGGTCATTTGAATTTCAACAAATGTGCCAGTGCAGTCCAATTAATGGTGCCTGGTCAGTTTGATATCTAATGGGAAAAAAGTGAGTCTTGACCTTTACCTCACACAGTACCCAAAAATCAACTTCAGATGGGTCTTAGATTTAAATGTGCAAAGTAAAGCAGTAAAGCTTCTAGAAGAAGGCATGGGAGACTGTCTTCATGATCTGGGGGGTAAGCAAAGATTTCTTAAGTAGAAAAAAAGTATAAGTGTAAAGGAAAAAATAGATTTATCAGACTACATTAAAATTAAGAACTGTTCATCAAAAGACATGAAGAAAGTAAAAAGGTAAGCTACAGGCTAGGAGAAGATCTTTGTAACCCATGTAACTGACAAAGGCCTCATATCCAGAATATATAAGGAAGTCCTGTAGGCCAAATGCGGCCCTCTGCCTATTTTTATAAATAAAGTTTTATTGGCACACAGCCACACCCATTCGTTTTTGTGTTGTCTGTGGATGCTTTCATGCCACAAGGCCAAGTTGAGTAGTTGAGACAGAGACCGTATGGCCTGTGAAACCAAAAATGTTTACTATCTGGCCCTTTTCAGAAAAGTTTGCCAACTCCTGCTGTAAATCATTAAGAAAAAGACAGACAGCCCAACAGAAAAATGTTCAAGGGACAGTCATTTCACAGAGGAAGGCACCAGATGGCCAATAAACGTGGAAAGATGCTCAGCCTCCTTACTCGTCAGGGAAATACGAATGACGTGTTTAGTGAGATATTGCTATATGCCCACCAGAATGGCCAAAATGAAAATTAAATACCAGTTGCGGAGGATGTGGTGCAACTGGAATGTTCCCGCTCAACTGTGGGTGGGAGAATTGGCACAACTATTTTGGAAAACAGCCTGGCAGTGTCTAGTAAAGCCAATTGTATGCCTTCCTTATAACTCAGCAGTTCACCTCCCAGGTAGATAACTCAAAGAGATGTGCACGTATGTTCTTCATAAGAGACGTACGGGAACGTTCACAGCAGCATGAAACTGGAAGCAACCCAGGTGTCCATCCCCATCACCCTGTGCGAGTCCATGGATGAGAAGTTCAGAAACAGGCAGAGGGGATTCAGGGGGTCCCACGGCAGGGTAGTGGTTGCCCTTGCGGGGTTGGGGGGGGTAGTGACCGGAAGGGGGCGCGATGGGGGGCGTTTGGGGTGTTAAAAATGTTTATATGGGTGTGTTCACTTTGTAAAAGTTAATCCAGTCATATACTTCTTTGGGCATTTTTTTCTTGTGTGGATTTTATCTTTTAATAAAAAGTTTACAAGAATATATATATGCACACACGTACATATATAGATACATACCAACATACAAACCAGCATCCTCTCTCACCTCGATTATTGCACCAGCCTCCTCTCTGGTTCTCCCTGTTTTCCACTGGTCTCGCTTACAGTCTGTTCCCGCCAGGCAGCCAGAGGGAGTCCTTTAAAACTTAGATCACGTCATTGCTGTGCTCAGACCCTCCATGGCTCCCATGTCACACGCACAGTAGAAGCCCAGGTTCACCACAGCCCATAGGACCCTGCAGGGTCCAGCCACACCGGCGTCCTCACTGCTCCTGGCAGCATGGCAGGCCATGTACCTGTGCCCTGGGCCTTCCTCTGCCTGGAATGCGCCTCCATAGGTATCCTCCTGGTTTCCTCCCTCACCTTCCTTAGGACTTTGCTCCAATGCCGCCTCTTCAGTGAGGCTTTCCCTGACCAGCCCCCACCCCCCAGGTAACATCACACTCTCCCACCTTCCCTATCCATCTTTTCTGCTTTATCATTATTATTTTTTTATAAGCCTTAAAAATTTTAATTAAAAACATATACATCACATTCGTTAAACATTCTTTTCCTATAGAGTCAAGGCCTCCGCTTTGAGGATAAGTTCACTCTTAACTCAAAAGCAACTTACTTTATCAGGTCTTTCTGAGACATTCAACTTCATTTTCAGAGCGACAACTCTCTTTCCACATTCGTATGTCCTCAGCTTATGCAATAGTTAATTTACCCAATTACAGCGACAGGTGTGCGTCAGGCAGGTAGGTTTAGGAACGAAGACAGCTGGCTCTGGTGTGAGCATCACCCACCTGGTGGAGCAGGGGGCCCATGCACACCACCAAGTGGCCTTCGAGCTCTGAGCATTCATTCTCTGCTTTATGTTAACCACAACACCTAGCACTTCTGGCATATGTTTTACTTCTTTGCTTAGTGTCTGTCTGTGTGCCTCCTGCCCACCCTGTGTTGGAAGATGAGTTCTCAGAGACTTTGTTTTGTTCGCTGCTGCAGCCCCAGCGCCTAGAATAGTGCCTGGCACCCAATAGGTATTCTCTGAGTGCTTGTTGAATGCATGAGAGAATGACTCCCCTTGGTCCCAATGTGGTTTCCTCCCCATGGGAAGCACTGGTCAGATGTTTATGTAGTGACTGAATGGGCGAGTGATAGACTTCACCTGAGTGAGTGAATGAATGGTGGGTAGGTGGATGTGGTTGGATGGGTGGATGGTTAGATGGATGGATAGGTGGATGGGTAGATGGATGGATGGATGGATGGATGGATGGGTAGGTGGGTGGATGGATGGATGGATGGATGGATGGATAGATGGATGGATGGATGGGTAGGTGGATGGATGGATGGATGGGTGGGTGGGTGGATGGATGGATGGATGGGTAGATGGATGGATGGATGGATGGATGGGTAGGTGGGTGGATGGATGGATGGATGGATGGATGGATGGGTAGGTGGATGGATGGATGGATGGGTAGGTGGATGGATGGATGGATGGGTAGATGGATGGATGGATGGATGGACAGATGGACAGACTCCAAGCTCACTTCCACTCTGGTTATATTTCAGGAAGCACCTGTTTTTTAGAAACCCTGTGGGCTCTACCCATTTTCTAGCCAAGAGGAATGGGTTTCTATTTTTTCTCGTTAGTGTCTCATCAGTGTCTTCTGTTAGCTGAAAAGTAGCTCTGTGAGGTCAGCGAGGCTATTGGCCCATTTTCCAGATGAGGGAACTGTGGTTGGGAGTGGAGAAGTGACTTGCTCAAGTCACCCAACCACCAGCCCAAATCCCATTCTCCTGACCCCGTGTGGCGTTCCTCCCGTCCCTGGGCGTGCTCTGTACTACCACTCTTCCTTCCTCTGCTCTGTGAAGACAGGTGAGCCCTGGGAGGTGGGGCATAGGGGATGTTGACTGCCCACTGCCTTTCAGGGTCACCGGGAGCAAGAAATCCACCAAGAGGACCAAATCCATCAATGGCTCCCTGTACATCTTCAGGGGCCGCATCAACACGGAAGTCATGGAAGTGGAGAACGTGGAGGACGGAACAGGTGGGCCGCAACCCCACACCTCGCCTGAGCCCAGCCCCTCCTGCTCTGTGGCACAATCTCTGTTTCAGTCAACTAATTCTTTCTTTTATTGTGAAATGTAACCTACCTACAGAAAAGTGCCTAGAACATATGCACATAAAGTGAACACCTGGGGAGTCGCTGTTCTGTTAACAAGTAACACTGCCCGCACCCCAGAGGCCCCTGGCACACCCCTCCCTGGTCACAGCGCCTCCTCCCCCCGGAAGTAACCGCTGTCCGAATTTTGCAGTGATCATTTTCTTGCTTTTAAAACATGTTTTTACCTCCTAAGTATGCATTACTAAACATTTTCATTAAAATTTCTCTGTTTTAAAGCCTTATTTAAATGGTTATATTATATATATTTAAATGGCTTTATATATATATATATATAGTTGTATATGTATTTAAATGGTCAGAAGATACTGTATATTCTTGTGCATCTTGCCCCTTTCACTCACTCCCACGTTGGTGAGCTTCACCCGTGTTTCTGCACGTGGTCTCCGTAGCTTGTTGGTTTCCGCTGCTGTATAGTAGTCCACTGCATGAATAGTCCACAGTTCAGCCACTCTTTTGGTGGCGGACATTTGGGCTGTTTCCACTGTTTGCTCTGGGGAGCAGTGATGCTGCGAGCATCCTTGTGTGATCTCTTAGTGTGTCTGTGTCCGTGAGTGTGTCTAGGGCAGGGGTTCTTGTTTGGTTTTGAGACATAGACCCCTCTGGCAGTCTCACGAGACCTGTGGACCCCCCCTCAGATTCAGCTTCCCTGGATAATGCCCGCCTGATTCAGAGATTCTGAATTTGCCAGTCTGCATCCCAGCCGGCAGTGCCTGAGGGCCCCACGACTTGGCATTGTCCGGCTTGCGCTAGGGTTTTAAGTAGCCCAGGTGTTCGAATGAGACGGGCAGGGAGGCAGGGAAGCGTTCCTGGCTCCGGGCAGGTGTTTCCCTCTGAGTCACTCCTGCATTTGAGCCTGACTGCGAGGGCTTATAGCCCCTGCAGTGGAGGGGTTGGGGGATCTTGTTGGCAGGTCCTCCTTGCCCACCAGAGAGTAGACAGGAGAGGGAGTGAGCACTTGAAGGGTTGAAAGTTCAGCTCCCAAATCCTGATCCTGTTGGTGCCCCTGCCGCCCTGTCTTTCCGGAGCAGGAAGGGCTGGTCCCGTGACCCCCTCACGAGCGTGTGGAGGGGAATGTTCAGTCGCCTGACTGAGCCCATGCTCACCACCTTTGCCTCCTGCCCCCACCAGCGGATTACCACAGCAATGGCTACACCGTCACCAACGGCTGGAAGATCCACAACACGGCCAAGAACAAGTGGTTTGTCTGCATGGCCAAGACGGCGGAGGAGAAGCAGAAGTGGCTGGACGCCATCATCCGCGAGCGGGAGCAGCGCGAGAGTGAGTGGCTGGGCCCCCCGGCCCTTGATGAGTGGCAGCCTCGGGGGGCTTGCCCAGGGTCCCTGGGGTGTGGATGGCTTCGCCCAGACCGGTCACTTCTGCAGAGCAAGGGCTGTGCCTGGGGAAGGGGCGTAGGTCCTTTCCAGAAAGGTCGGGGCTACGAGAAGCAGGTCTTTGAAGGGGCAGGGGCTCTGGGACTGTATTATAGCAGGTATCTCAGATCACCTGAGGTCATCTGGCTTAGCCCACTAGGCAGATGGGGAAACTGAGGCCCAGGGGAAGGGACTTGCCCACAGTTGTGCTGATATGGTTGGCTGTCCTGGCATTCTCGGCCTCCTTCACCCTTGAGCGTTGGCAGCCACGACGCTCCCTACTTGCCTTTTTCTCGTCTGTGGTTCTGTTTCCTTCACCCGGGGTTCTTCGTGTTTGAGATTCACCGAGTCCTCTTCTGGGAGGAGGGTCCTTGGGGACTGCCCATTAACCGTGGTTCTGAATCTCGGGGCCCAGGCACCTCTGGGTGGCTCATGTAAGGTAGTGCACGGCTGGGTGTGCTAGTTGGGTGGGGTTGGGAGTGAGCACTGGACTATTGCCCAGAGACCACCGGGCGGGGGAAGGGGAGGCCGTGGTATGTTTGGGAAGGGTTGTGATACTGCTGCATGAGGTTTGGATCTGACCGTACTTGGACATTTGACACACGATCCTAAAAACCCTCCCTACCTCCCAGCTTTACAGAGGAGGAAACTGAGGCCCAGATTCCTCCATATCTATATCCTGCCCACTTGAAATTGCCACTTGGACGTGTCATAGACACCTCACACTTACCGTGTCTAATCAGAACTCTGAATTTCCACCCTGTCTTCTGCCCCAAAACTGCTCATCCCCTCGACTTCCCTTCCTCAGGAAGTGGCTCCTCCCTTGGCCCAGGAGCTCAGATTCCAACTCTTGGTGTCATCCCTGACTTCCACCCACTCCCCAAAATCAGTCGATCGGGTCCCTTTAACTCTGCCTTGCACATGTATGCCAAGTCCATCCACTTCTGTGTTCTCCTGACTCCAGCTGAGTACAGGGCACCATCATCTCTCAGGAATATGGGCCCAGCATGGCTAGATCCATTGACTTGTTTTTCCTAGAGAAGCTAGACATTTGGATTTCAAGGTGATATTTCCTGATTTAAATATTCCATCAAAATTTATTAAAATGCCGTTAGGCCAAATAAACTACTGAACTTGGCCCCTGGCTGGGCAAGCTTGTGACCTCTGGAACTGATCAGGGCTGGAGGTGTGGTCAGGACTGGGCGTGGGGTTCGGGGGCATAGCGTGGCCTGGGTGTGGCTCATCAGTAACTGTGGTTGGAATCGAGGGCTGTGGTCCTGCAGGGCTTATGTGATTTGGGGTGTGACCTGAGTCTGCCTCCGTCGTTAGTATCTGTGTTTTCTCCAAACCCTGACCTCAGGGCTGGGTTTACAGGGGTGGTGCATGCTGTGGTCCAGAGCACAGATCTGCAGCCAAATTTCCTGGTTCCACCACTTCTAGTTGGGGGACCTCGGACAGAGAACTTAATTTCTCTGGGCCTCAGTTTCTTCATCTGTAAAATGGGGATAATGGTACTTGCCTTGTAGGTTTCTTGAGAGTTATGTGGCATATAGTAGGCGCTTATAGCATTTGCTATTATTATTTGTCATTGCTGTTATTGTCAGGAGTGGACAGAGTCCAAGTAGAAAAAGTGGGGCTGTGATCTGGGTCAGGTCCTGTGTATATTGTCTAGAGAAACGGGCGAATTTCATCCCTGGCTGGAAGGAAGATCTCAGCAGTCTTTCTGATCACCTCTGAAAGTGGAGACCCATCCTTACGTTGAGGGTTGAATAGGCTCGACTACTTGTTACTCTGGGACTTAGCTTCTCTGGGCCTCAGTTTTCCCGTCTGTGAGATGGGGCAGATGAGCCACCCTCACGCACAGGGTTCTTGCGAGGGGTCACTGGCAGGTGCCTAGAACATGACCGACATGAGTGAGTGCTCTGTAGATGACCAGTGGCTGAGCAGTAGTGGAGGGCAGCTGGGGGGCAGGCTTTCAGGAGTCGCTCTCCCCAGTGCTGACCGTGCCCTCTCTGCAGGCCTGAAGCTGGGCATGGAGCGGGACGCCTACGTCATGATTGCGGAGAAGGGGGAGAAGCTTTACCACATGATGATGAGCAAGAAGGTGAACCTGATCAAAGACCGCCGGAGAAAGCTGAGCACCGTCCCCAAGTGCTTCCTCGGCAAGTGAGTGGCCCCACCCTGGCCTCCACTCCGTCCCCAGGTCTCGGCTGGAGGCTGGAGGTGAGGCAGACCATCTGCACCCGCTCGGCTCTTCCCAGCCCTGCACCTTCCCGCAGAGCCACTAAAGCACCCCAAATCCTTGTGGAACGGCCCTCGGAGGTCAGGAAGGATAGTGGGTTCCCTGTCATAGCAGGTCTTGCACATGTTTTTGACCGCAAGTCGCTGGAAAACGTGAGTTTTACGTTGTGATCTGGTACACACATCCACGTAATACATGATTGAAGCTGCAGTTTCACAGAACTTACTGTGCTGGATGCACTCCGAGAACATCTGTTCTGTTTCTTCTCTGTTCCTTTTCTGTCCTATCCTTTCTGTTCTGTTCAAGTCATTTCTTCATTTATTTCAAAAATAATGCTGAACAAGATCCATGAAATTGACTTCACAGACTCCTAATGGGTTGCCCACCGTGGATTGAAAAACACTGCCCTAGCCCTCAAGAAAAGAGAAGCCACTGTAGATATTTCAAACAGAGAGGTATTTAATGCAGAGAGCTGATGACAAAGATGCTGAAAGGGCTGAACAAGCAAACGTAGGTGCTTGTGTTAGCCTGCTTGGGCTGCCGTGACCAGGTACCACAACCTGGGCTGGAAGTCCGAGATCAAGTGGCTGGTGGGGTTGGTGTCTCTGAGGCCTCCCTTCCTGAGTTACTGGTGAGGGAGAGGGTCCTGGAAGCTTTTCAGTCCTTAGGGCCTCCAGTTTCTCTGGGAAATGCATTATTTCCTAGTAATAAAACATTTTACCCTCTGCCCCATTTGATAACCAAGGATCAAAGAGGTCAGAGCGCAGGTGTGACGGGATTGGATCTTAAACCCGGGTGTAAATCTCATTCACGTGGGAGAGGGGCCGGGGGAATGGGGGAGGTGGAAGAAATACAGTCGCCGTAAAATTGTCAAGCTGTTTGCAGGCCCTACTGTGTGCTAGACATGGTGGCCGACACTCTGAGAGGGTGAAGGACGCCGAGGGCTCCCGACCTCACGAAGCTTGTGGTCCAACTGGGAGAGAATTTCGCCTGTGAGGCAGGAACTTTATTTAGAATTTATTAACTTCTATCCTACCTACTTCCAAAAAGCTTTTGAAGAGGCCTTGGAGAAAGAGTGAGAATAACCGTGTTATTCTGTTGCCACCTACCAAGTGAGAGCTGACTTGAAGTAAGCTGGTCACAGTGGAGATGGGGAAGTGGTTGCATTCTGTGTCGTTTTGAAGGTGACAGCATTTGCTGATGGAGTGAGAAAAAAGGGAGTTAAGGGGGCCGGCTCGGTGGTGTAGTGGTTAAGTTCTCGTGCTCCACTTCTGCGGTTAAGTTCTGGGGTTTGCGGGTTCGGATCCTGGGTACAGACCTACACACCGCTCATCAAGTCGTGCTGTGGCGGCGTCCCACATACAAAATAGAGGAAGATGGGCACGGGTGTTAGCTCAGGGCCAAACTTCCTCTCACACACACACACACACACAAAGGGAGATAAGGATTGTGAGCCCCTGGAAGGGTGGAGCTGCTGCTTGCTGACAAGGGGAAGGAGATGGAGGGAGGAGCGGGGTGTCAGGGGTGGGAGTAGAGCTCAGAGGCTCTAATTGGATAGGTTACATTGAGACTTTTAGACACCTGGATAGAGGTGTTGACTTGTTAGCTGGATATGAAATCTTGACTCGGGGAGAAAACTCTGGGTTGGAGAGCTGAGTGTAGGAGATGTGGGCATGCAGATAGTCTTTAAAGCCATGAAACTGAATGAAATCTGCAAGGGGAGAGACGAGGCGGGGGCTGGGCCGGGCCCTGGGGCCCCGGTGTTTGGAGGAGGAACCAGCAAGGGAGTCTGAGAGGGCAGGTAGAGAGGTGGGCGCCCTCAGGGGGGAGCGTGGTGCCCTGGAAGCCAGGTGAAGAGCGATGCGGGGACAGCGGGGGAGCAGGGGCCCAGGTTTGGACGCGTTCAAGTTGAAACGCCCCTAGACATTCAGGTATTGATGCTGGAGACCGAGTGTGGAGCTGGGCCGAGCTGAGTGGTCATGGCCTGAGGCTGTGGTTGGCCGGGCAGCAGCAGGGGATTGTGGGGAGTGGTTGGGCCCCCGAGGGGTGGCTCAGATGCCTTGGACTCCAGCTGCCCTATTGCCTTCAGGGGTCAGTGACCCCAGCCCCAGGCTCCCTGGGAGGGTGTGTGGAGAGGAGGCCTGCGGGCTGTGGGAAAGGGACAGTGGGCTGGTCTCCATCAGCTAATCCCTAATCCCTGGGCACAAGGAGGTTTTTCTCTCAGGAAAGGTTTGCTTCCGGCCCTCGGGGTCAGAGGACCTCCCCACCTCCTGCCAGACCCCTGGGAGAGCTTAGTCCAGCCGGATGGGATAACCTGTCTGATTAGCGCTGCAGTGGAGGTGCTGTGTCCTCAGGAAGGATTAGGGGAGATTTCTTTTGCTGCCCATTTGAAGCAGGGCCAGGACTGAAATCTGGTTTGTAATCACCGGGGCCTTAGGCACCAGACTTCCTGCAGGAGACCGGTCTCGTAAAACTCTTCTCCTGTGCCCAGCCCCAGAGCTCTGAGCCTCCTCCTTCCCCACCAGGGCCCAGCTCCTGAGTCTTCTTATCCAGGACGCATCCCTGGTCTCCTTGGGTGGAAGGAACCAGCAGCCACAGGCACTGGCATGTGGCCTTGCCTCTTAGCCCCTGTGGGACACTGTGAGGCTCGTCACTGCCATTATCCCCATTTTAAGGATGAGGAAACTGAGGCACAGAGAGGGAAAGGTCGTGCACCAGGTCACACAGCCACATGGTGGGGCAGGGATTTGAACCCAGGACTCTCTCCCCCCACTCTCTGCTGCAGCTATCCATTTTTATCTCTATTCCAGCACATTTCATTTTTCCCTGTGAGTTATTTTCTCCACACCCGTCTACACGAGGAACTCCGTCAATAGAGCAAGTGTCTCATTTGTCTTCACAACCTTCAAGCGTTGGGCTTTGAGTCAGATTTCAACTCAAGTCCTGGTCCCCCTACTTTCTAGCTGTGTGACTTTGGACAAGTTTCTTAAGCTCTCTGAGTCTAGTAAATGATCGACTAATGAGAGATAATGAGATGTGCCTCATAGGATTGTGGGAGGATATGGTGGAGGCACAGGTGACGAGCACAGCACAGTGGGGCGATGCAAATGTGTACTGGGCTGAAGTGGCCTGTTGCTGCTCTTCTCAGAGACAAAACCAGGAGACGCCACATGAGAAAAAACAAGGAATAAAATCTGTGTATTCTTGGGGCCGGCCCTGTGGTGTAGTGGTTAAGTGCGCGCTCTGCTGCTGGCAGCCCAGGTTCCATCCCAGGCGTGCACCGATGCACCGCTTGTCAGGCCATGCTGTGGCGGCGTCCCACATAAAGAGGAGGAAGATGGGCACGGATGTTAGCCCAGAGCCAGTCTTCCTCAGCAAAAAGAGGAGGATTGGCACGGATGTTAGCTCAGGGCTAGTCCTCCTCACACACACACACACACACACAAAATCTGTATTCTTGTGGAGGGCATCATGGGAGGAACATCCCCTAGAGGAGATGCCCGCTGCGCAGATGACCTGGGGAGACAAAACCATCCACCCACCCATCCCATTCATTCAGTGTTCACAGAGCCCCTACTCTGTGCCAGCGTGAACAGGACTGATGGAGTCCTTGCCCTCATGGAGATGACCCTCCAGGGAGGGAATCAGAAAACAGACAGACAGACAAATATAAATAAAGAAGGGAACTTCAGCGAGTCGATGAATGCTGTAAAGAAATAAGTAGGTTGATGTCAGGAGGCGAAATGGGGTGCGAGTTCAGCCTGGGTGGTCAGGAAGGGCCTCTCAGAGGAGGCGACATTTTAACCAAGATCTGGGTGACAAGCAGGAGCCAGCCATGAGAAGATCTGGGGGAACAGCATTCCTGGCAGAGGGAACAGCGGGTGCCAAGGCTCCAGGGCTGGAATGAGCCTTGAGTAAGTAAGTGACGAACAGTGAGGAGGCCAGGGAGTGGCCGAGGGTGGGAGACAAGGCCACAGGAGTTGGCAGGGGCCAATCAGGTAGGTCTTAAGGAGTCAGGGGTTCAGATTTTATTCTAGGTGCTCTGGGAAGCCATTGAAAGAGTTTAAGTAGAAGAGTGAGATGAGGATGAACCATGGCACAGGCCCTGTGTGAGGCCACTGTCAGAGCTGAGAGAGCTTGGGGCAGGGGCAGTCGGGGGGGCTTCCTGGAGGGAGAAGGCCGTCGGTTTCACCCTTGACAGAGGTTAGATGTCCTTCGTTTATTGATGTCTGCCAGAATGGAAGCTCCCAGCTGGAAGAGGCCTCGCTGCCTTGCCCACCTGTGTGCACAGGTGCTAGTATGTATTAGCACATAACAGCAGATCGGTAACAGTTTGTCAGACGTTGCTGCATGCGTCTTCAGGAGGCACCGCAGGCAGTGGAGTTACAGAGATGGATATGGAACCCCAGTCCCTGACCTCATGGAGCTCAAGGCTGTGGAGGAGACAGGCTAGAAAAAGGGGATCTTGTACTGGGTGGTGAGTGGTGCCTTAGGCCTCGGCTCAGAGGACTTCTGGGGAAGGCTGCAGAGACATACCCGTGTATGCCCTGTGCCCGTAGTAGGTGAGATACGTGTTTACTGGGTGGATAATGCTGGACACAAGCTAGCTGTCAGCTGGTCCCCCGTTCCCTGAGTCTCAGACTCCCCGCCAACGCAGGCTGACCTCTCTGTGTCCCCGGCTCTTTCTGGAAGACTGGATCTTGCTGCTTTTTGCCCCCAACCTCCAGCAACTGGCTGATTGCTGGTTTCCTAACTTCTTACTCAGGGCCTTTGTGTGTGCTGATCCCCTGCTTAGAATACCCTTCCTTGCACCCCAGGGGTGGCAAATGGTGCCCCCCTGACCCAGTGCGGTTCACGCATGTATTTGCCACGGGCCACGTGGTGCTTTCAGAAAACTTTGGATTCGATATCAGCATTCCACAGTTGGGAAATTTCACAGGAAATGCTGGATTTCCGGCTTCCCTTGAAAAGTGGTAAGATGCTGTGGTCTTCCCAGGCGGCCACGGTCTGCTGCACCGAGGAGTGGCTGCCATCTTCAGATGCCGCAGCGCCGGCTGGTTCCGCACAGTCTCCACTGGGCCCCTTTCGCTCGTTTACCAGAGTTCCAGGTCCCTGCGTTAGAGATTAATTTTATTCGGTTTTGCACGCTGGATCCCAGCCTAAGATTTCGTATGATTAGAAAGTTTACCCGCTAAATCCAGAAGGCTCCTGAGTTAGCCACTTGCCAGATGGACCCTGTTGAGGCCCAGAGAGGGACAATGGCTGGCCCAGTTTTGCCCAGCAAGCTGTGAACCCTCCTCAGAAAGAAGCAGGACTCGGCTCAGGGCAGACACGCGGGTCACGGTTGCTGTCCCCTGGGCTGCCTTCTGCCCTAGCAGCTGCTGTGGGGACACTTCCTGTCTCCCCACCCTGGCCACAGGGCTGCTGGGCAGTGCCAGAGGCGGCCCCCCGTGGGACAGCTGGTGGGCAGCTGGATGCGGGTCTCCGGCTTCCGAGAGTGGGCACTCAACATCTGTTCCCCCGCTCAGCTGCCGGCAGCCTTCTCCCTGCCTCTGAGTTTTGGGACGTAGAGAATGGACCTGGGGGTGGACGGGACCCAGGACAATTGCTTCCCCACCTGGGGTCCCACTCCGCACAGCAGCCCCATTTCTTCTCCACGCCCCTCGGCCTGCGCCCGGCTCTCCGACGCCTCGGCACACACCGCTACCTACGCGCACGGCAGGCTTTGCTCCGCCAAACACTGGGAAGCTAAAAATAGCTCTGCCCCCTCTGGCCCTGTAATTGGAGGCGAGACAGCTGGTTTCGATAAGCAGCGAGCTCCGTGCGCTGGCCAGCTGCCACCGGCTCTCACTGAGCACAGACTGCGTGGCGGAAGCAGCCCATTCCCGGCTCCCGCTTTCCCTCCTGACTTCGTGGGCTGAGCTCTGCTCTGAGCCCCAGCGCGCCCCGAGAGCTGGGACCCGGGGCCTGGCTGAGCCCCTAACCGGCTAGTCACGTGGGGTCTGCCTGCTTTCTCCCTGAGGCCTTCCTGTCCACCCTGGAACATTCCTTCTTGTCTGAAGGTTCTTTCCTTCATTTGATCAAAAAAGTGATTATTGAGCCCTGCTGTGCGTTAGACCCTCTTCTACAGGTGCTGGGGGTGGAGCCGTGAATAAGACAGACAGAAATCCTGTCAGCCTGGAGATGATGGTCTGTGCGGGGGACATGGCCAGTAAACACATGAATATATCTGCAAACGGTACTTCAGACAGTGCTAAGTGCTACAAAGGAAGTCAGACCAAGAGATGTGATGGATTGTGGAGTGATAGGGGGCTACTTTTGATGAGGTGGTCAGGGAAGGCTTTTCTGAGGAGGTGACATTTGAGCTGAGACCTGAAGGATGGAAAGGAAGGACTACATGAAGAGCTGGGAAGGGTGTTTCCAGGTAGAAGGAACAGCAAGTGCAAAGGCCCTGAGGCAGGCAGGAGTCTGGCATTTTTTTTAAGAAGGGAAAGATGGTAGGTGTGGCTAAAGCAAAGTAAGTGAGAGAGAGAGGAGATGAGACCGGTGAGGATGGGGCAGTTCATGCAGGGCCTTGTTGTTGTGGGGGCAGAATTTGGATTTTTTTTCTGTGAGTAATGGGGAAGCCCAGTGGAGGGTTTTAGGTAGGAGAAGGACATGATTTGATCACCATTAGCTCTCCTGACTCTCCACAGTCGTCTTTCTGGGCCCTTATTTCTTCCTGCTTGTTGGTTTCTTCATTGCTTCTGGTCAGCCAGCCAGCCAGCCAGCCATCATCCATTCCCCCACCCGTTTACCCAGTTCTCTCTCCACTTATCATCTACCCATCCACTCATGCTCCCTACACCCACCTACCTACCAGTTTTTCCAGCCATCTAGTCATTTGTCTGATGGTGAAGTTATCCATTCATCCACTCACTTTCTGTTCATTTACCTACCCACTCATGTGTCTGTCGGTCCATCCACCCGTCCTCCCTCTCTCCCATCCATCCGTCTGTGCATCATCTATCCATCCATCCACCTGCCCACCCACCCAGTGAGCCTGAGGCGGAGCCTGGTCACACCCACTTTCTGCCATCGGTCGTGGGGGTCACGGGGAAGAGTGTGAGGCCTCAGCACAACCCCAGGGTTGTGGGGTCCTCAGGTTGGCTTCCCTGTGGGAAGTTCTGGCTGTCACTCCCGGGAGTGGGTGGGGCCAGGCCAGCCTAGTGCTGGTCCCCGTGGTCCCAGGACTGGGGGCTCCTCTCAATCGCATCTTATGTTCCTGGCAGTGAGTTTGTTGCCTGGCTCCTGGAAATTGGCGAAATCAGCAAGACGGAAGAAGGAGTCAACCTGGGCCAAGCCTTGCTGGAGAACGGTATTATCCACCATGGTGCGTGGGGGCCGGGCCTGGGTGGACTGGGGGGGGGAGGAACGGTCAGCCCCCGGCAGGGCTGTGCTTCTGACTCCGAGACTACTTCTGCACTTCCATGCAGCCGCCCCGGGCACAGTGTGGCCCCAGGCACGTGGACGTCCTTATAACCCTGCTCGCAGGGCTGGGAAACCCAGCAGTCACCCGGGGCACAGGCAAAGCAGGGACACCTCGAAAGTTAGGGGCAGGGGAGCAGATTTTCTATCTGTCCCTTCACAAAAGGCAAGAACCATTTGTGTAAGTTTTAGTCACGCAAAAAATATTTATAGAATGGCTGTTATGTGCCGGGCACTGTCCACACAGCAGTGAGCGGGACCTGTCCTCACGGGGCCCACGCTCTCGTTGGAGGGGAGGATAATAACAAGAGAAGTAGAGTCTGTGTATACAGGTGGCGCCAGTGCTGGGGAGGAGAGGAGGCGGGGAGTGGGGAAGGCCTCATGGAGAAGGTGGCGGTGGAACCAGACCTGAGGGAGGGACGGCGGGAGCCCGGTGGCCATCGGGGTTCCAGGCAGTGGGAACAGCCAGTGCAAAGCCCCCAGGACAGGAGTATAAGTGGTTTGTTCAGGGAACAGCCAGGAGACCAGTGTGGCCGCTGCGGAGTGGGCAGGGGGAGCGTTAGGAGATGAGGTCAGAGGGCACGGGGCCAGCGGGGAGCATTTACGGATGAGGTCCAGGACCGTATGGGGATCGTAGGGTCTGTGGCTTTTACTCTGAGATGTGAAGCCACTGCTGAGTGCCGAGCAGAGGAGAGACCTGCTTAGTCTCAGACTTGAACAGGATCCCTCTGGCCGCTGTGTGGAGGGGGGACTGTTGTGCCGGGGGTGGCAGTGGGGTGCCCGGTGAGGGGGCAGCTGTGATATTCCAGGCGGGAAGTGAAGGTGGTTCGGACCAGGGTGGGAGTGGAGTGATTCTTAATGTTCTGAAGCAAGACCCTGCAGGATGTGCTAATGGGTCCAGAGTGGGGCGAGAGAGAGATGCGCTGAGGACGACTCGGGGCCGTTGTGTAGGGAGGGTGGTCTCAGACCCCAGTGCCCTCAGTCCCATGTGCTCCGCGACCTAGCTCCACGGAGCTGCGGGGCCGGGTGGGTCCCAGCACAGGCCGGCTCAGGGGCGTTTCTGGGCCTCGGGAGACCTGCAGGCCTCGACAGGGCCACGCCCGCGGCGGGGGCGCTGGTGAAATTGCACTGGGCGCAGGGCCTGGCGGAGTGACCGGGGATGGTGGGCGTGGGTTGAGGGGGCGTGGCCTCACCGGCCCCCGCGTCCCCCTGCGTCCCCCCAGTGTCTGACAAGCACCAGTTCAAGAACGAGCAGGTGATGTACCGCTTCCGCTATGACGATGGCACCTACAAGGCCCGGAGTGAGCTGGAGGACATCATGTCCAAGGTAGGGGCCCTGCCCTGACCCCACGACCCCGACCCCACGACCCTGACCCCACAACCCTGACCCCGTGACCCTGACCCTATGACCCTGACCCGACCCTGACCCCACGTCACCGCAGAGCAGGCCTGTTCTCCTCCACTGGTCTTCCCTCTCCCCCTGCTGTGTCCTGGGAGCTGTCTCTCCCAGAAGCCTGGATTTGGGGGTCCCTGAGGATGTGGCCTGATCCCAGGCTCCCCCTTTTTTCCTTTCAGGGCGTGAGGCTTTACTGCCGTCTTCACAGCCTCTACACCCCTGTGATCAAGTAAGTTATTCTCTCGAAGCTCCACTTTCACCTCTGCCTCTTCTCAGCTGTGTGGCCTTGGGCCAGTAACTTGACCTCTCTGAGCCTCAGTCTCCTCCATGAAATGGGGCTAATAATTGCACATACCCTATAGGTTTGTCATTAAGGTTAAGTGAGCTAATTTGTGGGGAATGCTGGGGTGTGGTGGTGAAGGGTGTTGGTTCTGGAGCCACACAGGCTGTGCTTGAATCTCAGCCTGCCAGTTACCAGCTGTGTGACCTTGACCCCATGGGCAGACAGCTCCTGGTGTCTCAGCTTTTTCCTCTGTGGAGTGGGGCTGATAAGAGGATCCACCTCAGGGCCTTTGCACTTGCTGTTCCACATTCTGCCGGGCATGCTCTTCCCCTACATATCTGCATCTTTGCTCCCTCGCTTCCTTCAGATGTCTCCAAATTAGAGGGCCCTTCCCGACCACCTTTCTGAAGTACCACCACCCTGGTGCACACCGTCCTCCTCACTACACTTTGGTTTTTTTCTTGAAACTTGTCGGTAGTTGACATATCTATTTATTTGTTTAGCTCTGTACTGTCTCTCTTCCCTGCTGAATTGTAAACCCACCAAGGGCAGGAATTTGCTCACTGCTGTGTCCCGGGACCCTTGAACTGCGCACAGAGCAGTGCTGTCCCACAGAACTTTCCGCACTGATAGAAATGCTCTGTATCTATGCTGCCCACACGGTAGCCATTAGTCACCTGTGGCTTTCAGACCCTTGAGACTGAGGAATGTGATTTTAAATTTGATTTACTACTAATTGATTGAAAAATGGCCACATATTGGAGAGCACAGGCCTGGGGCAAAGTAGCACTTAGTAAATGTTTGTTGAGTGAATGTTGAAAGGTGATTAACCTCTTTCGCCTGTTTCTGCATCTGTGAAATGGTCATAAGAATAGCTCTCACCTCCTAGGTTGTCATGAGGATTAAATGTGAATGGCGCCTGGCATGGAGTGAACGCTCCATAAATGCCAGCGGCTGGTTGTTCTCTTTACCATGAAGCTGTGGGTGAAGGACAGAGGGGGTGACCCGACTCTATCCTGCTGGGGGTTCCTCTGCCCCGCTGTCCTGACAGCTCTTATCACCTCTCAGAGGAGCCAGAGGAGCGAGAGGAAAGGCCTTTTCCTGGCGTTTGCTGGCCCCGTCGGAGGTCAGGCCCTGGGAACCACTTTCATCCCCAGACCCGCCTCCCCGTCCTCAGCTCCTACCCCGGCTCTTGTGCCAGCCCCAGCAGGCAGGCCCCTGGTCCCGTCTCAGCCCTCGCAGGAGGGCCCCCCCATCAGCCCCCAGAGAAGGAGGTCGCAGGACGGCAGTGGGTCCCCATGTACCCCACACGTGGCCTTCCGCGCCCAGTTCCTAAAAGCCTGAGAAACACTCCCCACCCGACTTTACCAGCCTCCACGTGGGCTGGTCTCATAACTCACTTTTGTTGGCCTCAAAGGCTGAGAAACTGTTGCAATTTGGCTGCGAGGTCCCACTGAGGAATTGAGGTGCATTTACCTCAGGAAGGAACCAGGCCCGTCGCAGGCCCTGCCCTCTGCTCAGTCCGGATTCCCCACGGAGCCCACGGAGCGGTGTTTCCACGTCGGGATAGTTTTGTTACCTTTGAACACGTGATGTTGACAACAGAACAAAAGAAAAAAGAAAGAATTGAGAGTTTTTCTCACGACTCAGAGTAAATCGGGTTTCCGTTGCCTCAGTGTTGTTGACATTTTGGGCTGGATGATTCTTTGTTTGGGGGCTGCTCTGGGTGTTTTAGGATGTTGAGCAGCGTCCCTGGTCTCTGCCTGCTAGAAGCCAGGTGTACCCCCCTCCCCTCCCCGGGTCATGACAGCCAAAAATGTCTCCAGACAGAGCCAGGGGTTCCTTGGGGGGCAGAGTCACCCCTGCTTGAGAACTGCTAGGCTGGAGAGAGGGGCGTTTCCAGAGCCTTAGAGCCGTCTCCTCCTGCCCCCTCACTCTGGGGGTGAGAGCGGGGTCCTGCTGGGGCAGACCGGCCCGTGGTCACACTGCCAGCGAGGTGTGGAATCTGGGCTGGGACTCCTTGCCCAGTGCTCCCCCCACGCCCATGCCTAGAGAGCCTGCAAGCCCTTGGATCCTGAGCACTTGGGGCGCGGGAATTGGGATGCTCCCGCCTCCTTTCTCCCGATCCGCTCACGGTGCGCCTCCCCCTCCGCAGAGACCGCGATTACCACCTGAAGACCTACAAGTCGGTGCTGCCCGGGAGCAAGCTGGTGGACTGGCTGCTGGCGCAGGTGAGAGCCCCCGACCCAGCGTGCCAGCCGTCTCCCTCTGCCCGGGGCTGGGCGCTCACCGGGACGAGGGCCTTTGAGGGTTTTGGTTTTTTTAAAAATTTTATTATTATTTGTAATTGTGGTAGAATACACATGACAACGTTTACCATCTTAACCATTTTTAACTGTGCTGTTCAGTGGCATTAAGTCCATTCACACTTGTGTAACCGTCACCACCATCCATCTTGCAAAACTGAAACTCTGTCCCCATGAAACAGTAACTCCCCATTCCTCCGTCCCCAGCCCCTGGGCGCCACCCTTCCACTTTCCCTCTGTGAATCTGACTCCTTTAGGTTTCCTGTGTAAGTGGGATGATACAGCGTTTGTCCTTCTGTGTTTGGCTCATTGCACTCAGCGTAATGTCCTCAAGCTTCATCCACGTTGTAGCGTGTGTCAGGATTTCCTTCCTTTTTAAGGCTGCGTAGTATTCCATTGTACGGGTGTCGCACAGGTGATTTCTCCATTCATCGGTCAGTGGACGCTTAGGCTGCTGCCACCTTGAGGCTTTCAGTTTTAAAAGGGGGACGGTCCTGGGCAAACCAGGGCAAGTCGGTCTCATTCTGGCGCCAAACTGGAGGCTTGCTGTGGAGCTCGCCAAGTTATTTCTTTCTTATAAGTTCCCAGTGGGCAGAGCCTGGGCAGAGGCTGCTCTCGTCCACGGGGCACTTACTCGGGGCCAGGCCCTGGCTGGGTTTTGTGCGTTATCTTGTTGAATTCTCCGGCCCATCTACAGACGAGGGAACTGGTGCCCAGCGAGGCCGGGGGCCTGGTCCAGGGGGACACAGACTCGCAGCGGCACATTTGGGACTCGGGTGGGCCCGTCTTACCCACTCGTGTCTTGGGTCTCCGGGCTTTCCAGGGAGCCCGTGAGAAAGCTCATGTGTAGTCTGTAAAAAGAACGTGTTGGCTCCAAAGATGAGGAGACAACCGCAAAATCAAAGTGGATAAGTGTTTAAACATTTGCAGAGCACAGCTTTATGTCAGCCTCGTTAATTGTTAAATTTAGCATTCATAAAAACTTAGTTCCATTCGAAAACAATTTACTGGCTGGATTTTCTCACGCTGTACGAATTTCCAGTGATTGCTTAGAAATCCTAGCCAATGTGTAAAGTCAATGTTTCTTGACTCCAAATAACATCAAAAGCAAGTTTAGAAAAATCCTCGAAAAAAATTTTTCAAGCCAAAAAAGCATATTTAATGTGGGATCTGGGTGCATTTTAGTATGTTTGCTATGATGTGGGGCCCTAAGGCCTGGGAGGTCTTGAAACAACCCTGGAATTGAATTCAGATTTGCGTGTCTGGGAAGCATAGAGCATCTGACCACTGTACTACACCACCCTCTCCTGAGGATCCCGGGAAGCCAGCCCAGAGCGTGTGCTTTATTTATAGCCAGGCCGGCCTGGGTTCCAGTCCCAGCTCTGCTACTTCTAGCTGAGTGATCCTGGACAGGCTGCTTCATCTCTCTGTGCCTCAGTTTCCACGCCTGTAACATGAAGCTAAAAACTATACTTTCTCCTTTAGATTGTTTTGAGGATTCAGTGAGTTAATCACGTAAAGTGCTTCGAATGGCGCTGGCACAGAGTAATTGTTCCGTAAATGTAACTATCATCGTAATTCCTTATCTCCTTCACAGAGGATTCAAAGTCACTCAGAATCCATGAGGCATGGAAGGCTGAAACATTGCAGAGGGATTTCGGGGTACAGGAGCAGTAAGACCAGGAAATAAACACCAGGGTGCTCTGCCGAGTCCGCCTTCTGAGGGTGCTGCGGTGGGTGAGGGCAGCACGTGGGCACTGTCCTGTGGTCTAGGCGCTTCGGGCGGAGCCCGGACGTGCCTGGGTTCGGGGCGTCTGGCACGGCCGCTCTTCGCCACCTCGGACCTTTCCGTGGCCTCGTGTTTCCCAAGCTCCCTGTTGTCCACAGCTGCCTGTTGGCTTTGAAGCGTAGTGTGGACTTTGCCCTGAATGGTGGATCCCAGGCGTGAGCTGGGAGTGGGGTGGGTCCCTGAGACGGTGGGTCCGTGGATCTGAGAGCTGTTTGGAACGACGGGACACACAGGACGCGGTGGGGTCGGGGGAGGGGGATCAAGGACGAGGCCCAGGGTTTCGGCGCAGTGGTGGCTGGAAGTGCTGTTCACGGCAGCGGGAAGGTGGGAGGAAAGGCTGGTGCGTGTGGGGAAATCGAGGGTTCTCCTTGGGAGCGGGAGGCGCCGCCTGCGCCTGCTGGGTGCCCGCTGGGCCTCCTGCTGGGCGGGCGGGGGAGGGCCGGGCTTTGCACGTCTGCTGCTCAGACGCGTCCCCACCACAGGTACTCTGTTCCTCGTCAGCTTTTGGGCGGTGTTTAAAATGAGACCTTAGAAGAGAGTGGAGAGGAATCTGACGAGAGGGCTCATCAGCTTGTCCCTTGTTTCCCTGCACACCTTCTGTGCACCAGGCACTGTTGTAGGTTCTGGGGACACACAGTGAGCAAGACAAGAGTTCCTGCCCTCATGGGTCTTACCTTCTGGTGAGGGGTGGGAGAGACATTTAATAAACAAGAAAGATCAGTAGAATATATAGCACGTTAGCTGGTGCTAGGGGCCAGCCTGGTGTTGGGGACAGCGTGGGAGCAGCGGGGGGAAGCCACCCTTCAGATGGGGGGGGCAGTTTCCACAGGGGGTCGGAGAAGGCCGGATTGAGCAGGGGCATTTGCACGGAGACCTGAGGAGGGGCTGGGGAGCAGCCGGGGGGACGTCTGGGGATGGAGCCCTCCCTGAGGGACAGCAACTCGGGGGCCCTAAGTGGGGGTGAGCTGGGTGGGTCTGGGAGCAGCGAGGAGGCCGATGTGGCCGGAGTGGAGTGAGGACGCGGGAGGGGACAGGGAAGCCGGCCATGGCCAGTCCTGGGGCCCCGTAGGCCGCTGGGAGATCTGCTGAGATCCGCTGGCTGGCCACGCGGGCTGTAGGGACGAGGCTGGCCCTAGGGAGACCCGGGGCGGGGGCAGCTTCAGAACTTTGGGCAGGGGAGCTCGGTGGCTGCAGGGAAGGCGGGGGAAGTGGTCAGATTCTGGAGTTTTTGAAGGTGGACCTAATGGAGCTTGCCCATGGGTGGATGGCGTGTGGGAGGTGAGAGTCAGAGAGGAGTCTAGAATGACTCGAGGGTTTGGCTGGAGCCCTGGAGGACGGAGCTGCCGTGGGCTGAGCCGGGGCAGCAGGACGGCGCCCTGGAGCGCTCCGTCGAGGGGGAGGAGCCGGCTAGAGCAGCCGCGGTGATGGTTTCTCTGGTGAGTGGTGTCGGGCATGGGGACATGGTGGGGGCCTCCTCCAGGCCAGTGCCGTCAGAGCAGCCGTGGTCCTGGCTGAAGACCCCTAGAGGAGCCTGAGTCACTGTCAGGTGGTCCTGAGGACCCTTCCCCACCCCAGCGTCCTGTTTCACGTGGAGGCAGGGGGAGGATGGTGCACGAAGGTGGCAGCTGCCCGTGAAACGTGTCCACTGCAGCGGACCTCCTGTGGCCTGGCCTGGTCTGGAGACACGGGGGCGCTAATTGGAGCTGACGCGGGAGGAAGGCTTCCCTGAGATTGACCGAGAGACAGCTGCCATGCGGCTCTGGGTCAGGGAAGCGGGAGGAGGGTATGTGGGCCTGAGTGGTCTCTCTGTGGGGGAGGGCTGGTGAGGAGGACATGACCTTGATTTCAAGAGTCGTCCCTACCTCGTACCTTAGCAGGAAAGTCAAGAAGACGACATAACTGTGTAGTTTAGGAGGGTTATTTCACTGTGAGTGCATCTTTATTTCTAGCTTCTAGGTCATTCTGCTCCTTGAAACAAAATGTTGCTTGAAACTTATTGGATCATCTAGAAATGCTTTTGGCTGCACATAGCGGGAAACCTGACTTGTATAGTAAAGATCTTTTCCTTTCACATAATAGGAAACCTAAATTATACAGTGAAGACATTTTCCTCACATAACTAGCTGTCTGGAATTCATGATCCTAGAGCTCAACAATGCCATTTACACCAGGCTCTTTTCATTTTTCTGTTCTGTCATCTTCTTGCCAGTTGCCTCACAGTCATAAGATGGCTGCCAAAGCTCCAGGCATCACATCTATGTAGACCTGTGGCCAAAGGAGCAGGGGCAGTTGGAAAGAGCTTTCTTACTCTGTTTATTAGGGGAGGAAATTTCCCCCAGTCCATTCCCCTCCCCTGTGGTCTTCCCTTTAGGTCTTATTGGCCAGATGGGTCCCACACATACCTCTAAACCATTCCCCGGGGAAGAGAACAAGGATTGCTGAGAGTGGCTTAGAATTCTTTGGAATTCGTCCCTTGAGGCTGAGAGAGGGGCTCCCTACCCACTACCTGGACGAATCAGAGAGAATAAGAGAATAAGGCGGGTGTTAGGCCTTTGATGGACAAGCTGTGTCAGTTCTGACCTTCTCTGTGCATTATCTCAGTCCTCGGAACAACCTGAGGAAAACACAGCCATTATCCCCATTTTCCTGATGAGGAAACTGAGGCTTGGGCTGTGTAACTTGCCCTGGGGCACACAGTCATGGGGTCCTCCTGTAAGATCGTGTGGGGGCTGTCACGATGCCTTGGTGGTCAATAATAATGATGCTAGTCATAACAGTAACATAACAGTGTTAGTGGTAGCCGACTGTGGGGTCTGAGCAGGCAGCATCCCTCAGGGATGTCCTTGGAAAATCAAGGACAAATCTGGGAATAAAAAGATACAAACGAGGACGCAAAGCTCAGAGGGGCTGAGGACGTGCCCGCAGTCACCCTGGGGCCAGGCAGGGTTTGGACCCGGGAGTCCGGCCCCAGAGGTTGCCGTCTTCCCCTCTTTCTCTCTGGTTTTGGTCTGCGCCCCCGGACTCCAGGGCGCCCCGGCTGCGGCATCAGATGGAGGCGGGGTCGGTGGGCCAGGCCGGGACCGAGCAGGGCCAGGCCGGGAGCGGGCTCGGCAGAATCGTGCTCCGAGTGCCGGCCCCGCTGACCCCAGGCTCAGGCAGAGGGCGGGTGCTGCCGGCGGCAGGGTTTTCAGCCCAGGGCCGGAGGCCGGGGGCCAGGGTGGGAGCAGGCAGAGGACCAGGCTGGCAGCTCGAGGCACTGGCAGAGGGAACAAAGGACAGACAGGGACAAGCCCGGAGCCCAGGTCACAACCCTGGGCAACTAACCTCTCCTCTCAGAGCCTCAGTTTCCCTCTCTGTAGCATGGTGGTGGGCTCCCTCTCTGAGAGGATTCTGTTCTCATGGTCTAACCTTGGGCAAGTGCCAGGCCTGTCCGTGCCTCAGTGTCCTCGTCTGTCAGCCAGGGTTAATGAGTGGTCCGATCATCAAGACCGAGAGATGGTGTGGCGTGGGCACATGGCAGGTCAGAGAGAGGCATTCTGGGCCTTGTCCTGGGGTTCAGAACTCACGGGCAGAAGGGCCTCCTGAGGCCCTGTCAGCGCCCCCCACCGTGTTCCGTCCCCCGACCCTGCTCTGCTTCTGCCCCCCTTCCTCGGCGGTCCTCCCTAACAAGAGGTGACCGAGCAGGACAGCTGACATTTACCAGATGCTCCATGTGCTAGGCGCGGGGCCGGCGTCCGGCACAGAGTGTCTCATTTCGTCCTCACGAGACCTCTGCGAGCGTGGGGACATGATCGTTTCCCCTCAGTTTAGACACACGGAGGCAGATAGAGGCGAGTTCAGGATCAGTTTCCAAATTGGGTTTTCCGCTCATTCATTCATTCTTTAAGCAGATATTTTTTGTGCCCTGCTAAGTGCTAGATACTGTGCTTCAGGGCGGGGAGACGGGGTAACGTGACAGGCGCCACCGTCGCCCGAGTGGAGCTGACCTTCTAATAGGAGAGACCTTAAGCCAAACTGGTAAAGGGATGAGTTATTTCAGATCCTGACAAGTGCAGCACAGATATTACACAAGGTGACAGAGAGTGTAACTGGATGCGTATTTGTTGAGAAGGGTTGGGGAGTTGCTTTAGGGCAGTTTGGGAAAGGTCGCTCTGAGGAGGTGACATGGGTACTAAGACTTGAAAAGCGAGGGCAGGGCGTTCCAGGGGGAGGAGGGAGCAAGTGCAAAGGCCCTGAGGTGGGGTCACGAGTAGGGTGTGGAGGGAGCGGCGAGGAGGCTGGTGTGGCTGGAGCCCCTTGCCGTGGGGGAAATGAGGCAGTGAGATTCACAGGGCTGTGTGTGCCCGGGCCCTCCTCCAGGAGGAGAGAAAGTGGCGGAGGTGGGGTGGGGCTTACTTTTCAGGTGGCCGGTGCGTCCAGGGTCGGCGTATTCACTGTTACCCTGAGGATCCCCCTGCCCTTCTAACTCAGGAGCCTCCCTGTGGGTCACCCCAGGGCCCTTGGGGAAAAGGGGCAGGGCTGGGCTGGGAGCCCAGATTGTGAGTGGGCTCCGAAAGCCAGGTGGGCACCCCAGGCTGCAGAGCTGGGCCTGCCTGTGCCCTGGGCCAGGCCATCCCTCCCTGGCGGCCCCGCTCAGCTGGGCGGCGGCTGCCCCGGATGTGGCCTCCCTCCCCGCTGCCTCCCTGGCAGGGCTCTGCGCTCTCTGGCCCCGCAGCCGCTGGCCTGGGGCCCCGAGGGAGAGATCTGTCGTCCCCCAGTCAGGCCTGGGCAGCCAGGGAGCGAAACGCGGCGGCCGGCGGCTCCCCAGGCCCCACTCTGCTCCGGGGCTGGGCCGGGCCCGGGCCTGCAGCCTCTGGCGTTCCGTTCCCCTTCAGCTGGGCACTTCCCTCCCGGGCCCCTCGGCTGCTGGAGAGTGCGACCGGGGAGACTCGGGAGGGGACAGTCGAGGGCTCTGGCCTGGCTGTGTCCGGCGGTGCCTCTCGGAACAACTTTCCCCTTTGGGAGTTGTTTCAATGAGAGGCTGTCCTGCCGGTGCCGTGTGCACGGGGGTGAAGCTCGCTGACCCGGCCTCAGGCTCCCGTAGGATCCGGCCCGGCTGACAACGCCGGTGTTGAGTCACCCGATGTTGACTGAGCGCCTGCCCTGTGCCAGTCCCTGTTCTGGCGCGAGGACGGCGGGGGGCTCAGCGGATCCCACTCCCGGCCCACGGAGCCGAGCGCACTCGCCGCTCGCCCTCTCCCTGCCGGCCATGCTGCCTCGGGTGCCTCCTGTGCCGCTGGCTTCCTCCCGCCGCTGGACCTTTGTCCGTGCTGTTTCCTCTGCCTGTCACCCCGCTGCCCCAGTGCGCTCACACACACACGCGCACACATGCACACACACAGCTCACACCCTTTGCCTCGATGTACTGAGATTATTTGGGTTGCAAGAAACAGAAACAGGTTCTGGCTAACTTGAGGAACGAGAATAAAAAAGACAATGGCTTATGGGAAGGCCGTGGAGCCCCCCTAGAGTTGGGGAGACCAGGAGCCAGGCCTCAGCAAGACCTGGACCCGGAAACCGCCAGCTTCTGAGGAACAGGGGCTGAGGGGCGCCGTCTTTGGGGCACTGCTCTCAGGCAGAATCAGTACCTGGTGTCCCCTGTCCTTGGTTCCTCCTCTCAAGGGTCGTGTTCCTGGGCAGGGGCATCACATTGGCCTCTGGATCCACGGCTGTGGATCGTGCGTCCTCCACCTGGCCTGGGGTGGGGGGTGGCCAGGGGGCAGACCTTGAGGCACGACCTTTCACGTGGGAGACTTGGCCCCCCGAGGCGGGCCCAGCAGGGGCCCAGCACACTGGCCACACCTGATCCTTCTTTGGTTTCCGGTTGGATGTCACTTCCTCAGGGAAGCCCTGAGAAGAGCCAGATTTAAATTCTCCCAGAGAGGAGTGTTTTCAGTTGGAAGGACAAAAAACCCAGCTAAACAGTGGCCTAAGCAGATAATCATGCCACGTGCCAGTCATGACGCAGATCAAGAGTCTTGTGTCCTTCCCTCCACCGTCCTCAGCAGTGGCTGCCACACTGGTCACGAGATGGCCCCACAGCCCTGTGCATCACTTCCTCACGTGACTTTTCCCAGGCGGGGAGGGGTGGTGCTGCTGCTCCCTTTTATCAGGGAGGATGGTATTTTCCAGAATCCCTAGTTGTCTTCCCCAGGTGTCTCACTGGCTCACTTCCCCTAACTCACTCAGTCAGTTAGGAATTAAACTTGACTTCTAGTATCAGAGATCCAACTACAGAAGCTGCAACAAGTTAGGGGTTTATTTTTCTTTAGTATGGGAGAGGCCCGGAGGTTGGTGGTCCAGAGCTGCTAGGACAGCCTCATGATGTCTTTAGGGACCACACTCTCTCTTTCTTTCTGCTCTGCCATCCTTAGTGTGTTTCTGTCAGCAAGGTCACATTGTAGTCTAGGATAACTGCAGGAGCTCCAGCCATCACATCTTTGTTCCAGGCAGGAGGAAGGTAAAGGAAGGGCCAGGGACAAAGAGGGTTTTGCCAGAGCTCCCTACCAGTGATTTCTGCTTGTATCTCGTTGGCTGTCTCTAGCTGCAAGGGAGATTGGGATTTGTGGTTGTCTAGACAGATGCCTTGCCATCTACACCAGCGAGAGTTTCAGTACTGAGGTAGATTGGGAAAGGATTGTTGCCAGGCAAGCAACAGCGTCTGCCACATAAAATCTCCATTTCTCCTTTGTATTTATCACACGATACATAATATGTTTATCACAAATACAATTAAATAATTTTCTTGTTTAGAGCTTATTAATAACAATCACAAACATGTTTGTGGGGGACCACAGTAAACAGACACAAATCCCCGCCTTCCATTCTAGGGGGGTGGTGGGCTTGTCACCAGCCCCGCTCAGCCCCCAGGTGCCACCTAATGCCCTCCCCTTCTTGTTCTATTCCAGGGCGACTGCCAGACGCGGGAGGAGGCAGTGGCGCTTGGCGTGGGCCTGTGTAACAACGGCTTCATGCACCACGGTAACTGCCCCTTCCCCCTTCCCAGGGGTCTGTCCTGGTGCAGAAGAGCTGGCAGGGACCCTGGTGGTTAGTGCATTCTATGGGAAGGGGAAACTGAGGCCCAGAGAGAGGTACCCAGAGGTAGCCTGGAGGCCGCCCAACATGCCTGTAGGTGAGCCCCAGCCTAGAGGCCAGGTCGTGGGGGTTGGGGCGGCTCCTGAATCCCATCCTTCCCCCTTCCTCGTTCTGCACTGCTGGAGAGGTCATTTCAGGGGTCCAGTGGGGACCAGGATGGCAGGTAAAGCTTGGCTGGGAAAATGGACTGGATTTGAGGTCAGATCCTTGGGCTTCCCGTGCCCTTCCTCCCGGATGGGATGTGGCCTCCCAGGGTGGGCATCGGGGCTGGATGGTGCAGGCCTTGCCTGCGGGCTTCTGTAGGGAGGAGACAGGACGGGGGGGTTGGGAGCTAGAGAGGAAGGAATCAGGCGGGCCCTTCCCGGGACATCTGTGCCCCCTTTCTTGGCTTCACCCCTCAGGTAAGTCCCCCCTCTTCCCCCGGGAGAAGCACGTGGGAAGCTGGGGAGAGGGAGGGGGAAAATGGTTCCACTGACATCATTTAAATTAAAACAGAAGCTAATGCCCCGAGTGCCTGGCCTCCTTCTAAGCACTCTCCATGTATTAATTAGTTTAATCCTTGTAACCACCCTTTGATGTTGGGATTAATATCCTCCCCATTTATTATTAGTCAGGAAGTAGAAGCCAGGCAGTGAAGAACCTTGCTCAAGGTCACGTGGCGAGTGGGAGCCGGGATTTGAACCCGGGAGATTGGCGGCACAGGCCACACGCTCAGCCCCTAGTGCCGGCCCGTCCCCTCGCTGGCCCCGGGAGCCCTGAGTCTCCTACCCTTTCAGCAGGACAGGCGACTTGAACCCCTGAGAGGGAGCCTTCCTCCTGTTTCTAGAACACTCCTCAGGCCTTGGCACCTGCATTTCCCTGGCTTGGGTGCCCTTCCCTACCTGCCTCACTTACTCAGTGTTTCTGCTCTGTTCACGTCTCCCTGGGGGCCCCCCAACCACCCCGGCTGAAGTAGCTCCTCTCCTTCGTGGCTCTCCGCGCCCCGCTCAGATTCCCTCTCCTTCACGGAGCTGTTCCCCGTTAGGCTGATTCCACGCCTCCCTTCCGTCTCATTCATTCTGCTGTCATCTAGAGGGTGGCATCTGCATGTGGGCCCTGCGCTGTGCCCCGGGGACAGAGAACAAGACAGATGAGAGGCCCACCCTCGGGAGCTCACAGCCGTGTGTGTGTGTGTGCGTGCGTGTGTGTGAGTCAAACAACAAGGAAATGAGTGCATTTCCCGGAAGATTATGGGCACGTGCAGAGGACTTCGGCTTTTGCTCTAGTGAGGCGGGTCCTGGGAGGGCTCTGAGCAGAGCGGGGCCATGTCTGACTTAGGTCTTACAGGCTCCCTCCGGCTGCCTCTGGAGCATGTCTGTGGGGGGTGGGGGGGAGTAGGGAGGCCAGAAAGGAGGCGACCAAGATAGTGCAGGGGAGGGACGATGTCGCTTGGACCCAGGTGGTGGCAGCGGATGGGTGAGACTCTGAAGGTCTTTCGGCCATTCCTCCTCCCGGCTTCTCCCCTGTGCTCTAACTCAGAGGTTGGCATGCTCTCTCTGCAAAGGGCCAGACAGTAAATGTTCTTGGCTTTGCAGGCCACACGGTCTCTGTTGTATCAAGAAAGCAGCTACAGGCAGTACGGAAACAAATGGGCGTGGCTGTGTGCTAATAAAACTTTATTTAGAAAAACAGGCCGTGGGCCATAGTTTCCCACTCCTAGTCCAGCTGCTGCATTTGTGTCCCTTCAGCAGGGTGAGAGAGGCACCAGGGTGATGGAGGGTCATCAGGTCCGTTCCCTGCCTTATAGCCAGCAGGCCTGGTGCCAGGCCTGCCTGACTCAGCTGATGCCCGATAAGCCCATGCCCCTCTCTGGTCCTCAGTTTCCCCGTCTTTCCACTGGAGGCCGTGCTGTCCCCTCCTCCTCTGAGCTCAGCATGCCCACAGCTCTGTGGGGTCAGGACGCACTCCCCAGCTGCCTGTTTCCCCAGCTGATACGGGCAGGTTGGGCCCAGCCAGGGCAGCCACCGTCATCCCGGTCATTGGCCCCATCTCACCAAAGTCCCTCATTCCCAGAAGCCTCTCTTTCTCCTGCGGGGCCCTCTGTCAGCTCCATCCCTCCCACCAGTCAGCTGGGCAGAACCTCTCATTTGTGGGTGAGAGTAATTAGGGGTCCACCCTAGCTGCTATTCCGGGAAGGCTGCAGTCTGAGGACATTCTCTGGGGGTGCGGGGGGTGGTGATCCCTGGCAATACCGACACCCGCAGGGCCCCTCGGAGAGAAATTGCAGGGCGCGGCCCCTGCCTCCCTCTTCCCTGCCAGGAACTCAGAAGTAGGCTAAAACAGGAAAGGGCCAAATCCTAGGGTTGTGGCTGCTGCAAAATGCAGGTTAGGGCGCAGAGTGGAGGGCGGGGTGGGGCCTGCATGGTGCCTCCCGCCGCGTCTGACCTGAGCTGTCCTCAGGGAGGGACCTGAGAGGCTCGTGGTCCAGCTCTCTCACTTTAGGCACATATAGGGAAACTGAGGCCCACCATTTAATCCTTGCAGCCCCCTGGAAGGTAAGTGTCGTTATTATCCCCGTAGATGAGAAAAGTGAGGTTCAGAGAGGCTAAGGGCATGAGGTTGGAAAGGGGCTGAGCAGGGATTTGAACGTGGGTCTGTGCCCTCAGGCCTCACCTGAAAGGTGGGAGTGGTCGGACCTCCCCTGGCTGAGCTCCTGAACTCAGGGCTTCCAGCTGTTTCCCCAGACGTTTCAGCAGAGACACAGCATCGAGCTTCCTCCGCCCACTCCCTGAGTCTTTCAGTCTAATGTTTACCGTAGAGGTGAAGCCCGCTGGCCCCCCAGGGCCTGGCTCCCCAGCTCTGGGAAAGCAGCAATTTGTGTGTCTGTTCCCTCTGGAGAGGTAATAGGGGCGGCCCCAGAAAAACGCTTACAAACAGCTAGATGTCCTGGGAAGGGAAGGAGAAAGAAAGGAACGTTTCCTGTTGCTTTTCTTTCAGTCCCGGATCCGTAGACAGCCTCTGTCGTCCAGGGTGGCGGGGACGTGGTGAAGGCACCTGGTTTTCCCTTTTTAGGGGTCCACTGACTTCAGACAGCTGCCTCTACTAAGCTGAGCCTTGATTTCCCCGTTTATATAATTCGTCCCTGTGCCCATCTAACAGGCCAGGCTGGGCAGGGTGGTGGAAAGGAGCCTACCTGCTCTGTAACCTTGGGCAGTTCATTTAGCTTCTCTGGGCCTTGGTCTGCCCATCTGTAAGAGGGGTGCAGTAGATCCTTCCTTGTCTGAGGAGTAAATGAGCCCAGGTCTGTATCCACAGTGTGCCTGGCACTAGGAGGTACTTAAATGGCAATCCACAGGGACCAGATCACATACTGGTTGTTACTGGTTATTTTTATTCATTTTTCTGGCTTGTCGTAGAACAGAGGTCAGAAACTGTTTCTGTAAAGGCCCAAATAGTCAATATTTTAGGCTTTGTGGTTCATACAGTCTCTTGCAATTATTCACTCTGTCATTGTGGCGCAAAGGCAGCTCCAGACAATATGTAAATAAATGTATGTGGCTGTGTTTCAATAAAACTTTATTTATAAAAAGAAGTAGTGGGCCGGATTTAGCCCCCAGGGCCTGGGTTTACCATTGTCCTGTCTAAAGTGTCTCATTGTGGTCTGTTTCTGATTGTTAATGAGGTTGAGCTCCCTTTCACATCCTTGCCACCCAGGGTTTCTCCATCTGTTAATTGCCCATTTGTATCCTTTGCCCATTTATCTGTGAGTTTCCCAGCTTTCTCTAGTTGATTTGTTGGAGCTTCTTATATATTCTAGGTATTTATTCGTTATTGGTTTTAGATATTACAGTTACTTTTGAATCTGTCGTCTGCCTGTGGCCTTTTTATTGAATGGAAGTCCCAATGTTTTTTGGGTGTGGAGGTCTTATACATGAACTCCTTTTCTACCCTAGGACAAAGATATTCTCCAAGCTTTACTTTTCCTGTTCACATTTAGCAGGAGTTTATTGTTGTATAAGGTGTGAGGTAGGGATCCGATTTTATTTTTCTCCTAAATGAGTCAGTTTTCCCTGCACCGTCTGCAGAATATTCCACGTAATCATCTGTCATCCATCATGTAGTAAGTTCCCACAAACACATGGTCTCTTATGTGATTTCTGTCTCTTCCCCTTGTTCTTGGTCTGTTTCTGCCATAGTTCACACTGTTTTTGTTACTATGGCTTTGTAATGCGTCTTTATAGCAGGCGGGGCAAGTTCAGGTTTTTCAAGGGAAGTGAGAAAGCCAGACTCTCATGTGAGATATCCTCAATGTATTAGTGTTGGCACACAATCCCATTTAACACAGCACTGTGCTGGCCAAACCAGATGTGTCGTGGGGCTGGTTCCGGCCCGTGGCTGCCGGTTGGCAAAGCTGCTGAGACCTCATGAGCCTGACCCCGTGCCCGCGTGTCTGTGGGTTTGCAGTGCTGGAGAAGAGCGAGTTCAAGGATGAGTCCCAGTACTTCCGCTTCTATGCGGACGAGGAGATGGAGGGAACCAGCAGCAAGAACAAACAGCTTCGCAGCGACTTCAAGCTGGTGGAGAACATTCTGGCCAAGCGTCTGCTGGTAGGAGCGGAGCTGAGCTGCTGCCTCTTCTTCCCACCCCCACCCTGTGTGCCTGGGAGCTGGGCCACCTTCAGATTATGGCTGGAGACGTTGGGCTCAACTCTGAGCACCCGAGAGTGCGGGGGGTTCTAGGTGGTGGCTGGTGACCCTACCAAGAGGCCGGGTCACGTCCCTGGCAGAGACTGCACTCTTCACTAGAGGGATTGGGTTTGCTGGGCTCCCTTCCTTTTCCCTCCCGCCCCCTTGTCCACCCCACGTCCCAGCTGGCCTTGTGCTGAGCGGGTGGCCTCCCGTAATGACTCGTCCTGCACCCCGGAGCCCTGGGTCTTCTGGGCTGCCGGCGTGTCCCTGTTCAGTGGCTGTAATATCCTTGCAGTTAAGGTAGAACGTGTGCCAGCCTGTTCAGGCGTTGACCAGCCCAGCCCACCGGATCTTGTTTCTCTGCCTGCTGAGGAGCGGCAGCGCCCATCTTCACGCCTGGCCCACAGGAGGCAGTCGAGAGAGAGGCTCGGAAAGCTTAGGTCTCTTGCCACAGCCAGAGTGGGGCCGAAGTCTGAATAATATGAGGATGATTTCATTAACTTCTCTCCTGTAGCACTTATGGGGGCTGCTCTTCCTTCCAGTTCCCGTTTCTCCCACTATAAAGCCCTCCAATCCTCTCCGTCACACTTAGGATAGAATCCAGTCTTATCGTGGTCTACAAGACTCTGCCTGCTTCTCCAGCCTCGTCTCCTGTGCTCCCCCTTCCTCCCTCCATCCCAGCCACTCAGATCTTTCTTATCCTCCACTACCTGGGCGCCTGACTCAGGGCCTTTGCACATGCTGTGCCCTCTGCCTGGAGCACTGTCTCTACTCTGTATCAAGTTCTGGTCCTCACTTCATTCAGCTCTCAGCTCAGATATCACCTCCTTGGGCCCCCCCGCCATGCCACGTTCTGTCCCCTTAAGTGCTTTATTTTAATTCAAACTACATATACTCCCTGCATTGCATTCTATATTTCTTTGCTTATTTCTCTGTAGTCTCCCCCACGCGACAGTGAGCTGCACAAGGGCAGGAACCATCTGGCTTGTTGAGTGCTGTTTCCAGTGCCCAGTAAAGTGCCCAGCCCATCTAATAGGCAGCAGCTCAGCAAAGATTTGTTGAACGAATAAATGCGTTTCCCTGTATCCCCACCACCACCAAACCCCAAAACCTCTCAACCTGCCTGCCATCCTGCCATGGGGAGGGACTGCTCTCCCTGAACTCCCTTCCTGTCCCCAAGTTCTTGGTGGCTGGACACTTTGGATCTGTTTTATTCATTAAGCCAGTAAGTCTGTATTGAGCACCTACAGTATGCCAGCAGATGGGGAGACAGTGGTGCATAACTGGGGAGACTGTCCTCGGGTCGGGAGGAGAAGGGGGAGACAGACAAGGAAAATTAAATATGTGCCAGCACAGGCCAAGGTACGAGCCAGGTGGTGTGTCTTCACCTGACAGATACATATTGAGCATCTGCTGGGTACTGGGTGCTGTTTGCATTTTACTGTATCCTGCCGCCCCCGCCCCTGCACCCCTATCCTGTGTAGACAAGGAGGCGGCAGGATCATGGTCCCGAGGGGGCCCAGGTGGGCTGGCTGCAGTCCCGCTCACTGCCTCCCCCGGTCTCTCCTGCCTTGGGCCCCCAGATCCTGCCCCAGGAGGAAGACTACGGCTTCGACATCGAGGAAAAGAACAAGGCCGTGGTGGTGAAGTCAGTGCAGAGGGGCTCGCTGGCCGAGGTGAGGCCTCCCCGAGGGGCCGTCCTGGTGGGGGGCTGCGGGCGGGTATGAGAGTGGGACCTCTCTCTCCACATTCCTCGAGGCAGCCCAGCTCAGCGAATCCTGGAATGTCTGTGGTTCCTCCTTGCTCATTGCCCACGTGGGGAAACTGAGTCCAGGGCCGTCTTGTCTGCGGTCTCTGGGGGGCTGGGATAGAGCCCCTCTGCTCGGGCTGTTCTCCCAGTGTGTGCCTCTGTCTCCCTCTGGGCCTGTGGGGAGGTGTGAGAATAAAACAGAAGATTTTTCTGAATCAGCTGTGATAATGGAAAAAGCCAGTGATCACTGGCTTGACTAAGACAAGTTGCTGCTCTGTCATGGGCGCAGCGTCTCTCATGGAGGAAGGAGAGTGAGGTTGGGGCCGGCCCAGGGTTCAGCCCCAGATTGTCTCCGCTGCTCCTGGGGTGTGGAGGTGGGTGGGGAGAGGCACCTGCCGTGTTGTCCCGGCGCCCCGCTCGCCTCCGTGTGCTGATTAGGAATGCTTTGGGCTGCAAGTAGCCACATGCTTGCCTCACGGACGCTGGAGCCCCAGGGCCTCGTGTTTTAATAATGTAGGTGGTTAGAAAGAGGTGGTTGTGAGTCCTGGTTCAGGGTTGACGTCTCTTCGACTTTCCTGGGCAAGCCCTCAGGGTCAGTGTGGCTGCCCCGGTTCTACGCCTCGTGTCCTCACCCGCAGGGCGGGAAGCAGGGGCCAGCCATGGTGGTTTGTCGTCAGGAAGTTCGTCCTTCCCGTTAGCGCCTCCTGTGGGCTTCCTTCACGCCTCGTTGGCCAGAACCGGGTCTACAGCCCCTTGGCTGCTCACCACAGAGGGGATCGGGGTTGCCCTGGGGGGCTCACTCGGTCATGCTTGGTCCCTGGGGCCGGCTCTGTGCTGCCTGAGCGTTCGAGGTCCCCCAGTGAGGAGGAGAGGAGGCCAGTGACCCCGTGTCCCTGTCCCCTGCCTGCCCCCCAGATGGCCGGCCTGCAGGTAGGGAGGAAGATCTACTCCATCAACGAGGATCTGGTGTACCTGAGGCCCTTCGCCGAGGTGGAGTCCCTCCTCAACCAGTCCTTCTGCTCCCGCCGCCCGCTGCGCCTGCTGGTGGCCACCAAGGGGAAGGAGTGAGTGTCCCAGGGGCAGGTGTCTGGCGACCGCCCTCTCGGTTGAGGCGGTGCCCGAATGCTGGGGGTGGGGAGGGGCCCGAGCTCCCAGTCCCCGGGCGGGGCTCCTGCAGGCACGTGACACGACGCTGCTCGCTCACTCGTTCCCCCCGCGTTTACTCAGTGCCCACTGTGTGCCCGGTGGTGTTCCAGGGTCTGAGGATCCAGCCGTGTCTGGATGGACTCATTTCCACCCTTCGTTGATCTCAGGCTAGTTGGAGGGCGGAGCGGGAGACAGACAATAGAACCAATGAGATAGAGAAGGAAGAGACGCACTGAACCAGGCGGTAGTAAGCGTGACCGCAGCTGGGAGAGGAGATGGGCCGTGTGGAGGGATGGTGGTCAGCGAGACCACTGAGAACTGATGTGAAGACCCGAGGAGGTAAGGAGGGGAGTCAAGGGGACTTCTGGAGGAAGAGGGTTCCAGGCAGAGGAGACAGCTGGTGCAAAGGCCCCGGGGTGGAACCGTGGCAGGTGTGTTTGAGGCACAGCGAGGAAGCTGACGGGCTGCAGCAGAGTGAGCGAGAGGGAGGGGTGGGCGATGAGGTGAGCCAGACAGTGAAGGCCAGGCCCTATAGGACCTGGTGCCCTGGTGTGGACCGTGGAGCCACTGGAAGGTTCTGAGCAGAGACGGGGCATGATCTGACGTGGGTTCTGGCCGCAGGGGGAGACGAGATCGTCAGGGGCAAAGGTGGAAGCGGGGGGTGGTGAGGAGGTTGGGGGCCCGGCCCGGTGAGGCAGCAGTGGGCGTGGTAGGAAGCGGTGGGGACCAGATCTAGGTGCAGGGAGAGCGTTTTCTATTTTAGAATTGTGCGTCTGGTTTTCACATCTCTCTTCTATTTAAGGCAAATGCTCTCGGTTTTCTGTTGACAGGAGTGAGGGAAAGTTTTAAATACGATTATTTCAGTAAAAGGCAGGCCAATTTAGGGAAAATGATTGATAGGTTGGTTGGTATGTACAAGTGGCAGAAATCCTTGAGGTGGAAGGTGCCTGCTTAAAATTCTGGAAACCCCTGGGGGTTGGGAACAGGCCCCCAGGACGGCTGGATCTGGCAGGTGGGGATGGGGAGACAATCTTGAGGCCCAGTGTGGGGGACGCCTCCTCAATGAGAAGCAGATGGCTGCATCGAAGCCCCTGGATTAACTGATGACGCCCACTGCATGCCCCCGGGTGGTGCCGCCCTCTGCTCTGGTGCTCCACCCGCAGAGTGGCTGGGACCTGGGCTTCCCAGTGTTCTCTGTAGGGGACATGTGGGCATTTTACTAGAGTCAGCACTGCGGTGTGCCGGGTGCCTTCTCCCCGCCCGTCTGTGACTGTGGAGTCAAGTACCCCCTGGCTGAGGCGCAAGTCTGGCCACCGGGAGGCCTCCTCCCACCGGGAGAGTGATGGAGAAGGTGCAGGAGGGGGTGGGGCTTGCTGTGTGGACTGTTTCCAGGGGCAGGCCAGGTGGTTCTGATAGTCGCAGATGCTGGTGGCGTGGGCTCTGGGTAAATGAGGTATCTCTGTATATTTGGGGCTGGAAACCCTGGTGCTGCTACTGTTTTGGGCTGGATTTCCCAAAGTCTGGGAGGCAGGGGCTTCTCAGGGTGGCCCCTGGGCTACTGGGGGTGATACTGCTTTTGCTTATGGCTGCCTCTGCCCGGTGCAGGATCATCAAGGTCCCTGACCATCCAGAGTCCCTCTGCTTCCAGATCCGCGGAGCTGCCCCGCCGTACGTCTATGCTGTGGGGAGAGGTGAGACAGAGAGGGGAGCTTTGGGGAGGTCTGTGCGTGTGTTGGGAGTTCAAACCCCCAGACCGTTACCATTAGGCCTGTGCCTCATGCTGCACCGTTAATTTCTTTGCTGGAAATCAAGGCTTGCAGACACAAATGTCTGTGGGGGTCAGGCAGCGCAAATGGGTAACTGAGGGGAAGACAGTAGGGCGTGGTGAGGACTATGCAAGGTGAAAAAATACATGTTCACTCTAAAAGGGGCAGTTTTTCTCCAGCTCAAGCCCATTATTGCCAGGCAGGTATGTGGGCCCACTCTTGCCAGATTTGATTTTTTTAAGAGAAGCCAGAAATGTGAATTTGGGCCACACTTCTGTGGTGAGATCCAGCCCGTGGGCCACCAGTTGGAGATCTCTGCTGTCTGTGTGGCCTTCTCCCTGCGTTAAAGGGTACTCGATCTCGGAGGTGAACCAAACAGGTCTGAGAAACTGGGCTTTCCAACCCTTTTTGCATCTAAGGGCCTTGTAAAGTTTAAACATTAATTGTCTATTTTTGTGGTCATAGTTGTACTTTTAATATGTGTTGATTAAGAAAAATGCATGTCAGGGCCGGCCTGGTGGCGTAGTGGTCAAGTTCGCACATTCTGCTTTGGCGGCCTGGGGTTTGCATTTCAGATCCTGGGCGTGGACCTACGCACTGCTTATCAAGACATGCTGTGGCAGGTGTCCCATATATAGAGGAAGATGGGCACAGATGTTAGCCCAGGGCCAATCTTCCTCACCAAAAAAAAAAAAAAAAAGCATGCCATGACAGAAAGCTACTGAGAATTTATTAATATTTTAAGGCAGGTTTTTATTTTATTTATCCTTAAAGCAGTGGTTGTCTGCTGGGGGCAGTGTCACCCTCCAGAGGACATGTGACAGTGTCTGGAGACATCTGTGGTTATCACAGCTGGGCGTGGGGAGGGTGCTACTGGCATCTCAGGGGTGGAGGCCAGGGATGCTGCTAAACATCCTACAGAGCCCAGGACGGCCCACCACAGAGAGTATCCGGTCCAAGTGTCAGTAGTGCTGAGGTGGGAAACCCTGCCCTAGAGCGTCCACAGAGAGGGGTAGCTGTTTCTAGGTGAGCCCGGAAAACAGGAAAACAGCCTGTGTTCCTTGAGCACTTACTGAAAGCCAGGTGTGGGGCCAGGTGCTTTACGTGTTTTAGCTCATCGAATCCCTCGAGAACCCAGTAGGTGTTATTCGTGTCCCCGTTTCACAGGGGAGGAAACCAAGGCCCAGAGAGGTTTAGGAACTTGCCGGAGGTCACACAGTTGGTCGGTGGCAGAGCCAGGGCTTGAAGCCGAGCCCCCGGGTCCAGGCCTGTACTCTCTCCATCACCCCAGGCAGGCCTCTTATCCTCCCACGCGCAGACAAAGCTGGGCACTCATCTGTGTTTCCAGACCCTTCCTATTAACCACCAAACCCCGGGGTCCAAGACCCACAGCCGAGAATTGTGGTATGGCTGAGAAGACACGCTCTTGGAGCCTGGTGGACCTGGGTTCGAGTTCTGGCTTCTGCAGCCACATGACCTCGAGAGAGTCACTTTGTCTCTCCGAGCTCCTGCCTCCCTGTCTGCGGAACGGGGCTGCTCCTGGTCCCGGTGTCACAGGGTGTGGTGGGACTTGAGGAGACGAAGCTCTGGAGTGAAGCGTACCTGGGTTCCAGTCCAGCCGGCCTGCTGCGTGGCCTTGGGCTCGCTGCTGCTTCTCTGAGCCTCAGTTTCTTCCGCAAAATGGGAAGGAATGCCAGTCCCTGTTCTGCCCCCTACAGGGGTCGGAGGGCAGCTCCGAGGGGAGGGATGGAGGTGGAGTGTTTGGAGGGTTGGGTAGGGGACGGTGTTCGTCTGGTCACTTGCCTGTTGCTGCCCCAGGCCCTCCTCGCCGGGCGTCCAGCCTCACGCACTCCCGTCCCTCCTAGGCTCCGAGGCCGCGGCTGCGGGGCTGTGTGCAGGCCAGTGCGTCCTGAAGGTCAACGGCAACAATGTGATGAACGACGGCGCCCCCGAGGTCCTGGAGCACTTCCAGGCATTCCGGAGCCGCCGAGAAGAGGCCCTGGTGAGCTCCCTGGCGGCCAAGGGGATCAGGGAAACCTGCTCAGTGGGGTGGGGGGCTGGCGACCACCCTCCTTCTCTGGGGAAAGGCATGAAGGCGGCCTGGGCTCAGTGCCCTCTCTGCCCCCAAACCAGTGCAGCTGGGCTGTGATGGCCTCGGTTTTCACAGCTGTGTAATGGGCGTGATAAGACCCTCTTCTCTTACCACGTGGGCACACTGGGGAAATAGTCGTGTTGATGGTAAAAATGGGTGTCACACTTGGGTTGGGGTGGGGTTCAGTGGTGGGTGATGCTCACTCAGTGAGTGAGTGTTGAGCACCTGCTGGGTGCCCAGTACGTTTCTGCACTCTGGGGCCATAGGAGAGCTGAGGTTTCTGCTCCATGGATCTGACTTACATTTTCAGAGCCTCCCCACCTCCCTTAGCTTCTGCGTGGAGCATAGACTGTAGAGGGTGAGGGCTGAGTGGGGGTGGAGGTCCCTCCAGAAGGTTCCGGAGTGAAGTCTTAGAGGACTCCCTGAAGGTGGTGTCACCACCAGCCTGAGAGCCAGAGCTCTGGAGTTGGGGAGGAGACTGCGCCTTGGCCGCGTCCCTCCTCCCGGGGCTCCTGGCGGCACGGCCACCCCTCTCACTCTGCCCCCCACAGGGCCTGTACCAGTGGGTCTACCACACCCACGAGGACGCCCAGGAGGCCCGAGCCGGCCAGGAGGCCCCCGGCGAGGACCTGGATGGCGAGGGGGCCCAGCACGAAGACCAGCCCGACTCAGGTACTGGGACGGGCGGGCAGTGACAGCGACCCAGAGGGGACGAGTCCTCGTCTGTGTCTCCACACCATCAGTTCTGCGTTAGTGTCCGGTGGCTGCTGTCACAAAGTACCACACACCTGGTGGCTTAAAACGGCACACTTCGATTACCTTCCAGTTCTGGAGGCCAGGAGTCCGAGTCCTCACTGGGCTGTGATCAGGGTGTCAGCGGGGCCGCATGCCCTCCTGGCTCTAGGGGAGAATCCCTTTACTTGCCTGTTTCAGCTTCTAGAAGCTGCCTGCTTTCCTTGGCTCATGGCCCCTCCTCCATCTTCAGAGCCAGCGGTGTTGGCCCGAGTCGTCCTCACGCTGCTGTCTCTCTCGTTCTGACTCCGCTGCCTCCGTCTCCCCCTGCGAGGACCCCCGTTATTACACTGGGGTCACTGGATCGTCCCGGATGATCTCTTTGTTGTCACGTCAGCTGGTTGGCAGCCGCAGTTCCCCCTTGCCGTGTGACGCAGCATCCTCACAGGGTCCGGCGGTGAGGATGTGGGCGTCTCTCAAGGGCTGCGATCCTGCCCACTGCGAGCTCCCACATTCCTCTCTTGAGCCCAGCCTCAGCCCTGCACCCCAGACCTGTCTTTCTACCCCCGACCCCCGGATCTCTGACAGGCATCGCAGAGTAACGTGGCCGACATCGAACTCCTGACCTTCCCCTGAAACCTGTTCCTCCCCTGTGTCCCGTCTCCGTCCTTCCAGGTTCTCAGGCCCCAGACCTCAGAGTCCTCCCTGACCGTTCTCTGTCTCCTGTATCCCCCCGCCTGGATTCTGGCAGCCCACCTTGTTGTCTCTGCCTTCCTCGTGCATCCAGAATCTGACCGCTTCCCACCACCTCTGTCGCTGTCTGGTCCAAGCCACTGTCATTTCTCACCAGGGCCATTGCAGTGGCCTGCTTGCTGTTCTCCTGTCCTGCCTTCCTCTCCTCCGAGGGACTATTCTCAAAAGACAGGAGAGAACCTTCCAATGGCTCCCACCCTACTCAGGGCAGAGACTGAGTCCTCATCACGGTCTCCAGGCCCAGTCTGGCTCTCCAGCCTCAACTCTCATCCCCTTCCCACTCGCCTCTCTGCTCCAGCCACTCCAGCCACTCGTCTTAAATACCAAATGACTCCTGCCCCAGGGCCTTTGCACTTCCAGTTCCCTCCCTGCATTCCTTTCTCCAGACTTCTTCTTACCTCGTGCTCCTCACCTCACTCAGCTCTCGGCTCAGATGTCACCTCCTCAGAGAGGCCACCCCAAATGCCCTAATTAAATAAGCCCTCGATGTCGTCTTGTCCTGTTTTTTTTTTTGTGAGGAAGATCAGCCCTGAGCTAACATCTGATGCCAATCCTCCTCTTCTTGCCGAGGAAGACTGGCCCTGGGCTAACATCCGTGCCCACCTTCCTCCACTTCATATGGGATGCCGCCACAGCATGGCCTGACAAGCGGCGCCTTGGTGCGCGCCCGGGATCCGAACTTGCGAACCCCCGGCCGCCGCAGCGGAGCACGCGCACTTAACCGCTTGCGCCACCGGGCGGCCCCTCTTCTTATCCTGTTTTGTTTTTCTTCACCGCTTGTATTGGTTAACATATGTCATACAGTTATTCGTTTATTGTTTTCCTCCATTTTCCCCGTGAGATGTAAGCTCCCCCAGGGGGCACTTTGTTCATTTCATTCCTGGCTGAGTCCGCAGAGCCCAGAACTGTGCCTGCACGCAGGGGGCCTCAGTCAGTGTTTGCAGTTTGGGTAACAGTCCTTCCTCTCCGGTTGCTTCTCTGGACTCGGCCCTCTGCTCCTGCTGGGCCGGGAGTGGGGGCGGAGGCCGCGGAGGACCAGGGGCGCTGGTGCCTCTGAGTCTGGCAGCTCCGCACTCCTTGGGGGTAACTTCCGGGTCAGCAAAGCACCAGGGTTACGGGGTTGCCTGGGGAGCAGTCCCCCTGCTGCTGAGACACACAGCCCGGCAGAGGGGTCCTGAAGGGGACGGGCCGGCAGGGAGGGGGAGAGGCCAGCGGGTGGCGCTGAGCCCAGTTCCTGCCCGTCTGAGAGGAGAGGGCCGAGGGCCTCCTTCCCCAGCTTGTAGGGGACCCCTGATGACGATGGTTAACCACGCCGAGCAGAGCCGCAGTTTCTGCTCTTCTGTTCAGCAAGTAGAAGCACCTCCTGTGTGCCAGGCCTGTTCTAGGAGCTGGGGACACCTGTGAACAAGGTGGATGGGGCTCCTGTCCTCATGACATGAGGGGGACAGACAGTGAACAAAAGAACAGAAAAGTTGACAGGCGGTAACATAGTATGAGGGTGAGGAGAGAGCGTGATGGTGGGTGTGTTGAGAGGTGCTCTTGGGAGCGGGTGGGAAGGAGAGCAGTTCCCTCCAATAAAGTGTCACTGTCTAGCTGTGTGGCCCTGAGTCACTTAGCCTCTCTGGGCCCATGTTAATCAGGACTGAAACTGGGCTACATAAAAGCATTGGCTCAGCAAACTAAGGAGTCTGAGTAGGGTCAGGCAAGCTTCAGGTCTGGCTCGATCCAGAGCTTCCTGTAGTCTCGTGGGGAGTCTCTTTCTTCTCTCCAGTTCTCAGCTCTGCTCCCTCTGTGTTGGTTTCTCTCTTACATGCTCTTTTCTGCACGCGGTGGCTCTGGCAGTTGAAAAAGAGAACGTCTCCTCTTTGTAGATCCAACAAAAGTCCCAGACTTGACTCTCATTGGCCTAGTTTGGGCCACATGCTCGTTCCTGGACCAGTTGCTGTCAATAGAGGAGATCGAGTATGCTGATTGGCCAGGCCTGTGCCCGTGGGGAAGGTGGGGGTCCCCTCTTCTGAGCCACGTAGACTGGGAGTGGGGCACAAGGGTTGACTCCTCGAAGGAAAGTCTTCCAGGACAAGGGGTGACCCATAGTGGGCCGGCAAAAACCAGCGGACCTGCAGCCCAGGCCTCAGTTTCTCCGTGTGTCCAACATGAGCCGTCGTGGCGCCGGGTTGGGGGCCTGGCCGTGGGTGGGGTGCCTCCTCAGCATTGCCTGTCCCTTTGGCTTCCAGCCTTCGCCCAGCTGTCCCTGAGTCCCCAGCTGAGCCTGCATGAGGGCAGCCCTGTGGTCAGCCTGACGGTGGACAATGTGCACCTGGAGCACGGCGTGGTCTATGAGTACGTGAGCACGGCCGGCGTCAAGTGCCACGTGCTGGAGAAGACCGTGGAGCCCCGCGGCTGCTTTGGCCTCACTGCCAAGGTCTCACTGGGCGCCACCCTGCCCTGGGGGTGGAGCGGCCTGGGCCCCTGAGTTCTGGTCCCTACCCACCACTTAGGAGCCATGAGACTTAGGAGAGTGACTTGTTATCTTTTTAGCCTCAGTTTACTCATCTGCAAAATGGGCCAGTGGTAGACCTGACCTCACAGGTGTTCCGAGGCATGTGGGAGTCACTGCAGATCAGCCGCTTACGACCCTCCCTGGCGCACAGTGGGAGCTCAGTAGCCGTTCATGTTTCTGCAGATCCTTGAGGCCTTTGCTGCCAATGACAGTGTCTTCGTGCAGAACTGTGGGCGGCTCATGGCCCTGAACAACAGCATCAAGACCATGTCCCACTACGAGTTCCGTAACATCTGTGACACCAAGCTGGAGAGCATCGGCCAGAGGATCACCTGCTACCAGGAGGTGCCTGCACCCTCCAGCGTCTCAGCCTAGGGTGTTTTGGTTGTAATTGTCAAAACCCAACCCAACTTAGCTTCGACAAATGGGAGAATTGATTGGTTTATGTTACTGAAAAGTCCAGATGTGAACCTCAGGCATGGCTGTATCCAGGCATTCAAACAGATATCACAGCATCACAAAAATGTGGCATCTCCTTCTCCTGACTTTGTTTTTCTGGGTTGGCTTTGCTCCCGGGTAGCCCCTTCTCATGTGGTGACAAGATGGTTCCCAGTAGCTCCAGCCTTAGCAATCCCAGTGGAAAAGGAACTCGATGAAAGCTCTTAGTGGCTTGGCTTGGATGCCTTGCCTAGCTGGGGACTGCAGGGATGAAGGCATCCTTACCTGAACCTCAGGGACTGTGGGTTGGGGAGAGACTGGTCCTCCAGGGCGGCTCAGGTGCAGCCAAAATGGAGAAACGAATGTGGGTAGGTACCCAGGCCTTCCCTGAACTCAGGATCCCGTGACAGGCAGTGCAGGGGGATCCACTTTTCCATTGGGAGCTGTTGGCATTTTGTTCAATTTTGGAATGTGTAGTGTAGGTCAGGATAAAGTGGGTCCTGGGGGTGGGCCGGAATTCCCAGACCCCTGAGTTGTGACCCTGCGTTCCCCACCTTTCTCAGTTTGCAGTCCAGCTGAAGAGCAGGGTCAGCCCACCTTTCAAACAAGCACCCCTGGAACCCCATTCGCTGTGTGGCCTGGACTTCTGCCCCACCAACTGCCACGTCAACCTCATGGAAGTGTCCTACCCCAAGACCACTCCCTCGGTTGGCAGGTCCTTCAGCATCCGCTTCGGTCGCAAACCCTCGCTTATTGGCCTCGACCCAGAGCAAGGTAACTGTGTGTGTCTGTTAGGAATTGCGTTCAGATCTCACACCATAGATACTTCAACAGAAACGTGCCTGGAGGCCGGCAGTCCAGAGCTGGAATGGCGGCTCCACAGTCATCAGGGATCCAGGCTCCTCCTCTCTTTCTATGCTACCGTGTCTAAATGTGGCTTCCATCCTGAAGGATGCCTCATGGTACAGAATAGCTGCTGGAGTACCAGCCATCATGTCTGCATTCCAGGCAAGAAAATGATCACAGAGGTTAAATGCATATTAGCGCCAAACTGAAATTTTCTTCTTGAAGTAATCTAGTGGATTGAAAAAATATTTAAAAGGGAAATTTTTCTCATTCATTGGAATCCTTGAAATGGGTTCATATACCTCTGTCCAAGGGGCTTGTGGGTATCAGGGGGCTGTTTCCAAGTGAGCTCTCCCCCTTCCGCTGTAGGCCACCTGAACCCCATGTCCTACACCCAGCACTGCATCACCACCATGGCTGCCCCGTCCTGGAAGTGCCTGCCTGCTGCCAATGGAGACCTTCAGCCCCAGGGTCCCCAAGACAGTGGCTTTGGGCCAGCCAGTGGAGCCCTGGGCCAGGAAGACCGGGGCCTGAGCTTCCTCCTCAAGCAAGAGGACCGCGAGATCCAGGATGCCTACCTGCAGCTCTTCACCAAGCTGGACGTGGCCCTGAAGGAGATGAAGCAATATGTCACCCAGATCAACAGGTGGGCCCCGGCCCAGGGGCGGGGGGCGGCCTTCGCGTCAGGCTTTCAGCCTCAGCGATGTCGACGTCGCGGGTAGGGGCGTTCCCTGTGGCGGGGGCTCCTGTGCGCTGTGGGATGTTGAGCAGCGTTCCTGGCCTCCACCCACTGGGTGCCAGCAGCCCCCCGTCTCCAGTTATGACAACCAGAAATGTCTGCAGACCCTGCCCGAGGCCCCTGAGGGCAGCGTCACCCGACTGAGGACCACCCCTCAGTGAAATGAGGGGTGTGGGCAGCCACCATCATCTCGCCAAAACTGGTGAAAGGTTTTGGAGGAACTTTATAATGCTAGCATTGCAGATAGAGACAGCTGGGCACCGTGTCCCTCCTGGGGTGAGGCAGCGGGACGCATGCGCAGCCGCAGGAACGGCGCCGTTCTCGAGTCAGAGCTCTGGGTCTCGCTGCTCGGCCGTAGGACGGGGGATAGAGGATGGTGACGTGGCGCCTCGGGGCGTGGTTGGCCACATCCAGAGGGTGGGCATTTCTGGATGACAGATGACCCAGTTTCTTTCACAAAGAAATGATGGAGGGGACCAGGAGGCAGGGACAGGGAGGAGGAGGAGGAGCTGTTAGAGAGGAGGCCCGAGAGACCAGCCACGTGCAGCGCCTGGACCTGGTGAGGGTTCTGACACCCTGTCTGAGAGAAGACGTCTTCGAGGCCATCAGGGACATTTGAACGTGGCCTGGATGCTAGACGCTATCGAGGATTTATGAATCTTGTTATGTGCGGATAGTGGGCTGGTTATGTTGACCACAGAGTCTCCAGCCTCGGCGCTGTTGACCTCGGGGCCGGGTCCTTCTCTGCTGGGGGCTGTCCCGTGCACTGGAGGATATTTCACGGCATCCCTGTCTCTACCCACTGGGTGCCAGGCGTTCCCTCCGCCCTCCACCTGCTTCACTCGTGACAACTGAAGACGTCTCTGGGAGGTGCTAAGAGTTTGCCCCTCAGGAAACGTGCTAAATTGCTGAGTGTTTCCTGGGGGGGCAGACTCAGCCCCAGTTGAGAACTCTTACTTTAAAGGAAGTCCTTATGTGCTAGAGGCACGTATGAAGTGTTTATAGGGGACATTTATGATATCTTAGATTTCTTTTAAACATTCCAGAAAAGAGAAAGCGATGGGAAAGATTGAGGAAACAAAGGTGGACCCTGAGTTGCCGTTGTTGAAGCTGCCTCCTGGGTACCTGAGGTTCACCGTACTGTTCCTCTGCTCTAGCGCGTGATAGAAATTGTCCACGATAAAAGGAAAAGTAGTGTAGGATCTGGAGCCAGGAGGCCTGGGTTTGAACCCTGGCTCTGCCACTTATTAGCTGTGTGATCTTGGGCAAGTCTTAACCTCTCTGAGCCTCGATTTCCTCATCTGTAAAATGAGGCCAATCATAACGCTGACCTCACTGAGATGGAGTAGGATTCTGTCAGCCAGGGTTTATGGATCACTTACAAGATACCACACACTCTTCTGAGCACTTTACGTATTTTAAGTCCCTTAATCTTTACAGCGGCCTAGGACTTTGATACTGGTATTACTCTGTTTTATAGGTTTTAAGGAAGCTGAATCTCAGAGAGGTGAAATAATTTGCTTTAGGTCTCTAAACTGGGAAATGGCGGCCTTGGGCTTTGAATCTGGGGTCTGTCTGTCTCAGAAACCTATGCTCTTAACCGTTATACTCTGTGCTGCAGATTGACAGACTATGGCCTCTGGGCCAAATCCGGCCCACTGCCTGTGTTTTTTAATAAAGTTTTATTGGCACACAGCCGTGCCCATTTCTTTACCTATTGTCTGGGGTCACACGACAGCGGCAGAGTTGAGTAGTTGTCACCGAGACTGTGTGGCCTACGAAGCTGGAAAGATGTGCGCTCTGGGCCTTTCCAGACCCAGTTTCCCCGTCCTGTTCTGTGCTCGGGCCTCGTGCAGCTGGGCCCTGAAGTGAAGCGCCTCCGTGCCTCACGCCCCCTGCAGGAGGGACGTGTCTGTGCAGCTGCGGAGTTGCTGGGGGCGCTTTCAGGGGAGGGACACACAGCGTTTGATGGCTCTCTCTGCTTAGGGTCCGAGGTGAGGCCTGAGGTGAAGTGAAGGAGGCGGGTGAAGCCGCGGCCTGCGCCTTAAAGTACACACTCTTTGCTCCGGCAGGCTGCTGTCGACCATCACGGAGCCCACCTCGGGGGGCTCCTGCCACCCGCCCTTGGCCGAGGAGGCCTCGTCGCCCCCACTGGTCAGCGAGGAGGGCGAGACGGACAGGAGCGACCACGGGGGCAGCAAGAAGGTGTGCTTCAAGGTGCGCGAGGAGGACCAGGAGGACTCGGGCCACGACACCATGAGCTACCGTGACTCCTACAGGTGGGGTGGCTGGGGCGCCGCGGGCGTCGCCCGGGGTGGACGTGGGTGGCCAGTGGCACAGGCGAGGCCGTGGGATGGGGCGCTCTCCCTGAACCCTGTGGTTGCGGGTGTTGTCCGAGCCCCGGAGCATGTCCCAGGCCCCTGCGGCCCCGGCCCCGGGGCTCACGTTTCGGGGCCTGTGCCCTGAGGACACCCTCCATCCGTTCTGCGTCGGTTTCACTCCGCACGTCGACAGCACATGGTCAAAGAGGAAGTCGAGGTCTGCGTGCAGTGTGCTTAAAAGTCAACGCAGGACATACCGGTTTCTGCAACAAACGCTTTAGTGTCACTAGATCTGAGGAGGAAGACAGTCTTTTTCCCTCCTGACTCTGAGAGGATGTGAATTTTCTCCTGATTAAGTTAATTATACGGAGATCAGTGCAGTCCTGATTAGTGGGTTAAGTAGACTAAAAACTCGATTTCCTGCAATAAGCCGTACGGTGGGTAAGTGGGATTCCTTACCACAGATAGGCCAGCAGCGCGGTCTCCAGTGGAAGGTTGGATAGCATCTGATGGGGGGTTAAAGCTGTGGGTGGGCAAAATACAGAACTGTCGAGTTTGACAAGGAAGCAAAATACAGAACTGTCGAGTTTGACAAGGAAGACCTTCGCCCAGTCCTCCCGGCGTGTGTGTTAGTCTTCAAGGGGTCTGACTGGTCGGGGTTTCTGGCCTGGTGTTTATAAACAGAGGTGGTCTGGCTACCTGGGCGCTGTGTGTCTTGGAGCCAAGGTTTCTCCGTCTCTCTGGGTTTCCTCCTTACATGTAACTGTCACAGAGGTGAAGGGAAGAATTTCAGGATTGTGGTTTTTGATCCCCTGCCTTCTGAGTTCCCGGGACACAAGCTAAGCAAACAGGCCCTGTCCTCCTGAGCATTCCAGCCGGGCCGGGGAGACAGGGCACGGAGCCGTGTGGTCGAGTGTGGCCTGTGCGGGTGTGACCAGGGACAAGGCTGCCCCACGAGGGGAGTGACAGAAGTTACACCCCAATGAAACGCTTCACCGTGCTGCCCGTCTTGTTGCGTTTCTGTGCTGGGGCCTCGGAGTGTTTCCCGACCGTCAGACATGGAAACCTGACTGGGACAGCCTTCCCTGTCTCTGGCCCTGTTGTCCACTGGGCCGCAGCCTCTCTGGGCCGGTTGTCCACTGAGGGGCCAGGGGTTTTGTCTACACTCCAGAAAGTGCGTTCTGGATGCCAGGACCAGAGGGTGTGAGCTGGAGGGTGACTTCCCTTCCCTTTGCCCCTTTGCAGCGAGTGTAACAGTAACCGGGACTCGGTCCTGTCCTACACCAGCGTGAGAAGTAATAGCTCCTACCTGGGCAGCGACGAGATGGGGTCTGGTGAGTGCGCGGCTTGTGCCTGAGGAGAGGGGTCCCCCCAGCGAGACTGTGTTTTGTTTATTTTTATTTCATTATACTTGACTCTGTTATATTATTTTGTATTACTTTGTATAGTGTGGTAGTGTATTTCCTTTCACTCATTCAGCAAATATATTCATTGAGCATCTGTTATGCGCTGGAACCATAGCAGTGAGTGAAAAGACAGAGATCCTGGCCCCCGTGGAGCTGACGTTCTCCATGAATATCATGGACATGGAGCAAATGAAAACATACGTGATGCAGTGACAGATTGTGATGTGTGCTCTGATGCCACAGAAGTAGGGTGAAATGATGGTTTCCATAAAGATGGCACAGGCTGGGGCTGGCCTGGTGGCATAGTGGTTAAGTTCACACACTCTGCTTTGGCAGCCCGGGGTTCACAGGTTCAAATCCCGGGCATGGACCTACACCCCGCTCATCAAGCCATGCTGTGGGGGCGTCCCATATACAAAATAGAGGAAGATTGGCACAGATGTTAGCTCAGGGCTAGTCTTCCTCAGCAAAAAAAAAAAAAAAAAAAAAAGATGACACATACTCAAACCAAAAATGACATGGAAAAGTTCAAAAGAAGTACATGAAAAATGAGTCAGAACCTCATCCTCTCCCTGAGAAATGACCAGTGATGATATTTGGGGGTCAGTGGTGAGCACATTGTTTCTGCACAGATGGATGGGTGAGTGGATGGCTGGATGGACAGACATAAATCATATTTTATAAATTAGATTATGTGGTACTTGCAACTTTTTTTTTTTTGTGAGGAAGATTCGCCCTGGGCTAACATCTGTGCCCATCTTCCTCTACTTTATATGAGACACCGCCACAGCATGGCTTGACAAGCGATGTGTTGGTGTGCGCCTGGGATCCAAACCTGTGAACCCTGGGCTGCCGAAGCGAGCGCACGAACTTAACTGCTGCACCACCGGGCCAGCCCTGTACTTGCAACTTTTACTGAAAGACTGAAGTTTGTTTTTATTTTAGTTTCATTGATTCCAGCCGTTAAGGCTTTTTTGTGAATAGATCACACATCCACATGGTTCATAATTCAGAAGGCACGGGAGCGGGGGCGGTGATAAGCCTCCCTCCCACCCTTGGGACCCAGCCTCCCGATTCCCAGGCTCCCACTGTTACTGCTGCCGCGTGTGTCTTTCCAGATGTAGCCTGTGCATAAAAATTTAATTTTAATTATACTTCAATTTAACAGAAGATAAAGAAGCTCAAGTAAAATCAAAGACATTGCTGAACTTCAGATAAATATTTCATCACATGAGATCTTCAGCTGCAAAACTGTCCCCGGGAGGTTTCACGAAAGAGCTTACATGTGGCAGCTGATTTCACTGAAACAGCTGGGGGATGAATCAGAGACGTGGGATCCGGTTCCTTCTCTCTGGCTCGGTCTCCTCATTTGCAGAATGGAAATAATGGCAGCGACTTACAATTGTGTAATGTTTTGGTCCTCATGACCCATTTTGCAGATGAAGAACTGAGGCCCAGAGAGGTTAAGTGATCTGCCCAGGGTCCCACGGCCAGGCCCCGGTCTGTCAGACTCCACGTCTCCTGTGGGTGTTGGAGCTCTGGAGCTGCGTTGCCTTCTTGGGAAGGAGGTTGGGAAGGTGTGAGACAGGGCAGGGCTGGCTGATGGCTATGGCTTCCTCCTCCTGCCAGGGGACGAGCTGCCCTGTGACATGCGGATCCCGTCACACAAGCAGGACAAGCTTCACGGCTGCCTGGAGCATCTCTTTAACCAGGTAGGGCCTTTGTCCCACCGCCGGCCTGACTGTGGGTTCCTCCCATCACCTCTGGTGAGAACCCCTAGCCAGGAGCCGGGGCAGGGGCTGTGGGTCGGGTCCCTGCAGCCTGGAGGGCCCCAGGGTCCAAACTCACTGAGGGCTTCCTGCCGCCAGGTGGACTCCATCCACGCCCTCCTTAAGGGGCCGGTCATGAGCCGGGCTTTTGAAGAGACCAAGCATTTCCCCATGGACCACAGCTTGCAGGGTGAGTAGAGAGGAGTCCCCAGGCGGGGCTGGGAATGACATCCCGCGTCCAGCAAGGACACAGCCTGCGCTGGGGAACGTGGGCCAGGACCCCGGGCCACACAGTCAGCTGTGCCCCTCACCTGCCCAGTGGCTGTGAGCTCAGCCAGGGGTCAGCAGGTTCAGTCTGCGGGTCGGATCCGGCCCACGGCCTGTGTTTTGTACAGACAGTGAGCTGAGAATGGTGTTTTCACTTATCAAGAGTTGTACAAACAAAACAAAGAAAGAAAGAATACGTGACAGAGACCATATGCCCTGCAAAGCAGTTCCTGTCTGGCTCTTTTCAGAAGTTTGTGGGCCCCTGGGCTGGCCCCTGAGGCTTTCTGGGCCTCCGTCAGCCTCTCTGTGAGGGGAGGGGAGGGAATGGGGCACAGTTGCCGAAACCTCAGACTTCCACACCCCATTCGTCATTTTAGCCACGTTCACAGAACCTGCCCACATCTTTACATTCTTTTAAACCATATTCATTTGCTGCCTGTGTTGTTACTGACATAACGTTTTTGAAAAAATGCCTCCATTTTAAAAATTAAATTTTGAAAGGAACTTATTAAACTCCCTGTATATGGAAAACCAGTATAAAGTGCCATAAAATAACGATGACCACGATGATAAATCCAATGGAAACAGCAACAACAGAAACGTCCTTATACTGTAGTCAGGTCCTGTGCCTGCCCAGAGCTCTTGGTTCTTCATTCATCAGAGGGGTTAGTGAGTTAAAGAAGTGTTAAGAACTTAGCAGCACCAAATTGAGACTTTCTTCTTGAAATGATTGAGAGAAAAAGAATTGATATTTATGTTTCCCACCTACCCTTCCTCCCATTTACCCATCTACCCACCTACCTATCTACCCATCTGCTCACCCACCCATCATTCTACCCATCCACCTACCACCCACCCACCTGTTCATCTACCTATCATCCATCCATCCAGCCATCCATTCATGCACCCATCCGTCCATCCACCCACCCACCCATCCATCCACCCACCCACCCACCCACCCATCCATCTACCCACCCACCTACCCGCCCATCTATCCACCTGCCATCCACCCACCTACCCACCCACCACCCACCCACCCACCTACCCACCCACCTACCCACCCACCTACCCGCCCATCTGTCCACCTACTATCCACCCACCTAACCACCCATCCATCTACCCACCCACCTACCCGCCCATCTATCCACCTACCATCCACCCACCTAACCACCCACCACCCACCCATCCCTCTGTCTACCCACCCACCTACCCGCCCATCTATCCACCTACCCATCCACACACCTACCCACCCACCACCCACCCATCCATCCACCTACCCACCTACCTTCCCATCCATCCACCTATCCATCCACCCACCCACCCATCTGTCCACCTACCCATCCACCCATCCATCCACCTACCCGCCCATCCATCCACCTATCCATCCACCCACCTACCCGCCCATCCATCCATGCATACATAACATCCAGTAAATAATTCCCAAGAACCAGCTTGTTCCAGGCCTTGTGCTGGGCACTGGGGACCCTGAGATGAATGCAACCCTGCTGGTGACCTCAAGGAGCTCCCATTGGGTGCGGGAGATAGGGAAAGAAACAGGCAGTTGCTCCTAAGCAAGTGTGGGAAGCGGTGAGGACTTGGGGTGCCCAGCTCAGCTGCCCCTCCTGCTGTCTTAAGATCATCTCTCCCAGGGATGGAAATGTCCAACCCAGAGGAACCAACACCACAAATATCTCAGAAACCTAGGACCTCGTAGCAGGAAAGAGGCCAAAGGAATAGGGGCCTGTGTCTGCCTGGCCTTTGAGTGGTCCTGCTGGGGCCGGGTTCGAGTCCCAGCTCTCTCACTTGTGCCTGGGCTTCGTCGTCTGTGTAGGGAAGAGGTTAGACTAGGTTATAACTCATGCCAGCTCGACTGGTTGTAGCTCTGAGGAGTTAGTTCCCGAGAATCCTTCTGTGACTAGGTCCAAGCTTAGGAGAAGAGAATGCAGTGATTGATTTGTGATGTCTGCGCTGGATTGGTTGCAGCAGTGAGGAGTTGCAGCCTCAGAGGAGCAGGAAGGCGTGCTGAGATTGATTAGTGATGTCTGCCGTGGGTGCGATACTATGAATCAGTAGCACACTTACCATGTACTTGCCCTCCATGGACCGGATAATACCCAACAGTCCTGCCAGCATCCTTGATCTAGGATTCTGAGCTTTGGAATCTGGTGATGGGTCATAAGCCTTTATGCCACCATTCTCCAGAGCTATCTCTGTCCCTTTCCTGCCCTCATGTCACTTTCCTGCCCCAGAGTTCAAACAGAAAGAAGAGTGTACCATCCGTGGCCGGAGCTTGATCCAGATCAGCATCCAGGAGGATCCCTGGAACCTGCCCAGCTCCATCAAGACCCTGGTGGACGACATCCAGAGATACGTGGAAGGTCAGTCGGGCTGGGAAGGGTGTAACGTGGGGGTTATGGGGCCTTTGGCTCTGAATGTGGAAGGATCAGGAATGGGTCCGTCTCTGCACCCCCATCTCTCCAGGCCCAGGGGAGGACCGGAAGAGTGAGTGACCCTTTCTCAGCTGAGTGTCCTGCCCTGGGCTGGGCCCTGCGACTGTACACACTTGATCAAGGAACAGCTAATTTGGGAGCCTGGAGCTTGCTTGCGGTTGGGAGGCTGAGAAGGCTGAACTTGTCCCTTCTCAGCTTCCAAACGTGGATTTAGTTCACTTCCTTTTATATGTTATCAGGGTCACAAGCCAGGGGTCCCCTGATTAGACTTGGGCCCACAGAGGGGTTCTGACGCTAGAGCTTTAAAAAGTGCGAATCACCGCCAGATCTCACATACTAATCGAGACTTCTGGCTGCTCTTGAGCAGTCAGGAGGTCTGGCAGCAACGGGCCTGTAGTCGCACACTCACACTCGGCTGGGGTGAGTGGTGGAGGTGCTTTCAGTTCACCACCGTCCCGGCTCTCCCTGCGGCCTGGTGTCTGCCTCACGCGTCTCGCGTTACCTGCCCAGCCCTGGGCAGCAGTGTCGCCAGTGCTCAAACCCCCTCTCTCCCACGTATTGGCTGTGTGATCTTGGCAAGACCCTTGACGTCTCGGTGCCTCGGTTTCTTCCTGTGTAAGATGGGCTCGTAGTGGTACCTCCCTCCCGTGTGTTGTGAGGATTCAGTGAGTCAGTACAGGTAAAGCACTCACCACGGCGCCTGGCACCCCGTCAGGAGGTGTGCGCTGCTGCGGCCACCGCTGTTATTTCCACACCCAGCCTCGTCTCGGGGCCCCTGCAGCACGGAAAGTGTCTCAGGAGGCCAAATCCAAAGGCCTTTCCGAATTTTCTTTTAAGCCCCTTCTGGGCCCAAGAGCCTCTTTCTTTTTTTTTTTTTTTTTTTTTTTTAATTTTTTGCTTATTGCAGTAACATTGGTTTATAACATTGTAAAAATTTCAGGTGTACATCATTATACTTCTATTTCTGCGTAGATTACATCATGTTCACCACCCAAATACTAATTACAACCCATCACCACACACGTGTGCCGAATTATCCCTTTCACCCTCCTCCCTCCCCCCTTCCCCTCTGGTAACCACCAATCCAATCTCTGTCTCTATGTGTTTGTTTATTGTTGTTATTATCTACTACTTAATGAAGGAAATCATACGGTATTTGACCTTCTCCCTCTGACTTATTTCACTTTGCATGATACCCTCAATGTCCATCCATGTTGTCACAAATGGCTGGATTTCATCGTTTCTTATGGCTGAGTAGTATTCCATTGTGTATATATACCACATCTTCTTTATCCATTCGTCCCTTGATGGGCACTTAGGTTGCTTCCAAGTCTTGGCTGTTGTGAATAACGCTGCAATGAACACAGGGGTGCATGTACCTTTACAAATTGGTGTTTTCAAGTTCTTTGGATAAATACCCAACAGTGGAATAGCTGGATCGTATGGTAGTTCTATCCTTGATTTTTTGAGGAATCTCCATACTGTTTTCCATAGTGTCTGCACCAGTTTGCACTCCCACCAGCAGTGTGTGAGAGTTCCCTTCTCTCCACATCCTCTCCAACACATGTTGTTTCCTGTCTTGTTAATTATAGCCATTCTGACGGGCGTGAGGTGATATCTCATTGTAGTTTTGATTTGCATTTCCCTGATAGTTAGTGATTTTGAACATCTTTTCATGTGTCTGTTGGCCATCTGTATATCTTCTTTGGAGAAATGTCTGTTCAGGTCTTTTGCCCATTTTTTAATTGGGTTGGTAGTTTTTTTGTTGTTGAGATGCATGAGTTCTTCATATATTTTGGAGATTAAGCCCTTATCAGATGTATGGTTTGCAAATATCTTCTCCCAATTGTTAGGTTGTCTTTTCGTTTTGTTGATGGTTTCCTTTGCTGTGCAGAAGCTTTTTAGTTTGATGTAGTCCCATTTGTTTATTTTTTCTATTGTTTCTCTTGCCTGGTCAGACATGGTGTTTGAAAAGATGTTGCTAAGACCGATGTCGAAGAGCGTACTGCCTATGTTTTCTTCTAGAAGTTTCACAGTTTCAGGTCTTACATTCAAGTCTTTAATCCATTTTGAGTTAATTTTTGTGTATGGTGTAAGGTAAGGGTCTACTTTCATTTTTTTGCACGTGGCTGTCCAGTTTTCCCAACACCATTTGTTGAAGAGACTTTCCCTTCTCCATTGTGTGTTCTTGGCTCCTTTGTCAAAGATTAGCTGTCCATAGATGTGTGGGTTTATTTCTGGGCTTTCAATTCTATTCCATTGATCTGTGAGTCTGTTTTTGTGCCAGTACCATGCTGTTTTGGTTACTATAGCTTTGTAGTATATTTTGAAATCAGGGAGTGTGATACCTCCAGCTTTGTTCTTTTTTCTCAGGATTCCTTTAGCTATTCGGGGTCTTTTGTTGTTCCGTATAAATTTTAGGATTCTTTGTTTTATTTCTGTGAAAAATGTTGTTGGAACTTTGATAGGGATTGCATTGAATCTATAGATGGCTTTAGGAGTATGGACATCTTAACTATGTTAATTCTTCCAATCCAAGAGCATGGAATGTCTTTCCATTTCTTTGTGTCTTCTTCAATTTCTTTCAGAAATGTTTTATAGTTTTCGGTGTACAGATCTTTCACCTCTTTGGTTAAGTTTATTCCTAGGTATTTTATTCTTTTTGTTGCAATTGTAAATGGGATGGTATTCTTAATTTCTCTTTCTGCTACTTCCTTGTAAGAGCCTCTTTCTGAAGGAGAGACCAGGACACGAGGCCGGTGTCTGGAAGGTCTGAGCTCTGTCTGCACGTGCGCAGGGCTGTGGCTGCGTAGGATGTGCATGGGTACCCGAATATACATGCGGGCGTGCACCTGTGTGTGTACCTGTGTAAGTGTGTGCCCACACGTGTGTACAAGGTGTGGGCTGGGGGCTCTGGCCCAGGAGTCGAGGGGCTGGTTTCAGTCTCTGGCAGGTGCGTGTAAACAGATGCTGCTAACAGTTAGAGTCCGTCCCCCACATGTCCAGGGTTTCTGGAATCCACCCAGCATTCAGTAAAAGCCTCTTTAGCACGACCGTGAGCGCCCAGAGCCTCAGTAGGAGGGTTCAGAGCACTTGGGCTGTGGGGAGGGGGCCCAGCTCTGCTTGGGCCTTCTGCCAACTCTGCTGAGCACGTGCTCCTTTCTCTACCTTCTCCTTCCAGATGGGAAGAACCAGCTGCTTCTGGCCTTGCTGAAGTGCACAGGTGAGGGCTTCGGAGGGCAGCTGTCTGCGATTTGCACACACTCAGGTCACCCAGGTGTAGTCAGGAGAGGCTGTCCCCGTGGGGCGGGGTGAGGGGGGAGTTGTGCCCATGACTGCAGCCCAGGGAGGCCTCTTCTGCCGGCCAGAGTTGACCTTCCTGTGGTCCTCGGGGCCTGCATGGCGGAGGCCCTGCAAGAACTGCTTAGACCTCGCTTCCTCCTCTGTGTCTGGGCGACAAGTCTCAGGGCCCCGGAGCCACGAGCCCCACCTCTTGCCACCTCCCAGGCCTGGGCAGACCCTGACGACGACCAGGGACAGAGGACCGATGATTAGGGAGGCTCTTTGCCAGTTGGGCCCTCGGCCCAGCCTGGGGCAGACCATGGGGAGGGGGAGAGGGCTGATGAGGGCCGGGGGAAGCTTGGAGCTGTTCTCTGTCCCTCCCTTCTTTCCAGGAATTCTCAGCCCTGGGGGCAGCTAAAATAGAATCTAGGTCAAAACTGGTCACTGAAAACCAGTTGGCTAGAGCCATTCATGGAGAATAATCCCTTCCAGAATATTGGGGCCCTGATTGACCGATTGCCTGCAGTTGGTCACTTCTGCAAACCACATCACGAGTGAGGAAGGGAGGGGCAGGAAGGAGGCATACTTCCCAAAAATAGAGAAAATGGTAAATTGCATTTCTTAAAACATGGAGCTTGGCAGAAATGCTTGGTGTCATTGTCATTCTCAGTCAAGGCCGAGAAATCCCCTGACAGGTGGAGAGACAGCTGAGGGTGAGGGTTTGGGGGAAGCCTTAGGAAAATCACAAGTGGTTTTTATAATAGGCAGATGGGTCACTGAGAGAATTGAGTCTTGGCAAATCGGCTTGCTTTTGGAGAATTGATTTTGTGGAGTTGGCCTTTGGGGGCTGGGATTAATTGACGTTGGGCCAGTTGGCCCCTGATGGGGGGTCCGGTGGGGTTGGTTCTGGCCCCGGGCTTTGGGGCGCCGGCCTGCTGATGGCACGGGAGCCCCCGGCCCAGCGAGCCGTCCCCCCGCCCGCAGACACGGAGCTGCAGCTGCGGAGGGACAGCGTCTTCTGCCAGGCCCTGGTGGCCGCCGTGTGCACCTTCTCGGAGCAGCTGCTGGCGGCCCTCAGCTACCGTTACAACAACAACGGGGAGTACGAGGAGAGCAGCCGGGACGCCAGCCGCAAGTGGCTGGAGCAGGTGGCGGCCACCGGCGTCCTGCTGCACTGCCAGTCCCTGCTCTCGCCGGCCGTGGTGAGTGGGGCGGCCCCCCTGGGCCTCACAGCTCTTTATGGGGCACCTGCTGTGTGCCGCCGTCACGGGCACTGGGGCTCCAGCGGTGAACGAGAGTCCTTGTGCTCAGGGATCTTACGTCCTAGTGCGGGGTGGGGGGACAGATGTAGACAGGTAAAATGAATGATCTAGACCCGTGGATCCCACCCCGGGCAGTTTTACTCCCTAGGGGACGCTTGACAATGGAGACATTTTAGGTTGTCACAGCAGAGGTACTAGTGTGGGGGCCAGGGATGCTGCTCAACATCCTACCGTGCAAAAGGACGCCCCCCCAACAGAGAATTATCTGGCCCCAAATGTCATTAGTGCTGTGGTCAAGAAGCTGTCAGATATGGTGATAAAGGCTAAGGAGAAAGATTAAGCAGGGAAGGGGACAGGAAGGCCTGCAGTGGTGGCAGTTGAAAGTTCTGATAAGGTGGCTGGTGAAGGCCTCCCTGAGAAGGTAACATCTGACTTAAGAACCGAAGGAAGGGAGGGAGTGAGCCATTAGGGTATTGGGGAAGAGATGTCTCAGCAACGAGAACAGCAGGTGCAAAGGCCCTGAGGCAGGAGCTTGCACGCAGTGTTGAGAAACAAGGTGCCTGTGTGGCTGGAGCAGAGTGAGCTGGGGGAGGGTTGGGGAGGTGAGTCATGAGAATTAACTGGGGTCGGACTGTGTGGGGTCTTGCAGGCTGCTGTAGGACTTCGGCCATTACTCTGAGTGGGTGTGAGCCATGGGAGGGTTTAGAGCAGAGAAGGGACAGGATCTGAGTCTGACACTTGAAGAATCAGCCATGCTGCCAGGTGGGGAGGACCACAGAGGGGTGAGAGCGGAGGCTGGGACACCAGTGAGGAGCCTTTGTAATCATCCAGGTGAACTTTCTTTTTTTTTTTTTAAAGATTTTATTTATTTATTTTTTCCCCCCAAAGCCCCAGTAGATAGTTGTGTGTCATAGCTGCACATCCTTCTAGTTGCTGTATGTGGGACGCGGCCTCAGCATGGCCAGAGAAGCGGTGCGTCGGTGCGCGCCTGGGATCCGACCCCGGGCCGCCAGCAGCGGAGCGCGCGCACTTAACCGCTAAGCCACTGGGCCGGCCCTAGGTGAACTTTCTTGGTGCAAATAGCATGTCGTTTAATCCTCGCAGTGGCCCGAGGCAGGTCCTTTACCACCCACATTTTAAGGATGGGAACACTGAGGCCCCGGGAGCCAGGTTTGACCCCTGGGAGCCTGACTCCCAGGAACACCTGGGCCGCCCTGCTTTCTCGGTGTCTCTTTTATCCCTAAGTGCCCTCAGGGCTCAGAATCAGGGCTGGCCCCTCTGCTGCCCCCAGAGGCAGAGCCAGTGGTTCAGCAGTTCGGGGTGCTGGTGCCCAGAGCCGACGTCCCCCAGAAATGCAGCAGCACCTGCTCTGTGCTGTTTGCTCCTCCACCCCGTGTGTCCCGCCAGGGCGCACCCCACGTCTGCAGCCCTGCGCCCCCCAGACGTTTTCTCAGGCTGGGCTGGAGGCCGCAGCTGCTGGCAGGCTGGGAAAGTGTGGCCTTGGGCGCCCTCTGCTGGGCGCTGTTGCACACAGGCGCCTGCCTGGTGGGAGAACCACTCTCACTGGTTCCTGGGAAGGACCACCCATGGCCCTGGAAAGACAGCCGGGAACCCCCAGCCCTCACTCTCCTCTCAGATGAGGACACTGGGGCCCAGTGTATAAATGCACCAGTCACCACGACGTGCCGGGCTCTGAGCTCGGTGCTGGGGATCTGAAGCTCACTCTGTAGTTGGTGGAAGCAGACTGGGAAGAAGGAAGGAGGGCCTCAGGAGTGGGGGAGAGATAGGAAAAGGGGAGTTATGCACAAGATTTAGAAGGAGATTGAATTTTTTGGATTAAGTGGTAAGAGACGGCCTCTCTGAGGAGGTGACGGCTTCTTGGAGGAGGTGATGTTTGAGCTGAGACCTGAGTACCAAGACAGCCAGCTGGGTGAGCAGTCTCAGGAAGAGTGTGCTGGCTAGAGGGAACAGCGTGTGCAAAGGCCCTGAGTAGAGGCCACCCAGCACATTCAAGCAGAGATGGGTTCTGACCCTGGGAGGGACAGGTCAAGCCGTAGAGCAAACACAATGTTGTGTCCAGCCCTGGAGAGCCCAGCGTAGGACTCATGCCTGGTAGGCCCACAGCCCGGTGCGTCGACTGGAGTTGAATCGCAGCATCTTGAAGTGAAACCGCAGGGCAGGGGTGGTGTCTGAGACTCCTCCCCCCATCTTCTCCTGCAGAAGGAGGAACGGACCATGCTGGAGGACATCTGGGTGACCCTGTCGGAGCTGGACAATGTCACCTTCTCCTTTAAGCAGCTGGACGAGAACTACGTGGCCAGTGAGTGTTTCTTCTCACCTCCGCTGTGAGAGTCAGAGTTCTGGGTGGAAGGGACTGCTCTGGGGTCATCCTGTCCCTCTGCCTGCCACCAGGCCAGCTGCCTGGGGCTGACCCAGGACCCAGCACTTTCAAACCTCATGCCCCCAACATGAATCTCAAAGCTGACCCTCGGGGCACACAGGGAAAAAGAAGGGTTTCTTTTTTGTATAAACCCACCCTGTCTCCGATAACTCTTAGAAGAGAACAACCACCAGTGTCCAGTTCTTATTAAAATTCCACTCTAAAGATATCCTTCTTTGGGGTGAAGACTTGTAAAGATTTTTGAAGGGCTTATACCATAATTAAGTTTCTTCCTTCCTTTCTTCCTCCCTCTCATCCATCTTTTGACCCACGCACCCACCCATCTACTTATCCACCCATTCACCCGTCTATCCACCCTGTCTACTCATCCGTCCATCCATCACCCATCCATCCACACGTTGAAAATTATGAGCATGTAATAGGAGTCAGGCACAGTTTTAGGTTCTGGGGCTGCAGTGGAGAGCAATACGGCCATGGTTCCTGCCAACCTGGAGTTCACAGTCTAGCCCAGTGCGTCTCAGCTCTGGCTGCACTGGAATCATCTAGGGAGCTTTTCAAAGATACTGATGCCCCAGCCCCAGCCCCGGTCCCAGGCCTGGCGATTTAGATTCAGTCTGTGGGGTGGGCATTGGGCATGTCCTTGAGCATTGGGATTCGAGAAAAGCTTTCCAGGTGACCTGGACGTCCAGCCAGGACTGAGAACCACTGGGCTCGGCTCTAGAGCTGTGGTTCTCCGGGTGTGACCGTCGGACCAGCAGCAAATTGAGACCTTGATAGGTGAATTCTCGGCCCCACCACAGACCCACAGAATCTGAAGCCCTCCAGGTGGTTCTGAGGCACACTAGTTTGAGAACCACTCCACCTGATCTAGATCAGAGTTTCTCAACCTTTTTTGTTGTCACATCCATAAGGAGCCCGTTTAGACAATTTTTCCTAGTTGCCGCACCCCCATGAAATTTGAATACCACGGATATACTATATACTTGTTTATGTACTGTATGTATATCTGTGCTTTATGCATAAAAAGAGTAATTTTTTTTTTGCCTTCCCCCCAAAAAACAATTGTCACCTCTTTGGGGGCCATATCACCCCACTGAGAATGTGTAGACTCTCTAGACAGACAATGAGTTTCAGTTCAGGTACCGATTGGAATTGATCGGCAGTGGCTGCCTGTTTGTAGGCTGAGTTGGGCTCAGGGAGAATTGTTGATTGATTAGTGATGTCTGCTGTGGGTGAAGGATGGGGTGTTAATGCCACAAGCTCTTCCCCATGAGTGTAAATAAGAGGCAGGTCCTGTTTGAGGACGGCTTTTGCCAGGTGAAGGCCCTGGGCGACCAGGTGCGGGGTACACGGAGCACTGGGGAGCCTCTGAGGATAAACATTGAGGACTCCCCAGCTGAGAGAATCCGTGTCAGGTCTGAGAATGAAGCAGTGAAACTGGGCCCTGTTGAGGGAGGTGAAAAGGGAGGTCAGGAGCTGCTTCCCTGAGTGTGGGGGGTGGCGCTGTCTGAGGCTTCCCAGGAGGGTAGGAGGACAGGGAGGTCTGAAGCCACCGCTCTGGGGGACGTGCAAGTCCCAGGATGTAGCCTGTGAGGTCAGAGCACAAGGGGGCCTGAGGCTGCCCCTCGTGGGGGGAGAACAGGGCGGTCCCGGACGCCACAGTGGAGGTCGATGGAGGTCTGAAGCTGCTCTAGTGGAGGTGGGAGGACCGCCCTCCGGCCTCAGTGGTGAGCCGCCCTGTCTGGCCATGTTCCCCGCAGACGCCAGTGTCTCCTACCACATCGAGGGCAGCCGGCAGGCGCTGAGGGTCGTCTTCTACCTCGACAGCTACCACTTCTCCAAGCTGCCCTCCCGCCTGGAGAGCGGGGCCAGCCTGAGGCTGCACACCGTGCTCTTCACGAAAGGTGAGCCACGGGGGCTGAGTGGGGCCCACGGGGACGGCCACAGCCGCCCTGCACACTGGGACCCACCCACCTGCCCCCCTCTTCTTCCTGCCCAGCTCTGGAGAATGTGGAGGGGCCACCGCCTCCAGGCAGCCAGGCTGCGGAAGATTTGCAGCAGGAGATCAACGCGCAGTCCCTGGAGAAGGTGCAGCAGTATTACCGCAAACTCAGGTATCGCGTGGGCCGCATGATGGGGGCAGGATTCTGGACACTGCCGCGGGGAGGAGGCATTAGCGTGTAAGGCACCAGGCAGGCCCCGCCGTGTGGAAGTGGGCAAAATGCCCCTGCTTGATCACCTACTGTGTGCCAGGCCCTCTGCCTACACAAGCTCATCAGATAATCACAACTGTCGTGGTAGGCCATTCTAACCCACTTTACAGATGAGGAAACTGAGGCCCAGAGAGCAGACTCATCTTGCCCAGGGTCACACAGCTAGACAGTGGCTGGTCTGCTGGCTTCAAAGCAGGTCCTTCCCACTGAGAGGAGCTGCCTGTTTCATTCTGCGTGGGGGTGGGAGCCGAGACAGGGGCCCTGGGAGTCTTGAGTCTGTGAGTAAGGGGTGTGCCCCCCTGACACTCAGAAGAGACCCCCAGAGAGAAGGAGCGAGCAGGGACCACATCCGCCAAGAGGAAGCCTCAGGCCCAGGGAAGCAGCTCCCACCACCGCTGCCCTCACCCGACCCCTTCCTACTTCCTTCTGCCTTCTCCCGCTGAGAAAAAGGCTGCTGAGAATTAGGAGAGCAGGTTTCGGGGTGTGCGTAAGGGCTTCTCCCTGTTGGGGCCCAGCTTTACTGTTTGGAGGTGGGAGAAGGATGCTTTCATTCGTTTGTTCAGGGAGATCATCCAGCTTTGTTATTAAAGCTGGGATCTCTGCATTGATGGACGCCATCAGTCTGTTCCCTGCCGTTGGTTGAATATTTAACGTATCGCCTCGGTGATTGTTCAGTCCTCCCTCCCTTCGTTCAGCGCATGTCACTCCAGACCTGCTGTGGGCCGCCTCTGTTCTGGGTGCTGCTTGGGAGTTGGCAGTCACCAGACAAAGCCTGTTCTTCGTGGAGCGTAGATTCTAGAGCAGCCGTGGTCTGGGCCACCCCTTGTTTTGTCAGTAAAGTTTTGTTAGCACACAGCACGTTTATTCTCTATGGCTGCCTTTGTGCCATGACAGCAGAGCTGAGTAGCGTCTCGACAGAGACTGTCTGGTTCATGGTTCACACAGCCGACAGTGTTGACTGTCTGGCCCTTTACAGAAGAAGTTGGCCGAGTCGTCTTCTAGAGGGGAGAAAATGAGCCAGTGGACAGAGAGCAGTGTAACGTGGCAGGTGGTGCGAGTGCAGAGGAGAGATGCGGCAGGACAAGGGGACAGACAGTGGGGGTGTCTGGTGCTAATTTGGCGGCGGTCAGGGAGAGATGGCATTTGGGGAGCCTGGGAGCCCCTTCTTGCTCCCCCTGGGCTGTTGGAGGAGCAGGTGACTCTGGGCGTGGAGAGCTGTGCGTGGCGCCCTCAGTGATTTCTTCCTGTGGGTCGGAGGAGGGCAGAGGGGCTGGGGGTGCAGTGGGGGAGGGGCTGGTAGGATGGTGGGTGTGGTGTCCCCCCCTTCCCGCCACTCAGACCACTCTTTCTCTCTCAGGGCGTTTTACCTGGAACGGTCCAACCTGCCCACGGATGCCAGCACCACGGCTGTGAAGATAGACCAGGTATGTCCACCCTTCCGTCCCCGCTCTGGAGCTCGGGCAGGGCCAGGGCCTCTCAGGGGTCAGGGCTCGGCAGAAGTGTGGCCCCCCGTGCCCCGAACCCTGGCAGAGAAGGATTCTGCTCTCTTCTCCAGGGGGTCCCCTGGGATAACTCCCTCACCGTTCTAGGAGTTCCAGCTTCGGCCCCACCCGCCTTGGAATTCCTGCGATGATTTATTCTCCCGGCGCCCACTCGCCTGTGCCTCCCTCGTCAGCCTCGTTCATGGCAGCACTTCTCTGAGGCGGGAGCCCCACCCCGGCTGTGGCCGTGCACTGTTCTTTTTGTTTGTTTTGAATTTGTGGCCGACATTTTAAAAAAAAACAAAAGGTTTTCCATAAAACGGAGGCTTAAAATGGAGGCTTCTAGCTTTTCTTGAGGAATGGAAACCCTGGCTGTCCGGGGCCCACGCTCTCCTGGGTCACAGTGGCTTTCCGAGGGCGCGTGCCTCCCGCCGTGCCCCAGGCCTTTCACCCCCTTCCCAGGCTCAGGCAGGCCTCGAATTTGACAATGGTTTTGGGGTGCTGGTCTCGGGACCGAGGCTGGGGGCTCCGAGAGAAGTGGTGGGCACAGGCCTCTGGGCGTTCGCAGTCTGGCTGGCAGAGGAGTGAGACGGCATGGGAAGAACTGGTGAACCACCACTTTGTGTCTGCACAAGGCCATCTGGGAGAGCTGGGGGCGGAAGGGAGGGCTCTTCTGGGGAGGGGCAGCTCTTCGGAGAGGAAAGGACAGGGCAGTTCATTCAGGCTTAGTCGTGGGCACACCTGGGCAGGGGAAGAGAATGGGATTGGCAGATTTGGCCTGGAGTATATGGTGAACACTGGCAGCTACAGATAGTCCTTGAGCAGGGCTCGGGGAACCTTAGCTGGGCTGTAACCCTGGTGAGGTGAGCCTGGAGGACAGCCACAGGAACAGAGCTGGGCTGGAGGGAGACGATGGGGAGGAAGGCCAGGTGGGGCCTCCTCCAACTGTCCAGGTGTGTGTCCCTCACAGCTGATACGCCCCATCAACGCCCTGGACGAGCTCTGTCGCCTCATGAAGTCTTTGGTCCACCCTAAACCCGGTGCTGGCGGGAGCTTGGGCGCTGGCCTCATCCCCATCTCCTCCGAGCTCTGCTACCGCCTGGGGGCTTGCCAGATCGCCATGTGCGGCACAGGCATGCAGAGGTGAGCCACGTGACCCCTCAGTCGGGAGCGGGGAGGGGCAGGGCAGGCTTCCGGGCCATTTAGGGGGTCCAGGACAGGGGGCAGGAGGCTGAGCTAGGATCCTGGTTCTGCCACTGCCTGTGGAGCCCAGACAAGAACTTGGCCTTCTCTGGACCTCAGTCTGTCTGTCTGTGAAATGGGACCGCAGGAGGAACTCCTGGGAGGGCTGTGGAACTATCTAGTTCTCTCACTCTGGTTAGTGTGAAGGAGAGTCTGTGCATCATGGTTCTGCCTGAACCTTCGTTCAACATTAACAGTAGTGATCGCTCATCTTTATTTGGCGGGACTGGCCTCACACCTCACCGGACACTCTCCCTCCTCTGTCCTTTGTCCCTGCCGGCCATCCCAGGGGAGAGATGTCACCTTCTCCCCGAGGCCTTCCCTGACCCCCTGTTGTGCCGTCTCCCACCCCAGACTCTCCCCAACTCTGTTTCCCTCGGCAGCCCTCATCACGTCCCAGGTACAGTGCAGTTCCCTGTGTTAGTTTATTCTCGGCCGTGCCCCAGCAGCTGGCGTAGAGGTTTGTTGAGAGCACTCCCTGTGTACCAGGCACCGTGTTGATGTTCCACGTAGATTAACTCATATCCTTGCGGCAGGCCAGTGCTGTGGGGCCTGTTCCAGGGGTTCTCCGCCGAGGGCGATTTGCCTCCCAGGGGACACTTGGCCGTGTCTGGAGACATTGTGGGTTGTCACAACTACGGGGAGGGAGGTGCTACTGGCATCTAGTGGGTGGGGGCCAAGGATGCTCTAAACATCCTCCAGAGCACAGGCCAGCCCCAACCTGGTCCAGATGTCAGTGGTGTGCTGGGAGCACCCCGTCTCACGGTGGAGGAAACTGAGAGCCGAGGGGAACCTACCTGCCAGGGTCCCAGAGTGATTATAATTCCTAGATGGGGGAATTAGTTCTCAGCCCTGAGGCAGGAGTTCGCCTGGGGGAGAGCAGGACATGAGGCCGTGATGGTCGGGGTGCGGTGGGTTCCCGGGCGTGTGGGGTCTGGAGGCTGCGGTGGGGCAGGAGGTCGCCCGCCTCACCTCGTCCCCTGCCGCTCCCTGCAGGAGCACCCTGAGCGTCTCCCTGGAGCAGGCGGCCGTCTTGGCGCGGAGCCATGGGTTGCTGCCCAAGTGCATCATGCAGGCCACAGACATCATGCGGAAGCAGGTGGGGTGGCCTGTCCCCAGGCCCTGCGGGGCCGCGGGGTGCCCGGGCCTGGGCATCGCGGTCCGAGGCTCGGTGCCCTCTCAGCCGGGGTGGGATGAGGGGCCATCTGGGGCCCAGGTGGTCCTCAGCCCCCGACTTGGACTTCTCCCCGCTGGAGGGGCCCAGGATTTCAGCTTCCGGGGCCTCCCGTTACCTGCTCACCCCACCCCACCCGCATGCCTCCTCGAGGCAGGCTCCCGCCTCACGGTTCTTTCTTCCCAGGGCCCCAGGGTGGAGATTCTGGCCAAAAACCTCCGAGTCAAGGACCAGATGCCCCAGGAGGCGCCGCGGTGAGTGGCTGTCCCTCCCGTCCCCAAAGGCCAGGATGCAGGCTGGGCATCAAACTCTAGGCCTCAACCCAGGCAGACCCCCTGGTATTCAGATAGGGCTTCCCCCCTCATTATGGGGACCCCACTTTGGGGAGCAACAAACACCACTCAGTCTCGTACCCCCAGAGGAGCTCCCACTTCGGCTGGGAAGATGAGACGAGGCCCCAGAGTGAGCCCTGGGGCAGCGATTTGGTGTGACCCCCCGCCCCCCATTCTCTGCCGCCCTCAGAGCCCTCAGTCTGCCGCTCCCTTCTGTCCTCACGACCCCAGCATCTCTCCACGCTGATTTTGGACTGTCTCATGGCGCTGCCCCCTCTCCCAGTGGTCACTCATTTTACTCCGGCCTCTCTCTCCATCCCGCTGCCCCAGTTTGCTATCGACATCTGCCCACAGTTTGTAAATAACTTTTTATTTTGAAATAGTTCAACTCATGAGAAGTTGCAAAAATAGTACAGAGAGTTCCCGTGTGTCCTTCACGCAGCCCCCAGAGTATTGTCTCCCATAACTGCAGGACGTTGTCACACCAGGAAAGGGCGCTGGTGCAGTGCAGTAACTCACATTCAGGTCTTGCTGGGTTTCACCGGGTTTTGCACTCTCAGCCCTCATTTCTTTGCAATACTTGTATATGTTACTCACCCTGCTCCAGGCAGCGTTCCAGTCTCTACCTGTATTAACTCATTTACTGCAAACAGCAACCCTGTGAGCAGGGTACTTCCCCATGTGGCAGGCGAGGACACTAAGGCACAGAGATGTTCAGCATCCTGTCTGGGGTCACACAGCTAGCAGTGGCAGAGCTGGGACTCTGAACCCAGGCAGGGAAGGCCTAGGGGCTGAGCTCCAACCGCTGTGCCACCTTGCTTCTGTCTTGCTCGTGTCACTGTGGCAGCCTCCTGTCTGGTCCCCCTGCTCTCATTTCCCCACAACAGCAGATCTGTCTCTCCTGCTTGAAACCCACTGTGCCTCCTTCTTATTGGAAGATGAAGCTCAGAATCTTCCAGTGCAGACGTTAAGAAAACCAAGGCAGCTCTCGTGTGCTGCAGGGAGGGGCCCCCAAGAGAGAGGCAGTGACAAACTGCCGTGTCTAGTTTGCCGCCATTAGTGTGGACAGATGTGCACCCCCCCACATGTAAACATGCGCCCACACACGTATCTTAACACACAAACCTGCACGCAGACGCGTCTGTATCTGTGAGCCCCTTGCCAGTCTGGAGGGAGCAGGGCCTGCCTGTGGGGAGGGGACCGGACAGCTGGGGCCGGCGTGGGCAGCATAAATATTTTTCACTCTGCATTTTTTTTTATCCCTATTGAGTTTTGTGTTCTGGGCATGGATTATGTGTTCAAACAAGAGTTGTAAGACGTAATAATAATAATAGGCCCTGGCCCGCCCGGCCGCGCCTCATCCTCTTCACCTCCGTCCCCTAGGCTCTACCGCCTCTGCCAACCGCCGGTGGACGGAGACCTCTGAACGCCGGGATGCACGGTGCTCGGCTGCGTCCTCTGAGCTGGGATTTTGGAGGACATGGGGCCGCGCAGGCCTTCTCCAGAGCTGGCCCGAGGCCTCCGCTCCCGCCCGCTCCGGGATCTGCCCAGCCTCGTCCATCACCTCCTGCGAGGACAGACGGTGCCCCCACTCTCGGACGAGCTGACCGGCCCGGGGCCGGCACATTCTCCACACTTCTGCCAGAAGCCCGAGGGGTGCTGGGACCCACAGACGGAGAAGTCATGGGCGCTGTAGCTGGAGCCCGCAGACCCAGCTCCCTTGAGATGGCTCAACCTGCACTTTTGAAACCCTGGTTTCCTTCTAAGTTCACATTCCAGGCGACACCCGTGTCTCTTCCTCCTCCCCCGTCAGCTTCCAGATTCCCCCCTAACTCTGTACTAACCTGCTCGGTGGACTCGGAGAAGCTGGGCCTCTGCCAGGAAAGACAGAGGAACGGGGCACAGCACCTGTTCGCAAGAGGACACTTGAAAGCCACACCAGCCTCCGACGTCACTGCCGTGGGAACTTGAGCCATCAGCCCCGGGCACGAGATTTGCTCTGACTTTATTTATATGGTGTAAAATCTCTATCGTTGATTTTGGGGTTTTTATGTTGTTGTTGGTATTGTCAAAATTTTTTTTTCCAGGTTGTGAGATTATTTCAAAGAAAGGTATATTGTCTAACAGGGGACCAGTATAAGGTAGTATTGACTACTTTTCCCAGTTCTACTAAAAAAAAGAAAAGAAAAAAAGAACTAAATTATTGAAAATTCAAAAAATGTCAGTATTTCATCTTTTTTAATATTAGGGTCATAAGGTATCGCTTACAGGCATCGGCTGTGATTCCTTTTCCCACCCGCCCTCAGCTCTCCAGCAGTGGGTCAGTGTTAGAATGAATTACTTTGCTCTCATTGAATGACTGGCTACAAGAGTTTGCAGGTGGCAGGGCCAGGGCTGGGGGCTGGAAGGGGTGGAACCACCCTCGACATGCTGTCCCCCACAGGTGTCTGTCCTGCAGGTAGGAGGGCCACTGGGCAACGTGGGGGGTGGCTTCTGTAATTTATTTTTTTGATGTTAGCGCAGAGCAGGGCATTCGGGACTTCGCAGCCAGCCAGAGAGACAGGAAGCCGGTCTGCTCATCTGGGCACGGGGACCCCCTCAGCAGTTTGTCCCCTCCAGCTCCCTTACACCAGCAGGGAAATGTCATGGCTCAGGCAGAGGGGAGGGGGTGTCTCCCCGCCCGTGGCTGGTGGGTGAGGTCAGGCGGGGGTTCCCCCAGCTCCTGAGGCTTGAAGCCCCACCAGCATCTTGGCCCCCGGGGCCGCCTTCCCTCTCGCCACCACGCACTGGCTCGCAAGAGGTGGGCTTGTTGCTGGACAGAGGCGACGCTGATAAACAGACCCCATGGCAGGAAAGGGAGGGGCCCCTGGGGGCAAGGGCGTCGTGCACTGGTTTACTTTAAAATGTACAGATCCCCTCATTAAATTCATGATAGATTTTTTTATTATTATTAAAAGTTTATAATACAAAGATCCCGATCCGTGGTGGGTTCCTTTGGGCCGAGCCTGGTGGCGTGGGGGGTGCGGCCAGCGTCGGGCCGAGTGAGCCTGGGCTTTGGAGCCGCACGGAGGGCGGGTCCCCTCGGGACCGTCAGGGCCTTGAGCCGGCGACCCCCGCGCGGTGGCCTGGCCCCTGCGAGCCCGTCTGCCCCTCTCAGCGCGGGCAGTGCGCGCCCCTGCTGGGGCGCGGTGGGGACGCCCCGAGATCGCGCCGGGCCTGCGCCTCCCGTGTGCCGGGACAAGTCGGTCTTCGTACTGTGTCACTTTATCTTGGATTCCGCGCTCCCACTGCACGGCCATGGTGGAGCAACGTGACTCTATTCCCAGGCGTACCCGCCGCCTCCTGGGTGTCCTGCCGGGGCTCCCGGCCTGCCATGTGCCCAGGGCTCAGGGCTGCCCTGTGTCCAGGGGCTGCCCCCCAGCTGTCCTCCGCCTTCACCTGCAAGGCCCCTTCGCGTCTGGGATCTGGGATCCGGCTGGGAATGAGAACTAACACGTGGTTGGGCTGGGGTCCCAGCCAATCAGGATCCACGCTGGCCGCACACGGACCAATCAGAATCCACGCTGGCCGCAAATGGACCAGTCAGGATCCATGCTGGCCGCAAATAGACCAATCAGAATCCACGCTGGCCGCAAACGGACCAATCAGAATCCACGCTGGCTGCAAACGGACCAATCAGGATCCACACTGGCCACAAACGGCCCAATCAGGATCCACACTGGCCACAAGGGGACACTGTGTGTGTACACCTGGACCGGCCTTCTAGGTCCCAGGCTGTGAGCAGCTTCTCGCCCGCCTGGGACCCGGGCGGTCTTTATGAAGCTGCCCGGGGCCATCTGCCCAGCCGGAGGATCTCTTTCCCTGGGCGGGATGCGACCTGGAGCCCCGGGCCCGCCTTGTGTCTCCCTCCCTCCCCCGCTTCCCGCCTTCCTTCTTCCCCTCCTTTCCCACACTTCAGAAAACCTGACATCTATGAAGGGCGCCCTTGGGGTGTCCTCTTTTTGAAGGCCCCCTGAGCCACGATGCCCGCATCCAGTCCTGCCATTTCAGACCAGAGCCCCTTCTCTTTTAATCTCTTTTCCTTCCAAACAACCTGTCCCGGAGCTCATTCCCTCGGGGTCCACATCGGGTGCCTCCCAGAGAGACACCTTGTTGTCCGTCAATTACAGGTTTCCAAAGCCTCAATACTGTAATAGACGAGCGTGACCCCTGGGGGCATTTTGGGCACAGCGATGCACTGATTATCTGGAAGGATCTGAGGCCAGTGTTTGGATCCAGGGAGAACCGCTCTAAGGGGAGAGCTGTCACCTCAATCCGTATTTGGGGTCACCAGGGAGGACATGATGGCTTCAGGCAGACACTTTTGTAGGAGGCGGCAATTTCTGCCTGGTCTGCACCCCTGGGGCCTGCAATGAGACGAGAGAGTTCTCCTGTCGTGGTGGACAGGGCCAGCTTTGGTCTAGAGCTGAGAAGTGGGGTCTCTGTGGCCTGGAGCAAGTCACATCCCTGCTCAGACACGGCTGCATCTGCAGACTGGGGGCGAGAGCCTGGGCCTGCTTTCTTCTCAGGATGCCCCTTCCCACAGCACAAAATGGAGCACGCAGGGCCCCAGCTCAGAGCAAGGCGGCATTTTATGGGAGGCAAGGGGTCTCAGACTGGCGGCCCTCATTCAGGCTGAAACTTGGAAATAGATGTGGGTTTTGTTTTTATTTTTCCCGATGTAGTGTTTTTTGTTTTTTTTTTTTATAATTTTGAATTAGACACATACTTAAGAACCAGCAGATTTCACTTCCAAATTCTGATTTTTGGTTTCTCATGAAAATTCAGAAGCTCTGGTCCCCTAGCCCACATCCTGCCTGGCCATGTGTTGGCTGGAGCTGAGTAGGGGCCACTGCCTATGGGCAAGGCCCCAGCTCTCCAGTTCCCCAAGCCCCCCTTGGCTCGGCACACTCCTCCCCCTGACCTGCTCAGCTCCAGGCTGGCCCGGCGCTGGCCCGGCGTGGCAAGCTTGGCCAGCGCTGGCCTCTTAACGGTCCAGATCCTCAGCTCTGGAGTCGCCATGGCGATACTAGCTGCGGGAAGACCTGGTGACCAGGAGGCGCCATGCTGGCCAGTGGAGCATCAGGTGTGGGGGAAATCCTGCAGCCGATGAGTCTCTCAAACTCGTGGTTCTCTGCTCCCCCAGGACGACAGCTGGATCCGGGTGTCCGAACCCCCTTGATCCTCAGTTTCTTCAGCTGTCAAATGGAGCTGATTTGGATAGGGTCCCTCGGTGTGGATTGTGGCAGGGGCCACTCAGGAAGCCAAAGGTGGGATGGGGAGAGTTGGCTACTTTATGAGTTTATCTAAATTTAACTGTTGATGTATTTGTCATCCTCCTTCCCTGCCAGTTAGAGCACCTGGAGAGCAGGAGCCACGTCTATCCTGTCTGCTGTGTCCCCAGGGTCCAGCCCAGTGCTGGGCATCAGTGAACCGTGGCTAAATAAAAGAAAGAAAGATCACAGTTATCAGAGCCAGGAACCCACGCCACAGCTGTCTGCGGCCAGAGCTCGTGCCTCTAACCACGTGCTCTGCGCCTGGCTTTGTTCCGGGGCTGGGCCGGGTGGTTCAGGGCTGTGAGGGCCGAGACCTTTGAAATCAGACACCCTCGCCCGCCCCTTGGACCTGGCAGGCTTCTGTACTTGCTGAGTGGCTGTCTCTTGAGAAGTCACCATCTCTCTCTGATCCTCAGTTTCCTTTTCTGAGAAATGGAGATGTTTCCTCCCACCTGGCTGCATTGCTGGGGGACCAACAGCCTCCAGGCTCCCCAATTTCACTTCCAGCAGATAAATGTGGTGCCCTGTCTGTCCAGCAGGTGGTGCCAGGGACCATGTAGTGCCCAGAGGTTGTGGTTACCTGGGCTCTAGTCCTGCTAGGTCTTGCCAACCGGGCTTCCATCCCAAACGCTGGCTCCTGAGTGCCCACATTGGGACAGAGGCAGCCTGGAGGCAGGGCCTGGGACTGCCTGGGTGATGGGCTCTGGCCTCTGCCCTTCTGGGCTGGGCATGGCTTGACTTGGTGTGGTGAATATTTTCTCTCTCTTTTTTTTTCATTTTTCTTTATTTCCCTCTCTTTCTTATTTTTGTCTCTTCCCCCTCCATGTTTTCCTTTCCTAGCTTTTCCATTTTTCCTTTGTCCCATAACATATGTCTGTGAGCTAGACTAAATAGTCTTTCCTTTTTTCTTTTGTGCTTTTCCTTCTCTCCCTTCTTTCTTCCCTTGCAATTGGATGTATGAGAAGGATGTGAAAGACTCTTGTAAACTGTAAAGTGAGGTGCCAGTTACTAATGTGCACCCCACTCTGGCCCGGGAACCACAGCCCACCCAAAGCGCTGACCAGCAGGTGGCGCTGTGGGCCAGGCTGTCCTGGCCTGTCCTCTGAGAGCCACCTGGGGTTCCTGCTGTCTCTGGAGCTTTGGGGCTCTGCGGGAGGTGAGTCAGAAAGCCCGGCCGGCCGAAAGCTGCCCCTCTCTGGGCACTACTAACGTCCCCTGGAGGGTCAGGGGTGGTCAGGAGAGGGCTGTAGGGATGAGCTTGACTGGGCAGCAGGGCCCAAGTTAGAGTCCCCCGAGTGCTGTGTGACCTTGGGCAGATCCCTGCCCTTCTCTGCGCCTCAGTCCCCCCACCTATGACCAGAGGGCACACAACTCAATTCCTCAAAAAGGCCCTCTCATCCTCTGGCCAGCTCGGCCTCTCCCAGCCTTCTCTGAAGGGGTAACAGCAATGTTCAAAATGTGTTGAATGCTCGTTATCTATTGGGCACTTTGCTGGGCGGCTTGAAGGCACCACCTCGTGTGATCCTCTTACCAGCCCTTCGAGGTGGGTACTGCGACAGCCCTGCTTTACAGAGGAGGAAATGGGCTCAGATGGTTTACGTGACCTACCCACAGTCACACAGCTCAGACGCACTGGCCCCAGAGGTGGTTCCAGGGCTGTGGGAGCAACGTTACATTTAGCAACTGGAAACACAGTGGCCACTGGATTTCGTGGACTCTGTGCCCAGGGGCACCATGGGAGAATCTGGCTTTGAGCCTAGGACCTGGGGAAATGGGGGTGTGGCCGGGGAAGGGAGGACTTACCAACGACCGGATGCAGGCTGCGGTGGGACATCAGAAGGAGGCCTCGCTGCCTTGTTGCGTGGGTGCTGCCTCAGGGTCTTTGCACGTGTTGTTCCCGGGGCCCCGAGCTCTCTTCCCCGGCAGGCCTCATGCTTTGCTCCCTCATTTGGTTCAGGACTGCTCAGGGGTCGCCACGTCTCCATTCTTTCCTCTCACCCTCTCTCCCGTCGCTGTTTCATTTCTCTCTGCAGCATTCACTGCCACCTGGCAGAACTTGTCATCTGTCTGTTCATTTTCTGTTGCTTGCAGCACACGTTAGCTCCCCAGGGGCAGAGGTTCGTGTCTGTCTCATTTGCTAGAGACCCCAGATCATTCGGACTGTGGTAGGAGGGGCCTCCTAATGACAGAGCAGCCTCCTGGGTCCCCAAAAGTCTCCCATCTGGACATGGAGGCTAAAGGGACGGGAGGGGGGCTAGTGACTTCCATGCTGAGAGCCACACTGGCTCTGGGCTGCCCCCACCCTGTGTCCTGAGTGACGTTCCTGTCACCAAGGCAGAGGGAGAGGCACCCACTGAGGCCTGGCAGCCCAGATGTGTAGGAGGGAAGGTGCCCCCTGTAGAATGGGAACGGCCACTAGTGCACAGCTGCTGTGCCCTGAGCACCTACTGTGTGCCTGGGCCACACCGGGCGCGTCAGCACGGTGCTCGGTCGGTGTCTGTTGTGGGTGCTCAGGCAATGCTTGCTGACTTCCGTGGAATGAATCAGTGAATGAGTGGCGTGGTGGGGAGGATTCTGATCAATAGACAGCACCCCCCTCATGTGAGGTTTTGCGCTGGTTTAACCTTTAGGTTTTGGGCAGTCCACGACAGTGTCTCTCTGCCTTCCCTGGCTGTGACAGTCTGGGCCTGACCAGGCTCCCCAGAAGCCTTTCTCCTCTCTCTCTTTCCCTCTCTATCGTCCACGGCTGAGCTGCCATGCCCCCAGGGCCTCAGCTCCCTTGCAGGAAGCCAGGGCGGAGCTGCCTGTCCCCACAAGAACGTACTTCCATCAGGCTGGGTCTGAGTCACTGGGTGCTGGTCTGAGTTGGCAGGATGGCACCGCTGATGATGCAAAGCCGCCTCGGGCTGAGACCCACCCTGTCCAGAATGTGCCCTCCGCCAGCGCTCCAGCACGCGAGAGTCTCACGGAAGCCCCTCTGTGGTTCTTGGTCGGGTGCAGCTACCCATCGGGGCCCCCTCTACTCTCACTCGCATCATTTAAAAAATATTTGTGGAAGGCCTCCTGGGTGCCAGGTCCTGTTCTAGGCCCAAAGTCACACCAGCGAAGTGCTCGTGGAGTCCAATTTCTGCTGGAAGGAGACAGACAAAAAGCCACTAAACACATGGGTATGTAACATGTCAGATGCATAAATGCCAACAAGACAAACCCAGCAGGTGGGAGGACTGGGACAGATGTACGAGCTATTTTAGTAAATGGTCAGCGAAGGCCTCTCTGGAAAGATCCTTGAATGGAGACCTAAGGAGAGACCATGGAGACAGCTGGTTCCAGACAGAGGAAACAGCAGGTGCAAAGGTCCGGGGGTGGGAACTCTCCCACTGAGTTGGAGGAGAGGTGAGAAGCCCACTGTGGCTGCAGCAGCGAGAGGTGGTGGGGAGGAGATGACATCAGAGCAGGCAGGGACCAGGGCACACAGCTGACTGGTGGGCTCTGGAGTTCGTGTCTAGAATGGGGAAGCCATTGGTGAGTTTCGAGCAAAGGACAGCTTTCTCACCTGTAAAACAGAGCAATTGTAGCTCCTCGCCCACCAGGCCTGCCCACATGAGGGCTTGCAAAAATAAGCTGAGAGTTCTCTCCAGAGTGAAAGTGTATTATAACATTTTATTTCTAGAATACGTTGTGCTTTTCCTATTGTGTTTTATGAAATGTGCAACATAATGATGACATATAATGATATCTCTGTCTCTTCTCTGCAGCTGCCTCTGATGAACTCCAAAGCAGGGGCTTCAGGGTTCTTCTGGAAACAAGATGCATGACTAATGGGGGAGTTGCAGGCACTCAGACTGGTGGGGGTGGGGGGTGGGGAAGACACGTTTTCCTGGATTCCGGGGGTTACTGCTGTATGACACCAATAGGCTGGGAAAGAGGTGGGTCTGGTCCCTAGAGGTACTGAGAATAATAACCAGTGACACTGTTCTAAGCACTTGATCTGTATCCCGTACATCTTCCCAGCACCTCCCTGGGCCATTATCCCCTTTATAGGGACCAGGAAAGCCAGGCACAGTGACTCGTATACCCTGGATCTCATGCTGCTGAGGCTGCGGCCCACACCGGGGTCACGTCCCCACTGCCCACGCCCTCCCTCCTGCAGTCTGTCTGGGTGGCCCCATGCTCTGCCCCGGGCGTGAATCATGGGGACAAGGCTGCCTTCACAGTCTTGAAATTCTTAATAATTTTTGAACAAGGGGCTCTACATTTTTATTTTGCATTGGGCACCCGCAAATTATGAAGGTGGTCTTGCATGAGGATGTAAGCCAATCACAGGATCCCACCCCTTTCCTGTGATTGGTGGATGTTGACCCACTTCTGACCAATGAGGTGCAAGGGTTATGCTCTAGGGGATTCTGGGAAAATCTTTTCTCCCTGAAAAGAGAGGGCTCCTGAGGAACATTTCTTTTCTCCCTGTGCCCCGTTCCTTCCTGCTCTGGATATTCACACTTACTTCTCTCCACGTCTACTGCTACCACCCTGATCCAAACCACCATCTTTGCCTAGAATATTCTGACCTGCTCCTCACTGGTCTGTCCACGCCCACCCTCACCTCCTACCGCAGCCAGAGGGATCCTGTTAGAATCTAAGTCAGACCACGTCCCTTGTCACTCAGAATCCTCCAGGGACTTCTCATCTCACTCAGAGTAAAAGCCCGAGACCCCCCATCCCCTACGAGACCCTAACTGATCCCAGCTGCCGACCCCCACCTCCGGCCCTGCTTCCTGCCCCGTCACCTCCTCTCCAGTCTAAGCCTACCCGTCCTCTGCCCCTCCCTCTGGCCCTGCTCCCTGCTGAGGGACATGTGCATAAGAGTGCCACGGGGGCCAATGGGTAACAGGGAGATGCCCCCCACTTACCTATTTGCTTCAGCAGAGCCCCCCAGAGCTGCAGGGGTGACAGCATGGCAGGGTGGGGGATGGGCTATTCCGGGGACAGAAACACTGCAGGCCACAGGCTGGCGGAGGGCCAGCCGTGCGGGGGCTGCACAGACTTGCCGCTCTCTCTTCTGGCTTTTGGCCCAAATAGCTCTTAGGAAAAGAACACAGGAACGGCGCTGACAGGTGGGACTTGTTTCCATCGCGCATGGCGGACATTAGAGGATGAGAGAGTCCAGGCTGCTGGGGAGCAGCCCCTCAGGAGAGGGGAGGAGGCTCGGGTGTGGGTGGCAGGGCTGCCCCTCCATCCATCACACCACCTGCTGTCCGGGAGCTGACAGGGGGTGCTGGGCGCTATCACCTGGGGGTGCGTGGGAGGTGCTGCCATGTCTGTGTCCTGGCTGTGGCCAAGCCAGACCTGGGTCTTGTGCAGAGACTCAGCTATAAAAAGGGTCGGGAACACCCTGCCACCTTCCCCCACACACCCCTCCTCTGTTCCACCTGGGCCCCACTCAATGGTGGAGGCCCAGAACGTCTGACCCTGCCCGATGGTGGAGGCCCAGAACGTCTGACCCTGCCCGATGGTGGAGGCCCAGAATTTCTAACCTTGCCTGATGGGCATCAGAGGAAATCTAGCCTCCCTCCTCCTAATTAACAGATGAGTGGGATCCCAGTGTCCATCTGGGACTGAAGAGTCCATATGATGTATAGGTTAATTGAACACCTACTACGTGCTGGCACAATGTTCACATGACATGTCACCCCATTGATTCCCCCAACAGCCCTGCGAGGGGCACCGTGCCCACCACCCTCCCGCTGTGGAGGTGAAGGAGGGGGAGAGGTGGGGGACTCACCCAGGTCATGCGGTGAAGGAGCCTCAGAGCCAGGGATGAGCTCATGGTGGGTGGTCCCAGGTCCTCGCTCCAACCCCCAGGCCCATCAGTGGCTCCTGGAACGGGAGATGCTGTCGCTGAGGGCAGGGTCAGTCAGAGAGGGGCCCCAGGATGCTTCCCCCTTGGGAGGCTCCTGGTTCATTAAAAAATGAAGAAATGACAAAACGGGGTTATGAAATCCCTGGGCTAGCTGAAATGCTGAAGTGGATAAGCACGTTATCGTGGTGCTGTTCAGGAAATAAGAACTACCTTGATTAAAAAAAAAATCTACTTCCAGGTGCTCTCAGGCGTGAGGCCGGGGCTGGAGGGACGGGTGAAGACATAGGACGGGGCCTCGTGAGTAAGTGCACGAGCTTTGTGGCCAGACTTCCTGGGTTCAAATTCCCGGGGAAGTCACTTGACCTTTCTGTGCCTCAGTTTCCCCGTCTGTAGCCTGGGCTCACAGCAGCGTGTTCCTCACGGGCTGGTGGGGGGATGAGTGAGCAGGTGAAGCCTCTGATGGGCGCTGGGCCACGGGAACCGCTCAGGACGCTGTGGGGATTATTCATCCACACAGCCCACATTTTCTCTTCGACCCTCCACACGGCCTCGTGCGGAGGAAACTCCAACAGTCTAGGGCTCAGGCCTTGGGGACGAACTGCATCCATGTATGTTACAAAGAGGTGTGTTTATCTGCGTTTCCGCCTCAATGCTCCAGGGAGACATTCGTGAGGCTGCTGCTCCCGAAATAGCCCGTGATTCTATTTGAGGAGCTGATTAGGAGAATCCAAGCGCTATACTCAAAACAGGGGTTGTTCCAGATAAAGAGGTGGGAGACGAAGGGGTGGATGCTGCTGGCTGAATGCAAGGTGGGGGATGAGTTTGCTGACTGCATAGAACCCCTGCCCACAGCGTGATCTCACCCCAGCCACCAGGACCTGCAGGATGGAAGTAGGGCCCGGCTCTGACACCAGCGCTCCCAGTGGGCATCTCAGGGTTGGACATGGCAGAGGGTGCAGAACACACAGCCCCTGGGCATCTGTGCCCCACATCCTGCCCCAGCCCTCAGGGTCGCCACCAGTGCCCCAGGGTGGCTTCAGCAGGAACCGGAAATGAGGAGCCAGACTGGCCTTGGTTCAGGTTCCGGCTCTGCCACCTAGTGGCTGTGTGACCCTGGGTATGTGCATGACCACTCTGAGCCTCAGTTTCCTCATCTGTAAAATGGGAATAAATTAAAGCACTTCCCTCCCAGGGTTTTTGTGGGGCTTGAAGAAGTTATGTTAAAGTGCTTAGCAAATGCCAACCCCACTCTCAATGCTCAGTGAGTGCCAGCTGTTATTATTATCTCCTCCTTTGTTAATGGAGAATAATAGTTACTGCACACATGCATTTATCATATATATCATATACTTTACATGAAAGAGCACGATGCTGGAACACGGGGAGCGCTCCGGGAATGCAGGGGTTCTTCTCCTGGGGACGGGCCAGTTTGAACACCTGACACAGTCTGAGGCTGCTGGGTGAGGCTGCGTCACAGACGCCTCCCAAGCTAAGGGCCCAGCCTGAGGGCTGATTGGGGCTCCGACCGCAGGTCCACAGAGGGCGGCTGGGGCTCTGCTCCGTGTCTCCTCTCTTGCAAACTGGGGTGAGGGAGCAGCCCCCTCTCCGACGTCACCAGGGCAGAGAGAAGACGGGCTGGGGGGGGGGGTCTCGCACTGGCTCTTTAGTGCCCTGGCCTGTAGGCGTGGCCATCACTGTGCTCGCAGCTCATTGGCCAGAACGGGTCACATGGCCCACAGCCCCGGGGACCGGGGAGTGCAGCCCTGTGTGTGCCCGGAGGGGGCAGCACAGTGACTTCAGACCCCCGGGGACTAGTACTGGGTCCGCCTCCCAGAACCTCGTCCGCGGCCCACGGCGCCCCTGCCCCGTCAGAGCCGCGGTCAAGCAGGTCTGGGGGCCGCTGTTCCCCCCGTTCCAGAAGCAGGTGCGACAGTGAGCGCCCGGTGGAGGGCAGCCGGGTTGCGCTGATTCTCTCGGATCTCGTCTCCCGGACGGTCCCTCTCGATCACAGAACCAACCCCGGGAGGAGGACACACGGGGTTTGTGTGATTCCGCAGGAATCCTGCTTCTGTCTGCATCTCACTTCCCGCAGAGAACTGTTCGCTGCAGAAAGGGCTTCTGTCTTAATTGCGGCAATTAATCAATGCTAGTCTCACCCACGGAGTGTGTGTGTGTGTGTGTGTGTGTATGTATATATGTGTGTGCATGTGAACGTGTATGGATGTGTGTGTGTATATGTGTGTATTGTGTGTATCTATATATGTGTGTGCATGTGAACGTGTATGGATGTGTGTGTGTGTTCTGTGTATGTATATATGTGTGTGCATGTGAACGTGTATGGATGTGTGTGTGTGTGTTGTGTGTATGTATATATGTGTGTGCATGTGAACGTGTATGGATGTGTGTGTGTATTGTGTGTATGTATATATGTGTGTGCATGTGAACGTGTATGGATGTGTGTGTATGTGTATTGTGTGTATGTATATATGTGTGTGCATGTGAACGTGTATGGATGTGTGTGTGTGTGACTTTCTCAAGCCTTCCAAGCTCTCACCTCCCCCTCAGTGCCCCTGCCCTCAGAGGCCAATTAAACAAACGCAGGATCCCCCGAGACCAGACACGGTAAAGGAGCCCGGTGTAGACGATGTTTCCTACTCCTGCTCGCTTTGGACAGGGAACTCTCGAGCCTCCATTCTGCAGGGAATGCCAGTTTGGGCATAGAAAATTCCAGGCACAGACGGTTCAGCCTGGCTCTGGGTTACCCCGGTGCTCCTGTCTGGTTCGACAATGCTCCCACACTTCAAACCCCCACAGAAGTGTGCTGAGGGGTGCGTCTCTTGCTTCATCCTTTTTATCCAGTTTCCCCTCTACCTGTCATCACCCATTCCTGACGCCAGGCTCCCCGGGCACAAGGGGCCATTCTCAGAGGCCTGTGTTGCTGTGTGAGGGGGCCTGTCCCATTGGGCGGGTCTCAGCTCCTCAATGGGGGGCCTGCGCTGACCACCCTGTCTAAGGAGCCCTCGCCTCCTGTGGAGTCACTTCCTCTCCATCTCACTGCACTGTTTCCTTCATGGGGTCTATCAAATCTCTGATCATCCTACTCATGTGATTACCGACTGTCTCCTCCCACTGGAAAGCCAGCTCTGCGAGGGTGGGACTGAGGTGGCCCAAGGCTGTTACTCCAAGACACAGCACAGTATGGAGAACATAGGATGCACTGAGTATTCACTGAGTGAGTGTAGGAAGGAAGGGAGGAAGGGAGGAAGGGAGGAAGGGAGGAAAACTCATTCTAGTACCATGAATAGATTCAGCTCAAAACTCACCTGTCCGATATCCCACTTCTTTCAAAGCCTGTCACATCTGAGAACTAATGAAGAACTTATTAGTGCTAGTAAGTATGTATTAGTTCTTTTCAGATGAGATATGCATATTTCAATGAGGAGTGTCTAGAGACTCAGGTTTTTAATTCAGGGAAGTTACCCCAATAATGGGAGTGTAAAGTGCTGGTGAGGAGGGGGTGTGGATATTTAGGGCGTGGAGGCCTGGAAGAGGCATCAAATCACAGAGTTGAGAAGGCCTCCTGGGGGCACTGGGGGGGTGGCAGGGGAGCTCTTCAGTGGGACTCAGCACAGGACTGGGGCCAAGTCCCAGCTCAGCCACCGCCTGGGGGTCTGACACTGAGTACGTCAGTGTCTCTCTCCTCCTTGGCCTCAATGTTCCTATCTGTAAATGGGGATCGTGACCCCCACCTCACAGGGGTGCCAGGTTCAGATGACATGAATGTCATTCTGGTGTTTTGTAAATTACAGTCTTTGCTCACGGAATAGAAGGGATAATGGTAATAAGCAAAAATGTCCCCACCTGTCACAGATGGGATATTTTTGGCTTCAAGAAACTGAAAACTCCCAAACAAGTAGCTAAATAATAAGGACAATCTATTACTTCACAAACCAAGGAAACCAGAGGGTGTTCCAGGCCCCTCTGGGTTTGGCTGGCTCATCAAGGACCCAGGCTCCTTCCAGCTCCTCGCTGTGCTGTCTTCCCCTCACTGGGGGATTCTCAGGCTTTCACTGTGATGGCTACAGGAAGGTTCCACAGCTCCAGGTATCGAATCCTCATGCAACAATGCCCAGAGGCAGAAAGAGAAGAAGATGTGTTTCTTCCAAACGCCTCTCTTTAAGACCCAGAAACCTTTCCCAGAAACCCCAGCAGATTCTCTCTTATGTTGCTTTAGCCAACATTGCATCCATGCTTGTTCCTAGATGAGTTATTGGCAGAGGAAATGGACTGATCATGATTGGCCAGTGGCTTTCCACCAGCGAAGTCCACTCCCTGGGGACATGTTGGAAATGGGGTGTCTTGGCTTGTCTCAGTGCTTGGTGACATTGCTGGCATTTAGGAGGGTGGAGCCAGGAATGGTGGATGTCCTACAGTGTGTAGACCAGTCTACACAAGACAGACTGGTCTTCTGTGTGAAGAGCCATTTGGATCATCTTAGCCTAGAACCTATGTCAACTTTATATCAAAACAAAATATTTTTGCAAGATTTTAATGGATACTGACACACTATCAATATTCAAGTATCTCTTTCATTTTTCTGCCCTTCTGATGTGGGGTGACTCCTGATCGTACTCCTCTTACAGCCAAACCTACTCTCCAGATGTCAGCAAGGATCTAACTATTCATTGTGTCTCCTCATGTGCCTGTGCCTGCTCATTTGAATACTGAAATATGATTTATTTTATAACAAATTATTTTCTTTTTCCTTTTTATAATCCACTTAGAGCATTATAATGGGTTTTTAAGTACGTGTGATGTTATAAGTTAATTATTTATGACTTTCATTTCGGGGCAGTAGAGAGGCCATTAAGTATATTTCTTCTTTGGAGAGGTCGTTAGGTGTGCCAGGATTGAGACCATCGGCTTGAATCCATCAAGATTCACATCCTGGGGCCGGGAGGAGAGCCTTCGTTCTGAAACTCGTCGCTTCCTGGTACCGGGACCACATCCGAGTTGAGCTGAGATTGAAGGCCAGGGTCGCTACTGGCACGGCCCCCATGATGTCAAACGTATCGCCCAAGCACAGCCCCTTAGCTGCCACTGAGTCCCGGTTGATGTCTGGAGGGAGCTCCACGGAGAAGCCTCGGGGCGCCTAGAGGCCCACTGAGGCAGGGCTGGGTCTGCGTTTAGCCCTGAGACCTGACAGTGGAACCCGCCACACTCACGGCCTGCCACCTGTTGGTCCTAGAACGGCATCAGCTTACCACTGGGAGAGAATGTGCTGGTGGGAACAAAAGATCGGTTTCTCTCTTTGAGCACAACCCAGAGGAGACAGAGGGTGGGTAAGAGGGACCAATGCCTAACTGAGGTGGGTGGTGAGGAAGAGGCCTCTGGGGGCAGTTCCTACGTTCACTCATTCACTCATTCATCCCGCTAACATTTACTGAGCATCTGGTGGACACCAAGAATCACGTTCCCAGACGTGAGGGTTTGGGAGGCATCAGACCTGAGCCTGCCCTTTAGGGGCTTCCCATCGGCCTGAGAGAGGGTTTATGGGAAATCAGACAATTGGGGGTTCTGTTTAAATGAGGTTTAACTAGAGGAAAAGGCTAAATTTTGACAGTTGCTTTATTACAAATTAAAAAATAAAATAGAACTTCAAATGCTTGGCTCTTACCCTTAAAATGTTTTTATTAATCCATCCAAAATATATTTATTGTGCACCTACTAAGTGTCTGCCTTCATAGTGGGCATTGGAAATCACACAAACATTACAAAAAGGAACAGGAACCCGTAGAAACGAGTAGCTCGAAGTAGAAGCAGCCTCCTCCCAGGTCTCCCTAGAAGGTTATTACCAGGGTTCCTTGCAGGAGCTCCCTGTGCCCCTCAAGTGCCACCCAACCTCCCTTATTGCTACTAAACTAGAGGCAGATGTCAGCATGTTCCTGGGGGACGAGCACAAAGTCTGACCTGGGAGGGAACACAAAAGTGGTTGTAAGACTTTGCTGATTTACGTTGGCAGAAACCCTGGGGAATGTGTAGGAATGGACTGTAAGAGTGTTAGACTAAGGGGGACAGCATATACGTGGGAGCAAGGTAAATTTTTGATATGGGCACACTGAGGAGGGAGTCCAATGGTTAGCTCGTGAAGCTGGAAGTGGCTCTGTTTACTTGGTTGGTGACCACTCTTGCTCTCAGTGGTGGCCCTCATTTAATGAGGTTGGGATGACAGAACCTCCCTTGCATAATGTAAAGGAAGAAATCCAACAGTGTAGGGATATCAGGATGTTGGAGTGACTTTATCATGAATGATACGCACAGCCACCCCTCCTAACCCACCACATGCCCCAGAAGGGTCTGGCCGACACTCCGTTCACTAAGGCATTGAGGAATACGTCAGTGAGGGGGCACCTGTGTCCTTGACAGTCTCTATGTGGCTGTTCTCAGTAGGCCAGGTGTAGCGGTGGAGATGCCGGAGGGAGATACCAGATGGGAGATACCAGTGGGGATGAGGACAAGGGAGAGCATTTATCCCCCAAAGACAAGATGAGGCTATTTACCGTATTTTCCAGGAGAAAAGAAGTGGTAATCAGAATGTCTCAGGAAATTTTTTCATGGCTTGGTCATCATGGTGGCTTAGAAACGAAATATACGGGCAGTGAACCAAGATGTTATTTGAACTATGTAATAGAAAAAGATCTGGTGGCCAGAAACCACTGCAATGTAGAGTCATGACCTCTTGTTCAAATTTTTTTAGAGAGATCGGGTAATAAATGGAATTTTGACCTAAGTTCAAATCACAGTGGACCCAGTAGATCTGTAGATCCACTTTAGGCTATGTCCTGAGTTCCTTGACAACCGGATGGACTCATGGAGTAAAATCCATTAGAGTAGTAAGACCCAAATGAAACGCTTTGGTAATTTCCTTCCTAACCAGGTTAGCATTTGTGGGAGATCAAAATTGGCCAACTCAAAATATGTCTCTTTACCTTGATTATTTTCTCAGGAAAAACATTTGAGCTTCCCCTCCCAAACTGCTTAAAGAATTTAACAGAGAAGGTCTGTTCCAGGAAGGAGCCACTCCCATATGATGGCTGTAGTATAATGTAAAATAGATGCGATAAGGAAGGCACCAAGTCCATCTTATCAAAAATTCTGTCTCCCGGGCCACATTCTCTATAGGTGGCCCTGTAAAGAGTTGTCTGACAAACATTTGCATTTCCATCTCCATGTGAATTGTCTTCTTCCCTTCTGAAATCCCAAACCACTACCCCCCAACACCCTCCTGGCCTTTAGCTGAAAATACTTAAGCGAGCAGCTTAGTCAGAATGATGGGTTGCTGAGTTTCTATTTTCTGAGTTTCTCCCATGTATACATGCTATTAAATTTTGTTTGATTTTCTCCTGCTATTCGGTCTCATGTCAATTTAATTTGTAGCTCCGCCAGACAGGACCCAGAGTGGGTAGAGGATAGTCTTCTTCCTCCCTTTAACATTTTTTGGTGAGTTGCAGAGATTAGTGCCACTCTCAAAGACTTGAAAGATGCAGGGCTGGGGAATCCAGTCATGTCTCCACTTAACTTGCCTGTCTGGCCTGTGTAGAGGCAGATGGTTCTTGGAGAACGACTGTGGATGACTATAAACCTAATCAGGTGGTGATTTCAATTGCAGCCACTGTTCCAGACATATTATCTTCTCGAGCGTATCAGCAAATCCCCTGACACCTCATATGCAGCTCTTGACCTGGCAGATGCTTCATTTCTCCTAGACCAATTAGCAAGGAGTCTAAGAAGCAGTTTGCTTTCACTGTTCGGAGCCAACAGTACACATTCACAGTCTTGCCTCAAGTCTATGCCAGCTCTCCTGCTTTTTGCCACAATATAGTCCTCAGAGATTTTTGATCATCTTTTCGTTGTACCAAACATCACACTGCTCCACTACATGGTGGACATATTGTTGTTAGGACTCAATGGGCAAAAAAGTAGCAAGTACCTTAAATGCCTTAGTTGGTAAGTCAAATGGGAACCCTAATCTTGGTTCCAATTTCCGTATGAATAAGAATCCAGTCAGGAGACAGAAACCATGCCAGTTATTTTAACAACAATAAAAATAGTACGTACATAATTGTTAACTAGATATTGAAGAATTGAAACGCGAAGAGAGAACGCTAAGACAGAGATTGGCAAACTGTTGTTCACAGGTGGGCTGTCTGTCTTTGTAAACAAAGTTTTATTGGCACACAGCCACGCCCGTTTGTCTACACATTGTGTGTGGCTGCTTGCACACTGCAAGGGCAGAGTCGAGTAGTTGCAGCAGAGATCATATGGCTTACAAGCTTACGGTATTTACTATGCAGCCCTTTCAGAAAAAATTCGCCGACCCCTGCACAGAGGTGTCACAGAGGTGGCAACCGCAGGAATCAGCTACCGTCTTACTGGTGAGGACAAAGGGAAGAGGTTGTAATTATTAAAACGGAAGCTTGGGAGAGGGACCTCGAGAAGTGGAAGTGTGGGGCTGAGAATCATCCAGCACTGGCTGGTTCGTGCTGGTGTGTCTGAGGACACTAACGTGACATTGTTAGGAACAGTAAAACAGGAAGAGGAAGCAAAACAGGGCCAGGAAGCAGACAGGAAAGAGCAGATCCTATCTTCCTCCTGCAGTCTCCATGGCTCCCTCTAGCGCCCCCTATTGGTGAAGCCCAACAGAGAGCCCTAGCAAAGCGGAAATGTGGGTTGTGGAGACAGCCCCAGTACCGCAGAGTAGCGCCTAGAAGGGTGAGTTTTCAGCTGAGAGACAACAGCTCAAGAACTAGTCAAAGGAGCAAGGCTTCCTTTCCTATCCATCTCCAGGCAAATGAATTTAGAGACGGACGACAGGGTGTGTATCAGATAGGAATGTCTTGCTGATTGTAAATTCCGCAGTAGGACTGTTTCCTCATCTGTAAAATGGTAATGAAAATAACAATAATAATAGTAGTAAAAATAATAATACTTCTGTTAATGAATATATTTGGCTGTGTTCAGTCCGGACACCCAACCACAGAACCCAGGACACCCACGGCTGGCGGCTGCTGGTGGCCAGATCTGCATGGATTTATGGCTCTAACAACTGACGCCAGCACGTGAGAGGGCGGCTGTCACCCACACTCGCTGTCCCAGTCTTGGGTCTGACGGTGTTATCTGGCTAATGTTACTGTCCCTCTCCCCAGTCACTGTCACAGCCCCTGTTTCCCTCACTTCTCAGACCTTGTCTGAGCTTGCCCAGGCAACGGGTATCTTCCCTGTCTGTTCCCTCCAAGCACCTTGAGTTCACAGGCCTTGTCCATCTTGGTCTCTGCTAGTTCCCCAGAGCATAGACCAGGGCCTGCACACAGAAGGTGCCCAATGAAGATTCCATTCAGAACTGCATTTAATCCTCAACCACCTGGTTTGGTAGGGTTTGTTATCCCCAATGACAGGCGAGGAAACTAAAGCCCAGAGGGGTTAAGTAACCTGCCTGAAGTCACAAAGCGATGAACGTGCACAGCTGGGCTTCGAAGACAGATTCCTGGTACTGTGTGCTTGCTATGAACCTGAGCATCCTACTTTCCTGCCTTGCCTTCCAGGGGCCTTTCTTAGGCCAGATTGCCCCAGCTCACAGAGGGCCAGCCCCGCCCCAGGCAGCACAGGAGTTTGCCGGAGACAGGAGTCCACTGTCCTTTTCATTCTGATAATTGAACGAAGGACAGACACCCAGCAATATGTGTGTGGTCTGCTGCCCCATTTTTTTCCCTAAGAAGCAAATTTATGGAGCATCCACACTCAGGGGTGATTATTTCCCCATAGTTTATGGTATCAAGGCTCCTTTATTTGCCCCCAATAAATCTAATTTATATGGACTGGTAGATAAAGCAGTGCCTTTCCTGGCGTCAGAAGGCCGTGAATCCTTCACAGTGCTTTTGGAAACCTGAGGAGATTAAGGTTTTGCATAATGCAAATTGGGAAGAGAAGATGTTTGCTCTGCCTCACTATGGATGCAATTAGAGCAATGAACACCAGGGGAAATTCATTTTCCCGGGACAGAGAGAGGTCTGCTTGGTGTGCAAAAGAGCACAGTTTTTTGCAACACAGGAGCCTGGATGGTGGTTAGGAAAGCACCCAGTGACTGTTTGATTTGCAGCTTTAAAAAATTTAAGGATGAATAAAACATTGAACAAATTTTCAAAGAACCGTTGTCAGACAGCATAAGATCTAAGCATTTGAGGGGGGACAAAAGGAAGACTGCACCTGTGATATCCCAGCTCCAGGCCCCGGGAAACTGTGTTTGGTTTTGAATCCTTTCTGCTACCTGGAATTTTCTCCTGCTCACTTTCTGCCTCTCCTAATCCCATCAGTCCTAACTCACATCCCCTCTTCCAGGAAGCCCTCTCTGCTTACCCCAGCCCCCTTACCCCAGCTTGTTTGTCTGACCTCCAGTTCACTCATTCATTCAGCAAGTGTTTACTGACCATCTGCTATGTGCCAGGCACTCCTGTTCTAAGACCGCAGGATAGATCAGCGGATAAAACAGCCCCAAATCCCCACCCTCCTGGAGCCGATGTTCCAATGGGGAGTGAGAGACGATAAACAAAATAGAGAAGTTATTATTATATTAAAAGATACTAAGTGCTTTGGAGAAAAGAAAGCCCAGTGGGGGTGAGAGGATAAGAAATGCCAGGAGTGGGGGATGGTTTGCAGTTTCAGACACGGTGGTCAGAGAGGACCTGCGATGGTGACGATTATACAGACACCTGGAGGAGGTGAGGCGAGACCTGAGCTATGTCTGGGAAGAGGGTTCCAGGAGCAGGAAAAGCAGGTGTTCCTGGCAGTCCTGAGGCAGGAGTGGGTGAGGGAAGAATGGTGGCGGTGAGTCTAGACAAGGAGCAGGACCAAGGTCATACAAATCCCGTTCAGTCATTCTTTCATCCATCCTTTCATTCATTGGCCTAATCTGTGCATTCACTCAACAAACACATGTGCAGCCTGACCACGTGCCAGGACACGCTGTTCTAGAGCCTGGAAATCCAGCAGTGGACATGACAGGCAAGGTCCCTGCTCTCATGGGGCTCGCATTCGGGTGGGAAAATAGAGAATAGGCAAATAAACAAATAAAAGAGGTAATTTCAGAGAGTGGTCAGGAGACATAAGAGAGAGACAAGACAGCAAAGGTGGGCGGGTAAATTCAGTCACCACTGGCTTCCAGGAGAGCTCAGGACTGAGAGGACACACTGATGACCACACCCTTTGAACCAGGCCCTGCCAGAAGCTCCCAGCCCCTTTAAGAATTAGTCTCCCAACTACCTCGAGTGGGGACTGTTGTTGTCCCCACCTGCTGACTGGGGTACCCCCAGAGCATTTGTTGAATGGATGAGTGAACACAGGAATGAACAGTGTGGGGGCCTCCCTGCCCTTCTCTGCTGCCCCTGGGTCTTGTAAGGGCGCAGAAGATGCCTTGTGACATGCTAAGGTGGGCGTCCCTCCATCAGGGGCCATTTCTTCTTGGTCCCAGCACAAATGTCCTGCTCTGCTCCTCACCATGGGTGTCTGGGAGTCACTTTAGAATGACAGGCCCTGCTCCCACTCACCAGGCCACTGGACAGTCCAGCCCTCTGGTGCTGCCATCTCGTGGCCACAGAAGGCAGGGATAGGGGAGAAAACAGATGTTTTTTTTAAAAAATTTTTTATTTATTTATTTTTTTTTGTGAGGGAGATCAGCCCTGAGCTAACATCCATGCTAATCCTCCTCTTTTTGCTGAGGAAGACCGGCTCTGAGCTAACATCTATTGCCAATCCTCCTTTTTTTTTCCCCAAAGCCCCAGTAGATAGTTGTATGTCATAGTTGCACATCCTTCCAGTAGCTGTATGTGGGACACGGCCTCAGCATGGCTGGAGAAGCCGTGCGTTGGTGTGCACCCAGGATGCGAACCCGGGCCACCAGTAGCGGAGCGTGCACACTTAACCGCTAAGCCATCAGGCCGGCCCCAAGATGGGGTTTTTATGCATAGAGGATGGACAGGGTTCAGAGGGACAGAGGCCACAGGAGGGAGAGTCGCCAACCAGAGGCCGTTGTCTGGGGCTGCTCCAGGCATCTGGTGTGGATGTGGCCTCCTGTCTTCACTGCCTGGTCAGGCTGGCTTGGTGGACATCCGTCTGGCTGTCTCCCCCATTTTCATGAGAAAGGCAGCAGGACATGACATGGGGGGCTGGGGGCTGCCGTCTGCTCCTGGGAGCGCATTGTGCTGAGAGCCACGCGTCCCTGACAAGGGCAGAGGGGCGGCTGGGGCGGAGGGTCAAGGAGGAGAAGGAAGCCAACAGAAGGCGCTTCCAGGGTGGCTCAGGCGGAGGGTGGGCTCGGAAGGGCAGGGCCGTCCTGGGCTGCTGTCGCCATCTGTGCCCATCCCCTCCGAGGCGGCTCGGGGCTCAGCCAGCTCAGATGTAGCCCTCCCCGCCCAGGGCCTGCTGCTCCTATGCAGCGGGCGCCCAGCCCCTCTCAGCCGGCAGCCACGGAGCCGGCGTCTGAACCAGCTCCCTCGGCTCCAAGGTCTGCCCGGCAGGCCATCCTCCTCAGTCACTGGGCGGCCAGAGTGCTGGGGATGGTCCCCAGGCTGCACCTGCTCAGTGGCCAAGAGGCTGCTCCCCTGGGAGGCTTCCTCCAGCCTGGCCTGGCCTGGACACTGGACACTGCAGCCAGAGGCGGCCCAGGATGAGGGCGCAGCAGGGGCTCTCCCGGGGAGTGAGCAGGAGGGGACGGGTCCCCATCCTCTGGCAGTGCCGCTGCACACCCAAGTCTCCAGGAAGCGAGAGTCTGCAGTCACCTCTGTGCAGGGACTCTGCGCCCTGGGGCGGCTCTCCGCCGGGTTCAGAAGCCCCTGGGTCAGGGCGACCAGCTGCCTCAGTGCAGATGCCTCTGCAGCCCGAGTCCCAGCACTGACTTCAAAGTGACTCCTTTTTATTGTTTTATTGACATGTGGTGGCCCCCTTTTTAGGGGAAGAGGTGGGCTCTGGGGGAGGAGAGGTGTTGCCCACATCAGGCAGGACCCACAGGAGCATCCTCAGGGGTTGTCTGGTGACTGGGCAGGAGGGTCACCTGGACACATGCTCTCACCCTTCAGACGTGACAGAGGAGGGGACCATCGCGCTGGGCCCCAGCACGCGGCCCATATTGACTCTGACGTGCAGGGAACTGGACGGAGGTGCCAGGTGCGGCCCTTCCTGCAGAGCTGTCTCTGTTTCTCCCCTCCACACCCGCCCGTGCTCACTCGGAGGGAAGGCACAGATATTGTTTGTAATTAAAAAGTAATTTAATTATCCACTGAAATGAGGTTCCAGAATTAATATTGAAATGAATTCTAGCTGAGCTGTACACGTCTCTCCTCCCCTCTTGTTAGAAAATTGGGAGGGCGGAGGGAGAGAAGGCCCCAGAGGAAGCGTGGGGGTTCCTTCCTTGACAGCCACCCCCGAGCTCTGGGGGAAGTCGCAGCCTGACCCCCCAGACCCGGAGCGCCTGAGAGTCTGGGCAAGACCAGGAGGAGCAGAGTCACAGCCAGACTGCGGGGTTGGAACCGGCTCTGCCACTTGGCCACTGGGTGGCCGTGGACAAGTTTCTGAACCCCTCTGAGCCTCACTTTCCTCCCATGGAAAATAAGGATGATAGTGGTCTCTCCCTCACAGGGCTGTGGGGAGGATTCAACAACCTCCTTGAGGTCTCGATTCAAAAGTTTCTTCTGAGTGAGGCTGTCCCCGGCCACCCCATTAAAAGTCCCAACCCAGCCCCTCACCACTCCCCCCCACCTCCCCCTCACGTCCCTTCCTGGCACTTAAACCACCATCGGGCACTCCATGTGATTCACTTCTCTCTCTTGCTCTCTGTCTGGCTTCCCCCATGGAAATTTAAAGTCCTCGAATAAAGGGATTTTTTTTGTGTGTGTGTGAGGAAGATCAGCCCTGAGCTAACATCTGCCAATCCTCCTCTTTTTTGTTGCTGAGGAGGACTGGCCCTGGGCTAACATCTGTGCCCATCTTCCTCCACTTTATATGGGACGCCTCCACAGCATGGCTTGCCAAGCCGTGCGTCGATGCGCGCCCGGGATCCAACCTGGTGAACTCCGGGCCGTCGCAGCGGAGCGCGTGCACCCAACCACTTGTGCCACCCGGCCGGCCCCTAAAGGGATGTTTGATGTTTTTCTCATGGCTTTACTCCTGGAACCCCTAATAGTTTCTGGCACATAGTAGGTGCTCAGTAAAGACTCGTTTGGGTGAAATAATGAATGAATGGATGAGTGAGTGAATGAAGGAGATGTCCAGCCCTCAGAGAGGTGACTGCACACAGTGGGCTCTACAGGAGTGTTAGCCAGCGCTGCCCATCAGCATCCTGCCGCCCCCTCTATCCTTTTTCTTCCGTTCATTTACTCAACAATTATCCATTGGCCCCCTGAGTGCCTGTAGACCGTTTCTAGGTACCGCGTGAAGACACCAGTGGGGAGAAAAGCAGTCAAATTCCTGCCCTCTTGGAATTTATATTTCAGTGACAGGAGACGGACAATGAACAAGCAAATGATAAAATATAAAATACACTGTTAGACTGGGATAACTCTTGGGAAGGAAAAATATGTCAGGGGAAGGGGACGGGAGTAATGGGGTGCTATGGCAGCAAGGGAGGTGGAGGGGACTCGGGGGAAGGTGACCTGTGAGCAGAGACCTGGGGGACTGGGAGGAGCCAGGCGGATATGGGGCGGCCGGGGGCTCCAGGCGGAGGGCAGAGCAGGGCAAGGCCCGGTGGCACCGCCTGGAGTCGGAGGGAGCCGCGTGGGCGGAGAGGAGGGGAGGCGAGGTCGGCTCCTGGGGCGCCCGGGGGCCGGGTGAGGGGCTGGGCTTCTACTCTGAGCGAGACGGACGCTGGGTGTCCCTGCCCAGGAGGGGCCTGAGCGGGGTTTTCAATCTCCCCGGGGCCACGTGTGGAGAGAAGGGTGGGCGATGGGGAGGCGGGGAGCTGGGGAGGGTGTGGTGGGGCCGGGCCAGGGCGGAGGCCGGGGAGGTGGGACATGGGGCGGGGTGACAATGTGCACAGCCTGAAAGAAAGGGGTTGGGGCCAAAAAAGTGTGTGGGCAGGTTCTTGTTTCATTTTGTTTCGTTTTCTCCTTGCAAGCAGCATCCTTTTCGGGAGACAAAGTTCTCCCAGCACTCCAGGACACGCCCCTTACACCCCATTGGTCAGACTTGATCACCACCCACCAATCACAGGCAAGGGGCGGATCCCATGACTGGCTGAACCCCTCGTGATCCCCCTGGGACTGGGGCCGTGGCTCCGTGGCCCCGGACAGAACTTGGGTGACAGAGGGGCAGCTGGAGGGAGGGCGCGGGCAGAGGGAGGTGACACCAATGTGGGCTGAAGCCTCAGCAGCAGGAGACTCAGGATGTGCGAGTTACTGTGCCTGGGCCTCCAGGCATTTGTTAATCACAGTAAACTGCCGCCATTAATTACTTATAGAGACTGAAACGTAAGAATGTCAACTTTTGGGACCTAGATGGTGGCAGAGCAGAACCCCGCGTCTTGACTCCCTTGGGGTCCTCTTCTTCTTGTGCTCCACTTGCCAGCCCTCCTGCCTCCTGCGGTAGCCTCCAGGATGCTCTGGTTGGCCCTTGGGAGCACAGGTTCCTGGAGCCAGGATCACAGAGGTCGTGCAGGAAGCCTGGGCAGTTCAAGGCCCCCACCGACTGATCCTCTGATCAATAACGTGTCCGCTGAAGCTTCCCAGCAGGGGACCGGTTCCCAGAACTGGGCTCTTAGGACAAGGGCTGTGATAGGCAGGGACGTGGGCATCCTGGCTTCCTGGATGCCCTGGCTGGTGGGTGGACGCAGGTCTCTGACAGTGGCTGTGATAGAGGCCTCATCAGTCACAGCAGGGGAGTCCCAGGGTCTGCAGGCGAATGAGGGCAAGACCACAGGGCACATGCCAGAGCGGCTGCTTATGCAGTGGGCACCTGCTGGGTAGTGCCACTTATTTAAGGCTGCTGTCCATCCTTACTCACCCGTTGTTGGATGTGTTGAACCCCCTCCACCCCCTGCACACCTGTGGGCTGGATTTGACTCTGGGATGCCCGGCTGAGACCCCCGCAGTGGGCACTCGCTAAGTATCTGTTGAATTGAGGGCAGAAGCCGAGCCAGGGGCATCGTGGGCCCCACAGCTGCTGACGGGGTGCTTTTCCAGGCCTGCGCGTGGTTTCTGTCTGCCTGTCTTCTCTTTCTCAGTCCGCCCCTCCCTCCCTCCCTCTCTCATCAGGCACAGTCGACACTTGAGCCCCAGAGGCCGGGGGTGACGGGGTCTGGGCAGACACAGGCCACGGGCTGAGGAATTACCCGGCAGCTGTGGGGCCCCAGGCTGCTGGGGGGGCTGCTCTGGCTCCCAGCCTCGGGGGGAGGATGCCGCCTGCAGACCCCTCCCTGGGACGTGCCACACAGGGGCCGCGTGTGCTCACCCCTGGGTGGGGGCTGTGCTGGGCGCTGGGGACGCAGGGAGGAAACAGACCCCGTCCCCGCCCTCGGTGACATCCCAGTCCCGCAAGTGTGATCCTAAGTCAGACTGTGGCCTGAATCTGGTCCTCACACTCGGGGGGCAGGAGATCCATCCTGACCCTGCCCCCCTCAATTTAATTCCTTTCTCCAAACCACCATTCTACGGGAAGAGAGAGAATTTCATAGTTTCTGTTTTACATTTAGATCCATAATCCACTTTGAGTTAATTTTAATACAAGATGTGCGGTTTAGATTTCATACACATGACCAGTTGTTCCAACACCATCTGTTGAGTGTACTGTCTGTTCTCCACTGACTTGTTTTTCTGCTTTGTCGAAAATCAATTGGCTATATTTGTGTGGGTCTGATCTGGACCCCCTGTTCTCTTCCGCTGGTCCGTGTGTCCAATCCTTCACCAATGCCATATTGACTTGATTATTATAGCTTTATAGTAAGTCTTAAAATGGGTAGTGATTCTTCAAACCTTATTATTCCTTTTCAAAATTGTTTCAGCTTCAGATTCTAGTTCCTTGGCCTATACATTTTACAACTGGCTAATCTATATCTATAAAAAAATTCTGCTGGCATTTTGATTGATATTATGTTAAATCTGTAAATAAGTTTGGGAGAATTGACATCTTGACTATGTTGAGTCTTCCAATCCATGAGCATGGTATGTCTTTCTATGTTTTTAGGTCTCCTTTGATTTCTTTCATCAGCGTGTCATAGTGTAAAGCATTAAATCTTGTACACGTTTGTTAGACTTATACTTTTTTTTTTTTTTTTGTGAGGAAGATCAGCCCTGAGCTAACATCCGTGCTAATCCTCCTCTTTTTGCTGCGGAAGACTGGCCCTGAGCTAACATCTATTGCCAATCCTCCTCCTTTTTTTTTCCCCCAAAGCCCCAGTAGATAGTTGTATGTCATAGTTGCACATCCTTCTAGTTGCTGTATGTGGGACGCGGCCTCAGCATGGCCGGAGAAGAGGTGCGTCAGTGTGCGCCCGGGATCCGAACCCGGGCCGCCAGTAGCGAAGCGAACGCACTTAACCGCTAAGCCACGGGGCTGGCCCTAGATTTATACTTAAGTATTTCATTTTTGGAGAGCTTTTGTAAATGGTATTTAAAATCATTTTTCTCACTGTACATTGCTTTTGTATAGAAATATGATTGATTTTTGTGTGTTGACCTTGCTAATCTCACTATTAACTTCTGGGAGTTTTTTTCGTGTTTGTGCGGTTCTTGGGATTTTCTGTATAAACAATCATATGCATGCAAATAAGGTCTGTTTTAGTTCTTCTTTTCCCATCTGTATGCCTTTTATTCTTGCCTTCACATGCTGCTTTTTAAAATTGTATTTTTGCCAATATTAAATAAAACCTCCAAACAGTTTATTGCATCTCAAAAACCCTGGCTTCATTCAAAACCAGAAAAGTGAGCCGCAGAGGGTGTGGCTTCCCTCACAGGACACCTTGGCAGAGCTGAGGAGCAGCCAGCCCTGTACACAGGCACGTGCTCTCCTGCAGCCCCTCCCCGGCCCTTAACACACTTAGGTCCCTAGTCCACCCCTCAGGCATCTGCATGTGCATCCTCTGCCCTGAGCAGTCGAGTCTTGGAGGATGGCAGAGAGCGCTTGTCCTTCCAGGGCAGGAGCTGGGGGGTGACTTCCACATGCACAGGGGTCACTGAAGTAGCAGAGAGAATGGTCAGGCCAGGAGGGACAGGCACAAGGAGCGTCTCCATGGCAACCACCTGAGCCAACACCCAGGACCCAGGCTGACGGGTCAGAGAGATGGTGCCCAAGGACCATGTTGGTCCCCCGTCACCTGGAACCAGGTAAGTCCTCAGAAAAGGGGACGAGTCAGCACCAAATTGTCTGAGGTCAAGTGTCCAGCATCTGTGCAGAACAGAGACGTAAAGACAGCTCACACGGCAGGCGCTGTTCTAAGAGCTTTTATGGGAACGTGTTTTTAATCCTCTCAGCAACACTAAGAAAAGATTCTCTTAGTGCCCCATTTCACAGATGAGGAAACTGAGGCACAGAACATTCCAGTAAACGTGGCCAGGGTCACACTGTGGGGAGGAAGCAGGCGCCAGCCCTGCACTCTGGATCCAGAGTCTGTGTTTGACCGTCGTGCTCTAATGCAGCCAAGATTCTGTTAAGTTGAGGAAAAGGACAGAAGTTGCGTTTCCTGCGCGCTGGAGCGGGGACTGAGAAGTGGCCTCGTCTCCTGTGTAAACACGCCCCGGCCACACCGCTGCTCCCCCACCTCTCTGGCGGGGGCTGCCTGCTGGATAAACCCCGGGGCTGCTGTGAGAGGGGAGGGGGCTGCACCCGAGCCCCTGCTGCGGCCTCCGCCTCCCTCAGGGACGTGGTTCGCTGGTCGCCAGGCCCGGGTCCCTCCCAGGAGCCCCGGGTCACCCGGGCGGTCCATTTCCCCGGAGGAAGGCTCGGCGGGCAGCGTGGACCGCGGGCCCCGTTGCTGCTTCTCGGGTCGCGGGCGGGTCACGGGCGCTGGAGCAGGAAGCGCTCAGGGCCCCGTCCACCAGCCACACGGGGTCAGATCCCGACCAGAGGCCCCCAGCGAGCGGTCAGACGAGAACCCGGTTAACGTCTCCCTCACCGTCCAGAGTGACGCTCGCCAGGTGATACGTCGTAGCCTCGCACGTCACTACACAGGGGTCAGCAGAGGCCCTGACCGTGACGTAACGGTGAGGTCACAGTAATTCTAGTAAGATGTCTCGACCCTCTGGTGGAGTGTTTCTCGTCCGCGAATCTCTGAGCACGGCCGCCCTGGAACCAAGCCGTCAGGTGCTCACACGTCAAAACAGGACAGTGACCGCGATGGTGACAAATGCAGACTGACACGCATGTCCTGCCGGGGACCTGATGCCACCAGAGCGCTGCGGTGGGTGTTCTACACGGGGGACGGTCTTCCCTCAGCGCCAATGGGAGATGCTTTCCTAAAAGTCCAGCGCGTCTTAAAATCACAGGGAGAGGACAAGAGCAACAGTCATCACAGCGTCAGTGCCCCCTGTCCCTCGTCCCCTCCTTCCCAGTGCAGGCTCACTGCCAGCCCTGCACCTCCGCCTTGGGCTCTCGCTGTCCCCGACCTGGTGCTCACGCTGCAGGGGACCTGATGTCCAGGGAGCTCAGGCCCCGCGGGGCAGCCTCAGTCCACGCGGGAGGAGGCGGGTGTGCAAATGCACCAGCAGCCCCGGGGCTCAGGGGATGCTGCCAGCACAGGTCCTGCCTGTGTCCCCGGGTGCCCGGCAGTCTGAGCTCCAGGACCCTCAGAGGTGACGTGCTGGTCGGCTCAGCCGGTGTCCACGCCTTCCCTCCCCCAGGCCCACCCCAGAGTCCCTGGGGCCTGCCCTTGAATCCACGATGAGGGTCTGCCACTGAGGAGACCAAACCAAGCCCCCAGCTGAGCGAGATTCTGGCTCCGTGACTGTCCGGCGGGCATGGGAGGCCCAGCTGGACTGGACACAGGTCCTGGTCGCACAGGACTGTCCCACATACTGAGGGCATGATATCTGGCCCCCCGACCCCACCCACTGCTGGTCAGTGGGTCCCCAATTATTAAGATGATCAAAAACATCTCCACAATTCTCAGGACATTCCTGGGGGTCAGGACCACCCAGCTGAGGATTCCTGCAGCTGATCCCCCGACCAGGAATGTGGAATCCACAGTCAGGACGGCTCATTTGTGGTTCTGCCACCCCATTTCCATCTGTCTCACCCTCCTGTCCCCCCTCACTTCAGGCGGGAGGGGAGACTCGTCTCTACCTGTGCACCTTTGCCCGCGCTGTTATGCTGGAGACCAGGACACACAGTTGCTTCTAAGCACCGGCCGTGTCCCGGGCATTTTATACACACGGCCTCCTTACCCTGCAGGATGGACGTTTCCGTGATCCCGTTGCATGGATCAGCACACTGAGGCTCGGAGGGTGAAGGCCTGCCCGGGTCACACAGCAGGTGGGAGGCAGAGGGCGGTCCTGCCCCCCGGTGTGTTTGGTGCCCAATGCCCAGCTCCGTCCACATCTCCACCTGGTGTTCCCTCCAGATGTGAGTGGGTGGAAGATTCCGCAAGGCCGGGCTTGCCCCCAGGGGGGCTGTTGGCTCAGAGAAGGTGCGACTGTGAGGGCAGCATTTGGGGTTCCCCCTCCCCAGAAGCTCCACTGGACTGACTCCAGACAGGGAGACTGGGCCTCCGCGGAGGCCGTGTGCTCACCTCTGGGACGGGAGGGGAGCTGATGAGGAAGGGCCCCCTGCCGTGCCCCCCCCCCAGCCCACTGCCTCACGCCACCGATGGTGGAATTTCAGCGTCTCGAGGGATGTGGGTGGGAAAGGAGTGGGGACCCTCATCGCTCAGCATTCTTCTCTCCTCACCTCCCCTGCCCACCTCCAGGTCCCTGACCCTCAGAATTCATGCCACACCTTCCTGCAACGTGCCAGGTGTTTCCCTGAAGTTTCTTCGTTGGTCTTTGGGTTGCAGGTGGCGGAACCTGAATCAAACTGGCCCAAAACAAAACCAAGAACAAAGAAACACAAAACATCCGGCTCACTTTTCCACAGTGACCAGATGGCTCCAGGCGCGGCTGTATCCGGGGGCTCCTACAATGTCACGAAGACGCCGCCTCTCTCCATCTCTCCGCTCCGCTTTCCTCTGTGTTGGTGACGTTCTCAGACAGGCTCTTCCAGCTGGGGACACACTGGTCACCAGCAGCCCCAGGCTTCTATCCACCAATTTAGCAGCCTCAGCAGAAACCGGATGTCTCCTTCAGGGAGTCCAGCAAAGCCCCAGGGAAGACGCTCCTTGGCCCAGGCCTGGGTCACGTGACAAATCCGTACAGGGAAGGGGGTTAAGCCAGGGGACTGAGAGCGGGGAGGAGTTTCCACTGCTGACCCCAGGGCCCAAGCTCAAGTGCAGGCTGGGGCGTCTGTGCCCTGGGCAGCAGCGTGGGGTCCCAGGGAGCAGTCCTCCAGGGACGTGGGCCTTTGTTGTCACCTGTGTGTCCTCCAAGCCTCCCTCCCGTCCTCCCCGAGGCTGCACAGCCCACTTCCCCGAACCCACTCCTTCCTCCGCTCAGACCAGGGGAGCCGAGTCCCTGGTTTGCAGTGAGGAGACTGAGGCTCTGATGACAAAGCCTCCTTTTACAGATGGGAGACCGAGGCCCAGGGTGGGGACGACTCCTCGGTCACCCGCCTGCGAGGGGCAGAGCTGGGGTTTGAACCAGATCCGTGTGGCCTGAGCTGCCCCAGGACGCGGGGCTGCGGGTCGCCCTCCTGCGGGCCGCACCCTCGGCCAGGCTGCCAGGGCCTGGGGCTCAGCTGGTGGCCCCGGGGGGGCCCCAGGCCAGCCTGCGGTCCCCTGGGGGCTGGTGTTATGGGCCACCCGGGCAAGGCGGGTGACGGGGGCTCTCAGGAGCATTGACTTTCCACAGGACGCAGCCCTGCAGACGGGGGGACATGAGGTGATGGGGGACACGAGTGAGGACCCGCGGCCCCGCACAGGCCACCCGGCGCCTCTCCCTCCCATGTCTGCGCCTTCGGAGCCCGGACATGATTTTCCGGGGGGCCCAGGTGGGGGCTCGTGGTCACGTCCTCGGCTCCGACCCGCGTCTTGTGAGGCCCGAAACCCCCACTCGCTCAGGCGTCCCGGCTGTTTCTCTGTGGACGGAGCCGTCCCCCCGCTGTTGGTGCCACCTGGTCCTCGTGCACCTGGACTCCCTCGGTGGCTCTTCTGCCGTGACTCCAAGACGGCGGCACCTCCCCCCCCACTCAGCCGGAGCCACCGTCACCTCTCCTGGGTCACTGCAGATGCTTCCCCACCAGCCTCCCACACCTGCCATGGGGTCTACAGCCCCCAGTCCCCCCAGAGCAGTGAGGGGACACTTTAAACGAGTAAATTGGATCTTGTCCCCCCTCTGCTCATAGCCCTCCATGGCTCCCACCTAACTCAGCATGAGCACAAAAGCCCTGCTCAGCTGCAGGCTGTGCCACACATCTTCCCTCTGTCCTCACGTCCACTCTTCCCGCCTCCACCTGCCCTGTGTTCTGCAAGGCTGACCTGGTGGCCCACACCACGGGGCTCTCTGGCTTTGGGTCTGGTCCAGCCAGCGGGGAGCCCAGCAGGAGGCCAGGGGGAGGGTGGTGTCAGGATGGTGGGTCACCCAGCTCCCTCCTGGAGGGCGGGGGTGCCCTGGCCTCCTCTCTGTTCCTCCACTGCAGGAAGCTCTTTCCTGCCCCAGGGCCTTTGCACTTGCTGCACCCTCTGGAATGCTGCTTCCCCAGCTCTTCCCACACTGGCTCCTTCCATCTTTCCGTAAATAGTGCAGCCGCAGACTGAGATGGGGAAGACTGAGGGAGGCGAGGGCAGGTTTGGGCAAGAGAAACAGGAGCTTCCCTTCAGCCGCATGGACCTGGGGGCAGAGTGGACCTCGGGGGAGATGTCGGGCTGGGGTCTGGAGCTCAGCACCTGGAGCTGTGACAAGGGGTCTGAGCTGGAGGCACATGTCTAGGGGTGTGTGGGCCGATGTGTTTCCTTCAATGTCACCTCCTCAGGGACACCTTGTACAACCCTCCTGTCCTGATTGGGCGCCCCTGTTTCCCCCGTTGATCCCTAAAGGATCACGCTGTTTATTTTCTCCAGCACACCAACGTCATTATAATATTATCCCTCTTGGCTTACAGTGCTCCCGGGTGTTGTCCTTCCCTTCCACGGGACTGTAATTCCACGCGGGCAGCAGCCCCGACGGCCATGTTCACAGGTGTGTGGCCCGGCCCCGGGCACACAGTGGGTGCTCGGGAAATATTAGCTAAATAAGAAGTGAATTAGTGAATACGTGCGTGTGCATGAGCATACACACTCATGCTTATACCCCATCTGTTCACATACGTGTACACACGTGTAAGACAGACCTGGCCCACGCCCACTCATTCATTCACTCATCACTCATTAAGCAGTATTTATGGAGTGGGTGCCTAATGACTGATGGTGAGCACTGTTACAACCACACGCGTGGACACATCCACACACCCACACCACAGACTAGGGGCTCACATGCGTGCAAACACTCATGCACAGTAAGGAAGAGACTGTTGACTGTTCCTCCAACACTGTTTTCCCTTTCCTCCTTAGGGAAGAAAGAATTTATCTGGCACACAGCTGCCCAAAATAATGACTACATTTCTCAGCTTCCCTTGCAGTTAGGTGTGGCTATGTAATTAAGTCACTGCTAATGTGCCATGTGAGAGCAAAAGGGCCATGTGTAATTTCCAGAAAGTATCTTAAAGGAAGAGGAACTCACGTTTTTGTATCTTCCTCCTCACTGCTGACTGAAATGTGAGTGTGATGGCTGGATCTCAAGCAGCCATCTGGGATCATGAGGTGGAAGCTAGGTGTTGTGGTTGATAAAATAAGTTAGAAGGAGCCAGAATCCTTGATCAGAGTGAAGCCGTCCCGTCAGCCCTGGCTGCTTATTTCTGGGTTTTGTTTACGAGAGAGGGAAATAATCTTATGTTTTGCATAAGGCACTTTTTAAATGAGTTTACTGTCACTTGCAGTTGAGTCTACTGCTAATTCAAACACACACACCCTCTAGTCTCCTCTCCTCACTGCACACTGAGGGGGCTGCACACTGATCCCTCCCCGTAGTCAGTGACCACCCACCAGCCCACTGACAACCACGCAACCAGAGCAAGGTGTTTATTTAGCCTCTCCGTCCCCTGGGCCCGCAGCATCGTCAGCCTCTGTGGATTTACGCTCTGTCCTTCTCGTGTCTCTACTCCAGGAGCGTCGGGGAAGATTTATGGGAGAAATAACAGAATGAAACCCGAGCTCCTTAGAGCTTGGGGACGTCACCGCAGCATCTGCGGAGGGAAGGAGACCTTCCACGATGGCACCGTCACATGGGGAATGTCACAGGGTTCCCTGGGAAGCCCCGCCCAGCTCCTGGGCCTCCTGAGGCCCCACCTGCCTTCAAGGCCCAGCCCCGTCCGGCCTCTCGCCGAGTCTCCTCCGCGGTTCCTGGGTCCCAGGACGGGGCGTCTCCGAGCCGAGGCGGCCCTGCGCGTCCTGTCCTCTGGCTGGGGGTTTGCTCCCCCCTCAGCGTCGCCCTCCTCCCGGGCCCTGCCCTCGGACACCGCCTCTCCCGGGTCGCCAGACGCTGCTCAGGTCCCCAGAGGCCCGAGGTTCTCCTTGGGGGCTGTTTCCCGACCACGGGCTTAGCGTCCAACTGGTCACCGAGGACCGTGTTCTGTGCAGGACACCATAAAGGCAAAGCCACAGCTTTAAACCTCTGTAAATATTTGAGAGTAATGAAATTAACCCCAAGTCTTACAAAGGCAGCCATAAATCTAGAGTCCACGTGGATTGCATGTGGTCCTCCAATGTAATAAAAACGCACACATCATACGTTATCAATGTACCTCTCCAGGCCCATAAATTTGATGTGAAACTAACAGACGAGTTCTAACAGGCATTAAACGTTTCATTAACACTAGCTTTGCTTGTCTTCTTAGAGTTGAGGATGTCTATTTGGGAATAATTTCGGTGGCCCGAGACTGATAGCAAGCTGGCGTGGGGAGGTGCGGAGCTGAGCAGGCAGGGTGGACGCTCCTGGACCTAACCTTGAAAGTTGTTGATTTGAAAAAACAGCCTGCAGCTCCCGGCCTTTTCTTCTTGCCGGCAAGCTCGCGTGTGAGCCCACCTGGGAGAAGGGAGAAGAGTAGCAAATATGGAGGCCCTACTGTGCACTGTGTTCTCACATTTAGTTCTAACATCTGTCTATGAAGCCGTTTGTCCATGAAGAAACATGGAGATTGCCCCTCGCTTTAGAGTGTTGTGGTCTTTGTATTAAACAGAAGATTTTTTGATTGCACAGGAGATAAGCCCAATTCAAACTGACGTAAGCCAGAATTGGAAGTTACTGGCCCCGCAATGGGCAAGTCCAGGGGTTTCAGGAGGGGCTGGATCCAGGAGCTCGAATGTTACTGTAAAGTATTTGTCTTTGTCTCTCATCCCTGATTCCTTGATATTGGCTTCATTCCCTGGAAGGCTCTTCCCTCACAGTGATAGAGACGGTCCCTGTTAACTCTAGCCTCCTATCCCACCAGGTTGGCAACCTCAGTGGAAAGATACTTTCTCCTTTGTGTGAGTTCCAGCAATATCCCAGACAGAGTTTCACTGGACTAGAGTGAGAACCACTCACCCTGGATACAGGATGGGCTGCTCTGATTAGCCTGGTTTAGAACACATGCCCGCCCTGGAGTAGGGTGTGGGAGGCGTCCCCACCCCAAACACACGGACCAAGTGTGTGAGCTATCCATTCACTTCCAGCAACAGAAAAGGAATCTGGCTAACTGAGGCAAAATGAGAGTTTACCAGATGCAAAAAGGAGGTTCAGATAATCAGAGAGGGCTGAGAAATAGAACAGGTGGGAACCAGGAGCATTCCAGAACGACCCTGCAGCAGAAATTGCCTAAACGGGTGACCTTGAGACCAATGCACAGTGGAATGAGCCCAGTGAATATTTGTTGGTTTAATGAATAAATAATTAACGACAAGGAAGGGGCTTAGAAACTGCTCAGACCAAACCACAGATAGCCATTATATCTCTTCTTCCCAAACACTTTCTCACCACTTATTCTGGACTGTTTGGCAGGATCCGACCCTGGTAATGACTTCCAGTTTCCTGATGCCCGTTACAGGCTTCCGAGATCCTGGGATCAGGATTTTCCTTCTTCATCTCTCCCCACCTTTGCTGACTGTCTCCCTCCTCCTGGCCCCTGATGTCAAAACGTCCCAGGATTTTGCCTCTCGCCCTTCTCTCCCCACCTGCTTTCTTGGGAGCTCCTCTGTGCTCACAGCTTCAGGGGTCACCTCATTTCTGGTCACAACATGTGTCTCAAACTCTACTCATAGATTTCCCAAAACCAAGACTCAGATCCCATGTATTAGGCACCTACTATATGCTCGACCCTTTGCTAGGACATACGTGGTCTCATTTAATCCCCATGAGAACCCAGAGCAGATGTCAGTTCTTGTGCCCATTTTACGGATGGGGGACATGAGGCTCAGAGAGGTGAAGGGCCTTGCCCACGTTGCTCTGCCAGGTGGTCACAGATCCAGGATCCAGCCCCAATGCCTGTAATCCTAGCCCTGCGTTAGCACTTCCCACTAAGTCAGCCGAGACTTAATTCTGCACCCACCATCCTTAAGATGACCAAACCGTTCTTCTCGATGCCAGAATCAAAGTTTAGGAACCTTCTTTTTTTGGGGGGCAGCCTTCTTAATTGCCTCCCTTTGTCCACCATGTCCGAGCAAACACCTAGTCCTACTGTGCAATCTTCACGGGCCCCTTCTTTCTATCTAAAAAAAAAAAATTTTTTTTAAATTATGTTTTATGATTCTCTTGGTATAAAGATAAATATATTCCAGGATGGATTATATTCATTTTTTTCTTCATGATTTTTAAAGAAATTAAAATATCTTCGTGGGCTCCTAAAAGCATCGTGAACCCTAGGCACTGCTACCACTGTGCCTGGTTGAGAAGCTGGCCCTGCCCAGGTCATCTCTCCACTGGCCTAGGACAATAGCTGACCTCTCACCTGCAGCCCGTCCCGAACATGCTGGCAGAGCAGTCCTTCTGCAGCGGTCCCCTGACGCAGGTGCCTGCCAAGCGTACACCCCTCCTCTGCCCTCTGGTGGTAGTGACCTGGGTTTCCTTTGGAGACTCTCCTCTCCCCCCATCTCAGGCTGATCCTACTCTGACTCCAGAGAGAGAGAGAAAGAAGAAGGAAGAGGAGGAAAAGGAGGAGGAGGAGGAAGAAGAGGAGAAAGACCAGAGTTGATGGTATCATTGGAATCCCTGGATCCAGCCATGCCTGAAGCAGTGCTATTCTTGGACTCTTCAGTTCCGTGAGGCAAAAATTTACCCCTTTTGCTTTGGGTTTTTATGACTTGTAACTGAATAACAACATACTTCCTAACACACAGCTCCCCGTATCCCAGCTCCCCCTTCATTTAGATCCTGCTCTGACCACACAGGGTCCGCAGGATCAAGCCCTGACTTTCCATCTTGGCACTCAGGCTCCTCACAGTCAGCTTAAAAAATCCTCCTTTACCTCTGATAGGGCTTAAAAATCTAGTGAAAAAGAAACAACCCAGATGTCCTACAAGGGTGAAAGGTTGAACAAACTCTAGTACATTCCTACCACAGATCACAACTCAGCAGTAAAACGGAGCGAATTATTGAGACACGCCACAACCCCGATGGATCTCAAGGGCACTATGGGATTAAGGGCTGGATGAAAAAGGTAATCTCAAAAGGTTATATACGGTGTGATTCCACTATGGAACGTTCTTGAAATGACACAGCTGCAAAGAGGGAGAGAGGATTAGCAGTTGTCAGCCGATGGGGACGGGCATGGTGTTGGGGGTGGAGTGGGTGTGAATATCGAGGGGCAGCACGAGGGGGTTCCTTCGTGGTGAAGGAACAGTGCTCTGTCTTGATGTCTGCAGTGGTTACGTGAACCTATACGTGTGATAAAATTGCACAGGACTGTATGCACGTGCATGGGTACACACATGTGCACACAGACACACACACGTGTGCACGCACGAGTGCGTGTAAATCACAATGAAGCTGAGTGAGGTCTGAGGTCTAGTTAACAGTATTGCACCCAGGTCCCTTTTCTGGCCCTGCTGTTGCATCACAGCTAGAAGACGCCACCACACGGGAAGCTGGGTGAGGGGCACCCGGGACTCTGTGCAATATTAGTTGCAGCTTCGTGTGAGTCTATAATTATTTTAGACTTAAAGGTAAAAAATTCCAGTGAAATATGGCTACTTCCCACTCCTCAAGCATCCCTTCCTGTCCTTTCCGTGCGTGTCCGCCTCCTGGGAAACCCTCCACACCCCCTTCTAGGCTTTCTCGAGAAAGGACGAGTAACGGTGTGGGTCAAAGCGCTGGCTTGGATAGGGTGACGACAGCCCTGGTTTGTCTGGGACTCCAGGGGTTTGCAGGGTGTGGGACTTCAGTTTTCAAACTGGAAGGCAAGCGGGATGAGTTGGTCACGCAGGCTTTGGACAAGTCTGGGTGGACCTGGGTTTAAGTCCCAACTCTGCTGCTTAAGAGCTGTGTGGCCTTGGGAAACATGCTAGACCCCTCTGCCCTTGTGTTCCCTCGTCTGTAAAATGGAAATAATAACATGCCTTTCCTGAATGGGGTCGTCCTCAGGATTTAACAAAATCACACGCGTGAAGGGCTGCCACGGGACCCGGCGAGTGGCGTGTGCTCAGTAAGTCAGAAGCCTTCGTTGTTACTCGGCTACACGAGGAGCCCCCGACACCCCAGGCTCTGCTGAGTCCCCCACGTGGACACCCCACGCCCCACCTCCGTCAACAGTTAAAACAAGGGACACCGGCACTGGGCCTTCATGAAACACATGGATTGCAGGACGGACCCCAATGTAATAAACATGTACGAGGTACACACGGCACTTTAACATACAGCTCTCTCCGGCCCGTAAATCTGACCCACAACTTGCACGGGAGCTGGAGCAGACATCGAACATTCCATTAATGTTCGTTTGCCCTCTTGGACTTCAGAATGGGGTCTGGTGACAACTGTCACTTTCCGTTGGGTGACCTAGTTCCCCGTGGACACGTATGTCACCCCCCCTTTGATCTGCATTTCTGGAGTTTGGCGTTTACCCCCCTATGCCCCCTGGTCAGCACTGGCTCTGACAAGGTGCCTTCTGTCTGCTCAGGACTCGGGGGTTCACCCAGCTGGTGAGTGTTCACCGAGCGCTGGCTCTGTGCCAAGACGGTCCTGGGCCCTGGGGACAGGGCGGTGAGGGAGACAGGGCGGTGAGGGAGACAGGTACGAGGCACAGCCCTCGGGGAGTGTACAGCCCAGTGGGGAGGAAGGAGGAGGGAGGGAGGGAGGGGAGGGAAGGGAGGCTCCTCTTGCGGAGCGCTTGCTCTGGGCTGGCCCTGCCTCGAGAGGCTCGTGCCCTGGCTCAGTGGAAGCTCCGTGACTGTCGGTTACGCCTGGTCCTGTTTGGCCCCCATCGTGCAGGTGAGGAACCGAGGCCCAGAGAGGTTAAGGTCCTTGCCCAAAGTCACCAGCCAGGAAGTGGTGGAGCCAGGGATTGAACCCACGTCCATCGGGGCCCACAGCCGCTGCTGGGTCTGGAATGAATGACTGAATCCCAGAGTGAACGAGTGAATGCATGAACAGACCCCGCTGTAAGGCCCCTGCGATCAGGGACCCGACGAGAGCCCTGCTGAGCCCCGGGGAGAGTCTCTCCCTTCCTCCTCTTCCCCGCTTTGATTCTCAAGAGCTATTCAGAATCCCAAGATGAGAAACACGAGCCTCCTTCTGTCCCCCTGCTCCTCCTCCTGTTGTCGCTCCTGATCCAGTGCTCGTCGGATCTAAGCTGGTATATTCCCAACTGTTGTCACAGAGCAATCCTGTTCAAACCTCCTCTGCCTGGGATCCTCCCTCAGCTCCCACCTCACTCGGGGCAAAAGCAGAGTCCTCGCCACAGCCTCTGTGGACCTGGAGAATCTACCCCTGGCCCCCACCCTCATCTCCCCCCTCCCCCTTCCCCACTCTGCCCCAGACACACTGGCCTCCTCGCTGCTCCTCAGACACACCAGGCACATTCCTGCCCCAGGGCCTTTGCACTTGCTATTGCCTCTGTCTGGAAGACCCTTCTCTCAGGTACAGGCATGGATCCCTCTCTCATCTCCCTCAGGTCTTTGCTCAAGTGTCGCTTTCTCTGTGACGTCCGTTCTGACCACCCTGTTTTAATTACAGCCTCACCCCCCTTCCCTTCTTCATTTTTCTCATGGCACTTGTCATCATTTGACATCTTTTTTGTCTTCTTGACCCCGTTTGCTGTTTTTTAACCTCCCCCTCGACTAGAAAGTAGCTCCATGAGGCAGGGGTTTTGTTTATTGCTGTATCTCCAGGGCCTAGAATGTGGCTGGTACACAAGAGATGTTCAACAGATGTTTGTGGATTGAATGGATGTGAAGAGGATAAACAGCAGTGACATTATCCCGGGTGGGGAAGTCACATTTGAGCTGGGACATGCAAGATAAGAAAGAGGCAACAGGAAAAAATGTGAGCAACAGCAAGTGCAAAGGGCCTGGGGCAGGAATGAGCTTGGTGAGTTGGAGGAGCAGCAAGGAGGTCTGTGTGGCTGCAGTAGAGTTAGCCAGGGGGAGAGTCGGGGGGAGGGTGAGTCTGAGAGGTGGCCAGACCATGCAGGGCCTTGGAGGTCATAATGGGGAGTTTAGGGTTTATTCTAAGAGTAGTCGGGAGCCATTGAAGGTTTCGGAGCAGAGGATGACATGATTTGATTTACATTTCGAAGCTCATTTTGACTGCAATACGTGTTGAATGAATGGGGTGGATTGAAGGGGGTCGGAGTGTAAGCTGGGAGACCAAGTGGAGGCTGTTGCAATTATCTGGGGGGGCTGTGATAGATGACGGGCTCGGCCCATGGAGGCAGTGGCGGTGGAGAAATAAGGTGCACTTTGGAGGTAGACTCGGCATTCCAGCTTGGCTGAGCTGAAGTCTGGGAACAGTGAGGTGTGGCTTTGCCTGGAAATTCTCTTGATTCCTGGACATATTTCTCTTGGGACCTCGTGGGAAGGAGAGGGGAGGAGATGCAATTCTAAAAGCACCCCCAAGTCCCACTTCCTCCAGGAGGCTCCCCGGGATCTTAATTTCCGGGCTTCCCTGCTGGGCTTCACGTTTCTAGGGTAATTCTTCATTGTGAGTTTGCCCAAAGCTCATGTTTATTTTTGCTAATTGATATAAATGACTTGCCCTTCACAGCCCGGCGTCGGCACTGAGCACATCCACATTAATTGGTTGCAGGAGGAAAATTAAGTGCTTCAATTTGCCGTCTTTCCAGATGACAAAATGGGAAAGACGAAAATTACTCGGCTGAAAGAGAGGAGCTGCGAGGAGCTGCAATCCCCTGTGGAGGAGGGGGCAGAGGCTGCCCTGGGGCGGGGTCTGGACTCCTGGGGGAGCAGCCCAGGGAGAGGGAGGATGGTGGGGATGAGGTCAGAGCCCGCCAGCACCTCCGGCAGCTCTTCCTGTGCATAAAGTGTTTACAAAAGACAAACAGCTGTTCACGGACAGGGTCTCATTAACTACATGGCTGCCCCGCAGGTACCGTCGCCCCAACTCCTGGGTCAGGCAGGGGTGCCGCACTTGTCAGTGACAGAAAACCCAGCTCCAACAGACGAAAGTAAAAAGGGAATGTATGGATGGTCTCATAGAACTGAAAAGGCCCGAGGATGGGGCTGGCCTCAGGTAGGGCTGGATCCAGGGACTCTAGTCATCTTCTCACTTGCTCTTTCCCAGCCAAGGGGGAGATGCCACTGCCAGTGCAGTAACCCCAGGGGGAAGACCTTCTCTTCCTGATGGCACCTGTGGGTTTCTCAGGATTCACCTGGCTGGACCAGCCTGCTCACATGTCTGTCTCTGACTCAAGCACTGGGACTAAGGTGGTGGGATTTGCTCAGGGCCAGGGCTACTCCCATGGTGTCTTGGTGTCAGGTAGAAAAGGTGCCCCTTCCTTTCGGGAGAAGCAGCCCCGTGCCAGGACACAGGCTGGTGGGCAGGAATTTTGGCCTCTGTGCAGGCACAACCCACCCAGGTGCACCCAGTGGCCCTAGATATGCCGACTGCCAGGCTGGAGCATGCATCTGGCGTGGAGTTGGGTGTGGGGTCCACCCCACCCCAGCACATGAACCAGAGTGGAGGACGGAGGTTCCCAGAGGACCATCAGGGTGCTGTACCCAGAAGGGAGAATCCATTCGTTCACTTAACATATGTTTATAAAGTGCCCACTGTGTGCCAGGTTCTGTGCAGTGAAGACAGTAGCCTGAGATGCTCCCATCATGGAACTCACAGCCTTGTTTAGGGGAAGAGACAAAACAAAATCAATGAATTTTTAGTTATGTAAGATTCATGACAATAGTGCTACGGAGAGAAATAAAGCAGGACGTGAGGACGGGGCGTGCGGTGTCAGTTGGGGCGGTGGGAAAGGCCTCAGTGACAAGGTGGCACTTGAGTACAAACTGAAAGAGGTGAGTCACGTGACTGTCTTGAGGCAGAGAATTCCTGGAAGAAGAAAAAGGAGGTGCAAAGCCCCTGGGGTGGAAGGTTGCCTGGGGCAGAGGGTGGGGCCAGTGGGCTGGGGCCTTGTGGGTCATTTTGAAGACTTCTTCTTTTACTCTGAGTGAGGTGGGAGCCACTGCAGAGTTTGAGCAGACGAGGGATGGGATCTGACAGATTCTGAGAGGCAATGTTACAGCACATGAGCTGGCCATACACCCTCCTGCCCTCATGAAGCTCATGACCCAGGCCAGGGTGGGCGTGGGCGCTGACGCTGGATAAATGAGCACACACTCTTTTTCAAGTGTGGTACCTGTACTGTGTACCTCTCCTCCCTCATCGCACTCGGATTCTACTCTCCAGGAAGCCACCATCGACTCTCCTGGTCCAGACCCACCTGACCGGCCTGGCTGAGCCCACTGGGCGGGGCCTGTGTGATCCATAGAGAGGGGCTGTGAGCGGGGTGCTGAGGCCCTCCATGGTACCCCGAGACCAGGGCCATGCTAGGGGTGGGAGAGGGGACTCAGCACAGCCCTGCCCTCCTGGAAAAGCCCCCCAGCTGCCTGGTCCCCAGACGCTGAGGACACAGCCTTCCTGGAGCAGCCCCCCTTCCACGGGTCTGCCTGGTCCCACCACCTAGATGTCGCCAGGGCAAACTCTGGGCTCCAGTGCGTGGGATTCTTCTGGTTCCAAGTGACAGAAACTCAATTCAAATAGATTTTGGTGAAAAATGAGAATTTACTAGCTCATGTAATTAAAAGTCAGGTGTGTTGGGCTTCTGACCCAGCTGGCCCCGGGACTCCAACAATTCAATCACGACTTGGACTCTCTCCGTCTCTGGGCCCTGCTTTCCTCTGGGTCGGCTTCACTCTCAGGCAGGTTGTCTCCATGGGGTGACCATGATGACTGCCAGCAGCTCCCAGTTTCTGTCCCACCAGCCCAGCAGCCCCAGTGCAGAGAGTCTCTTCCCACTAGATCCAGCAAAAGCCCCAGGGCAGGCTCTCATTGGATCATTTTGGGTCACATGTCCATCCCACAGCCAATCAGAGCGTCCGAGAGGATGGACTGTCTGCTTGGCCACGCCTGGGTCACACGCGCACCCCTGGTGTTGGGGGTTGGGGTCAGCCCCGCCCAGTCCACACAATGGCTCAGCGTGAGGGAGGGCTGAGTCCACAGTGGAAATCAAAGGTGCACAGGATGGACACAGAGACAGAAATCACGGATGTCACTGTGGTTCCTTGTCCCAGAGCAGGAGGGCGGGTCTGAGAGGCGGGAGGTGCCTTAGCCAAGGTCAAAAGGTCACGGAGCTCCAACCAGCCGGAGAAGGGTTTTCAGCCCAGGGCTTCACGTGCAGCCCCTGGGGGTGTGGCTTCAATCTTTTCCATCCACCACACCTGTGAATGCCCAGGAGGTGCCGGGTCATGGGCGGAGGCCTCTCTCTGGAACTGCACCCCTTGTCTCAATAGCAAAGCCTCATATGTGCACCCCGAAAAGCACCCTGTGAAATATGAGCAGCCCCAGGAAACCCTTCTCTCCTCCCCAGAGGCTGCTGACACCCCCTTCAGGGCCCATCTCCCAGCTCAGAAAATGCAAACGAGCAGCATCTAATGCAGACTCATCTGTCAGGCTGCTCTCCTCCTCCCGACTGAGAGGACCCGCAGTGACACAGCGGGGTGGGGGGGGAGAGGAGGAAGAGGAGGAGGAAGAGAGCCACAGGGGGAGGATTGTGGACGGAGGAGTGCGGGGAGGAGGGAGGCAGCTGGGGGGATATCGCCTTCCCTCATAGCTCAGAGAAGGCACTGCCATCCCCCTCCATCATACCTGGGTGCAAATCCACACCTCGCCCCCAAATGTGCATGCGTGCCTACCTGAGACACACCCACGGGGATACTGGTAGATACACGTGTGTGAGCACATAGCCACACGAGTGTGCAAAGCCTATCTACAGCACACGCGTGTGCTTGCACACATCCATGGAACCACGTGTGCACACACACACACAGAGCATTTTCCCATCTCACACACACTTGTGCACATATTTCCTGAAACAGTTGTATGCACAACGTCCTACTGTATACATATGCCCTACTGTATACACACACTCTCACATATAAGGGGTTGAATCACTGATTCTGAGGCCAGACAGCCTGGGTTCAAATCCCAGCACCAAACTGTGTGATTTGGGTCACGTGATTTAACCTCTCTGTGACTCAGTTTCCTCAAATTAAGAATCTATCTCAGATAAAGCTGTCGTGAGGATTTTAAGAGTTAACACATGGAACGTACTTAGAAGAATGTCTGCCAAACAACGGGCACTTAACAAATGCCAGCCATAACCCCACAGTGCCATGTGCATCTCCACACACTCCCTTCCACACATGCACGCCTCTCTGAGCACCTACATGCACGAAGCTGCACACCCCCTACCTGTACCAACACCTGCCCGTGCAGCAAACACGGAGATGCATGTGCTGATGTGCACAGACATGACAATCCCAGAGTGATGCTTGCACCGTGCACATTACTATGCAAATCAGCACCCCACACCCACAGAAGCTGTGTGCAGCTGTGCACACACACGTACCATGTGCACCCATGCGAACATGTACCCCCATGCACATGTGTACCATGTGAACACACGTGTGCCCCCACGCACACATGTACCACGTGCACCATAGAGACATGCCCCATGCATACATGTACCCACGTACACCATATGTACATGCACCCCCGTGCACACATGCATATTCTAATCTGTCCCCCGTGCACACATGTACCCATGAATACCATACATACATGTCCCCTACTCCCCATGCACACACAAATCCCTTCTCTCTCCAGTAGGGCCAACTCCCCATACCTTCCCTCTTGGACTCAACACGATGCCCTGCAGATCTGAGTTTCACCAGAAGCCCCGGGCAGAGGGAGACTATCATCTTTGAAACGTCAGGTGTATGAACCCCACGACCCAGTTAGTCTATCCTTAGTCACAGATGGTCCTGGTGAAAATTTTATCCCTCTGGGCTTGCAGACATGTCTGAGGGTGCTCATCTCAGCAGTGCTTGTTAGCAAAAAACTGAAATTGACTTAAATGTCCCACAACAGAAATATAGTGAAATAAATAGGGTTTTCTCCACACCAAAGAAAACTGCATGATGATTTAACATAATTTGCAGATCTTTATTACTGTCATGGAGACATCCTCAAGTCATGGTGTTGAGTGAAAGCAAGTTGAGGAATGACAACACATTCTGATGCTATTTGCATGAAATAAGATCAAATATTATGTTTTTTTATGGGACCATATGTATGTGGGGAAAATATATGAAAAAGAATCTAGAAAGATGCACTCAACAGATCCCCTTCTAGGGCGACTAAGACTGGATAAAAGAGACATTGGTCCTAAAGAATCAACAAAATAACTAACAAGAAGTAATAAGTGATTTAGAATGACTGCAGGATAGAAGATCAATAGAAAACATCAATCTAAATTCTGTATACTAGTAATGAACAATTGGGAAATGAAATTTTAAAATGCCGTTTGCAATAGCATCAGAAACCTTTAAAATACTCAGGGATATATTTAACAAAATACACACAAGACTTGTATTCTAACAAGTACAAAACATTGCTGACAGGAATTAAACACTGAAATAAATGCAACGATATATACCAGCTTCCTGGATTAGAGACTCAACATTACCAGTTAAGATGGCAATTTTCCCCAGACCAATCTATAGACTCAATGCAATCCCAACCAAAATTCCAGGAGGCATATTTAGAAATTGATGAGCTGATTACGAGATTTACATGAAAATACAAAGGACTTAGAATAGTCAAATAAATTAAAAAAAAACAAAGTTGGAGGACTTATACTGTCTGATTCCAAGACTTACTATAAAGCTACAGGAACAAGACAGAGCAGTAGTGACTTAAGGAAAAATATATGGATTAGTGGAACAGAAGAGAGACTCTACAAGTACACCACTCATATATATTCAATTGATGTTCACAGAGGTGCCCAGGTAATTCAACGGGCAAAATAAAGTCTCTTTGACAAATGGTTCAGAAGTAAATGAATATTTATATGGGGAAAAAATGAACTTCAACTCCTTATTCATATCATATAAAAATTAATGTTGAATGGATCATAGACTTAAACATAGAAGCTAAAACTCTAAAATATCTAGAAGAAAAGACAAGTGAGATCTTGGGGAAAGCAAATGTTCCTCAGACAGGACACATACAGCACTAACAATAAAAGAAAAAAAGGTAAATTGGACTTCATCAAAATTAAAAACTTCTGCCTCCTTTCCCTCCCCACCGTGTCCCCCCCATATATTTGGCGGAGGATTCGCAGTGCAGAGGTGCGTGCAGGCTGAGTTGTTCTTCCCATGCCATTGGTCGTCAGGCGACCCTTTCTACAAGCACAGCTCTCCCCGGGGCCATGTCAGCTTCTGCCCTTGAGTCTTCAGGCCTGGGGTTCTAACAGCTTCCCTCTGACGCTAATTCTTGGGGCCCTCACATCCCTTCTTGGTTCCCCTAACCTGCAGTCACCTTGTAAACACTCCCTCCGTTACATTCTCCTCAATTTCCCTCTTGAGATTTGCCATCTGTTTCCTGCTGCGCCCCAGCCTGGGACAGAGGCTGCTGCACTTGCTGGTATGAGGTGTCTGGAGAAACAAGCCCAGGAGAGCCAGCAGGAGAAAGTTCAACTTCACACTTAGGGGAGACAGAGCAATGGTCAAAGGGAAGGATTGCCCCTGGGAGCATTACCCCCAACCCCAATCTGGGGTTAATCACTCCAGCTAATGATACTGAGGAACCTCAGATAACTGGAGTGGACAGAAATGGGGGAGTCTCCATCACATGGGCTTCTTTAGGTCACTCCTCCGTGCTCCGCATTATGTTGTTACAACATGACTTTTCTAAGTTTGTTTTCTGCCTTCTATTCAAGGGAAGGTCATCTAGTCCTTGGACTATCACAGATAGGCGTCTCCCTGTCAAGGGCTCACTCCATGCCTAGGTGGACAACTTGCACTGTAGGACAGTTCTTCTCTTTGTCTAGCCTGTGGCTCACATGCTGCAGCTCGAATGACTTCCCACTTATTCAGTCTTTGAGAGAATCAAAATGAGCTTTTCCAAAGTGAAGCAAAATTTTCAATCCTCATGACAGTTTTTGACACGTCAAAACAGCAGGGTTTTACTTATTGGATATCCTTTTCTTTCTCTCTCTCTCTTCATGTTTTAACATCCATGATGAATTCAGAACCAAACTCATACATTTTGGAAACGCTGGGGCATCTTGGCTGCAGGGCTTCTCAGAGCCTTTAACAGGCTAATGTTCCAAAGAGGAAGCTAGAAGGTTCAGCCTTTCCTAAACCCATTGACCATGGAACTTTCTGTTGCAGAGCTTTTCATGGTACTAAAACCACAAGGGACATCCCTGGGAACAAGCTGATATACCCAGCTCAGTCATTGCATAGATGGGGAAACGGAGGCTTGGAATGACGTGACTTGCAGCATCTCACTGTGAGTTAGCGTCACACTAGGGCTTGCAACCCAGCTGAATCACCTTAAATAAAACAACGGGACAGTGACCTGCGAGTAGTAGATAATAACATTCCTCCCCTTTTCTTGTCTTCTGCTTGGAACCTCAGTTTTATCACCTGCCAAATGGGGGCATAAACCTTGCCCTACGGCATCTGTCATGACACTTTTCGGTACAAGTGATGGAAAAACCAACCTAAACTGGCTTAAGCTCAAAGGGAATTTATTGGCTCATACCAAGCTCAGCTTGATCCCGAGGCTGAGAATGTCGTCGGACTCTTTATCTCCATAGCGGCTCTACTGTAAGGCAGACCTTCCTCCGGGGGCGGCAGGGATGACCCCCCCGGTCCGGACTGACATCTTCCTAGCTTAGCCATCCCAGCAGATGGAGGCCCCCCCTTTCCCAACATCCCTGAAAAGTCCCCGTCCCGACTGCGTCTGGAGCAACTGGGGGGTCACCTCCCGAGCCAACCACGGCCGTCGAGAATGGGGCGCTCTGATTGGTCAGATCTTGATCACATGACAACCCGGGCGCGCCCTCGACCCAGTTCCGCTCCGGGAGTCGCTCACGGATAACAGGTCGGTTGCTTAGCAACCGCCTCCTGCCTCCTTCTTGTCGCCCAGCACTGCAAAGCCCTGGCGGGTCCCGAGTATCGAATTTGAGGGCTCAGTATTGGGTGTTTAGCCGCTGCAGCTCCTTGGAGGAGAGGCAAGACGGCGGAGTGATGAAAACATAGACTGTGCAGCTCAACGAACTGCGGTTAAAATTCCAGCTGCGCCATTTACTCGGTGGGTTAAGTTTCTCAACCTCTATGTGACTCAGTTTCCTTGTCTGTAAAACGGGGTTAGTGACGCTGTGCACTTCTTGGGTTGTTATATAAGGGTTAAATGAAGGGCTCCACACGGTAGATGGGCCAGCACCGCCCTCGCCTGCCGGGGGCGGGGCTCCGTCGACGTGAGCTCCGCGTTAGCTCCTCCTGGAGGAGGGGCCGGCGGGACGACCCCCAGACCCCCTCCCCGCCGCTCTCTCCCCTCCGTCTCCCGGGGACCACCCTGCAGCGGGGGGACCCTGCAGGCTGCGTTCTCTCCCCACTCAAAGCCTCTGAGTGTCTCTGTCCAGTGCTTGGCACACGCTGGGTGTTGGATAAATATTTGTTGACCGCTCAAATCCAGGGCACTCCAGGCGGAATTGACCCTTTGCCCGCCCTTCACCAGCCGTGATGAGAACGCGTCCTCTCTGGGTCTCCAGAGACCGCCTAAGTGAAAAGAAGCGAAAGCTGGTCGCCCACGGGGCTGTCAGACGCTTCTCCCTGAATGCGGAGGAAGCTGCCACCCGGGGAAGGATGCACCGGCCGCCGTCAGCAGCTCCAAATGCTGTGTTGGCAAAAAGCAAGCAGCCCGAGGAACCGTTTCTTATTTTTACTGGGCATACAACCAGGGTCTTGAGTGCTTATGTTTCCATCCTACTCATTTCAGAGGCAATTAGCTGTTGGGTGCTTTTGCTGGAAGCTCTCTTGAACATCCACTTGTTAGATGCACTCATTCCTGCCCCAGTAAGCCAGCCGAAGATTTATGTCAACTCCCTATGAAAGTACAGTTTTAACAGTCCTTTAAAATGACAGCAGCATCTACGCATAGGAGTTCTGCATGTTAAGCCTCCCCTTGGGGACAGTAACCTGCTTCATTAAAACAGCCAAATGAAGAGGCTCTATAAATCTGCATCTTTTATACAAAAGCATATGATCTAAACTGCTCCCGCAGCCCAGCTCTGACGTGGACACACAGCTCAGAGGGGAGCTAAGAACCTGGAAGACATCGCCGTGAAGGGCAAAAGAACCCAGCTGAAATTATTTTAAATGAAGCCAGGCCAGCCAACCAAAACTTCTTTTCTCCAACATTAGCCTGGGGATGTGTGGAGAAAAACAGACCCGATTCCTTTCCATGACTAAACCTTTCCACCTCGCTGGGCCGGGGGTGAGGTCACCCCGACACCTCTCTGTGACTCTCATGGGGTAGGAGTGAGGCCTCCCCAGACTGATGGGACTTAAACCCCACTGCCCAACCACCCGCCTGCCGGAAACTCAGCGTTTCCCAAGCGGCACCCATTCGCATAGCCCCTCACGATCGTTGTCCTGGGCCCTCTCAGTGCCCCACCTGAACAACTACTTAATGTTCTTCTTGAAATGGACTCACTCTTTTAAATTAAACCTCAGCCCATGCAGTTATGGCTGTGGAGTCACGGAGCTCATGTGCCCATGTGTCCTCTTTTTTTCTACTATGCATTAACATGAGTACATACCTTAAAAATGAATAACATTCATAGACATGGCATGTAAAGTTATTTTGTGTACTCAAGCATCACCACAGGTCACCCACTTTTGGAAATGCTGAATTAACTCAATATCTAAAAGACTGGGTCCAAACAGCCCCAGTGTTTATGGGGACTTGGCACTGGCTAGATACTCTGACAGTTAAGCCCTGATTTGCCAGTCCCGAGACTTCTGCCCTAGAGGCCTGCTTCACGGTAGCAGACACAGCGCCCCCTCCAGACCAGCTCCTGGACTTAGGTGACACAGGAGCACTGTGTGTGACAGACAGCTAATGGGATGATATCTTTAAATTACAGATAAATCATTAGATTTTGTGATGGCAGGAGCTCTCTGGGCGAGTGGAGGGAGGGAGGTTGGAACAGTGAGAATGTTGAAGCTGGAGACTGTAAACCCAGGGTCTCGACTTAAATCTGTGTCCAGCCACTGTCATCTCTGGCCTGGAGACAGAGATTACCAGTCTCCTAATTGGTCTTCCAGCCTCCACCCTGGACCCACACCCTGTGCATCCCACTCGACAGCCAGTGGTTCTTTCAATACATTAAGTTGGATCATCATATTTCATCATTCAAAAATCCTCCAGTGACTTTCACTCTTGCTCAGAATAGAAGCCTGTCTTCACCGTGGCCTACAAGGCTCTACAGGGTCTGATCCCACCTTATCCTCCTTCAACCGAAACTCCTACCACTCCCCCACCTCACTCAATCCTCCAGCCACACGGGCCTCTTTGCTGTTCTTCAAACCCATTGAAGATACTCCTGCCTCAGGGCCTTTGCACTTGTTGGTCCCTCTGCCAGGACGGCTCTTCCCCCAGTTATATGTGTGGCTCTTTCTCTTATTTCCTTCTCTGCAGATGTCACCTCCTCAGAGAGGCCCTCCTGGTCCCACCATCTAAGAGAGGGCACCCTGTTGCTCTTAGCCTCCCCCTCCTTTGTTTTTCCTCTCGTGTGTGTGTGTGTGTATTCTTAGAGGCTACACATCACACTGAAAATGATACTGACCTGGGGTCACAAGTGTGAGAAGTGGGTGGGGAGTGAGGGGCTACTTTTGCTTTGCTTTCTTTGAATTTTTAAAATTACAATTATATTATTCATGAAGTAAGATCACATGAGGAAGGTGAAGAAAGAGAGAATTGCCTGGAAATGAGCAAGTCTGGATGAGAACCAAGATGTGTGGGAACTCCCCTCCCCCACATCTCACGCCTGAGGGGAAAGGACACTATCCATGGCACAGTCTGGAATGTTCTAGTGGACACCTTTGGGCAAGGACCCACTTCTTCCTGCAGGTGAATGCTAAATAAGACAGTCCACAGGCCAGCACTGGGTTCTGTGTCCCTGATTCGTTCGGGGGTCACCAGAGGACCAAGCCAGGCCCAAGGCAACTGAATTTTGGAGCTTTTCCTGCCATGATGGGATGGCAGAACCGTCATTCCTACGGGATGGCTTCCTGCACAGGTACCACCACATAGAGAGTTGGCCTGAGAGTGAAGCCATGAAGAGGAAAGTTGAGATCAGAGACACAGGGATTCAGGAAACACAGCTTGAGCTCCTGGATCCAACCACACCTGAAGCTAGAAATTTGAACTTTTAATTTTCATGAGACAAGTAAACTTCTTTTCTTGTTTGCCCAGTCTTGGAGGAGTTGGATTTCTGTCCCTTGTAACTGAGAAAATTCAGACTGATGGGGAGGCAGAGGGAGAGGCACTCAAATGGTGATGTGTCAGGTTCCCAAGAAGAGGCCATCCATGCAGCGTAAGCCAGACCCAGGAGTCCTGTTCTCTTTAGGCTGCCGGAGCTTCTCACTGTGAACGAGAAGTCCCCCTAGAATCCTCCTGACCTGCTCGGAGATGTCTGCACCTGTGAGAGGCTGGGTGTGGTGATCTCTTGATGAATGCATGTGGGGATACACATGGAAGGAAGTTATGTTCTCTCCCTGTCCTTACTTCTGTCCCCAGGGCGTAAATGGCGGCATCGTTCCCATTCCCTGGAGTGGGGGCAGTCCTGGGAGAAGCAGATCCAGGAATGCGCCCGGACCCCTCACTCTGGGCGTGACCGATGGAGGTGCAGCAGCCCTTTGTTGTCTGTGGACCCACCCCACACCCCGTGCATCCTCAGGGGACGTTCAGGCTGCTCTTCTGACCTGCACAGGCTTTTCATGACGTGACTGACGTCACGGGCTGCCATCCCTCGGATCCTGAACCCCAGGCTGTGAGCAGGAGAGACGGCCCTTTGTGGTTCTTCGGTCCACACTCCCAACCTATGGTATAGGACAGAGGAGCTGGGGCCCGAGAGGGAAAATGTCCTGGCCCACTGTGTAAAGTCACCCGGGGCAAAGTCATGATGAGAACCGAGCTGGAGTCTCCTCGTCATCCTTGTCCTGCTGGCCCGAGGGACTCCCACTGCCCTTAGTCACAGACACACCCTGGCCTGTGCAGCCCCCCTCTGTACCCCTAAGTTAGTGGGCGCCCCCAGGAATGCAGTGCAGCATTGTTCACTGGTGATCACTCTTTTGTTCTCAGATGTCACTGGGATGTTGCAAAATCATGAGGTCGTAGGTGGATGAATGGTGTTTGGGGACCCTGAGTGGACAATTCATTCCTCAGGGCGAAGGCTGTACTCATCTGGGTGTCCCCCGGGGCCTGGCAGAGCCCCACCCCCAAAGAGGCTCACCAAAGCTTTGTCTGGATTGAAGTGAGCCAGTAACACCCAGATGGTGTCCACGGCTGCTGCGCCTCCTGACCAAGGAGCCGGTGCAAAGCTCTCAGCTTCTAGGTTTTTCTCCCTCTCTGAACCTCCTGTGACAAAAGCCGACAGATCTCCTGGCATCACCCAAACAGAGGGACTTTCCTAAAGGATTTGAAAACCGGGTGACAATCTAGGCCACTTATTGACCAATAAGCTCATAGGGTGAGTTCCTCATAGAATGAGCTTTTGATGCTTCCAAGTGACAACTCAGGGAGGCATGACCTCTTCGTGGAGCAAAAAGCAAAAACTTTCATGGTTTAAAATCCCCAGACCTCAGCCTCGCGGAGAGGGAACGGCACGGGCCCCTCTTCTTGCTGTCTGGCCCAGTCCTCCCAGCCCGACACTAATGGGGGTGGATGGCTGCTGTCCACCCCAGGACTGGAAGGAAGCTTGGGATTATCTCAGCCCAGAAATCTCTAGCCCATCCAAATGGATGAGCAGAACAGAGACGGCACATTTTTTCAGGAGCGCCCCTGCATGCCGTCTGTGCCGCGAGATAGCGTGGTGGGCTTTAGGGATGGGCATTGCTGACCCGGCTTAGGAGCCTCATCCTCCCTTCCCATCCCCCACCTCCTGGAAGGCGCTCGGCCACCCCCCATCAACTGCTGGGGAGGGGCCCCAGCTCCTCTGTGGAAGGAAAGACTTGCAGGCACGGCTCTAAGAGTGGAGGGCTGCTTGCGGGGGCTGACAGACGTCACAGAACGCGAGGAACCCTAAGAGCACCGCATCTACTCCCTGAAATGCCTCCTCAGAGTGCTCGCTCGAGGGTGCAAAGATACGCGTACAAAGACATTCCCAGAAACGTTATTTATAACAGTGAAAAATCAACTTTCAAACTGGGACACCTCAAGGTCCTCTACCAGGAGACTGGTTAAATAGGGCCATGATTAAGAACATGGGTTCTGGATTCAAATCTCAACTTTACTACTTACTGGCTGTGTGACCTGGAGCAAGTTTCTTAACCTCTCTGTGCATCAGTTTCTCCATCTTTGTATGGAGATAAAAAATATAAATATATTTTAAGGCTTTCATGATTTTCTTTGCTCTGCTCTCCCCTGTATCCCCGTCACACTTTCCTATACCAGGATAGTTCGTTGGTTTTTATCAAGAGTCACGGATGCAAAATTACAACCAGAGCCTAATCTGAAGCTTATCTGAGCCGCAGATCCCACTGCAAGTGTGTGTTGCTCCCAAGAGAGAAGAGCTGGGGCTCGGTCACCAACCTGGTGGTTCAGGTTAAAAGACAGGTGTTGCTCTCGTTCTCCGCTTTGCCTCGACTTCCATCTTCACTCCCAAATGTCTCTGGAGTCTGACACTTCTCCCCACCTGACTGCCCCCTGGGCCCAACTGCATTAGCTCCGGCCTGATGATGACGCTGGCTTCCTCTGCGGGCTCCCTGCCCCCGCCCCGTCCCCGCAGTCCGTTCTCCACCTGCAGCCAGGGATCCTGGAAGAACCTGTTTCAGCTCATGTCCCCCGACTTAGGCCTCCTCACCCCATTTCATTCATTTAGAATAAAGTCTCAACTCCTCACTGCGGCCTTGTTCAGTCCTCCCGGATGGTCCATCCACAGTAGCCCCCCCATCGCTGTCTGACACACCTCCCTCCCTGTATTTTCTACTTAGCATTTATTTCTCTTTGAAATCATCGCATGCATTCATTTTCTGACGTGATTCTCTGTCTCCTCCGCTCTTCGAGGGTGTGGATTTGTCTGTCTTAGTCACCACTGTAGCCCTGGGCCCTGGAATACTGCCCGGTGGAGGAAGGACTTGAAAGATATGTGTTGGAAAAAGGATTTGCTGTTAACATCTCTTCTCCCTAAGGCTTTGGGGAAATCTAAGAGCAATCTTACATTAGAAGAAGAATGGAGACACTTATCCTTGTGGGTCCAACCGCAAGTCCCGTGTCTTGGTGTAAACCCACTCACCAGCCTGTGCACACGTCGATGCAAGTCTCCCTGCACCAGGAGCCCAAGGCCGGAGGTGTGTGTGGACGCGCACAGCTCTCCTGCGAGTCTTCCGCCTCTGTTTCCTCATTTGTCAAAAACAAATACAAAACCAGGCCTGTGGCCTCCAAGGGCGTTTCCAGCTCTGGGGTCTGTGGTGCTCCGTAAGGAGGGCCGGGAGCTGCAGCCCGGGCCGGGGGGACGGCGCCAGGGAGACGGTCACCGGGAACCCTGTCCCCGAGGCCTTGGCCCTGGGCTGGCCCTCTCAGAGTGCTTCCGGGCATTAATTCTCCCTCAGCTGGTGTCTCTGGATCAGCCTGGTCTCCTGCTCTGTGCGCAGTGGCTGGAGAGGAACACGAGAGAGTTATTCCTTCAAATGCAGGCATCCACAGGCCAACTCCTGAGGGGATCCCCCAGCTCTGCCTTCGTCTGGCCTGGGGCCCGTGCTCTCTCCAGATGCCGAGGAAATTGTTGAACGCCTGTGAGATCAATAGCTATATCATAAAGCAGTTACAGGAGAATGTTGGGGGTGGAATCTAGGTGGTGGGTACAAAGTGTGCACTGTAAAATTTGTTGGTTTAAAAATTTGCCAAATAAAATGTTGGGGAAAAATGACGTGAGAGTTTCTGTCCCATTTAAAAAAAAAATTTTTTTTTTTTTAGTAAAAGATTTAGAGTGACGGAAGCAAGAGTGTTCAGTGCACGGCCGACCTGACATTCCTGCCACAGCATGGACACCCCCTTGGTCCCCGTTCCCCATTCCCTGGTCACACCACTGAGCTCCCTCTCTTGGCCCTGCATCTTCTCACGGGCCTCGGCAAAGGCTTCCAGCCCAGGAAGCTGTCTCGGAAAACACCTAATTAGCCTGGGGTGTCCAGAAACATCGCTCTTGCTTCTGGAACCTTCTGCTGATCTGCAGAGAAGAGCAAGTGACTCCCTGCTCCACACACCACAGCTGTGGAGAGATTCTCGGAACCTCACTGAGGCCTGGCTGGAAAGACTCAGATGGTCATGACCCTCTGAAGCTTCCCAAACTCGACCGGTGGAGTGAAGAAGAATTTGGCAAGAGGAGAAAGTGACCAGAGACAGAGCGACAGGGCTGTCTGGATATGAAAACTTCCGTGAGAGGAGGAGAGAAAGGAATTCGTGGCAGTGGGAGAGGGGCGTGTGGAGATGCCCCATGTGCTGGGGCCAGAGACCCTGCGACAGAGGCAAGGACCCTTCTGGGAGGTGAGCGAGCCCACCACTATGTCTTCATTTTACAAGTATTTATTGATGGCCAGTTATGTACCAGGCACGGCACTGGGCACTGGGAATAGCAGGTTCCTGCCTGGACAACCACTGTCACCTTCCTCCCTTGAAGTCCATTGCTCCACCCAACAGCAGGGGGAGTCAGTTAAAATCCCCTCTGACCTCAGGGCCTTTGCATGTGCCATTCCCTGTGCCTGGACTGCTCTTCCTCTGCTTGTCTGTGTGGCTCCCTCCCTCACCTCCTTCAGGGCTCTCCTCAAATGTCACCTTCTCAGTAGGGCCCTCCCTGGATGCTGTGTTTAAAATTGGAGCCTCCCTCCCATCCCTGCCGGCTCCCTGTCCTCCCTGCCTGCACTCACCACTATCTTATTGATACGTATTTTGCGTGTTTGTTTATCCTACCTCCTTAGAACGTCTGTCTCGGGAATGTTGTGTGGGCTTTGTTCATGGCTCTATCCCAGCACTAAAATAGTGCCTGGCAGACAGTAGGTGCTCAAATACATTGATCGAATGAGAAAAAATTTTCCCTCTCTTTTAAAGTATAGTATATTATAGAAAATCTGAGGTATAGTAAGGCCAACAGATCAAGAAGTGTCTGCCGCTGAAGAGGTGGTTTGTTACTCACGGTTCCCAAGAGAAGCACGCCACAGCTGGGGCCACAGGGGACGTGCCTGGCGGGCAGAGGCGGGGTGGGGAGCCTGTGGGTGAGAGCCTTTAGTGTGGTCTCCTGGGAAGGAACAGGCGAGGGGCAAGCAGGCTTAGGATTGGCTAGTTTGAATGATTTCAGCGGGCTCTGGTACCTGGGGCCTGGGGGCTGTCCCTGGTTGTCTGGGGCCTGGGGGCTGTCCCTGGTTGTCCGGTACCTTGCCCTGGGGTGACTAGGGCAGGGGACAGTGGCTTGAGGTGTGAGAGGCTGAAAAGGCGGTGGGTGGGGTGTGGGCTCTGGATGGGTGGGTTTGTATCTGAAAAGTGCATCTGGGCCAGGTGTTCACCATCTGTGGGAGGGGCAGGCCCCCCAGGGTCAGCAAGGCCCCAGATGTCAAAGCATCTGCAGGAAACAGAAGATGCGGCTGGCACACCCTTCCCCTGGTGACAGCTCCAACTGTGCCTTGGGGCTCTGCTCCCCTCTTCTGCCCCTACATGCTTGTGGTTAGGGTGGAACATGTGGCCCAGGCTGAGCCAATCAGCACATTCCATTCCTCTAGCCCATCGATTGGCTCAGAGACAGACATGTGACCCAGATCTGGCAATGAGAGAGAGGGCCTTAGGCTGAGAAAGGGATACAGGGACGGGTCAGTTTGGGGGGCTCCAGGTTAAACCAAGTGTGATAATCGGATTTCCCTCTGTTGGTGATTGGTATATGGGTGGGTGTATAACTAGGCCAGATAAAATACAGGGTCCCAGTTAAATTTGAATTTCAGATAAACAATGAATAATTTTTTAGTATAAGTATGCCCCAAATTAAATTCTGGGACAGCTTCTATGTTTATTTGCTAAATCTGGCAACCCTATATGTAAACCACTCCCGGCCAAAAAGACATGAGGATGTCAAAGGGAGTGTGGGTGGGGCGGCTGGCAGCTAGATTCCATGAAAGGACTTGGATCCCTGCTTAAGAGAGAGACAGTAAAGAGTCCTGCCACATATTTCTACCCTGTGTGAGGATGTGATGTCCAGAATTGTGCAGCCATCTTGAGGCCATTAGGCATTAAATTTGAGGACACGATGAGGATGTTTGAGCAGAAGGACAGAAAGATTCTGTCCCCTTGATTACATCATTGTACTTCCAAACCTGGCCCTGAGAATGACCCTCTCTGGATTTATTATTATGTGAGGTAATTAAATGTCCTTCTTGCTTAAGCCAGTGGTTCTCAATCTTACGGCTGCACATTAGAGGCACTTGGGGACATCTAAAATATGCCAATGCCAAGGCCACACTCCATAGCAATTCAGACAGGATTTCTGAGGACAGGCCTCAGGCATTAGTGGGTTTTGAATCTCCCCAGGTGATTTTGATCAATGTACAGCCCCTTGTTTCTCAAAGTGTGGCCCCTGGACCGGAAGCCTGGGCTTCACCTGGAAGCTTGTTATGCTATTAACCTAGACCTAATGAATCAGAGCTGCTCTTTGACAAAGAACCCAGGTGATGTTTATGCACACTGGGAAAGTTGGGGAAGCACTGGCTTAAGCTACTGTTGATTATTTACTCCTTGCGGCTGAACAAATCCTGATTCACATTCAAACGGTCAGGCCTTCAAGGCACTAAGAATCTCGGCCGGTCAGGGACGCCCTGGTCTCTGAAGGAGCCAGATACACTGCTGTCAGCTGTGGTGTCTTCTGGACGGCGTCCATCTTCAGAGCCACATGATCTGATTTTTAGCAGAGCATGAACCTCTCCTGAACTTCCGCGTACGCAGAGTTTTCTCAGCCTTTTACCCAAACAGCTCTCCTCCTGTGGCCACTGAGGTGGGTCAAGTTACCCCTGGGGCCCTGACCGGGAGCCAGTGAGGAAGGCTGTTGGCAACGTTCTTCCCCTAACACGTCTGGCTCCCACCTGGCCAGACACGTCTTGGGGACTGCTCGTGGTCCCCAGGGATGGCCCTGCCCACCAACCCACACGCATGAGAATCGCCTGTGAAACGATTCTGGGGCTGGGATGGAATTGACCTCAGACTCAGGCAGGGCCGATGTGTGCGAAGCTGGGGGCCAGGTCTTTCATAAGAGGAAACTATGTGTCGGAAGGCAGGGCCACTGGGTGACGTGGATTCGTGTTTCAAATCATTTGAAGAGAGTATGAAGCGTTCAGGATGCTGTGGTCTCCTGGGCGAGAGCGGTCCCTGCTTCTGAGGGAGACTGTCTGAGAACAGGTAAGTTGGCCTTTCGCCTTTGCACAGGATGGGCTGGGGATAGTCCCCATCCGGCCTCAATCGAGAGACTGGAAACCGTCCCTGTGATGCAGGTCTCAACACAAATTCACCAATTCTGGACCAACGGAGAGAAAATCAACCCCAGGTCAAGGGGAATGAACCCCAAATATCAGTGGGCGTCCTCTGTATTTATTTGCCATTGAACCAGATCTTCAGAATCATCAAATGTGAGGCACATTCTGGGCGGACAGACACACAGGGTCTCACGTGGACAGGGTGTGTGTGCACACACACGCACACACACACACACACCCCGGAGCACGCTGTCATCCTCCAAGCCAGAGTTTTTATAGTTAAGTCATCACTCAGGCAGTAAGTTTGGAAACTTAATATGTTATTAGTGTCTCAGAGGTCATAAATTCAAAAAAAGAAAAACAAAACAGCAAATATACGCAAAGCCTAACCCTCACACCCACCCCTCAGCCGCAGCCTGTACATGAACTTGGCCCGAGTAGGTAGATGCTTCCTGTACAAATGTCCAACGTGCCATCAGCCATGCCCCCACCCTCGCCCTTCGGGCTGCTGATTAAATCACTAAATTACACACCCGGACAGGCTGACGTGATGAGTTTTCTCTCCTTTACAACAAAAAAGGGCAAGCAACAGGGGCTGGGGTCTTCCAGTGTGTCCTTCCCACCCCCTCTCTCTATTTAATGAATGGCTTTAATTTAATTACAACCCTCCAGTGTTTCTGTAATGGCAGGTGGAGTCGCAGTAAGAAATCCCCACCACCATTAATTATAACAGGAACTAATCAGGGAGAGACACCAGGTGTCCCCAGGGAGAGCCCATCCTCCCACTTCTCTGTCACCCAGAGAACTGCTCAAGACCAGCCTCCCGTCTCTGCCCTCAAAGGAAGGGCAGGCAGCCCTGTGGGAAAGGGGCAGGGGACAGATGGAGGGACGAGAGGGCGGGGGCCCCAACACGCACAGATGTGCAAATACCCTGATTCAAACGTAGGCTGAATCTTACGAGCAACCTGATGCTCAGAGAGGTAAAGGGTCTTGTCCAAGGTCACAAGGCTGGCAAGTGGGGTTTGGACCCAGGTGGATCCCGGCTTTGGGACACAAACCTTTTCTGCCGCACCGGAGATTTTTCTAACCGGGCCCTCAAAGTCCATCCAGGTGCCTCAGGGGCCTGGAGATTGGGGCAGGGAGACCCAGGGGTAGGATCTGACTTTTAACTGCTTTTGATGTTGGGTCCTAGATAAGATTTCATTGGGATAAAAGTTCCTGAGTGTGTGTGTGTGGAAGGGGGAGGGGAGGAGTAGCTGCCCGATAAAATACAGGAATTCCAGTTAAATTTGAATTTCAGACAAACAACAAATAATTTTTTTGTATAACTGTGTACCGTGCAATATTTGGTACATACTTATACTAAAACATTATTCTGTTAATTTGAAATACAAGTTTTTTTTCCTTACATCTGGCTAACCTGTGTGTGTCTGCGTATAGGGGAAAAGAATTTTGAAAACTACTGAATTACCCACATACTGGTTTGCGAGGCCTCATTTCCCCTGACTGGGCCTGCCCGTGATTTTCTGCTCCGGCCTTTTCTCCCCATCCGGGGAACACAATAATGGCGGCAAATAGACTCACAATAGGAGTGGGGGCCGGAGGCTGGGCTGAGAGGATGTCGCTTGATTACTTGACTTTTCTTTCCCCTGTTGCTGTTCAAGGATTGAACACGGTGATGTCTGTGTCTTGTCTCTTATACTTCCTTAGGGAGGAAGGCACAGATCTCATTTGTGAGTGTCTGTGTGTGTGTGTACTTGTGTGTGTATGCCTGTGTGCATGTGCACACGCCTGTATGTGTGTTTGCATGTGAGTGCCTGTGTGTGTGTGCACGTATGTGTACGTGTGCATGCATGTGTGTGTTCACTGTGGGCAGGTGCATGGACCGGGTTTCAGGTCAGGACTTAACCCACCAGCTCAGACCCTCACGGGGTCCCACCTCACGGGGTGGGAGGGTCTGCCAAGCGCCCTCTGGCCATGTTTCTTCCCCATAATTCACAGCAGACTCCTCTGGCCTCTGGGTCTGAGGCCTCCGCCTGTTTTCCAGGTTCTTCCAGGCAGGTGGGGACTCCTGGCCCCCTGGGGAGCTCAGTGTCCCCCTGGGAGAGGCGAGAGGCCTCAGGGGCTCAGGTGTCCCCCAGCCTGGGAAGTCGCTCAGCCAGGACACAGCGGGCCTGGGCGGGGCCTCAGCAGGATTCTCGGGACCCTCCCGGCCTCCTGATTCTCCAGCACCTGCCCGTCTCCAAGCACGCCGTCTGGGACACCTCTCTCCTCTCGTCTCCCTCCTCACCCTGATGGCATCTCTGGGCGTGATCGTCCCGGCTGGATGACGGGCTCTTCAGGCTCCTCACACCACTCCCGACCCCTCCTCCCCCCGCCTTGTTGGTTTTGTAGGATTCCAAAAAGGAAATCTAACTCCAGTCTCGGGAAGGCGCGGACCCACAGACACAGGAGACCGAGCTTGATGCAAATGCACGAGGTTTTAATTAAGCGGAGCTCCAGGTCGACACGTATCTCTCGCAGGAGACAGAGGGGTCGACCCCGAACCTTAAGGGGCAAGCTCTTTTATAGGATTCGGAAGCATAAAGCGGGAAAAGGTTGGCGCGGTCTTACATGATTGGCTAATTTAAAACATTTAAACAGTTACATTTTATGGCGCGAATTGCTATGGCGCGAAGCAATTATCAGGTTACACACACGCGTCCCCATCTGGACCCCCTCCACCCCGACCCTCCCAAACTTATCCCTCTGGAGCACTCTCTTGTTCTCAATTTTCCCCGAACAGTTTAGGGCGAGTCTTTTATGAATAGAGTCAGTCAGGATCGATAAACGTTCCCCCTTATACCAGGAATCCTTAGGGTGTGGAGGTGCCTGTCTTTAAGGTATTAACTTTTAAATTTTTAATATAATTTACTTCCTTCATTCCCCACTTCTTCTTTTGTCTCTAGTTCTAATCTTAGAACTTAGTTTTCGGTGTCTACTATCAGTGGCTCATTGTGTGGGAGAGCTTGGTAATGGCGTTGGAGCATCATAGCATGCACTGCATTGACTCTTTTTCTTATGAAAGCAGTAATTTTATTGAAAACACACGGTCCGAAGACTAAAAGTAGACAAAGAATCAGCAAGGGTCCTGCTAGGGAGGATAGTAAGGTCGTCATCCAGGGGGACTTAGTGAACCAGGATTCAAACCAGCTCTGTTGCGCCTCCCTGCTTTGCTGCCTCATGTCTAATCTTTTTTTTAATTTTTGCATTGAATCTCGGACTACCCCTGTGTGATCTGCATAGAAACAGCAGTCTTCTTTAAGGGCCGCACAAAGTCTTTTCTCTCTTAAAAACAGCAGATCTAATTTTTTTCTATTCTGGAGCACTACTTCAGACAGGGAGGTGAGGGACTCTTTTAATTTAGAGATGGACTGTTTTAAAGTCTTGAGGTCTTTATCTATAGCATTGTTCAAGGCAGTTAATCTCTTTTTTCCTGTGACTAAGGCCGTAGTGTCAGTCCCTACGCCCGCGGCAACTCCCAGTCTCAGGAGTACAGCAAGGGTGAGGGATATTGGTTCTCTTTTTTATAATCTGGATCTCTGGTCAAATTTATCTTCGAAACTATTGGCAGTATGATAATAAATTTTAGGCACCAACTGCACAAGCACGCAAAAATCTTGTGACGAATTGAATACGCTAGTTGAGATGCAGGGGGTTAGGCCCGTGGTGTAGGCCCACCACCTATTGGGTCCTGGTACCAAAAAATGACCAGGAGTAGTCGGAAGGCTGACTTCAATCTTATTATATAGAGCTTGGTAGCCTGGGGGAATTTTTTTTAAGCATAGTCCTGAACCGGTCCCCGACACATCCGTTAGGGTTAGCCGCCCTTCTTTGCCCCAAAGACAAGTCGTGTGGTCTGGGGTGTTATTATAGACCCCCATGGTGGCAATTTTTTTATAATAAGGGGGGCTGACCGCTAGGCATAGCCAGCATGATTCAGTCATTTTAGGGTTGGAATCATTCAAGGCGTAGTAAGCTCTCTATATTAAGTTAAACAGTCTGTGTCATCTTTGCTCAGTAGGTACTGCGGGAGGTGGCGTAGATGGTGGTCGCAGAGCAGATCTGGTGACCATATCTACGGCCCCATTTAGGGTTATGGATTTTATCTGGGGGGGTTTGGGGCTATTTAACCCTATCGGTCTGTTGGCGGGGGATTTTTGGGACAGAGGGGGCCTCTGATCGGCTAGGATCTCGTTTGGCCCTATTGGTCTGCTGGCGGGGGGTTTTATTTTTAATCTAATAGAGAAGGTCAGGCCATCATCGTACCGTTCTTTGTACAATCTTATTTCCCATGAATGACCATTCCCGATCCAGGTTTTAATTGTTTTTCCCTTCCCTGTGAACTGAATGGTTAAGGGGTGGCACCAGGTATTGCATTTTGAGCCCCGACTCATCTGGTGGCTATAATTTGCTCTAACCCTGATTAAATCTCAAGAAGAGGAGGGTTCTCAATAAGTAGTCTCACTGGTTTCATATCTCCAGTTTTTACAGTAGAAGTCTTCTTTGCCCCCGCACCAGGAGTCAATTGAACGAGGTCTGTGGTGACCGGGGCACACGTAAAAGGGGTATGCCTTTAGTTTACCCTTGCGATGGGGGGAGTGGCATCTTCCGGCTTGTTTTGCCCCCCTTTGTCGACCCATGAAATCCCAGTCGGGGGTTCCTATAGCCAGTTTATAAAGGTCAGGGTGTAAGTCTGGCCACCATGTCCAAGGGGAAGCAGTTTTTTGGATTGACCAGGTTATATCTCTTACCTGGGAGACGACTTGTCACGTGAGCAGTTGAGGAGCGTGGGGATTAGGATTGGACGACTTGCTCGCCGTTCTCATGACGCAAACGCAGCTTAAGAGGGTTATCAGTCTTTTCTACCTTCCAGAGATCTGCTGCATTCTGGGGTGCCTTTTTTACGTGTGTGGCGTGAACCTAAGAGGTTATACCGTCCACCTTGACTGCTGTGGGCGTAGTGAGGAGCACCACGTAGGGCCCCTTCCAACGTGGCTCTAATGACCCCGTCCGATGTCGTCTCACAAGGACAGAGTCCCCAACCTGGAATTGGTGCGGGATGAGCAGATCACCAGGCTGGTAGGCCTCTTTTAGCTGGTTCCAGATGTCGCGCCTGACGGCCTCGAGTGCTTTTAAGCGGGCTGACAAAGGTATAGAAGGTATAATGTCAGGGTCATGTATCTCTATTTGTGCCAAAGGGGGAGGGGTTCCATAGAGGATTTTAAAGGGTGTAAGTTTTAAGGGTCCCTGTGGGGTGTTCCGGGCGCGGAACAGGGCAAAGGGCAGGAGGGCTGTCCAGTCACTATTGCCGGTCTCTATGGACAATTTAGTTAGGGTCTCTTTAATTGTTCTATTTATCCTTTTTACCTGGCCTGAGCTCTGGGGTCTATAAGCACAATGTAATTTCCAATTGATCCCCAGTTGACTGGCCAGTCCCTGACTTACCTGGGCAACGAATGCAGGACCGTTGTCAGATCTAATTACCTTTGGGATCCCGAATCTCGGGAGGATTTTTTTTAATATCTTTTTGGCTACTACAGAGGCAGTCTCTTTTTGGGTGGGGAAAGCCTCTACCCATCTCGAGAAGGTATCTATAAATATTAGAAGATATTTATTTCCATACCGGGCCGGTTTGATTTCAGTAAAGTCTATCTCCCAAAAGGTTCCGGGCCTGTCTCCCCGGAGTCTATGTCCAGTGTGGTATTTGGTAACTGCAGCATTTGTGAGAGCGCAAGCTCTACAATCTTTATAAATTTTTTCAGCCGCCTTTTTCAAATCTGGTACCTGGTACGGGGAGGCCTCAATAATTTTAATTAGTTTCTGAGGGCTCAAGTGGGTTAGCCGGTGTAGATGTGATAGATATTTTCGCCCTTCTGCAACGGAAAGGACTTTTTCTTTTTTAGTTAGTTTCCCACCGGAGACAGTTTTGTTGACCTTAGCTCCCTGGAGAGTCAGGACCATAGGTCCTAGTGCCGCCCGCTTGGCTTTCAAATCTGCTAAGCGGTTTCCTTGAGCTATGGGGTCGGTGCCTTTTTGATGACCTGGGCAATGGATGATTGCCACCTTTTTAGGCAAATGTATAGCCTCTAGGAGGCCCAGAATCTCTTTTTTATTTTTGATATCTTTTCCGGCCGAGGTAAGCAGCCCTCTTTGTTTATAAATAGCCCCATGAACATGGGCAGTAGCAAAGGCATATCTGCTGTCCGTGTATATATTCACAGCCTTATTTTCAGCTAACCTTAACGCCTGTGTCAGGGCGATAAGCTCAGCCTTTTGTGCAGAAGTCCCTTCCGGCAAGCTGCTTGCCCACAGAGTCTTTTTCCCGTCTACCACAGCAGCCCCAGCCATCCTCTTACTTTCTGCCATAAAGCTGCTGCCGTCGGTGTACCAATTAGGGGCCCCAGCCCATGGCTCATCTGGCAGATCGGGTCGGGTCTCCGTTTTTGATGTCAAGATGTCGCCGCATTGGTGAACAGGTATTTCATCATCTGCTTCGGGCAGTAGTGTGGCCGGGTTTAAGATGGCCGGTGGGGCGAAGGTAATTTTTTCAGTTAGGAGCAGACTTTGGTAGTGAGTCATCCGGGCGTTAGTCATCCATCGATCTGGAGGCTGTCTGATAATGCTTTTTAAGGCATGGGGGGCTACTACGGTTATCTGTTGGCCCAGAGTTAACTTATCTGCATCTTTTATCAGCTGGGCAGTGGCGGCGATTGCCCTTAAGCAGGAGGGCCATCCACTGGCTACCGGATCCAGTTTTTTTGATAGATATGCGACTGGGCGCTTCCAGGGCCCAAGGGCTTGAGTTAGGACTCCCCGGGCGATTCCCTTTTTTTCATCTACATACAAGGTGAAGGGCTTGGTCAAATCTGGTAGGGCCAACGCGGGTGCCTCTAATAATGCCCGTTTTAGAGTCTCAAAAGTCTTCTGGTGCTCTAGAGTCCAGACAAAGTTCCCACTTTTCTTAGTCAATGGGTACAGTGGAGCAGCCAGGGTAGCAAACCCAGGGATCCACAATCGGCAGAAGCCGGCTGTCCCCAGGAATTCCCTTACCTGGCGAGCGGAGGTTGGGGCCGGAATCTGGGTCACAGTCTTTTTCCGTGTGTCGGTTAACCACTTTTGGCCGTCTTTTAGTGTGTAGCCTAAGTAGACTACTTTTTTTTGGCACAACTGTGTCTTTTTTTTCGACGCCCGGTATCCCAACTCACCCAACTCGGCCAGGAGGCGCTTGGTCCCTTTTTCACAGTCTCCCGGGGTTTCCGCCGCCAACAGTAGATCATCTACATACTGTAAAAGAGTCACTTGAGGGTTTTTAACCCTATAATCAGTCAAGTCCCTGTGGAGGGCTTCATCAAACAGGGTAGGGGAGTTTTTAAAACCTTGAGGTAGTCTCGTCCAAGTCAGTTGTCCAACGATCCCCATATCAGGGTCGCGCCACTCGAAAGCAAAAAGTAATTGGCTTTTTGGGTGAAGCCGTAGACAGAAGAATGTATCTTTCAGGTCCAAGACAGTGTACCATTTTTGTGATGGGGGGAGGGAGCTGAGTAGGTTATATGGGTTTGGCACCGTAGGGTGTAAATCCTGCACTCTCTTATTTACTTTTTTCAAATCTTGGACCGGCCTATAATCATTAGTTCCAGGCTTTTTTACAGGCAGGAGGGGGGTGTTCCAAGGAGACTGGCAAGGAACCAGGATTTCTTGTTGGAGCAGCCTCTGGATATGGGGGCGGATTCTTTTTCTGGCCTCTTTGCTTATTGGGTATTGACGCACCCTTATCGGGAGGGCTCCGGCCTTAAGATCTATCACGACTGGGGGAATTCTCGTAGCCGTCCCTAGTCCCCCGGTTTCAGCCCATGCCGTTGGAAATTCGATCAGCCACTTATCGGTATTGAGCCGAGCTCTAGGCTTAGGCTGCTGATGGAGCCGATATTCTTCTTCTAGCTCCAGGGCCAATATCATGGTGGTAGGTGCGGACCAGGATACTGTAGGCCGAGGTTGAGCAAAATCTATTTGAGCTTTCAGTTTGGTTAAAAGGTCTCGACCTAGCAACGGGGTCGGGCATTCAGGAATCACTAGGAAGGAATGGGACACCCTTCTTTTTCCCAAGTCCACTGTCCGGGAAGTAGTCCATGAGTATTGTTTCTGCCCAGTGGCTCCAACAACCAGAGTCTTTTTAGTTTTTAATTTCCCCAAAGGTTGTTTCAGTATTGAATATTCAGCCCCAGTATCAATCAGAAAACTCATAGGGGTCCCCTCAACAGTTAGGGTTACCCTAGGCTCGGGGAGGGGGCCCGAGCCCCGTCCCCGCTATTCTTCGTCCTCTCCTAAAGACAACACCTTGGGTGTGGCCCTTTTCTTGGGGCATTTCCTTGCCTAGTGTCCTCTCTCCTTACAATAGGCACATTGGTCCTTGTCTAAGGGTTGCCGTCTGCGTGAGCCTGGTCGTGGGGCGTTGCCCAGGTTCCCTGACTGTCTGTGATCTGGCCCTGTCGCTTTTATCACTGCGGCCAGTATTTTAGTTAGTTTTTTTTCTCGTCTCCTGTCTCTCCTGTCTTCCCTCTCCTCAGCCTCTCTTCTCTCTCTCTCTCGCTTTTCCTCTTCACTCTCCCTTTTATGATACACCTTTTCAGCCTCCTTTATTACGTCCCGCAGGTCGTAGTCTTGCAGCCCCTCTAGCCTTTGTAATCTCCTCTTTATATCTGGGGCTGACTGTCCAATAAAGGCCATAATGACAGAGGCCTTCTGCCCTTCCGAGGACGGATCAAAGGGCGTGTACCTGCGATAAGCCTCCATCAATCGTTTTAGAAAAACGGAGGGGGGTTCAGTGGGTCCTTGCTGAATCTCTCTTACCTTAGCCAAATTGGTGGGCCGCCTTGCGGCTCCTCGGAGACCCGCCACCAGAGCCCGGCGGTAAGCGGACAGCGACCCCCTACCTTCAGCCGTGTTATAGTCCCAGTTGGGTCGGTTGTGCGGAAACCCTTTTTCCGCCTCAGCTATCGTTGCCGGCTGCCCGTTGGTGCCCCTGATGTTCTTTCTTGCTTCCTGTGTGATTCTCTCTCTCTCCTCCGTGGTGAAGAGTGCCTGTAAGAGCTGTTGACAGTCATCCCAAGTGGGCTGATGGGAAAACATTAGGGACTCTATCAGGGCGGTTAATCCGGCGGGGTTTTCTGAAAAGGGGGGATGGTTATTTTTCTAGTTATACAGGTCTGAGGAAGAGAAAGGCCAGTACTGGAGGGGTGACAGCTGGTTGGGCCCCGCAGGAGCTCCATACTCTCTTAGCGGGAGCGCCACCGTGGTATCAGGCCCGTCCGGAGTGGCTCCGCGGCGGCTTCGGGTTCCAGCGGAGGGACCCGAGCCAGTCGCCCTCCGTCCTGATTGCGATCCTGGAGGGGGGGAGGGGTAAGGGGGAGGCGAGAAAGGGGGCCATTCGGGAGGAGGCTCAATCTCAGGGTAGACCCGGGGCCGAAGGGTCTCCGACTCCGCTGTTCGAGTTGATTTCGATTTTTGCCGTGTCTCCGCATCCTGCAGCGCCAGGACTCGGGGCTTAGTTTTTCTGCTTTTACCCATGGCTTAACCCACGGGAGTGGGTTCTGCACCAGATCCTGCCACACTGTAATATATGGTCGTTGGTCAGGATGGGACCCGTTTCTCCTGGAAAACAATAGCCCTCACCGCGAGGATAACAGTTAGATTAAACGTCCCCTCAGGGGCCAACCCACATTGAGGGAGGGCCACTCAGAGGCGCAAAAGTCTGCCAACGCCCTTTTTTATTTCTACCGACAAATCGTGCGCTCTCGCTCTCACTTCAGTCCAGTGGTCTAAGGTCAAAGAGAGGGGGTCGTCATAGTCTGTCCCATCCCGTCAAATGAGGTCCACGTGAACGAACAAAAACAGAACAATGAACATCAAAAACACAGCAAGACAAAAACAACTTTGCCCGGTTGGTGTCTGTACAAGCCAACCAAGGCGGTTTCAGACGGAGGGGTTTTCGTGTCTTTCCTGGGAAAAAGAGTGCCGTGTCTTTTTCTACCTGAAAGGGGGTAGTCAGGCTTTCCTGAGTCCCCTTGTCCCTTGGCGCGTCCCCCAGGGCTGCAGCCTGCAGGTCCCAGCACGACTGCCACTGCAGCCGCTGGGCCCTCTCGGCCCAGCGGCGGCTGCCCAGATACCGAGACCAAAGCAATGCTTCGCGGCGCCGCACACACTCGCACACCCAGTCACTCAGGCTTACCTCCAAGGGGTCTTCGGAGTCTGGGGTGACCGCGCAGATCCCGGACGAGCCCCCAAATGTAGGATTCCAAAAAGGAAATCTAACTCCAGTCTCGGGAAGGCGCGGACCCACCGACACAGGAGACCGAGCTTGATGCAAATGCACGAGGTTTTAATTAAGCGGAGCTCCGGGTCGACACGTATCTCTCGCAGGAGACAGAGGGGTCGACCCCGAACCTTAAGGGGCAAGCTCTTTTATAGGATTCGGAAGCATAAAGCGGGAAAAGGTTGGCGCGGTCTTACATGATTGGCTAATTTAAAACATTTAAACAGTTACATTTTATGGCGCGAATTGCTATGGCGCGAAGCAATTATCAGGTTACACACACGCGTCCCCATCTGGACCCCCTCCACCCCGACCCTCCCAAACTTATCCCTCTGGAGCACTCTCTTGTTCTCAATTTTCCCCGAACAGTTTAGGGCGAGTCTTTTATGAATAGAGTCAGTCAGGATCGATAAACGTTCCCCCTTATACCAGGAATCCTTAGGGTGTGGAGGTGCCTGTCTTTAAGGTATTAACTTTTAAATTTTTAATATAATTTACTTCCTTCAGTTTAACCTCCAGGGGACCTTTCTCTTGCTGGACATAAGCCTCATTTCTTCATTCTGCATCTTTTTTGGAGGGATTTTGTAAAGAATACCTGACTTAGATCAATGACAAAAAGAACCCTGTTGCTGTGTTTATCTTCCCATCAGGGGGCTGAAACAATCTGAACAGGTTTTGTCCGAGCGCTTTCTGGCTGAGTTTGGGTTGGAGCTGGGAGCAGATGGGATTTTATGAGGGTTGTAAAAGTCCAGCTTTTAACGTGTCTCAAACAAATCGATGTGTAAAGGAGAAACATTAAAAGTACGGAAAACGTGGCCTGGGATGTGTTTGGAAGGTTCTGGAGCACAAGGGCACGGAACTGGGACACAGAGTGGCTTTAATGGCTCTCGAAATTTGCCCGAAACTTGTTCCAGAAAAGCAGAAAGAGGCTACAGTCTCCCTCAGGGGTTCGTGATCAAACTTCCCGGCTCCCGAGCGGGGACGGTCGTGCACGGGTTTTATAACAAGATTGCAGCATCATCCATGTATAATACACTCTTGTGGTTAATTCTGCCCGAGTTTTCAGTTAAACCCAAGCTGTCTTGTTGGTAGAAATGCAATTACATTAGAGAAAAACTGTTTATATGTCTTGAGATATTATGATGATGAAAAACAGCAACATAAACTCCCATTAAGGCAGAAGAAAGTTAATTGTGTTTCATGCTGCCTCCCTGGGCCAGTAAGCCGGCATAGACATGATTTAGTTCAGCAAAACAGGGCTCATCTTTTGCAGCACAGTACACATTTTCTCCCTTAATTACAAATAATTGTATAGCATAATTTATACTAATGCCTGACGCCGAAAAGTGCATGTTCAGGAATAAAGGGTTAGTTTGGGAGGTGGGAAAATTATAAACAGGTGTAATTGCAGTCTCCTGGGGGTTGCTAGCTTGTAACCTTGGAGACCAATGAGATTTAATCAGACTTATCAGCGGAAGTCAGCTGGGCAGCCTCCAGTTAAGAGAGTGTTCTAAGAACACAGATAACAGCGACAGTTTGTCTAGTTGCTCAACCATCCACCAATCGTTCTCTTTTGGATAAGCAGACAAGAAAGATTAAACATGAATTTTACTGTGTGGTGAAACACACACAGCAGCACTAGTCCACGTGTGATTGAGCGTTTAAACAAGCGATGCGGCCCCCAGCAGCACAGCTGCAAGCCTCTGTGGACAAGGCAGAGCTCGTGGGTCTTTGGTGGATGGCAGTTCTCTAAAGGGGAAAAGCAGGGTCCGTTGGACCGTAAGTACAATTCCATTTGCGTCTCTCTGAGCAGAACACCTGATTTTATAATCACCTTCCAGAAGATTCACTTGTGAGCTGATTAATGGCGGGTGGTGATAGAGGCAGAGCAGAGCAGCCCCATGGCCGAGGTTCTAATTTATCTGGCGTCGGCCCCTGCCGGCTGGTGAATCCGTAGCTGATCTCCCCGGGCCTTAGTTTCCTCACCTTAAGAATGGGGAGAATACTGAGGACATTGCGGGTTGTCACGTGGATTAAGTGAGATTAACAAGAATAAAATGCACGCGTGGTGCCTGGCTCGTGGACGGTGCACAATGGAGGTTCATTGAATCAGAATTGGAAATGCACTCTCGTGGGCCCTGTGAGTCTCCTCCTTAGTCTGCAAAATGACTGTGAAAATCTGGGGCAGTTGGGGATCTAATTCCCCACCATCAACCTTCTAGAAGGTTTCGCTGTGGATGAAGGAGGCTGTAGGCCTGTGTGCCTGCGTTCGCTCGTTCAGAAGGAACCACAAGCCGGGCCATGGGAGCTCTCGGTTGGTGCTGGTTAGACAGTAGGTGGAGGGAGTGCTTGTTTCTTTGCCGTGAACAGGGACCATCCGCTGTGGGCCCTTCACAGACACTATTGGGGACCCCCGGCCACAGCCTGTCGGCCTCAGCCTGGATGCGGGCAGCCGTGAAGGCCCCCAACAGGCCTCGTTCGTGGGTTACCCACAGGCCAGCTCTGATCCTGCGGTGCATTTCAGAGCAGGAGCCAGGCCTCCCCTGGGAGGAGGCGTTGGGAGGGAAGCCCCGTGAGCTGCTCTGGGGGAGCCGGCCCCCTGAGCCCGGTGGGGGAGGGGCAGCCCTGGGCCTCGGAGCTGCCCGTGTGCGCCCGGGGAGGAAGGGGCTTTGATCAGGGTTGTTGGAGCCGGCGGCAGCCTGCGCGTCCTTGGTGAGATGCTCATTATTCATTCATTTGACAAACGTTTATTAAGTTGTTAGGTACCAGGCCTTAGCCAACAACAGGGTATAGGACATGATCCTCTTCTGGTTGCCAGATAAAATGTGGGGCACCCAGTTAAATTTGAACTTCAGATACACAATGAATCATTTTTTACTATAAATGCAATTATGTCCTATGCTAAATCTGGCAACCCTATCCTGCTCCCAAGGATTAGGTCAGAATTTCTCAACCTCAGCACTATGGACATTTGGGGCCAGATGATTCTCTGTTTTGGGGCTGTCCTGTGCGTTTAAGGTTGTTTAACAGCATCCCGGCCTCTACCCACCAGATGCCAGTAGCAACATGCCCCAGCTGTAGAACCAACTACACCTCCAGATGTTGCCAGACATTCCCTAGGGGATACGGTCTTCTTGGCCGAGGACCAATGGGTTAAAGTCTAGGAGGTAAAGTAGATATAACAGGTGAACACGACAAAGAGTTTGTGGCAGCTGCTACTGGTTGCTCATCCAATACCTAGTCCCCCTCTTCCTTGCCAATAGAAATCTGCTTTTTCGGGCACATGTTGAACTTGCAAAAACTCTTGGAGACTCAAACTGCAATGAAGTGGCTACTGCAGCTCCCCAAGGGGAAAGCCTCTCCAAACACGGGGAACGGGAGGGCTCGTAGGGGAAGGAAACAAAATTAGAGTGTCAGCCGCAAGCTTGGTGGGCTCTGGTCAGGCAGGTGCTACCATCTTGCAGAAAAGAACTTTCTTGTGGTTTGGCCAGTCTCTATCCCTTATGCCCTGGTCTCAGAATTGTTGACTCACACGAGGAACTGAGAGGGAGTAGGTGAGTCTCTCGGGACCTGGGAACATGGAAGTAAGCTCAGAGCAGCACATTTTATCGTTTCCCCAGCAGCCACTGCTCCTGCTGAAGGAAACGTGTCAACGCTGCCCTAAGCCCATCAGTGCAATCCCGGGACGAGCAAGTGACAAGTTCTGGTCAAGAAGCTATAAAAAGAAGTCTCCTGGGGCTTCATGGAAAGACTTTGCTCTCCATTACATCAAGAAGTCCTCAGAATGTAGAGACCTTCTTTCTGCTTTAGATGCTGTCATCTGAGGTCATGATTTGGAGTTACGACAGCCATATTTTGATTATGGGCAGAGACTTTACCAACCTGTAGGCTGAGGAGAAAGAGTCTGAGCCACTAAACCAGCCCTGGGAACTCTCGCCAAGTAAACAGTAAATGTCCTCAGAGCGTTGCTACTTATGGCCAGAATTCCCAACAGAGCTGGGTTCAGGCCGTCAACAGTAATGCAAGTACAACTGTGTTGGTTTCCTATGGAGGCTGCAACTAATTACCACAAATTTAGTGGCTTAAACAACACAGATTTACTCTCCAAATTTATTCTGGAGGTCAGTAGTCACAAATGAGTTTTACGGGGCTAAAATGAAGGTGTCTCAGGGGCTGGTTCCTTCTGGAGGCTTCCGGGGAGAATCTGTTCCTTGTTTCTTCCAGCTTCTAGAGGCTGCACCAGTCTACAGTCATGTGTCACTTAACGACGGGGACACGTTCTGAGAACATCGTCAGGCGATTCCGTTGTCGTGCAAACATCACAGTGTGCTTACACAAACCTAGATGGTATAGCCTACTACACACCTGGGCTCTATGGTGCTCATCTATGGGACCATTGTTGTATATATGGCCTGTGGGTGACTGGATCGTTGTTGTGATGTGGCACGTAACTGTGATTTCTGCTTCTCTCACCATGTCGCCTTCTCACTCTTACGAGGACCCTGCGATTATGTTGAGTCCACCCGGATAATCCAGGATAATCTCCCCAGCTCAAGACGCTTAGTCTAGTCACATCTGCAGAGCCCCTTTTTACCCTGTGAGGTAACGTTGACTAGTTCTGGGGTTAGGACAGGGCATCTGCGGAGGGTCGGTATTCAGCCTACCCAGACAACGACACTGTGCCACCAGCCTACTGATAGTGTGAACCTTGCCAAGTCTCTTTCCTGTTGTCGATGCAAAATCACCAATAATGACTCTATAGATACGAGAGAGAAGGTGAAGGATTATAACCCAGGAAGGCCTTTTTATTTATTTATCTTTGTGTGAGGAAGATCAGCCCTGAGCTGACATCCATGCCAATCCTCCTCTTTTTGCTGAGGAAGACTGGCCCTGGGCTAACATTTGTGCCTATCTTCCTCCACTTTATGTGGGATACCACCACAGCATGGCTTGACAAGCGATGCATCGGTGCGTGCCCGGGATCCGAACCTGGGCTGCCAGCAGCGGAGCGCGCACACTTAACTGCTAAGCCATGGGGCCGGGCCCAGGAAGGCCTTTTCCAGAAAGGAAGAAAGTGTTTAGGAGAAGCATGATTTTCAGTACAGTCTTATACCTTTTTAGAACAAAACGCATACATTAAACACGCCCAGGATACAGATTCATTGAAGTTTCAAAGAGGTATTCAGTCGCAAATTAGCCGATCAACATGCCCCTGATGTCGGGAAAGGGACTAATATGGCGGGGAGCTACCAACAGGGCAGAGGAGGGGAAGTATGCGTTTGTATCTTAAGAGAGTGCCTTCTTGACTTCAGTGGTTAAGCAGATGTACAACGTATGTTTGATGGGCCATAAGTCAGGCTTCTTTAGTTCAAGCCCAATCAGTTTTGAACCAGAAGTTACCCCACATACTTCAATATGTGGAAATCTCTTGTCACTCTTCTCTGCCTCAGTCTCCCCACCTGTAATTAAATGTCCTCTTCCTTCATTAACCATTGCGAGGCAGGGGGTCTCTATAGCTCCCGCCTCTCCTCGGAGTTCCAGACCCCTGGACCTCATTAGATACAGTTAGTTAGATGACATTTTCCCAAGATGGCCCAAAGGTAGCCCAAACTCAGCACGGCTAAGACTCAGCCTGATCTCCGCCCCCGTCTGGTTCCTGCCCCTCTCCTGTTTGTCTTCCCGGAGAGCGGCACCTTCATCCATCTGTTTGCCTAAATCAGAAATATTCTCTTCCTCATTTCCACCATGTAATCCGTTACACATGCCTGTCGATTACACTTTCTGTGTGTAGTGTGTTTTCTAACACCAGCAACCAATTCTCCCACCGAGTGTCTGACAGTTCCGTGCCTCTGGTACTAACCACCCAGAGTGGGCGCAGACCCTACGGCTAAGGGCTCAGTCCCACGAGACCGTCCCCACTTCAGAGGCCGGAGCCACCCGTCCTTCTGAACGACTGGCTATAAATCGGGGTTCCCACGACCCCCTCCTCAGGTCTGGTTATTTGCTAGAACAGCTCACAGCACTCAGGAAACAGTTTACTTCCTAGATTACTGGTTTATGATAAAGGGTACAACTCAGGAACAGCCAAATGGAAGAGATTCGGAGGGCAGGGTATGGCGGGGGGGGGGGCTTCCATGCCCTCTCCACACACCGCCTTCCCCACACACCACCCTCCCAGTGCACACACGTGTTCATCAATGGGAAACTGAACAGCTTTGTTCAAGAGTGTTTATAACCCGATTTCCAGGCCTGCTCCCGTCCCCAGAGGTCAGAGGGCAGGGCTGCGAGTTCGTGGTGACCAGGCCCCATCCTGAGGCTGTCTAGGGGCCCCACCTGAAGTCACCTCGTTAGCATAAACTCCTGTGTGCTCAAAGGGGCTTCTTATGAATAACAAAAGACACTCCCATCACTCAGCAAACTCCAAGAGTTTTAGGAGCTCTGTGCCTGGAAGCCGGGACAAGGACCAAATATATTTTTTATTAGATGACTGTGTGTATCTCCGACACTAGTCCCGCCATCTTTGCCACCCCCTCCCCTGTCCAGGCCTGCACCCCCTCTCACCTGGGTCTCTGCAACAACCTCCTGATGGGGCTCCAGGCGTCCCCGCTGACAGCGCTCAAGTCCACCCTCGACAGCAGCAGCTGGCGGGCTTCTCAGCCGGCAAATCTGATCAGCTCTGCTCCCGTTCTTCTCAGTAATCGATGCCCTACGAAAATATTTTGATACTGAACCTCTTCATCTCAAGTTTGTGTGCCCGATGCACAGCAAGCCAAACACTGAGACATCGGTGCTGGGAGATGGAGAAAGATTTATTTGAATTGGCCAAAACAAGTAGGTGGGAGCCTGGGTTCCCTCAAATCCACCTCCCCAAGAACAGAAAGTGGGGAGTTTTATAGAGCTAAGGGGCTTGGCAGGAGGGACTTCAGGGAAACAAAAGGGTCACTCCTGATAAGCCCCTGGGCAATCTGAGTTTTGGACTTCAAGGGCTGCTGAGGGCTGGCCATCCGGTGATTGCAACCTCCCCGAAGGCATTCTCTTTCTCCTGCAAAACAAGCTCACAAATCCTTGAGACCCCTGAGTCACCCCTCAAGTTAAACAGGAAAAACAGCAAATTGGTTTAATATCTACAGTACCCCTCAGGTACCCGGCTTCAATTTCCTGGACAGCAACCAGCCCTGCCCAGAGGAGATCTCCAGGCCGGCCCTTCCAGACTCCTGGTTATCACAGTCAGGGCCTCAGGGCCTTTCTGGACTGAATCTCACAGGACTGGGGTCTGACCTTGGGGGTGAGGGAGGAGGAGAGCCCTCAGCTGGTGCGAGGAGAAAGCTGTCCTTTGTGGGAATGGGAAGATTATGACCAATCCTATTCCTAATCCCATGTACCTAAAAGATACTCTTTTCTAGACTTGATAAAGTGGAAGTTGAAAGTCCTGATCTCAGGGGCAAAGCAGAAACCAGACCAAGAACCTCCTTAGAAGGGAAATCAGAGGGGCCCTGGCTAGTAATTTACACATCAACCCCTGAGAGTCATTGGCTGGAAGGTGGTGTTGGTAGTTGGCGGGGTTTTTAATTCTCTGCGATTTCCAGCCTGCTCTGTGTGTGTGTGTGTGTGCTTGTGTGCACAGAATGACCTTCTGTTGTTCTGGAAAAAGCCCCCAAGCAAAGAGACTCAGACATCTGCAGTTGTAAGTGGGCCTGAGCACGGTAAAGGGCTGAGGGATTTGAGTAGGGACAGAGTCAGCTGCAATAGAGAGATGCTGCTAAGTGTCCCTCATGCGATAACACAGACATTTGTTCTGCAGCAATGAGACCAGTGCTGAGAAAGTTAGTCTTTTTTAATTCTCCTTTCCCTTAAGAAGAAAAGTCTCCATGTCATGCCAATGTTTTTAACACTTCTCTAACACTTGATCATCTCTCTCTCTCTCTCTTTTTTTTTTTTTCTCGCTGAGGAAGATTCGCTCTGAGCTAACATCTGTGCCAATCTTCTTCTATTTTGTATGTGGGATGCCGCCACAGCATGGCTGACGAATGACGTAGGTCTGCACCTGGCATCTGAACCTGTGAACCTGGGCCGCTGAAACAGAGTGCACCAAACTTAACCACTAGGCAACGGCGCTAACCCTCTTCTCTCTTTTTAACAGAAAAAGCAGACCTCAGGCTCCGAGCCTCAGGTAGAAAATAGCACCTAGGTTGGAATTTCTACCGTTATTTTCTTTTTCAGTTTATTTTCCCAATTAAGTCGAGGATATAAGGTTTGCTGTTAAAATACATTTACATAATTAGACATCTGATTTAAAAGAAAGCGAATTCCTCACAGACTGTGCTGCATCAGACAGGTGACGGGGTGGCCGGAGCACGGGGACGCTGGCCTGAGGGATAAAGTCCACACCCGCAGGGGGTGTCTCAGGCTCTACCTCCTGGTTCCCGCCACCTCTCTGGATCCCATTCTCATTTCCCACCGACGGCTCTGCCCACGGGAGTCCCCTTCTCGCCCCCACCATGTTCGTCCTTGTCTCTGTTGCTGTCCCGGCTGGTCCTCCCGCTGCACTACCTTCCTGCTCCTTCTTTCCAATGTGGGCTCCACACGCCCTCCCCCAGCCCCTCCCCAGACCCCCGATTCCCCCCGGTTGGAGCTGAGTGCTTCCTGCTGGGGCCACCCCTCCCCCAGGATTGTTGCATCTGCTACTGACAGCCGGGTCGCCACCAGCCCCGGCGCTTCGTGAGAACAGGGTCCTGCCCCTCCCTGGAGCCCAGTTATGGAGGCTGTGAAGGGAACAGAGTCGAGAGTGGGCGGGAGGGAGGTGCGTGAGGACCTCATCCACTCCCTTTGTCCTCTCAGCAGAGAAGCGAGTCCCAGCAGGTGCCCCCTCCCAGGGCCCCGCCGAGTCCCGGCAGGTGGCAGGTGCGGGCGGCTCCCGAGCTGGGCATGCGGGAGGGGGGAGCCCTGGAGGGGCCGGGGGCAGAGTTTGCAGAGTCGGCTGGGATTCAGACCCTCATGGTGAGAGCTGAGGTCTGCATGCACCTCAGGGGCCGTGTGTGCACGCGTGTGAATGAGGGTGAGTCTGTAATGTGTGTGTGACCAAGAGTGAGTGTGTATGTGTAATGTGTGAGTGTGTGTACATATGTCACTGTGTAAATGAGAGTGAGTGTGTAGTGTATGTGTGAATGAGAGTGTGTACACATGTGAGTATGTGACTGAGAGTGTGTACCTGTGTGTGCAATGTGTGTGAATGAGAGTGAGTGTGTACCTTGTGAGTGTGTAATGTGTGTGACTGAGAGTGAGTGTGAATGAGTGAGTGTGTACATGTGTGAGTGTGCGTGTGAGAGCGAGTGTCTGGAGGAGATGGTGGTGGGGAGATGGGGGCAGAGTGAGGAGGTGACCTCAGAGGAGAGCCGGTGTCCGGGGGACAGAGCCGGCCTGGAGCCGTGGCCCGGGGTGTGACGAGGGCAGGAGGGGAGCAGAGGGGTGAGGACTCCTGGGTTCTGGTCTCACTTTGTCAATAAAAATTAGAGCAGCTGAAAGTCACGGAGCGCACGGGCGTCAGACACGGTCTGAGCACTTTTCATGCATTTTGTGCATTTTTATTTAACAAATACTCACGTTGTGCTTGCTGTGTGGAGGCACTGTTCCGATTGTTTAGAAAACAAAAAAAGTAAACGAACATTTTCAACCATTTAGTCGTTAGACCGTTTGATCCTCACGAGGACCCCATGTGGAGGCGCCGCCATCGTCTCTGTCTGCAGACGGGCATTGGTGACCCGCGCAGGGTCTCGGGGGGCACTGGAAGGGCGGGTGGGGTGACTGGCCCTCTGGCTCCAGAGTCAGGCTCCTCCCCCGGGTGATGCCTGGGTTTCATCTTGCTCATAAAAGCCGTGGGTCCATTGTGCTCATTATCATTCTACAGACGGAAAACCCGAGGCTCACGGGGATCAGCAATTTCTCGGCTCAAAAGTGGCCGAGCAGGACCCCGCCCAGGCCGCTGGCTCAGGCCCAGCTCTACCCACCGGGCCACGGGTCCTGCGGTGATGAGCCCTTTGAAGAAAGGTGAGTCACTTACCTTGGCCGTGCCTCAGTTTCCTCATTGGCAAGTTGGGCTCTAGTAATCCTGCCCTTCTGACTCACAGGGAGTGGTGAGAGAAGGATCAGGGCCAAGGCTTCCGGAAACTTCCATTAGGAAGGCGCCCTGGCCTGGGAGGAAGCTGGTCTCAGCTGGCTCTGCCCCCAGCACCTGAGCGCCTGTGGCCCTTCCCGTCCCCTCGTCGGCCTGCAGTTCCCTCCCCTGGAGGGTGGCGGCCTGGCTGAGAGCTCAGGTTCATCGAGCTCCACAGTGTCCCCGACCGCCCGGCTCTGTCCTGACGGACAGCGGAGCTGCCTGTGGTGACCATCCAGGAGTCGGGTCCCTGGAGACGGCAGACCCGCCATCTGAGCCTCGTCCAGGAGAGTGCGCTCGGGGGGAGCTCTGCGCCGGCTGCTGTGTGATCCCCGCGGCCAGAGCCCTGCGGAGAGACGCTCTGAGCTGAGGAGACGGGACACAAGGGGAGCTGGGGCCTCAGAGGCTCCTCCTGGGCGGACGCTGACACGGAGTCCAGCCTGGGGTGCAGCCCAGCTTCTGTCGGTCTCCCCGCCCCGAGGATCCCTTTGAGGCTGCACTCCCAGAGACTGCATCATTCACTCATTCACTCATTCATTCATTCCACAGCTCTTCACAGAGCAGCTCCCATGTGCCAGGCCCTGTTCAGGCCCCAGGGACACAGCTGTGAACGAAACAGACCACGGCCCTGTTCTCACGGAGCTGACCTTCCAGTGGAGCAGGGAGGGGGCAGTGAGCACTGAGGTACACGCCCCACATGAGTACAACCATATAGACATACATACGTGTGTGTGCACGTCTGTGTAAATGTGTGTATGTACACACACATATACACACACATACCTATATAAGTGTGTCTTATTCTGGATAGTAATAGATGCTGTAAAAATCAAGTCATTAAGCAGGGTATTGGGATAGAGAGTTCCGGGGGGCCACTTTAGGTTGGGGGGCCTGGAAGTCCTCTCTGAGGTGTGCCAATTCAACAGAAGCCTGAATGAATTAAGGGAGTCTTCCAGGTGCATATCTGGGGGAAGAATGTTCCAGACAGAGGAAACAGCATGTGCAAAGGCCCTGTGGTGGGAGCATGCCTGGCATGTTCTAGAAAGAACAAGAATACCAGTGTGACCACCACAGTGGAGTGAGCAAGAGGGAGAGCAGTCAGAGTTAGGTAGGGCCTTGTCCGTCATGATGCCAGAGTGACCAATCACCCTAGTTTGCCTGGATGAGGGGTTTTCCTGGACACAGGACTCTCAGTGCTAAAACTGGGAAAGCCCCAGGCAGACCTGGACGAGTTGTTCACCCTGCCTGGTACAGAAATTTGGCTCATATTCTGATGAGATCGGACATGATTGAAGGGTCTTGGATAGAGCATTTGATAACAGATCCCTCCACTGTGTGTGGAGGAGAAACTGTGCGGAGGGTGAGAGTGGAGGCCGGGGACCAGTGAGGAGGCGCCTGCAACAGTGCAGTGAGAGATGACGATGTTTGGACCGTGGTGTCTGTGGGGGACGAGGCTGAAGCCCTGGAAGGGTGGAGCTGCTGTTTACCGAGATAGGGAGACCACGGGAGGGCGGGCTCTGGGGGCAGATGGAGATTTCAGAAACCTGCAGTGCTGTTTCATGGTCCTGATGCTGAGGGCTGGCTCCACCCTTGGTGCCCACAGCGTCTTTCCATCTGCCCGGCCGGTCCTGGCGTGTCCACTCTGGCTTTACAACATGGCTGTCACGCCCCTTCCTGAAGTCTCATCTCTAAGGTTGCCCAGGACGGTTTACAGTTTCTCTTCGAAAGGCCCAGCCTGGACTGTGTCCTGGAGGGTTGAGGTTCACTCCTAACAAGGATGAGCAACTCTCACAGTTAACAAGGGGATGAATTGTCGAAACTCTCGTTGGTGGCCCCGAGTCCCCTGGGCCCATTGTGGAGATTTATCATGGCAGCCACCTGTCCAGATGTGGCTGTCGGAATGTGCCACATCTGTTAGAGGGATATGTGCTGGAAGGAAATTCCTGCATCTTCAAATGCTATCACCTGAGAAAGAGGGAGGGGCTTTGATGGAGACGCAGTTTATTACAAGAAAATGTCTTAATATCCATCGCTATTGGCATCAAAATATTGCCGAGCAGTTTAAGTGACAATGATGTGTTTGTTTAAAAACAAAAACAAGAAAACACATCTACCTAGCTTCTAAAACAGAAACAACACAGAGATGCCCGGCTTCTTATTATTCATTCATTTGTGCAATGAAATTTACAGATCACCTACTACGTTCAGGGCCCTGGGCTAAGGAGGAGAGAGATGAAACAGGTCTGTTCTCAGCGGGCGCATGGCTGGTGGGGGACGTGAACAGGGACATAAATAGCCCCACACAGGTGCACTGGGTCAGTGCAGTGAGAAAGGTCCTGAGGCTCAGAGAAAGGAGGGAGTGCTGGGTGCTGGCGGGTCTGAGAAGGCTTTTGCAAAGGGATGGTGTGTCTGTTAGCTTGCTTTTGGCTGCAAGTAGGAGAGACCCCTAATGAAGCTGACTCGCATGGTGAGGGAATTTGTTGTCTCCCATGACCAAGACCAGCCATGGGGTGGACTTCAGGGCAGGTTGATTCAGCAGCTGTCCAATGTCCCTAGGGATCCAGCATGGTTTGGCCTTCCTCCAATCTACAGGGGACCCAGGCCGGGCTCTCGGGAGGCTCTCTCGGCTCAGGTTTTGAGGCAGCCCTGGAAATGTCCCGTGAGGAAGAAAGACGTGCACGTGCTCCTTGCAGCACCCCAGCCTCTTCAGGCTCTCACAGCCTGGGCTTGCTCTGGGCTGAAGAGCGTCTCCTGTTGTGAATTCCCTCTCAGAATCTCCTTCCAAATGTCCCCCCTTCTCCCACATGGGGGTCGTGGTTGCTGGCTTGTGGGATGTGTCCGGTACTCTCTTTAGAGTAAGTGGGTTCTAGCTTTGGGACTTCAGCCAAAATTCCAAGTCCCCCTGAAAAGTCCGTTTCACTGTCCCGTTGCACTGGGTTCACTGTCTCAGAAGAGTAGGACTGTCCTGGAAAGAGGCGTCGGGAGCATGATTCGTGTCTGGGGGCGTCGCCGAGGCCCCTCTTCCACCAGCGAGGGCACATCAGCGCGCGGTCAGTGGTCAGCGGGGTGGCCTGGACTCTGGGTCGCGGCCCTGCAGCCATGAGCCCCAGGGGTGTCGCCCCCACCCAGCCCGACTCTGCTCCTCTGTGACCTGCGGCTCCTGTGGGGCCTGTGACCACGTCCAGTGAGGACTGAGTGAGTCAGCGCAGCGGAGCCCTCAGAGCCCCGGCCCCGCGCCGGAAGAGCCGTGGGAGCGTCAGCCCTGTCGTCAGCGGGTCCCCAGTCAGGGTCACAGTGAACGGGGTCGGGTGGCCGCCCCGGATCAGGGCTTGGGGTTCAGGAGGAGGGACTGCTGTAGGAACTGTGTGAGACTTAGCCTGTAATTGGCAGCTTTGCTTCCAGCAGCTCTGGAGAGACAAGCCGTGAAGGGCTGATGGTCCCTGAACCGGGAGCAGAGAGGCCGGGAGGATGGGCGGCCTTGCTCCGGGGATGCGCCCGCCACCCGCGACTGTCAGGAGGCCCCGCCAGACGCACCTCCCGAAGCCCCGGGCTCCTGGCCCCGGGGCCCGCTGCCTTTTCTCCTTCTGCTGCTTAATTTTTTTTTTAAAAATTATATCCCAAAGCCTCCATCACTACAGCTTCCCTGACACGCTGCTGTGGGCTGATCTTTAAGAAAAAGCATTGACATTTCCAGGGTCTTTCTCCTCTGGGTATCCCTCTTTTATCATGAGACCAGGAAGAAACATACGCTCCTACTCAGCACTGGAAAATGCATCCTTGCCCATTCTGGAATCTCTCCTTCTTCTCTCCCTTTCTTGCTAAGTGTCTGGATCGGTGCTTCTCTTCCCCTTTCAGGGCTGGCAGATGCTTCGGTACCTGCAGGCTGTAAAGCAGACTTTATGGCTGCTCATTGTATTAAAGACACACTGCCACTCCCCCCCAACCTGGGCCACCGTGACTTGCCGTTTGTCCCACTAGTGTTGCTGGGCACCTTCTGGGTGCTGGGGATGCAGTGGTGACCAGTACTGTCAGCGTCCCTGTCCTCCTGGAATTTACATTTGAGTCGGGGGAGATAGAGAATAAATGCGTAAATGAAATAAACGCAGGGTCGTGTCAGACCGTGATGACTCCTGTGATGGAAAGAAGTGACATGACGCATGGGAGGGGGTGGCTGATTTGGACTGGGCAGTCGAGAGCCCTTTGAGGAGGGGCCACTTGATCTGTCTTCTCTGAAGAGAAGGAGTTGGCTGAGGGCGGACATATGTAGGCAAGGCCCCTCCTAGTGGAGGGACCTGAGGTGGGATGAGCTTGAGGGACATAGGACTAGCAGTGATGGGGAGGGTAGCTGGTGTGAGGGGAGTGTGGGCAGAGACGGGACCTGAGAGGAGGGAGGGCCTGACTCATTGGTCCCCGTGAGGGGGCACTGGAGGGTTTTGCACAGAGAGGTGCCGTGATATGATTCAGGTGTTGGAAGGGTCTCTCTTACTGACCCATGTGGGGGAGGGCTTCTTCATGAGCAGGAGGGGAGGCAGGAAGGCCAGGACGAGGCCTGGCAGCTCCCGGATCAGCTCATGCTGGAAAGGTGAATGAGAAAGCACGTGCTCTGCCAACTGTAGAGTGCTGCCCACCTGAGGGACGATGGGCTAGGACCTGCCGTGGGCTCAGTGACATGTGAGGGTGTTGAAGGTGGTGATGATGAGGGGGATGACCTTAGAGCATCCTTCTCAGCCTGCGTTTCTGCAGGGACAGGTCTAACTCAGGAGACAGGATTGATCCCGGCACAAAAACACAGGGAACTGATAAGGCCAGGAATGAAGGTCAGAGTGTCATCAATGTAATCCGGATGATGGTGATGATGATGATGGTGATGATGGTGATGATGGTGATGGTGATGATGATGGGGTGATGGTGATGGTGGTGGTGGTGATGGTGATGGTGGTGGTGGTGATGGTGATGGTGATGGTGGTGATGATGGTGATGATGACGATGGTGATGACGACGATGACAATGATGGTGATGATGATGATGGTGGTGATGATGGTGGTGATGATGGTGATGATGATGGTGATGATGATGATGATGGTGGTGGTGATGATGATGGTGATGATGATGATGATGATGGTGGTGGTGATGATGGTGATGGTGATGATGATGATGGTGGTGGTGATGATGATGATGATGGTGATGGTGATGATGATGATGTTGATGGTGATGATGATGATGATGATGGTGATGGTCGTGGTGATGATGACGATGATGATCTGGAACATTTTAAACCCTTGCGTCTTATGCGCAGACACTGCAGAGCACTTTACTGATACTTTCTGCTTTAATCTGTCCAATGAACCTATGCAACAGAGACTATCATTATCCTTGTTTCTCACTGGAGGAAACTGAGGCACAGAGAGGGTACATAACTTGCCCAAGGTCACACAGCTAATAAGTGGTGGGATTTGAACTCAGAGAATCTGCCTCCTGAGGCTGTGCTCTCAGAAAGCTGACTCTTCTGATGGCCCATCTACCTGCCCAGAAACCAATCAGGAATAGTTTCCCTCGGTGACCTTCTTAGTGGAAATTTCTTGGCATTCCAACATCTGGCTTCCAAAAAGGCAAAATGAAAACACTTCACCCTGGTGTCTCCTCTTTTCCAGACTCTGTCCTCCCTCTGTGACCTCCTGCTCTCTGCTCCAGACTCTAATGCACTGCCCCTGATAAGAACAGGGAAATCCTGATTCCCAGGTGCCCTCGGAGCAGGATGGAGTGTCGTCAGGTGGGGGTCAGGTCCTCCCCCTCCACGTGAGAATAACCAGTGTCTGTGGCTTTACGACCTGGGATAGGCTGTGCTCAAGGTCATGTTACATGTTGGGATCCACCTGCAGCAGGGAAAGTGAGGGGCTTTGAGCCATGATTCCGAGACTGAGCGATGTCTCCTCTCTTGCGTGAGACCATAAAACCAGAGATCACAGCGAAGATGGCCATTCCCGGGGGCCAGAGAGCAGCTGAACATGAGCCAGACATTCTGTGTCCTGGAAATGGGTCTGCCCCACTGATGGGCCGGAACAGCCGTCTAAGGCTTGTTCCCGACTTGCTCACCAGAAATGCACCCGGGGACATCAGGAGCTTGGCAGTGATTCAGTTCTCGGGTAATAAAGATGGAAACATGATTTCCAGGGGCCAGGCAGTTAAATATTCTCGCCAGTAGAATTCTGCATGTTGGTGCACTTTGCTGAGCAGAATCCTGCCATTTGGACAGTGTAGGCTGCTGGTGCGGTGTCTACACAGTACGTCTACACAGCACGGTACACCTTGCTGTCCACATGGAGCCCGGCAGCGGCTCCCTAAGACTGAACCTGCAGGAGAGCTGGGTCCTCCTTGAAGTTCTGGAGAATGTGTACCTGCGGGGCCTCCTCCTGCTCCATTCCCGATGTCACACGTCCTGGGGCAGACCCTCAGAGGCCCAGGCCCTGGGCTGAGACTTTCTTGTCCTTGGGGACTATCAACATGTGATGACCTGAGGGTTGTTGGACACAGGGGCAGGGTGGGCTGGGTGGAGTTTCCTTGGTCTGGGGCATCTCCTTGGGGGCTGGGAGGGGCTCATCTGAGGGGCGCGGGGGCCCTGGAGCCATGGGTGCCTCTCTCGGGCTGCAGCCCACACTGGTCTCCCTGGGAATCTGGAAGTTTCCTTGTAAAGGCCACAGTGGCTCCTCCAGCCCCACCCCCTTTCTTAGGGCCTGGTGGGCTCTGGTCTCCCAGGAAGGGGGTGTTCTCCTTTGCTCAGGATCATCGGATTATGTTGGGCAGGGGCATGTTGGAGCCAGTGCTGCTGCTGGGAAGTTCCAGATGGGTAGAAAAGCATGCTGGGCGGTGGGTAGCCTCAGGGTGGACATGAGGAGCAGCACCTCCCAGAGTCTCCTGCGGCTCGGGTTCTGGGTGCAAACTTGACTCTGCCGGGTGGATCCGCTTGTCTGGATCCAGGAGGCAGAGGTGAGGCCGGGGCCTCCGCTGAGGTTTAACTCACTCGGACCTGTGTAGTGGTGCCCCCCAGAGCGAGGGGGCACGTCAAGGCTGAGGGTGTTGGTTTGAGCCTTTGTGGGGACACAGAGGTGAATGGGGCAGAAGATGCAGCTGGGAAAGGCGGTACCTACTGGACATGGGGAGCCTGAACTGGAGGCCCTCAGTGTCGGGGAGGTCCCATGGGTGTCCCCAACTCATTATTTCTTTGTTCATTTGCTTTTGAGGAAGAGGGTATTAGACAGCCCCCCCACCCCCCAATAAAATTTTAGCTCCAGGAGGGAAGGGATTTTGTTTGCCTGGCTCAGTATGCGTTGAAATATTAAATTAATGAATGAGGGCAGCAACCCTATCTGTCCCTTTCAACCTAGCACCTGGCATGTAGTAGGACTCAATAAATATTTATTGAATAAATGAATGAATGAATGAAGTCTCTCAATCTCCCTTCCCCTCACACGTGTCTCCTGTATTGTCTTCGGGACCCCTATCCCCCATCTCATTCCGACGTCCCTGTTTCCTGGCTTTTTCAGTGGATTTGGCCCCCACCCGCCCCCATGCACTCCCCCAGTGCCCTGATTTAATGGCTTCCCTCCTGCCTGGGTGACGGACGTCTCTCAGCCTTGGGAGCCGAGGCTTCGCACTCCAGGCAGCCCAGAGCAACCCCGCAAGGCCGACAGGGCGGATTCTCCTCCTCCATCAGCTCCCTCTCCGCTGAGGTCGGGGTTGCAGAACCTCTTCTGACTGGCCCGCTGCCTGTGGGTCGTGTTCCTGCAAACCAGTTCCCACAGACAGACCCAGTTCCCAGAGTCTAGGAGTCAGTTGCCTCCTACTCGCACCAGCACTAAAAACAGTGTTAGTCCCCCAAACTCCTGCACCTGTGGAGAGAGAACACAGACAGCCTATTTTTAGCAGATGACAGACTGCACACGTGGGGCTATAATTAGCATCTCATTCAAAGGGTGGAGTTTCCAACCCAACCAGAGTGATGGCCCTGGGGGTCCCCTCACCTCAGCACCTGTCTGGTGTCTGGTGTGGGAAGGAGCCAGCTGCACGAGGGAAGTCCCTGGGCTTCCCTGGGAGTCCCAGGAAGGGGGCGCAGGCCTTTGTGGGTATTGTCCCTATCATTGCTCACTGCCTCTTGCCCCTGGTCTGTCTGTCTGTCTGCAGAACCTTAGATCCTGCCCAGAGGTAAGTGCTGTCCTACAGGGACGACCTGGCCAGGCCAGTGTGACAAAGATGTCCTGTCACGTTGGTTTCGGGCCGGTGGGTCAACTGTCCCTCACTCACGGCTGCCCTGTGGGGGGACAGGGCAGGGGTTGCTGAGCTGCACCACAGACTGCAGGTGCCCCCCAGAGTCCCTCTCCACGTCTCTCATAGACGCAGGGAACCTGGGAGCTGAGAGGAAAGACTACATTTCCCAGGCTCCCTTGTGACCAGAACACAGCCAATGGGGTGTGAGCACCGTCTCTCTTTCTTTTTCCATTGGCTGGGAGAGAACTGGGGAGGGATGTCTGAAGGCAACAGCCCCAAAAATGACAGTAACAAGAGAGAAGGAGGTGGAGCCTCAGTTTCCTCATCTGTAAAATGAGAGAGTAATTATACCTATGTTCTCTGGTTTCTGTAATTAGGATTCTTCCATCTGCTAAGTGAGGGGAAATTCAACCTCAACCGTCCAAGGCAAAGGAGGATTTATTGGCTCAGGGAACTAGAAGAAAAAAGGTTTGTGGAAGAGGCTGACTCAGACAGGACTGTCCTGGGCCCCGCGGGGAGAGGAATGTTTTACCTGCGCCTGTTGTTTTCACGGCAAGTTTGTTAAGGTCATGAACAACTCTGGCTTGAAAGGACCACAGGATCTCACCGTAACCCAGGTGTCGGCTGGTCGATGTCCCCAAATCCCGCATCTACGGGGAGTCCAAAGCCGACCTCAAGGTTTCTGCGATTCACCGAGCTGGCGTCTCTCCTGCTCCCCCCGCTCTCATTTCCCGCCTCTGCTGAGCGCTTCCTCCCCACCCGCATCTCCTCGGGGCTCTTCTCGCTTCTGCGGGCCTCCATCACCCATGCACCAAATGGGTTCCTTCCGTTCATTCCTCGCTCCCCAAATTCAGCATCCGCATGGCAGCTGTGACGGGCACATTTCACTGGTGACTCTGGAGCAGCACAGGGGGAGCCGATTTTATTGATGTCCTGGTCCCTCTGCATTTCTGCCAACTCCGGCATCAGGAGGCGCTGCTTAGCGAGTCTTCCCCCTTCGGCCTCCTCCGTCCAGATCTCACCTCCGTTTCCCCGCTCCTGTCTGAGTGGCTATTTCTTTGTGCTCTTTTTTCAATTTGGGGCCCACATTTTCCAAGCCCAAGTGGCATCCCAGTATAATTTCCCGGCATTATAAAAGTTCCTCTCCTTAGCAACTCTCATCCCAGCCGGCACAAGGTGGGTTTTCTCCCCATCTACACTTGTGATGATTATTGCGGCCTCTTCCTGACTGTCTGCTCTACACCAGGCGTGGGGCCTATGCCTTTCCTGAATTATCTCATTGCTTTGCACAGGGGCAGCGTGAGGTGGGGCCCGTTTTCCCGTTTTACAGACGAGGAATTCGAGGAGGGGTCAGGAGAAGGGACTTGATGGTAAGTGGAGATATTTGGGTTCCTCTGGTGCTGTTTCCCCCCAGAGCCCAAGCCTCTAATCATTGCTCACTGTTCACTCAATTTCAGTCATTCACAGGCCACCGTCTCTGCTTTCCCACACGCACACCGTGGGGACGATCCTTTCCCCAAGGGTGGACAAACGCTTCCTGTGAAGGGTGAGAGTAAGTCTTTCAGGCTGCGTGGGGCACATGATTTCTGTCGCGGCTGCTCCACTCTGCCGGTGCAAAACAGCTCAGCCAGAGACAAAAGATCACCTACTCCGCGTGGCGGTGTGCCAGGGAATCGGGTTTACAGAAACAGGTAGTTAGCCTGTGGGCCGTGGTTTGCTGACCCCCAATTCACTCAACATTTTTCTTTATATAATCCCATTTTTGTTTCCACTAAAAAAATTTTATTTGAAAGGAAAACTACATCAGCGGAGTAGATGGAAAACCAGCATGTCGTGCTGGAAAAGGATGGTAACCATAGAAATAAAAACAATAAACCTAGACAGAGGGGCTGCATTCTGCACCGAGCCCGGGGCCTGTTCTTTCTTTATTCCAAAAGATGAAAAGCAAGGCTTAGAGAGATGCTATAGGCATAGTAGCACCAACTCAAGATGTTGTCTTTGAGGTGATTGGAAGAAACGAAGAAGAATCCGTCTAAGAGGTGACATTACTTAATGGCATGCCCATCTGTCTTGTGAAATGATCTCATGCGCTGGGGTTCGTGAAGCTCCAAAGTAGGAGAAGGGGGCTGGGAGGGGGTTGGGAAAGCACTGCCCTCACGGTGGAGCGGGGTGGTGGGGGACTCTGTGCCGGCAGTGGGGGGATGCAGGACTCACATGCGTAGGATGTGGATGGGGCCCTGCCTCCCTGAGAGCTTTGTGGGGCCATTGTGGTCCCCGCCAGGGCCAGGACCTGCAGGTGGGTATCAGCTTCGGCTCCAAGGGCAGGCTAAAGGTGGCTTTTCTATTTGTGTCGGAGAAACTCCCACAACACCAGGAGATGAGTAACCCCGATTTCCCTTTATCACGGTTCCTTTTTTCCTCATCCCCACTTCTTTATCTTTCCTGCTGTTGCTCACCCGCTCTGTATCTACATATTTACACGCACCTACACACATTTCTGTTTGAAAAACCACATATTTTGGTTATCTTTTATTTCTGGCAACCACTTCCTCATCCTCCCCCGTGAATAGCCGAGCAAAGAATTTAGACTTTCTGGCCTCGTGTGTCTTCTGGCAGGGCACTCTCAACGTTACTGGCAGCTTTAGTTTTCTTCTCCTTGGCTCTGCTGGGAGCTTCCCGTCTCCCGGCATCCTTTGCCTCATCTCCTCGTTCTGTCTGCCCTTCCTTGCTCCCGGACATTCCCATGTTTTCTTCCCATGACATCTTAGATTTGATGGAATTCTCTAGGATTTTGGGTACTCGTAACTGTGGTGAAGAGGAAAAAAATAGCCAGGTGTCTCAGTCAGGGAACAGACGGCAGGAAACAAGTGGCCCAATTGCAAAGTGGGGATTGAAGAGTTTAATGAAGAGATGGTTGGCAGAGGCAGGCCAGGGTTATGGGAGCCGGTGAGGTTGGTGCTGCCCCCCGGAAACAAGCGAGAGAGCAAGAGGAGGGGTGACATTCTCGGAAAAGGGTTGAGCCGAAACCTCAGAAGAGGGGACACCTGAGAGGAGCTGTGGCCATCGGGTGGTGCGGCCACTGCTGAAACCGTAGGCCAGCAGTGCGGGAGAGGACCCCAGGAGCAGAGGGCAGGACGTGCACGAGTACGGCCAGCAAGGCTGGAGGGACTTGGTCTGGACAATGAACCGGGAAGATGTGAGAGTCTAGAGCCATTTATACCCCTTAGGACCCTTTGGCTGCAAGTGACAAATGCCTAACTGAAACGGGGATGGAGGAGACAGCTCTGTGGGGTGTTCTCAGGCACCGGGAGGGCTGGGGACCAGGCGTGGAAAGGACACTTCCAGGGCTACTCTGGGAGGTCTCAGCAGGATCTGTGGGGCACCCCATTCGGGCTCTGCCTCTGGAATCCATGACCCCACCTCCCCCAGTCTGTGGACGTGAAGGAGAGGGAACCACAGAGCCACTGCAGCCTCTTCATGTTACACACGAGGAGCTGGAGGTCAGGGGGCCATTCAGCACCCCCAAAGTCACGTGGCCAGCAAGGAACAGAGGGAGGGGGTGCAGCCAAGCCCACAGGCTCCCAGACTTAGGATTTTTCTAAAGCAACAGAGTTTCCCAAACTTCAGGCCTTCCCGAGCTGCCTTCACAATTGTCATCATTTGCATATACTACCTCTAATAGTATGAAAATTTTTCTTTTAAATCAATTAACTTGAAAAAAACCCTTTTATTCATCTTAGGCAATGGTATCAGTGAAATTGTGGATTTGACCTGCTAATATTTTTTCCAATACATACACTTCAAACAGTCTTATACTATTAAAACAAACAATGGTCATCCCCCCACACCGTCTTTGAGGGGACCCGACCATAGTTTCAGAAACCATGTACTGTAACAAAGCAGCTCTTCTACTGGGGGGGCAACGTAGATTGGTAATTTTCAAACTTTTTTGTGGCCCCCAGACCCTCGCTGTTGAAGAGAATGTGATGCTCTAATCTGGGACACCGATGCAGGGGAGCAGCCGGGCTTGGCGCGTGAGTGGGAGGAAAGCAGTCCAGCCCGCCTCTCTTTTCCCCCGGCCGCACTGTCCTCAAGGCCCCTCCTTGGATCCTCAGACTGAACAAGACCCCAGCACAGTGCAGGCTCTGGTGGACGCAGGGCGGAGTGCACCCGAGTGAGCTGGGCCTCGTGTCGGGGAGCTGAATGCTCCAGCCCGGGTAAGCGTGTGATGAACGTGGAGGCGGGCACTCGGGCTCCCTGCCCGCCTCTGTCCTGCGTGCTTCCTGGGCTGCAGAGGCCCAAAAGCTGGAACCTGCATTTCCTGGGCTCCTGTGGACAGTGGAGGTGAGGTGGGGGCCGTCCTCTGCCTGCCACTACTACTGGGACTCTGATGCATGTCCTAATGGTTGGGTCGTTAGGATGATAGAAAGTTCTGGAAGTGTGTTCTAAATTCTAGCAGCCTCGAAATGCACTTCCATCCCAGATTCCAGGGGGAGTGTGATTGAGGTGTTCCCAGGGAAGTGATGAAAATTGAGTTGTTTTATGTCATTAACACAAAAGTGTGACAGTGACCGAGGAAGCAGGGGCCTCCCTCCTTCCAGGGGCCGAGGGGGTAAGTCCTAACTGAGTTAGCAAGTTTCCGGGTCAGGGACCACCGGCCCCGCTGGTGGCGGGTCAGGGTGTTGGCAACCCCCCCCTCCTCCTCAGGGAGACCTGGGGGGTGTGGGCGTCCCCTGGGCACAGTCCCCAGGTGCCCTGGGATTAGCAGGACAGTGGGAGCAGGGAGGTCCCAGAGCAGAGTCGCTGGACGAGGAGGCAGGACCTTGTCTCCCTGCCCTTCTCAAACTTCCCGCAGCGGATTCCTTTTCTCAGTTGGTGGAAGATGGATGATCTCATTATTTGTGGCACTCGGCGATAAATCTGGGAGTTTCAGCTAAAGTGAGTACTTTCCCCACGTAGCGTCCTCTGCTCACGTTATCCATCACGTTTAATCATTTTTCACCTCGGAGGAGCCTCGGGCATGGGGGGGGGAGCCGCTCTTACTGACCTGACATTGTTACTCTTTGGGGGCTGCGAGAGGGGACTGGGCTCAGGGAGGGACAGGGCTGGAGAGGGAGGCGGCGGCTCCAGGTGGGCTGGAGCAATGGACGCCTCAACAAAGGCCGCCAAATGCCCGATGGAAGGAAGTTCCAGCAGGGACCCTTGTGGGGCCTCAGCGCCCCGCCTGCTGCCAAGAAAACCTCCCACGGAAGGGAGGGGACGGAGTGCCAGAAAGAAAAGGACAGAAACAGCCAGAGAGCTCTCTGCCAAGGGGGTGCTGGAGATTTTAATTTGAGATGAAATGTGTTCTTGTTTGTGTGCAATTAATTTTCCTCCCCATGCAGGGTTTGTCTATCACACGTCTGTTTCAACAGCAACCGGGGTCCCCCACCGTAATTAAGGCGACATGCGCCTCTTTCATTCGCAGGCCGGCTGTTTGTGTTAACCTGCTGGGGAAGCAAACATGGCTTGGATTGGTTCCTGGGTCTAAGAGGGAAAAAATACAACAAAGAACGAAGAAAACACCTCCAAATAGAGACTTGGCTCTGGCAGGGATGACGTCATCTGGAAAGTGTGAGCAGGACTGTGGGCCCTGAATGAAGGGGCCAGGGGAACCCTGCTCTGGTTATGGGGAGCTGTGAAGAGAACAGAGGTTGTACCCAGAGATTGTATGAATGGGATCATAACTCACGTGCCTACACAGCCCAGGTCGGGGGTGTATGTGAAGGAAGCTGGTCGAGTGTAGTTTTTCAACACAGTTGTATTTTGTTTGCATGGTAAATACATAGGGAATTCATTTTCATAAAGAAATAAGCAGTCTCATTTTTCTTGAACCACGTGGCTTCTTGATCTGTCTTTTTTTTGTGCTGTTTTTAGTACAGAGATGGGTAGAAAGATTTGTTTTTACGACGGAAAAAAACCCCAACAGTCTGAGAGACAATAAATACTGATGACTCTCAGGGATGACAGAGAGGGTTGAGGACTGTGGCAAGTTCAGCCTCACGGCCCAGCCCAGTGAGGGCAGCCGCGACTTCCTGACTTCCTCGGGGCATGAGTTGCCTGATGGAAGTTACATCCAGTTTGCCATGTCTCTGATTTTTCAGAGGAAGCTGGAAATGTAGATTTTTGTGTGAAATCTCTCTCTCTCTGTTTTTTTTTTTTTTTTTTAGCATCGTTGAGTACAATTGACAACTGAAATTGTAAGATGTTTAAAGTGTACAACGTGCTGATTTGATATACATATACATTGTGGAATCTTCTCAACTTTAATGTTGAAAACCAACTGTACAGACCAAGGAGCTGTGGGCTGGTCACAACACCTCTCCTGGCTGGATGTGGCCTGTGGTCTGTCCCTTGCCATCTGAGGTAGACTGGTAACCTGTACACTCTAGTAGCAAAATTTGCTTCTAACTTTGGTGAATGATTCAATTCATTTGTCCAGGACTCCATTTTTCCACCCACAAAATCAGCTCCTTCTGTTTCTGCCATGGGTTCTGTTTAAAGCCTCTAAAACCTACTTACTTCTCCTTCTCTAAGTTTGGTTTATGTGGGAAGTGTCCCTACAGGCCCAGTCTCGACAGCCCGCATCAGACTCTGTAGGTCCTTATCCAGTGTCTGTGGGCTCTGAATGAGGTAGGCTTTGGCTTTGGCTGCTGTGATAGAGACAGTGGTTTACACGAGATGGAAGTTTATTTCTCCCTCGTGTGAACAGCTGAGCTGGTGTGGCAATTCTGGCCCAAGAAGGTGTCAGGGGCCCAGGCTCCCTCTCTCTTTTCGCTCCACTGTGCCTAGGCCCTTGGCTTTATCCACTTGGTCCAGATGCCCCACACTTGTCTGTGTTTCAGCAGTGAGAAGAGGGCAAAGGAGATGAGGAGGGCACAACCTTCCCTCCATGGGCTCAGCCTGGCAGGGGCATTCCTCACCTGTATTCACACTCCACTGGGCAGCACTCACTCACCTGGCCATGAATCGCTGCAGAGGAGGCTGGAAACTATAGTCCTAATTCTGGGCTGCCATGTGCCTGCTAAACAACACGGGCTCTTAGTAAGGAAGAAGGGGTGTACGGATAATTGGAGACAGCTCGTCACTGCAAGCAGACAAGAGGGTGGCCTACTCGGAGTAAAACAAACAAACAAAATTCTAATATCTCCACTGGGATTCTCAACTAGCTTTCAGTTTCAGTTTTACCCCGATGGACGGAGATTATTTGGTTTTTGACCTCTTTAACAAATTTTGAAGCAAAAAGTTTTTTCAAATTAATGCTACAATATTGTGTCCCACACCTCAGTGACTTCTGTTTTTCCTTCATAATTTTGGACACAATTTGAGTACCAACTGAATTATTATTTGCTTTATATTTTATTCTAAATAGATTCAGTAGTTTTTCCAAGTTAATTTAATTTAAAAGGAAATTTTGCTGAATGATAATGAAAATACAACATTAAAATTTGAGAGATGCAGCCAAAGCAGGGCAAAGAGGAAAATTGATAGCTTTAAATGCACATATTAAAAAACAGGGAAGATCAAAAATCAATGACCTAAGATTTCACCTTAAGACACTATAAAAAAAGATGAAAGTAAACACCAGACAAGTAGAATTAAGAAAAGATAAAGAACTGAAGTCAATGAAATGGTCAATAAATAACATTAACAGAGCTAAAAGTTAGTTCTTTAAAAGGTCAACAGAATCAATAAACCCATAACTTACATTTTTCTGCATCTTGATTTTATTACTCAATTCCTTGGAGAAATACCTTCAAGTCAGCTTGTATAGCTCTAAATTAAAAAGTTATTCTTTACAATGGTTGTGCAATATTCCATGGGTGGATATACTTGAAAAGCACTCAGCTATTCTACTAGTAAGGAGAACTAATTTTGTTCCCAGTTCTGGGCCACTAAGAACAAAGCTGTAGTGACATCCTTGTGTGTAGTGGTACAAGATATAAATATGTTAATTTCTATGGGATGGATTTCCATCAATTTGAGAGTGAAGATATGCTCTTTTGTGAACTATTTATGGCCATCACCTCTTTTTCTTGTCAATTTGTAAGAGTTCTTTGTATATTACAGAAATAGACTCTTTGTCTATTATTGACCTACAAATACTTTTACAGATGTATATAAAGACTTTCTTTATGTAATCATTTTATGCACAAAAATTCCAAATTTTTATATTTTCAATATGTATGGGTTTTTTTCTTTTATAGTTTCAGGATTATCCATCTTGGTTTGTAAAGTTTCTCAAACCCCTCTAGATTCTAATTGCAATATCCTAGATTTTCTTGCAAAATTTTTATATATGAGATGGCTCCTTCAGGGTCTGTCTAAGCTGCAAGGAGTCCTCTTGTTCATGGTCATGCCCTTCCTGGAGAGCCCACTCCTGGGGTGTAAAGGCCCGGGCATTTGGGCCCTATGTGGGCTGACCCGTACAAGCAACATGTGCTCCAGGGCTCCCCACAGGTTTTGCCGTGGCTTTGTCAGCCTGCGTCACAGATCAGCTCCTCCTGCCTGGCCTTGTTCTCCCACTTCCCTTCACAAGTGTTGATCCCTAAAAACATCTTACGTCATGTCCAGGTTCACACATTCAGCCGCGTTCTTGATCTCTCCATGTCTAATAGTCGTTGGGTTCCTCGCACACCCATCCCCACAGCCCCCTTCTCAGGAGTGACAGCTCCCCCTTCCCAGGTGCTCAGCTGACTCCTTCAGCTCCTCTCCTCCTCTCACACCCACCATCTGCTCTCTCAGCACACCTGTCCACACAGATCAGAATCCCCTCACTTGGCCCGCCTGCCCTGCTCCCCCAGAGATCTCTGTCATCTCTGGGAGGATTATCATAATAGAGTCCTCCCTGGTCTCCCTGCTTGACCTTTGCCCCCTGCAGTCTGTTCTCCACACGTGGCCAGAGCGAGCCTATTAAATGGACGTGAGATCATGCCACTCCTCTGCACAGAGCCCGCCGTCTCCCCACCTCGCTCTGTGCAGAAGCCCTTTACACGGTGGACAAGGCCCAGCGCACTCTGGCCCTTCCGCCCCCTGACCTCTTTCCCGCTTGTCCCCTGTGCTCCCTCTGCTCCTGCCACACCGGCCCCTTGCTCTGCCCAGGGCAGGCCAGGCGCTCCCCATCTCGGGGTCCCACGTTGGCTCTGCCATCCCCCTGCTCTTCTCCCAGCCGTCCAGCCGTCCACCCGGCCTGCTCCCTCACCTCCTGGGCACGCGCTCCAGTGTCCCCTCCCCGGGGGGCTCCTCCACTGCTCTCTGTACAACCACAGCCCCTCCCTCCACGGCCACCCTCCCCCTTCCCGCTCCATCTTTCTCCAGGCCACTCACTGCCATCTGATGACTTCATGCTTTACATGGGCCTCAGGCGGGATCCTTCCAGAAGCCGCCCCAGAGCCTGGGTGTGAGTACAGCGTGTATCTGGAGGTGGTCCCAGGGAGCTCTGCAGGAGGGCAGGAAGGGAGGGGGGAACGGGCGGGATTATCACGCTGACCCTGGTGGGCGCTGAGCAGGTGACCACGTGGGACGCTGGCTCAGTCCCTCTGGGGTCCCGTGGGAGACAGTGTGGAACAGGCCTCAGAGGGGACGTTTTGGGGGGTGGGGGGGCAGCCGGGGTGGGTTCCCCCAGCTCCGTCTGGCCTTGGCTGGGGGCTGCTTCCCAGGATGTCGACTCCCAGCCACGCAGGCTCCGGCGGCTGAGGAGGCCTCGGAGGGAGGGTCTCAGGGTCAGTAAGAAGCCACCGTGGGCGAAGATGTCAGGGAATGAGGGCTGGGCGGGCACCGGCTGTGGCTGCACCTACTGTCCTGGGCTGTCACTGGTTGTCATCCATCTCCCTCTGCAGATCGTGAGCTCCTGAGGCCGGGTCTTTATCTGCTCTGTGCTTTGCTGCGTCCCCAGGGGCCTCAGCTGTGCCTGGCACATAGTCAGCCCTCCTGAAGTACGTGCGGAGCGAACGAACGGAGCCTTAGAGAGCCGCTGAGCTGGCTGTTTAGAATCCTGAGAGAGCCCGCGTTCTAGACCACACGCTCTGACCCGGCCGCTGCAGACCTGGCTCCCGGGGCTTCCTTGGCTGGTTCTGAAGCTGCTCCTGCCCTTTGTGGTCAGTTGGCTTTCTCACAGCAGCGGGGCTGCAGAGGGGCTCGGACCTGCTGATAACAGCTCCTTTTCCAGTGGGTGCTTGTCTGATGCTTCTGGAGAGGTGCCCTTTGATGTTGTCACAGCCGCGGATCCTGATGGCAGCTGTGACGGTAATAGTCCCAATTACCCCGCCATCTTGCTTGATGGGACCAAGAGCCCACAGATTGCTCCTGAGTGCACCTCTCTAATGACAGATTTTTTGAAACTAGCCTGCCTGGTTTGATCAGGAGAAGAAAACAACTAATATATGTGTTTTTCCTTTTTTCCCTTTGGTGGAGAAGTTGCAATCATCTGGAAATTGTTTGGAGATTGTCCAAATGCCCAAGACCCCAAGGACACGGACTCCAGAGCATCGTCTCCACCCTTGAAGGCAGGGTTCCCTCTCTGCGTCTCCAGGACTAGCACGGGGCCTGGCACCAGGCAGAGCTCACAGCAAGGAGTGTCTGCCGACGGCCCAGCTGAGGTCAGACGGGAGCCGGCCCGCTGGCCTGAAGGACGTCCCGCGGTCTGGATGAGTGTGACTGTTTCCCTGTAGATTCAGGCCAAAGGTTGTTGGCAGGATTGCTGCAGAGGGAGACTCTGCCCGGCCCACCGCAGGAGGGAGATTCACAATGTCCATTCATCCATCATCAGGATGTCAGGTTAGAGTCGTCCGTTAGGGTGGTGGTCGCCAGATTTCTCTGTTGTAAAGGATCCTTTTTCCCTCTGTAATTGTTAAGTAACATGTAGGGGATACTTTGGGGCCACGTGGATATCCAAAGATTCCCCTAAATCTTCCCCCAATGGTTTTGGTGTCCACCGACGGTGCCTACCTGTGTCAACTATTACATTGATGGCTGCAGATGGTGACTTTCTAGCTCCGTCAAGCCCTGCACGTTTATTAGCTGGCCTTCTTCCATGAAGAACTATCTCTTCTCCCAATCACTATACTGCAGTATCACTGTGGACTCATGGATTCTTTTTTTATCCCATGTATTCACCTCCATTACCACAATTGTTTTAAGTGCAAATATTCCTAAATTTGGCCAGTGGGAACCCCTTTATTCCAGCTTCTGTTTCCTTGATTTGTCCCCATCATCCTTTGAGTACTTCCTAGCTTCCTGGTACAAGACAAAATCTTAAAAAATAAATCAAAATCATAAAAGACAGAGAAGGAGGGTGCATGTTCTAGGAGATGAGTCACGACAACCAAATGCAACGCGTGATTATTTATAGGATCCCAGAATTAAGGGAAAAAGCTCTAAATTTGGCTGTACATTAAATTATATTTCTGCATCAACATAAAATGTTATGAGGGTAGAAATGGTTTGGACACTTTGCAGGAAATCGTCTTTTTAGTGACAGATACACTGAGGTGTTTAGGCGTGAAATATGTTGTTTGCACCGCACTCTCGAATGGTTTAGGCGAATACAGGGAAAAATCCAGACACATATTACAAATATGCACATAGAGACGGAAGCGGGCAGGGCACAGTGCGGCCAGCTGGTGGCTGAGATGAAAGGGATGTGGGTGTCCACCGCACTCCTTTTTAAGCTTTTCTGTAGCTTTGACATTTTTCAAAATAATAAGTTGGGGAAAATAAAAATAAAATCAAATAAATCAGACAGAACAGGCACTGTGGTCAGGGACGAGACTTCGCCCTTTGCCCGCCCTGTAAAAACAGCTCCCGTCACCGCTGCCTGTGTGACATGAGGCAGCAGACAGTTTGTTTTACCAACTAAAGGATGAATCTAGATGATTTGAAGAGCATTTGTCTCTGTAGTTCAGGAGAAGGATAATAAGGCAAGGAGGGAGGGGGGAAGGTAAAAAAGGAGGATGAACTGAAGGAAGGATGGAAGGAAGGAGGGGTGGAGGGCAGGAATGGATTGATCAGGGCGTCCAAGCCAGCGCTGCTTCACGTCCTTCCTCCTACATTATTCATCTGTTTCTAACAACGACCTTTAAAAGATAAGAAAACTGAGGCTTAGAGAAGTCAACAACCTGTCTGTTGACCACAGAATAAAAACCGGTCATTTCAGATAATGATGTCCAGTAAAGAAATATATTAAACCAGTTAGTCATAAGGAGAGAGGGCCAAAAGCTACCTGAGCATAGAGATGTTCAAAATCTTGATGACAGTTTATCTGTTTTTCAAAGAAAGCTTTTTAGTGGGAAGGGTCGTGTCCTTTGGGCTGAACCATCAGTGGAGACACCTGGACCTCTCACCTAGAGGAACCTTGGCCTGGGGGGAGTCTGGGAAGCAGGTGACGTCCCCTCTGCTTGAGACCCGGTTACCAGGCTACTGGCCTGGCAGGCCGTCCCCATCGGGCGGCTCCAGCCCTTTGCTTCACAGCAGGAAAGGAGGCCCCCGGGGACGCGGCCTGCTGGGGTGCCCTGAGTGGGCGGTGGGCCTGGTGTGGGCGCAGCCTCCAGACTCCAGGTCAGCGCTCCATGGGGGTCAAAGTCTCATGGGCAGAAGCTAAGGGGCTTCTTCCTCGATTTGAAAAGCTCCCAGGACTCTTAGGACACACGCAGGTTTCAGCCGGGTAACGTATTACAATGTAGTGGCTGGGGCACAAAAATTAGGATATTTTATGTAGGGCAAATGAGTGGGAATGTTTTCCACCCTTCCCCAGCCCCGTCCCCCACGCCACCTGCAGCCAGGGAAGGAAAGGACACTTTGGTTCACTTAGATGGAGTTCAGTGAAGACACTTTCTGATTGCACTCCAGTAGAGATGTGAGCAGATTAGCCAATTAAGGCAGCTCCACTAATGACATTCCACATTCAGGCAACTCGCTATTTACTTCCCACATGATGGAGAAACTAAAAAAGGAATCAAATCAACATCTCAGAGAGAAAAAATATCTTTGATGAACGAATTAAAATGAAAGATTTCTTGATTATTGAAAGCATCTGAAATGATTCTCACTCCAAGGTCGAAAGTTAACAGCACCTTCTTGAACAAAAGTTCCTGTCATTCCTTCAGGAAAATGTTTATTCAGGGCCTATGACGTGTCAGGTGTGACATGAAACAATCGGGGGAAAGTAGAACAAGGAGGATATTAACCAAATAGTCACACAGGTGTAGCAGACTTGAACCCTCTGTCCCCATCCTCTGGGGTCTGGTGTCTCTCGAGATCCAGGTCGTGACAGGCCGGGAAGGTAACGGACGCCGTGTGTGCGAAGCAGACAGAGAAGGCAGAGTGGGTTTGCGGGCAGGTGAAGCCTCACAAGGTGGCGGATCCGACGGTGTTCTTGATGCTCCTTTCTGTCCTCCCCTCCCCCGACCCCATGAGCAGTCCTGGACTGGGCAGGAGTGACTGACCACCCAGCCACAGTGGGGACCAGACGAGGTGGGGCCTCTGGGGCAGGGTGAACAGTCCAGGGAGGTGGTGGGGTGTAGGGGGCTGGAGACGAGGGAGTGAGGGGTGAACGGGGGAGAGGGTCTGGCCAGTCTTCCCGCTGACTGGGGTGTGGTTACGTGGCTCTCCCTGGGAACTGGGGACTGAGGGTGCAGTGCCACAGATGGAATGAGGGGCAAGTGACCAGAGAACCCCACCCCCACCCGTTTCTCTGCCACAGTGAGGACACTGCGTGGGTTGGGATGTGCTGCTTGAATCAGAGTGAAGCTCTGACTGTTCACCCTCCTCTTCTTTTTGTGTGTGCTTGGCCTGCAAAGCACAGGCCTGTTTATTACAACTGTAACACCCATTTCCTCGTCTGATAAGAGCATCCGGCTAGAGTCACGTGTCTGCCATCATGGACCCATCCAGCATCCGATTGCTCCCAAGGCCAACAATTTCAGCACCTGGGACAGCTCCCTGCACACAGTGAGCGCTCAATAAATACCCCTGTGAAGACGGAGTACACATCCCAGAACAGGCCAGGGGGTGTCAGTGGACGGGGTGCAGGAGAGAAGTGGTCTCAGTACAGTGCTTTCAGGGCACCGATCCCCTTCTAGTGAGGTGGGTGAAAGGAGGAAGATAGAGTGTGAACAGGGGAGTCACTGGAGGGGGCCCCAAATTTGATAACAGGGGTTTCCACCCAAAAGTCAGGGCTGTTCATGAGACGTGGCTGCAGTGGCGTGTTGGTAGAAGTGGCTTCAGGGAAAAAAAGCCCTGATTTGTAGCAACTGCTGATTTCTGTGGTGTAAATTCTCCAATCACGGCTGTTCCCAAGTGACCAGTTAGGAGAGTTCCTGAACATTTCACAATTGGCTCTTGGAGCTGGCTGTCCCCTGCACACGCTGGTGTGAGTGACCAGGCTGGTCCCCACTAGGGACCTCACAGCAGACGTGGGTGGGGGCACCGTGGGCTGCGGGGTAGCGTGTACATCACACCACACAATGGGGAGCGTTACCTGAGTCACCACAAAGTCACAGACGATGAGGGTCTGGGGCTTCAGACCAGTTAACACTGGAGAAGAGGACCAGCAGGAAGGAGGATGGGGCAGGGTCTGCGGGAGCGGATGGGGACTGTGACAGGGCAGGAGGCCCCTGGGGAGGCTCCAGAGCCCGCGAGGCTTTTTGAAGACGACTCTCCTTTGATCAGGCTGCAGAAGTCAAACCTGGAGGGAAGGATGCTGACTGGGCTGCAGCTTTATCAGAAAGATTATGCAAAAAATCAGTTCTTGATTCATCCTTTGATCACTCTGAGAAGCAGAGCACATTTGCCACTATCACCTATAGGCTGTTAAATATGAGCTCATTTTTCATCACATTTAGTTTCACTATTCCAGGTAAAGCATTTTGGTCAGAAGAGGTGCTTGAGAACAGGAACTCTTGTGCCAATACTAGCTGGGCACCTTCCTGTGCCTCAGAGTCCTCGTCTGTGAAGTGGGGACAATAACAGCAGTATCCATGGTGTGGAGGATTGAATGATTTTATGTGTGTAGAGACTGTGAGCAGAGCCTAGATTAGAGTAAATCCCAGTGTGTGTTTCTTAAATACATCACAGAATATTTGCTGTGAGACTTCGGTAGCTGGTTTAATTAGATTTGCCTCAAATGGCCTTTTCATCTGATCAGATCATCCTCGGATAATAAAGACCTTGTGTCATTACATGCAGTCCTTGCTGGGAAGGAAAGGCACCACGGTGTCATGAGAGGGGCTTCCTGACCTGGGCCCTGGGCCAGGGTGTGGGGGTGATGAGAGACAGAAGATTCCCCCAAGGAGGTGGCATTTCATCTGCGACCTGACAGGTGAGCTACAGGTAACTAGGTGAGGGGTTGGGGTGGGTAAACATTCCAGGAGGAGGGAACAGCATGTGCAAAGGCCCTGGGGTGCTGGGAGCCTGATATGCCGAGGCCAGTGTGGCCGGGACCAAGTGGACAGAGATGAGTGGTGGGTGGTGGGGCTAGTGAGGGGCAGGGACCTGTGGGGTTTTGGGCTCCATCCCAAGGGCTGTGGGCAGCCTCTGGAAGGTCTGAAGCAGGGGTGTGACTGGGATCAGATTTGCCTCTTTGGATGTTCCCAGTTATGATGGGATGCTCTCCTAGTCTGGGCCTCTTTTCTTTCCTCCTCATGCTCTATCGCAGCCTGTTCCATAGCTAAGAACCTGGGTGCGATGGCCGAGCTCTGTTGTAGGGCCCTGGTCACATCTCAGGAGAAAATCAGAGCAGTTGGTCAGGAAATATTCAGCAAGGATCTCTGGCGTGGGCAGCAGGGGTCAGAGAGTCAGTCAGCAACGGTCTCGTTCTGGGGACTGAGCCTGATGCAGGGCTTCGAGGAGAAGGCTCAGGACGTGTCCCGAGTCACAGGGGCGATGGAGGGACAGCGACGGGGTCAGAATGGAAGTCTCTGGCTTTGGGAGGGTCGGCTGGGAGCACCAGCAGGCGGGAAGTTCAGATCCCGCCAGGGCTAGAGGTTTGCGTGGGGAACCGGGAGACACAGGTGCACCTCCATGCAAATGACTTCAGTGCCCACGGTTTACGTCCCTGCAAAGTGTTAAAAGTATTAAATTCCTTGAGGGGATAAGCTTAAGCCTCTGTTTCATCTGTGCTTATTGTGGGATGAACGATTTCATTAAGTAACACAAGTAGCACTTGGAGTGAACAAATAGAGAATTAACTAAACATAGGTGGAGCAGTGAAATTCAGCCACAAGGATGTTTATGAATAATTAAGGGGCTGATGCGTGGCTATATTTCCACAAGAATCTCGTCTTCAGCCTGTCGCTTCTCTCCACGTGGCACAGACAAGACTGTTTTCTGGCATGAAGAGTCTCTGAATCAAATCTTATTTGTCGAGAAGGCGAGACGTGTTTGTGTTTCCTCGGGCTCCCATTGTTATAAACTTTGCAATGTTTTCTCTGAAAAATGCTGCTTTTCCGCTCAAAAGAGCTGGATTGCTGCCTTTTTCCCTCTTCCACTGTGAGGAGGAAATGCTACAAGTTCCTCGTCAGGTCATCAATTATCCTCCTTCAAGGACCCCTGAAGTCATCACCTGAAAATTATGGCTTCTGAAAAGTCATGAAATGCCCACTTTAGCACATTGTCCCATGTCAGAGCGAGTGGCCCTCCCCTGAGTCACCGAGCCTGTCAATGGCCCGTGTTAATGACCTCTGGCTCCACACGCGGTCACTTCTGCCTGTCACTTCTGGGGTTTCGTGTCTCTTTTAGCTTCTCGGAAGCCCTGTGCTGTGCTCCAATCAGTAACATGTCTTCCTTTCCTCCATCTCAATCTAATTGCTCTAATTTATGTCCCTCGACAACACTCCCACCATCACATCATCTGTGCCTCTGCGTGGAGCAGGAAAGTCTCAAGTTCAAGGTCCCTGGCAGGTAACCAACACACTCTCAAGTTCATGGACATCCTCTGCAATCAACACCCACTGCCCCACCAAGAAAACAAGACCTTGGTATTGTTGGTGAGTGGCAAGTAATTTATGAGCTTGTCAGCATAATCCATGGGCCCTGATCTATATCAATGCGAAATAAGATACGATTGAAGAGGAGTCAGGACAACACGGCATGCCCCTCCCCCTCCTCCTACCAGCTCACATTGACTCATTCATGTATGAAATTGTGTCTTTGTGACGGTGAAGTATTAAAGATCCAGTGTACTCAAATTAATATCACGGAACCAGAGAGTGGAACCAGGTTATTAAATGCTCCCTGGTTCGCCCTCCTTCCAACAAGCAGAAGAAAACACACAGAAGGCTTAGATGCAAATGCGAACTCATGTCCAAGTATTCGTGAGAACCAGCACAGACTGAGAGAGGGAAGCTGGGTAGACGTCCCAGACAATTCAGGTTAAAAGACTTTTCTTGGAAGCATCCTAGTCATCCAGGCAGTATGTGGATTCCGCCATAGTTTACCCATCCCGTCTTCTTCTGAGTGAACCTCAGGGTTCACGTCAACATTTCATGGAAATGTCGAAGCATCGTTGAAATTACTTGAGCTAAAGGGAGTGTGTTCAGATCCCAGCCCTGCCGCCACCTGTGAGCTGGACAGACGATCTTCCCTCTCTGGGCCTCAGTTTCCTCATCTATAAACTCCACACTACCTCTGACATCCTTGGTGTTGCCCAATGCAAGATAAAGGAGACTGAGAGATGGACGAGACCCTGCTTGTGCTGGTGTTCCCGGAAGAGAAGCCTTGATCTCAGCACATCCTGAGATGTGTCCTGGGGAGAACGAAGCCTTGAAGTTACAAATGAGTTGTGTAGGAGTCACAGCCTCTAATGGAACGTCAAACTTTCAACTTACCAAAAATTCTAATAAAAGGGCTCTGAATTATATATTGAAACTTTACATGTCTTTTTGCAATTACTTTACTCATTTATTCCTGGGACACTTAGCTGTGCCATTGCAATTCACAGTTAGCTGGTTAATTGCTAGTGCAGACACCAATAGTCAGGTACTCTCCTTCCTCTCAGAGCCCCAGTTTTACTAAGATGTTTGGAAGAAATGTGCTCTCTAGCACCAAGGATTGAATTATAATATGTCTAAGCCAATTGTGACAATCTCATTTCCCTTTCCAGTGATTGGTTTGGGGGGACATGTTGAGTCAGGTCCAGCCAATGAGATAGATGTAAGTTGGGAATCTTTTGATGGGTGGCTACTAGGGTCCCTTATTTAAAGAGACACATGAGGAGCAACTCTCTCTTTTATATTTTCTTTATTATTGTCATGGTTCTGAAAGGAAGGGGTGTCAGGTGATATGGCAGCCATCTTGTGACTATGACGGCACAAGCCTAAGGACAAAGCTGATGTGCTGAGGAGGGGAGAGCACTAACATGGAGAGTACCAGGTCCTCGACATTGCTGAGGTAACCACCAGTGGACTTGCCTACGTGTGGTAATAAATCTTTCCCTTATAGCTGCAAATGTTTTCATTCTGAGAAGGACCACCTTTCTCCATGTTCACATCTCCATCAGCAGGAGCCAAGAGCACGTCCAGGAGCCCCTTGGCTTCTGGATAAGACCACCCCTTCCTTCCCTGGCCCACACCTCAACTGACAAGAGCCAACACGAAGACCTACAACTCTGTGTGACACTAGAAATACCTCCATCCTCGGCCCCTAAACACAACCTCACCAGCATGTTCCACCCTGAGACCTTCAGAATTAAAATCTGTCACATGACACTTTCTATCCCCACTGAAATTGGTCTCCACATGGACCCCAGTACTCTTGGTCATCCTTTATCCCCTGGACTCATCCTCATATGACTCAGTGGGAAATGAGACCAAAATCCTAGCTCTCTGGCCCTCCCTATCCTAAGTCTCTGCTTTGTTTTTCTCCATAGCATTTTCCTGTCTGACTCACAGTCTTTCCCAGGGATGTTGGATGAGGTCCCCTTAGTCCAGGTTTCCTAACACAGCCTGAGGTCATCCTCGAGAGCTAATGCTTTAGTGGGAGGTGCAACCCCAGGGCATCAAGAGTGAGGGGAGAGGGAAGTGAGGTGGGGAAGGTTGGGAAGCGATTATCAAGCTGGCGACTGCCTCACAAAAGACCCGATCGGTCTCCAGACCAGCTATGCAGGAACACTGCACCTCAGGACAGTGAGTATGAGGAGGGAGGGAGAGGCCATCCATTGCTGGGCCCTCTTGTCTCGGGTGCCTTGGTGGTTAAAGTTGACTTTTTCGGGAGTTATCACCCCCTCACCACAGGTCCCATCACCTGGTTCCTCCCACAGTCGTTGGGGAAGCCAGATCCCACGCTTGTCTTTGTGGCATCTTACCTGTGTCCAGAATTGGTGAGAGGGTCCAGAAAATTGGGGTGTTGGTCTCAGACAATGGTGGTATAAGGCCTGAAATTAAGGTGCAATATTAAGTACTGTCTTGACATCTTTGAGCCTCAGAGGACCCCAAAGGCCTAAGCACAAGTTCCTCTGCTCCCCCCAGATATGCCCCCCACACAGCGGGAAAGCTCCCCACCGGGCTGTTTCCCCACCAGCTGGACCAGCTGCCCTCCACCTGGTCTTCAACCTAACTGGTTTCACCTCCCTGCCAGTCCATGGAATCATTCAAACAAGACAATTGCATACTCCCATGGACACCAGGGGCACCTCACCCTCTTGTGACTACAAAGCCTGCCTCCCACAGCCTCTCCTGGTTCATGCTGTTCCTGAGTGCAACCTCCATGTGGCTCTGTGGGACATGAAGCGTCCTACCCCCTGGGCTTTGAGCACCTGTGACTAATGAACTGCTATCAGTCTCATCTGTCCAGTGCTGGGTGTCGTGGCTTTAGCCATTTCATACTATTTAGGGTGGGGGATCCCTCCCCCACTGGTAGGGTGAACAGGAGGTGATCAGAACACAGTGGAACCCTGTGGACCTACAGTGAGTCGGTTTCTGCAGTGGGAGACAGGTGAGGCTGAAAATATCTGAGAGGACATGTAATGTGCATCTGATACACATCCCTTACAGTTTATATCTTTATTTGTTGGCCAATTTTCCTCTACTAGAAAATATGCTTTTAAGGGCAGTGATTTGAGCTGTATTTTTCACTGCTGCATTTCAAGCACTTGCAAGATTTCCAGCACACAGTAGACCTTCCACCAATATCTATGGAATGAAGACATGGACAAACTAAGATAGTTAGAAAGCAGCCTTGGCTGGAGAAGAATGAGGACACGGTTCTTGATGCCAGACTCTGCAGGAGAAGTGAGCAGAGTTTCATTCCTTGTTGCTGCCTGGAAGAAGGCGATGTGGAGGCAGAACCTTCAGGTCTTCACTGAACTGCAGCCTCTCACCTCCTCCCTGTCTGCCGCCCAGCGTAGAGGTGGAGTGGACGGTGGCTGGGACCATCTTTCTCCTCCTCTCTCCCCGCCCCATCACCTGCTCCCAGCCTCCTCGCTCACCTTGGGGAGAGGCTTTCACAGCTGCTGTCTTTGGTCCAACACTTTAGCTCATCGCGTTTCTTGCATCAATCCCAGGCCAGTGTTCTACAGTAGGAACGAGCACACACAGCCTTGAATTGTTATTATTTATGCAGTGCATTCGCCTGTTCTTCAATGAGCATTGGGAGTTGTGTTAAGAAGTGGGAGGCTGTCTGCTGACCACACTTCCCACGGCTGTCAGCAAATCCGTCCTGGAAGGGGGATCGGGGCAGCGCAACTCCCCGCCCGCCACAGCCTGGAGACGATTCCCCCAGGGCTGAGGTTACAACCCAGGCTTGACCTCTGGCCAGCTGTGTGTGTGAACAGACCAGGACCCCTTGGAATCAGTTTCTGAATCTATAAAATGGAAAGAGCTCTGAATTGCACTGATTCTAAGATGCTCCTTTTTCACGTGTTAATGTCTCCTGAATCCGGTCATGTCATATAATTGATGGAGTCTTAGCGTTGCATCATAATTTAATTGGCGATGTTTTCCTTCTTAGTGGCACATAAAACAATGATGCATCCTCCTCTCAGCTTTATCTTCGACGTGTGAACGCAGTGCCATCTGCCACTGACCGGCTATTATCAAGGTCAGATGTGACGACAGGGGGTTGAGAGGCCTTTGCAAATGATAAAATGCTGCTCGGTCGTCCATCCCAGCTCCGCCTGGCAAGCTTCCCTAACAGACGTGCCTCCTCTCCAGGCCTCAAGTTCCTCCTCCTCTCACCAAAGACGGTGGACTGGACCTGGGTGTTGAGATTTGCTCTGCTGGGTGATTTAAGAAACCCAAGGCCAGGCTGGCCTGGTGGTGCAAGTGGTTAAGTGCACGCACTCCGCTGTGGTGGCCCGGGGTTCGCCGGTTCGGATCCCGGGCACGCACCAACGCACGGCTTGTCAGGCCATGCTGTGGCGGCATCCCGTATAAAGTAGAGGAAGATGGGCATGGGTGTTAGCCCAGGGCCAGTCTTCCTCAGCAAAAAGAGAAGGATTGGCAGATGTTAGCTCAGGGCCCATCTTCCTCACAAAAAAAAAAAAAAAAAGAAACCCAAGGCAGGGAGCAGCCAGGCCACTTTGAGCAAAGTTCCCCCAGAAGAAATGGAGATGAACGCCCCGGATGAGATGTCTCTGAGGAACCTTCCAGATCTGACACTCTAGGAGGGGTAAAGGTCTCTCTGAGGACCCGAGGAGAGAGCAGCCGGTAGAGGCTGGCGCTCACACCTCCAGGGCACCCCTCACGTCCACCCGGTGGGGGCGGGGCCCCCTGGACGTGCGCAGTGCACACTCGCATGACCAGACCTGCCGGCCTCGGAGCTGCTCCTCAGGGGATGGGGTGAGAGGCCCCCAGAACGTGCTGCTCGGCGCAAAGCACGACGGGCCTTAAGGAAGGAGGCCACTGCAGAGAAAACGGAAATCTGACAAATGACACTGTTTGCCAAGAAATGTCGGCAGTGAGACGTGTGTGTCGGCTGTGTCTACACGAGGCAGATACAACAAGAAATTGTTCCTGATCTAATCTGATTAAGGGCAATTTAAGGGCCGGTCTGCAGTGAGATGGGAAGCCCAGCTGGGCACCTAGAGGCTGTGTCATGAGACCCGCTGTCCTGACATCTTCCGGGCACCGAACGTGGGGCTGGAGCCACAGTGGGGACACAGAGTGTGTGGAGGACTCGATGGAGGCGTTGTACCCATCAGCCTCGACTTCTGGTCTGCTACTCTCAGAACCTGTAGATTTTTTTCCTAAAGGAATATTCATTTTTATTATAAAAGTGATAAATATTCATTGTAAAAATAAACAACCCTGGGAGCACAGCCTTGCAACATTTCAGTCGGAACCTCGAGTCCTGAGAGCTGCCTTTTCCACACGAAGATCCGTCATGTGGGCCCTGCCCCGCTGCCTCTGGAGGAGGCTGAGTCATTAGTCCGGCGTTCAGGGCTCACTGTGGTCCCATCACAAGTGACACGTAGGGGACAGGGGTGATACCTGGCTGCCCACGATCCACTTCCCCTCTCTGAAGCTGCCTCACTTGCTTTTGGGACTCACCCCCTTCCCACACGGGAGTGTTGTGGGTTAACTCCTGGTGACACCTCCCACCAGGAGGGCTGAGGGACAGGGCCCTCTCTCCCTCCCTGCTCTCCTGAGGGGCAGGTACTGGTCTGAGCCTGGCCCCTCACAGGCTCTTTCCTGGGACTTTGTTTTGAGCAAGTGAAGGAAAGAGGTGGGGACAGAGGGAGGTCACCTCTCCCAGGGCAGCGTCCTGATCAGCCAGTTCCGGGAGTGAGATGCTTCCTTTCCGCCCCTGGATCCCTGTGCTTCCCGCCTGGTCCCCCGTCTCATCCCGTCTGTGGGGCTCGAGATCCTGCAGAGAGAGCCCACTGTGCTCACGTCACTCAGGTGGGTCTCTGCCACTGGCAGCCGAGAACCTCGACTGCACCCTGGCCCGTCTGGCCGTCCAGTGAGGACACCCCTCCACACCCCACCCTCCTTCTGGAAGAAATGATAACCTTCTGGTGCCACCTCTTACCAGGATCACTACTTTGAAACTGCAATCCTGAGTCAAGGGAGAAAAATGTGACAGCTTTGTAATAAATGGGCTCTTCTGGGACGTGCTCAGGGGACGGGGGAGCTCATGCTCTCACTGTGAGAGTCTTTCTCCTTTCACTACAGGAATTGATTCACAACATTCATCAGAGGCTGTTAATTTTACTTTTGTGGGAAGGGCAGGACCCAGACCAACCTCCAAAAGGATTTCTCTTTCGTAAGTCAATCAAATTACAAGCAATTTCAGCAAGAATTTTCATATGCAGTGTGCATGGCCGACTTTCAATAATGTAAGAATTAAAAAATAATTTTCCTCCCTCTCCTACCTCCTCCCTCCCCCCAGGGAATTGTAGAGGTTGAGCAAAATATTCTGGTGATGACCTCCGTGATTAGGGCTTCACATTTACATAGAGATGGTGTGAATGAGCCTGGCTACTCCAAACCAGACTGATCCATGATTTTCTTGGTTTTTGTTTTAGTCAGGACTCTTTGGGTGTTAAATGAAGAATATCAATTCAAAGTGGCTTAAACAAACACACACAAAAAGAACATAAGGGCTCATATAACTGACAGTTCAGAGGCAACTGACTTCAGGTATTGCTGTATCCAGGTGCTCACAAAACGTCATCAGGACTCAGTTTCTCTGTATCTCTCAAGTCTAACTTTGTTGCTGTCTTCATTTGCAGGCAGAAGCCCGGGCTTACCTTCTCCTATCTTAGCTATCCCAGTGGAAAGGGAGCCCCCCTTTCCATTTGTACCAGAACAACCCTTTGATTGAGTTTCATTTGAACAATTATTCTCATGCCCTTCTCCCTGAACCAATTGCAGTGGCCAGAGCAAAGCAGACACCGAGGGACCAGGTCTGGGTCATGTCCACCCAGACCCCAGAGACTGAGAGTTGAGGAGGGGCGGCTTTTCCAAAGGAGAAGGAGGAACCAGAAGGAGTGGCAGACGCTGGTGAGCAAACCCACGGTGTCCTCAAACTCACCCGTCTGTCTCTCTTGCCACTGGTAGGGCGTGTGTCTGTGGCGCCCCCTCTGGTCTGGAGGACTCAGTGCTCATCCTCTACTGCTCCTGGCTCTGAGCCCGCCCTCCCAGAGCACTCACGGGGGGTCGTGGAGAATGGGGTGCTGGAGGAGCACGATGGCTCCTCACCAGACACCCTGCAGGTGCCCCTTCTCTGAGCGCCCCACGACGGGCAGCTCTTCACCCTCCATGGCCACGGCACCCTCTTCCTGACCATATCCGGGAACAACACTCTAGTGTCTTTGAGTGAGGGTGGCACAATGTGGCTGGAATGAGGACCGAGGTGGGGCTAGGTCACCCCTGCAGAAGTGTGGCTCTTGAGCGGCTTTCCTGGCGCCCAGAGGTGAAACACACGAACTCTGGAGTCAGACCAGCTGGGTTCAGGTCCCAGATCTGCCACCTGCAGCTCTGTGATCTCGGCCAAGTCACTTGAGCCCTGCCTCATTTTCTTCATCTGTAAAATGGGTCTGATAGTATCTACCTCAAAGTGTGGTTGTGAGGATTAAACTAACGTGTGCCTAGTACAGCGGGTGGTAAGTGCTCAGTGAGTGTCACCCACCACTAACGCTTCTGATGGCACATGTCCCCTGAGATAATTAAGATTTACATCCATTTCAAAGACCAGGAACCCAAGAGACAAAGTGTCAGCACCTCACACACACCTCCATTTAAGATGTCTCCAAATCACAGCGTGAGGAAGAAAGAAGGAGACAAAATGGATTAATCAAGAGGATTTGCTTTTAATCCCCCCTCAGAGGCTCTTTACAGCGTCATCTGAGTTAATGGCCTCCTCACGTACAGTCACACCTTGCTGGGTGGTGTGCCGTCTGAGTGTGGGGAAAGAAGAGAACGGATGTGCCAGGTTCCACCTATACCATTTCTTTTGCTGTCAGGTCAGCCCATGTGGTGGGCATCATGCCAATTTATGGATGAGCAAAATAAGTCCAGATCAGTTAAATAATTTGTCCAAAGTCACGGAAAGTATCAGAGCTGGGATTTGAACCCATGGCAGCCTGATTCCAAAGCTCATGTAGTTTTAGCCCGACCTCATTTCTTCTTCAGAGGAACAAGAGAGAAGCCAAGGGCATTGTGCCTCTCTTTGGGGGATAATGGGCCACTGGATGATCAAGTAGTGGCCATATTTTTATTAAGAAGCTCATTTAAAAGAACATTTCTAAGACATTCATTACTTTTAATCTGTATTTTGCAATAATTGGGAACGATTTTCGATGGATAGGGACCATGAGTCCACTCCCGACGGCTCGAGGAGAGCCAGGGCCGGTCAGCCCTGAGACCTGCAGATGTGACGTGTCCCGCCGGGGCTGACTCTGGGGAAGAGCTGCTCTGAAGCCACAGAGGAGCGGGCCAGAAGGGGCATGTCTGTCACCGGATAGCAAAACCCCTTGGCTCTGTCTCCCAGACCCTGTGCTGGGAGGTGATGTTTCCCACCTGACAGCTCCCATTGTGGGCGTCCTGTGCCCGTGTCACTGTGTCCTCACAGGCACAGTCGTTCACGTGGAAGAGTGTTTGTGCAAATCCGATTTGATGTGCTTCGTTGTTCTTTTACTTTGCAGAGAATTCATTGCTGAGCCGGCTGGTCCTGGGGTCCACGTTTTCGGGGCGGATTGGAACCCGCCTTCAAGCCGATGAGGAAACCAAGCCCCCGCCCCACTGGGAGTCGTTGGTGCCCAGCAGCCCGTCTGACAAGAAACTCCAGCCCTCCGTCGGAGAAGAGCTGTGCGGTCACCCAGCGCGCAGATGGGAGCGGCTCTGTAGAGTCCACACCTGCCCCCTGACGGGAGGCTAAGGAACTCGGCTCTGGTCCTCGGCCCCCGAGGGGGGCCGCCCAGTCAGCCTGTGGTTAGCGGGCACCCCACAGGCACCCCAGACTCACCCCTTCCAGCCCCTTGTTTCAGTCTGTGGACACAGGCTCATCTACTGCGCGCTGTGACGGGGTCCTGAGCACCGTGTCCTGCTGGCGCCCCATCTTCTGACACCTCCCCAGAGCATCTGGGCGCCAGGCCTGCCAACTTCACCCTGGAGGCCGATCCCAGAGCCTATTTCACGGCTCATTCAAACGGAAGATGAGGAGGACTTGCCCATTTCATCTGTTAAATGATTTAATTCCCCAGGGACTCGGTCAACACGGCCTCCCAACACAGCCTGGTTCCTGGATGGTTTGCAATTTACCATTCTGATTACAACCACCCAGACCCCATCAGGCTCTGCACTGGGCCCCCAACAGAAGTCGCATTGTCGGGCCCTAGGGGAGGGCTGGTCCAGGTGACTGAGGCTCGGGAGGGGAGGGGGGCACTGAGTGCGTCAGACTCATCTCATGAAACTGGTGCACAAAGTGAGACCCACAAATGGGGGGAGTCCAATCCCCCCTGAAGACGGGGGTTCCCATGGAAACAGCTGATCAATATTTTATCAAATGTTAAGAGGGACCGTTATTCCCGGAGCAGTTGTCAGCCCCAGAGGACTGGGCGCTCCCGGCCTGGTTAGTGCCCACGTTCACATGCAGATCAACGCCCCTCCCCTTCCCGCCATCCTCGCTGCTCCCTGTGGACGGCAGTGAGGACGGCCTGGCCAGCCCTCAGGTCAAAATAAGGAGACATAGGTGTGAGCGGAGAGCCCGGGGCTTGCCTGTCGGCGGGAGATTTTAGGGAGGGGAACGTGAGCCATGAATCTGACTCAACAAGCTGAGGCCTGAGCGATGCCCCTGTGTGGCCTGTTCCTCGGGTCCCCACATGGTGGTCTCCTGTGGCGGGCTCCCTCCTGAAGCTCTGGATGCTTCTGAGGGCTTCGAGATCCTGCAGTTCCTTGGAGATGCCCTGCCATCCATGATGTGCCAGGAAGGACCCTCCTGGGATGGAAGACTCGGGGAACTTGTCCTGGGAGGGAGGTGGTGGTTGCATCATCGGGGTTCTGAGGTTGCGGGTGTGGGGGATCAGAATTGGCCACCTCAAAATATGTCTCTTTGGCTTGATCTTTTTTAAGAACAAAAGACTGAAAGAAACTTTGACCTCCCCCTGACTGCTTAAAAGAATTTAATACGGCAGGCCCATTCCAGGAAGGAGCTAATACCATAAGATAACTCTAGTATAATGTCAAGTAGGCATGATAGACAGGAAGGCACCGGCAAGCACATTTTTATCAAAGTTCTCTCTCAGGTCGCAGTGTCTATAGATGGCCCAGCAAACACCTGTTTATCAAACATTTGCTTTTCTGTCTCCATGTGGATTGCCTTCCTCCCCTTCGAGTTCCAAACCACTACCCCCAACATCCTCCTTTGTCTTTAGCTGAAGATGGTATTTAAAGTGGTGGCTTCAGCCCTTCTGGGGAGTTACTTGGTTTTCCTAGGTTTCTCTCATGTATACATTTTATTAAACAGTTTTATTTTCTCCTGTTATTCTGTTTCATGTCCATTTAAGTCTTAGACCAGCCAGAAGGACCTAGAGAGTAGAGGAGTTGTCTTCCTCCCCTACACTGGCAACAGAGTCTACGTTGAATTCTGAGGCGAGGACGAGAGGAACTGAGCAGAAGGAAACGGGGGAGTGGAGCACGTGGCCCTGGAGGGGCGGGGGCCGGGGCGTCCTTGGGCTCTGGGCAGCAGGAGCGAACGGGAAGAGTTTGCTGTAGGGCAGACTGTGGGAATCGGGGTGAATTAAGTCCTCCAGGGGAACCGCTGGGCCCTTATCCACAGAAGGAAGCAGGACCAAAGCACCAGCGTCCACCCCAGGAGTCTGTCCCAGCGTGATTCCTTCCCCAACCCTGCAGGACCCACAAGAATAAAGAAGGTCAAAGCTGGGGGAACCCCAGGGGCCGCCTCATCACACTCCTCATCTCACAGGTGGTGGTGGCAGCACTGAGGCCCGGGCTGTGAGGTGACCTGGGCAGGCGGCAGGAGCAGAAGGGGGACTAGGGTCTTGGTCACTGGACGGCGGACTCCTGGATGGCTAAACCCCCTGGATGCTACCCCATGGTCCCCCCGAGGTGGAGGAGGGGGTTCAGATAGTGAACCAACTTCTTAAAAGACCATGTTGTGTGGGCAAAAGAAAAGGAAAATAATTGCTCGATCCCATCTTTACTGAGTGCTTCAACGAACACAGATTCAAAAGAAAGAAAGGCAACATTTTCATCGAGGTATAGAAAAGCCTGAAGGGTTTGGGGGAGCCGACTGGGCCACCCTCCTGTCTGCATAACTGTTTTCACGTCAGGCCACATCCAACCCCCCCGAGAGGACAGCAGAGGGTGCTTGTAAGTGCTTTCAGAAATGACAAGTTCCAGCATTACTTTATAAGTCCCCGAAGTGTACACACAATGGTTTCCTCTGACCACTCATTTCACAATGTTTGTTGCACACCTACTGTGTGTGGCACCCTGAGGAGGGCACAGGGGTCAGCAGTGGACGAGACAGGCAGGTCCCCCTTCTCCCGGAGCTGGTCTCTTCATTGGAGGTGGACAGAGAATAAGAAAGTAGATAAACGAGTCAACCAGAGAATTCCGGACAGTGATGAGGGCATCGAGGAAAAGAAACCACGTGGCGCGATTGCAGGGAGGGGGTCACGTTAGAGCTGGAGGAAGGTGGGGCTCTCCGAGGAGGTGGCATTTGAGCTGAGACCCCGATGATGGGAAGAGCCCCCTGGGAAGGTCCGTGAGGCGAGGGAATCCACGAGCGGAATCCATGAGCAAGACGCCCCCACAAGCTCTCAGTCACCAGCATGTCGCTTCTGGGTTACCAGCAGCTTCTGGGATGTTCACTCTTTTTCCTGCTCGAGTCTTTGCCCCTCTGCACGGCGGGCGCCCTGTAACAGCCACTTTGCTGCCCACTCGGGCCGGGGGCAGGGGGCCGTCCCACCTGGTCATTTATATTTCTTTGTCTTTCCCTTCAGCAAATGAGGGATGCGGATTCTAGAACCCTACCTCTTTAATAAACAAGTTCTTCCAAGTCCCCAGGGTTTGTCCTCCAAGTATGATCTTATTCATTCATTCATTAGCTCGCTCACTCATTCATTCCACAAATATTTGTGAAGTGTCCGCTGCGTGTCTGACCTGCTCTAGGACCTGGAACAAAGCAGTGGACAGAACAGCAAGAGCCCTGCCCTGGGGGAGCGGACGTGCACCCTGACGTGGACACGAGCGCTGATGCAGATCAGTCAAAGGAAGGGTACGTTGTGTCCTGGTCAGCTCTGGGGGGAAGTAAAGCAGGGAGGTGCACCGTGAGTGTGGAGGGTGTGGTGGGGGTGTTATTTTAAAGTGGGGCCAGGGAGGCGTCCCTGAGAGAGAGACAGAGGGAGCAGCCCTGACACTACCAGGGGAGGAGATTTCCCAGCAGAGAGAATGGCTGTGCAAAGGCCCTGGGGTGGGTGTGGATCCACAGCCAGAGGGTCGGTGTGGCTGGAGAAGAGAGAGTGAGGGGTGGAGGGGTAGGGGAATCAGAGCGGTGAGGAGGGGTCGAGTCAGCCCCCAGGCCACTGGGTGGACTCGGCTTTTGCTCTGAGTCGGGTGGGAGCAGCAGAGGGTTTGAGCAGAGGAGAGACAGGATCCCACTTATTTATTTCTGCCTCCGTTGGCTCAGTTGAACTCACTTCTTGAACTAGCCTCGCCCCCAGCCGTCCCAGAGTCCGTGGCTGAGGGCTGGGCTCTGGCGTGGCTGCTGACACACCACCCCCGCCCCCGAGGGGCTGGGCAGCCCGGGCCCTGCTCTGCCCAGCTTCTCATTGTGACATTTCTCATGTTCGCCCCCTCCCGAGTCCGGCCCTTTATGAGCCTCGTTACACCTGGGCGCGGAGAAGGAGCCCAGCAAATGGCTCATAAAGCGTCTTTTGAAAGGTTAGGGGGCACTGGCGAGGGAAGAAAGGGCCGCTGAATGTCAGCGCTCTCTTTGATGATGCGGATTTTCCAGTTATGTGAAGATGAGAGTCACACCTCCTTACGGGGACCTGGTCTGATTGCCAAGCAGCCGAGGAGGCCTTGGGGTGTCTTGAGGCTGGAACCTCAGCCCCTGTGTGAGCTACAGCGCTGTTACCTCAGCCGCTCCAAGGGGAGGGGGATGGGTCAGGTGACCCCCAGCCCTGCTGCCTGCTCGGCCCAGGTGAGCTCTGTGTGTGGAGAGGTGGTTCTGGAGGATTCCACGCTCTGGCCGTAAGCTCCAGGATGCAGGGGTAAGGTCTGCTCTCGGATTCATTGAGGTCGGTGCCTGGCACCTGCTCTGGCCACAGCAGGTGTGCGGTGTGGGGTTGATCTCAGACAAGGGGCTCTGCTCAGGGGCCCTGGGGCAGGGAGGGGGGTCAGCCGAGTTCTCTCCTTGTCACACCAGACTCACTCCACGTTTCCTGCTAAATGAGTTCGTTCATTCAGTTATTCAGTGATGATCTATTGAGTACCTTGTATATTAGTTATCTATTGCTGAGTAACAACTTATCACAAACTCAGCAACTTAGACAACACTCACTCATCATTTCGGGTCAGGGGTCTGGGCTCGGCTCAGCTGTGTCCTCTGCTCAGCGTCTCTTACAGGCAACAGTCAAGGTGTCAGCCAGGACGGGGGGCTCACCTGAAGGCTCAACTGGGGCCTGATCTGCTACCAAGCTCACTCGCATGGTTGTTGACAGGATTTGGTTCCTTTTGGGTTGTTTTGCTGAGGCCTCAGTTCCTGGCTGGCTGTTGGCTGAAGGCCACCCTCAGTTCCTTGCCACATGGGTTCTCCCAACGTGGTGACTCATCTCTTCAAATCTAGCAAAAGAGAGAGTCTGCTAGCAAGATGGAAGTCACCATCTTGTGTAACCCAATCATGAATTGCTATGCTATCAATGTTGAGGTATTCCATTGGTTAGAAGCAAGTTACTAAAGGGAGGGGATTATACCAGGTGGTGAACACCAGGAATGGGGATCTTTGGGGTCATCTTAGAAGATGACTACCATGGGGGGTTGTGGTGGACAACCTCTAAGGTGGCCTCAATGATCCCTGTCTCCCGGTATTCCTTCTCTTGTGTGAGGATACCTTCCCCAGGGGTGTGGGTGGGACCTATGACTTGGTTCTAAGCCCTAAAATATGGCAGATGTAATGGGATGTCACTTCCACAGTTTTGTGACTTTTATCTTATCAGCAGACTCTTTCTTTTGCTTCAATGGAGCAAGTTGTCATGTTGGAGAGATTCATGTGACAAGGAACTGAGGGGGGCCTCTGGCCAACAGCCAGCTAGGAACTAAGACCCTCAGTCTAAGGCCTGCAAGGAACTGATTCCCAATAACAACCACATGAACTTGAGAGCAGACCCTTCCCCAGTGGAGCCTTCAGATGAGACCCAGCCCCAGCTGCTATCTTGAATACAGCCTTTCAAGAAACCCTGGAGAAGAGGACCCAGCTAAGCCACGCCTGTATTCCTGACTCACAGAAACTGTGAGATAACAAACGTGTTGTTCTAAGCCATGAAGGTTGTGGTAATTTGTTATGTGGTAATAAAAACTAAAACACCCACTTAATGCCAGTCTTCTGGCATTGCCCTTATAAAAAGCTTTCTCTGTAGAAAGCAGCTTCAGAAATGTTCTGACATTTGTTACACGCAGGCAATTTTAAGTGAACACCCCTTATAACCCCATTTCACATTTGGGCGGAAAACGGTGATTAACAAAGCCTGGGAAAGCACGAGGCATTTAAATGTATCTGCAATTTCAAAGCCTTTCAGAGCTCGGCTGAGAGCTGCTGCACTGATTAAGGGGCTGAGGACAACTCGCATGTGGGATTCAGGCTGTGGAAGAGACGGTGAAGAGGAAGGGGCTTCACAATGGTCTTCAGGCAGACGATGGGGTGTCCAAAAGGGCGGCAGGTGCAGAACAAGAGAAAGAAGGAGATAGGGCCAAAGGGATGCAGAGTGGACCCTAGGGAGCCCCAAGGATCAGCCTTCTCTGTCTCCCATCCCCACTGCGGCCACCTGGTCCAGGCCACCTGCCCGGTTGACTCCACCAGTCTCCTCACTGGTCCCCTGGATTTCTCTCTTGTCCCCTGATGGTAAATTAAAATTAAAATTTCCCAAGCTAAACATCCTCCCATTACACTTCAGACAAAACTCAAATTTCTCTCTCTCTTTTTTTTTTAGGAAGATCAGCCCTGAGCTAACATCTGTGCTACTCCTCCTCTTTTTGCTGAGGAAGACCGGCTCTGAGCTAACATCTATTGCCAATCCTCCTCCTTTTTTTCCCCCAAAGCCCCAGTAGATAGTTGTATGTCATAGTTGCACATCCTTCTAGTTGCTGTATGTGGGACGCGGCCTCAGCATGGCCGGAGAAGCGGTGCGATGGTGCGCGCCCGGGATCCGAACCGGGGCCGCCAGTAGCAGAGAGCGCGCACTTAACCGCTAAGCCACGGGGCCGGCCCAAAACTCAAATTTCTGACCGTGGGTGGTTTGGCCCTACAGAGTGGATCCTGCTGGGTCCCCTCTACTTTGCGGTCATGTCACCCTCCTGCCCTCTCAGCCTGAATCGATGCCCCCTGCTTTCCTCCTTCTCATCACCCAGGTCTCAGTGCCACGTTGCCTCCTCAAGAGCCTTCTCCAGTCGCTCAGACTGACTCATGTAACCCAGTGACGCTTCCATCACATCAGTCTGCTTCCATCTACGACGACTGGAAACGACCGTGTCACTTCATGTATTTACTCCTCTAGCGACAGTCTTGCCCAGTAGAAGCCTGAGCCCCAGGAGGACCAGGGACCCTGTTTGGTTCCCTGCTGCCCAGTGCCGAGGGCACTGCCTGGCGTGGAGTGGGCGCCAATCAACATTGGCCAGATGGATGAAGCATCTGCCTTCCGAATGTGTGGCCAAGAAGGTTATGGACTCTCCCAAGACGACACATAACCAGTAAGGCAAGATTCTCAGCACTGGGACTGGTTTCAAGGTGGGGGCTCTAGAAGGCACTGCAAAAGGCCTGCAGGACCATTTACGACTCCCTCAGGCTGATTCTTTGATTAGAGGTATTACTACTTTCAAGACCCCCTGACAAATGGCCATTTCTGGAGGTTTGCTTGCCCTTTGCCAAAGGATTTCCTTCAAAGCTCCATCTGGTTTTGACCCAGAGAACCTGGACAGACCACACTGGCTCCATCCTCCAAAGAGAATATTCAGGAAGTATTGCTGGAGGGCCTACGTCATGCTGGGCACCGTGCTCGGCGCTGGGACTCATCAAGGCACCAGACACACGTGTCCCCGTCCTCACGGAGCTGACATGCTCGTGGAGGGTGACAGACAGTGAAGATGTAAACTCACAGATGAACAGGACACTTGCAGGCAAGGTAAGTGCCACGAAGGAAATACGTGGGCATGGTGGTGACAGTGACTCTGGAAGGGGCCACTTAAATCTCGTGATGAAGGGGGCCTCTCTGAGGGGGTGACAGTTGAGGTCTGAAGGATGAGAAAGAACAAGCCATGTGAAAATCTGGGATGAGTGTTCCCGGCAAAGGGAACAGCCAGTGCAAATGCCCTGAGGTGGAAAAGGGTTTGGCATGTTCAAAGGTCAGAGAGAAGGTGCCTGTGGCTGGAGCACAGAGATGGGACCGCTCTGAGAGGGTGGCCGGGAGCAGCCTTGTGGGCCCTGAGGAGGAGGGTGGGTTTTATTCCAGGTGTGACAGTGTCACGGGCGTTTGAGTAGGGCAGAGACACAATCTTCACACTTTACAAAGACCCCTCTGGCTGCCACGTGGACAAAAGAGCGAAGTGAGCAGGGGGGACCCGGGGGAAGGGACGGGGCTGGTGCAGCAACAGTTCCACCCATGGTGATGGTCAGGGGAAAAATAAAAGCAGTGCGGACACTGCTGTCTTTCTCTTCTAGCCACAGTTATGTCTTGAACAAGTATGCAAGAAAGAAAACAAAACTCCCCAAACCCCCAAAACCAAACCAAACAAAACCCCACGCACGTTGTGCTGCGGCGTCTGCAGTGAGGAGCAGCCACAAACGTTTGTGAAGCTTTTACCAGCAGGAGCTGAGGAGGAAAGGACAGAAACCTTACGGTTTTGACTTTCAAGGACCTTAGATGTTGAACTGAGAATATAGTTCAAAACGATGTCTCCCCGAAGAGTGGCGAGTGCCCGCTGAAGGTGGGTAAGGTGTTGGGTGGGACCCGAACCAGAATGAACACGACGGAATCCCACACGAGGGGTTCCCTCGTCAAGTCTCCCTCTGTCTCGCTGATGCTTCACTGAGAAGGTCTCTGTTGGGCGCCGGCGTAGCTTGACCGCCTCTCTAGGGCTTTCCACCCTCCCGCACCAGAGGGATGGAGCAGGGGCTTCAGGCGCATGGTCTCCAGCAGCACCCTGCAGGAAAGTGGCAGCCCTGCTTTGTTTTCATCGCATTTGTTTTTATGGATTCTCTTCTATTTATGGCAAGTGACATTCATTTTTCACTTGCGGTAGTGGAATATCAAATTTCCTTAAAAAATGCAGTCGAGTAAAGAAAGGAACTGATTTAAAGCTAAACCGTGGCCAGGTGAGAACACAGAGGGAATGTAGCTATTCCAAAAATCATGCAGGAGGCACAGGAATGTTCTTTGTAAATGTGACTTGGATCATGTCACCATCCTGCTCAGAATCTTCCAGTGGCTGCCTCTCCCACTCAGAAGAAAATCCACGCTCGTCGCCGGGCCCAGAAGGGCCCGTGTGATCTGGGCCTCATGTGGCTCTCAGACTCCTCTCTCCCTTGCTCTGTCCCTCCACTCCGGCCACACTGATCGTTCCCACTGCAGGGCCTTTGCACTTGCTCTTTCCTCTGCTGGACTCTTCCTCCAGGAATGTGGGTGTTCCCTCACTGTTTGGGGGACGCGGGCTGGGTGGGGTCTGCAGCACATGGGAGAGTGGGTGCCCCATCCACAGGGGCAGCTGGGGCTCAGTCCAGCTAATTGTAGACACTGGAGAAGGCAAGCCACGGTGGACAGATATTTCTTTATGGTGAAAGCCTGAAAAATCCTCATTTTAATAGGGAACTTCCTGAGTTTTAAATCTTGGCATCCAATTTAAAATAGTAAAATTATCGTATTCAAAAAAAAAATCTGTGAATGGAACCTGGCCGACAGGCTGTGTTTGCCACCTCTGTTACGGGATGTCCAGGGGGTGGCCTTGAAGTGTCCTGCATTCCAGAATGAGGGCACAGGATCCACGCAGGACAGGCACAGACCACCAGGCCACATGCGGGGGTGGGGTGGGGGGGTGCTGTTCAGCGGGGGAGCTGGTCACCCTGGGTTGGGCAACAGAAGAGAATTTAAGGGGGAGGCAGGATTTGAGGGGACCAAAACGAAGGATGGAGGGACCTGTATCAGTTTCCTAGGGCTGCTGTAACAAATGATCAGAAACTGGGTGGCAACAGAAATTTATTCTCTCCTGATCCAGGTGGACAGAAGCCCAAAGTCAAGGTGCAAATAGGTGGGTTTCTCCTCCAGGCCCTGAGGCAGAAACCGTCCCGTGCCTCTCCCTCAGCTGCTGGTGGATGCTGGCGAGCCCCACCGTTCCTTGGCTGGCAGCTGCTTCCCTCGCACCTGGGCCTCCTTCCTCGTGCGCTGTTCTCTCTGTGTGCCTGCGTCCACATGTCCATCTTCTTATAAGGACACCAGCGGTGTTGGGTTAGCTCCACTCTAATCCAATGTGACCTCATCTTAACCTGATTACGTCTGCACAGACCCTATTTCCAAATAAGGTCCCGTTCACAGGTGCTAGGGGCTAGGACTTGGTTGTGTCTTTTTGGGGAGGCACAATTCAACTCACAACGGGACATGACAGCCTGGTGCGAGGCTCAGGAGGTGGTAAGCAAGGGGCTGGTGGGGCAGGGGGCTCGGGGCCTTGCCCTCCTCAAAGTACAGATTCAGGGAGTCGAGTGGCAGAGCTCCAGAAGGAGGCGTCTCCTTGAAGCATAGAGTTTTCTCACCCTTCGGGGTAGAGGGAGGAAGGCAGAACAACTCACAGTCGAAGGTCCAGGCCCCCCCATCCACACTGGGACAGCAGCTGTGGCTCCCTCAGTGGCCTGGCCTTCCACCTTTGCCCCCGCAGTCCACACGCCACACAGCAGCCCGAGGGATCTTCTAAAGATAGAAATCAGGTCTTGTCAGCCCCTTATTTCCCTCATCATGACCCCCTGGCCCTGCCTGACCTGGCCCCTGCCCACCTCTCTCCCATCCCCACACATCCCTCTCCTCAGAGCTCAGACTCCAGCCTTACAGGACTCCTTTCTGTTTCTCAAATCCCCCAAGCTCTGCCCTGCCTCAGGGCCTTTGCACATGCTGTTCTCATTGCCAGAAATGCTCTTTCTCTGTCTTTTCATGAGGCTGCTCCTTCTCAGCCCTCAGGTCTCAGACACTCTCTGAGATCTTCCTCTGTTAAAGCCATTACTTCCACCCACCACCCTTCTCTTGTGTTTCCTTCACAGCGTGGACCACTGTGGGAAGAAACTTTTTGTTAACTGTGCTGTTTGTTTATCAGCTGGATGCCCCACTGGCCTGTGGCTCCACAAGGGCAGGGGCTGTGTCTGTTCCCTGCCATATCCCCAGTGCCTGGAACAGTGCCTGCCACACAGCGGGTGCCTGTCAAATATTTCTTCAATACACGCCAGGAGTTAGATCACGTAAGGCAGAAGGTGGAAAACGGGGCCTGACGGGTGACAGGCTGATGGCTACCAAGTCCCTCTTCATGGCCACCATGGGAACCCGGAACCTGAGGACGGGATGGGCATGCTCGAGAGAGGGAGGAATGTTCAAGGAAACGTGTGGAGGACTGCTCCAAAATTGACGAGACCCAGCAGGAGCCACCTGCCTGCTTGGACATAATTGTCCTCCCTGAAAAGGAAGATCGGCCCAGCAGAACGGGGGCCCACGGTCAGGAGGACACAGACCAGTCAGTGGAGTGAGGCTTCCAGGTGGGAGCTGGGACACAGACAGGAGGGCTGCTGCTTCTAAATCCCACCCTGTCCCCACCCTGAGGAAGCGCCGGCCCCTCCTTCCCGCTTGGGTGTGTTTCTGCCCGCACAAGATGGAAGTACCCAGTGGGCACCCGGTGGGGCTGCCTGAGTGTCATTAAACATTCGTGGGCTTTGTTCAAAGGCCTGGTGATGGATGTCCCTTAGTCCCCAGAGATGCTCAGTGCCGGGGACAGGGAGCTGGTGACCGCAGGGCTCTCTGAGGAGAGCCAGGAGCAGGACCAGGGAAGCCTGCCCCTGGGGTCCTCGAGACCTGGCTCCTGCCCGTGGACGGGGGTGTGAGGGACGGTGTGGGGTTCAGGGACGTCAGTGGGACCTGCGGCTGAGGACGGGAGATGCCCTGGAAGGCAGGTGCTGGGATGGAGGTCTAGGAGGAAGTGGGGGAGGAGGAGGGAAGGTCGAGGAGAAAGGCAGATGGGGAGAGGGGACGTGGGAGGAGCAGGGAGCAGGGGCCGGCGGCTGCCCTCCGTCCAGCGTGGCCAGTGCGTGTGGAGGCGGCTGCCGGGGTCAGATCTCGGGGCCGCCCCTGACGTCTCTGTGGTCTTGGGCAAGTCGCCTAAGCTCTGTGCCTCAGTTTCCCCATCTGTCAAATAGGGATGATGTAAGTCCCTGCCTCTTGGCTGGTTGTGAGCTTAAGTGATGATTGTAAAACCCTTAGAACAGCACTGGCACGTTGTCAAGTTCAGCCCTTACGACTCCCACCTCCAACCATTTCCTGCGATCCTACTGGGGCTGCATCAGGGTGGCAAACCCCAACACCTGTAGTGTCAGGAGAGTGACGGAGAGGAGTGAAGTGGGCTTGGAGAGAGGCAGTAGTGAGTGGAGGGGGTTGTGGAGAACTGGAGAACTTCTTTCTGCCTCGTCTACAGGGAGCGGCTGTCATCAGCTCCAGTGCCAGACAGGAATGGGCCCAGTGTGCACAGATGCCCCCCCCTTTTTTTAAAATTATTTATTTATTTATTTATTTTTTCCCCAAAGCCCCAGTAGATAGTTGTATGTCATAGTTCCACATCCTTCTAGTTGCTGTGTGTGGGACGCGGCCTCAGCATGGCCAGAGAAGTGGTGCGTCGGTGCGCGCCTGGGATCCGAACCCCGGGCCGCCAGTAGTGGAGCGCGCGCACTTAACCGCTAAGCCATGGCAGATGCCCCCTTTTTAAAAGAGAATCTGGAAATCCTATTTTTATGGAAAACCTCCCAACTTTAAAATGTTGACAAGTACTTTCATTAAAAAAATATTTTTCCCATACCCTCCCCCAACACACCCCAGCTGTGGGAGAAGACGACGCCTGTGGGGCTGTCAGATTTTGGCCCTTGCACTTCAGATTATTGCACCAGTCTGTTCTTCAGATGAGGAAACGGAGGCACAGAGGGCTCAAGCAGCTCGCCCCAGGGCACACAGCAGGAAGTGGCTGAGCTGGATTTGGGGCAGGGAGGTGACTCCAGAGCTCGCTGTTCCCCAGCCGGCTCTGCCACGTCAGGCCTCGGGAGGGACGGAGAATGTCCTCCCAGGAATAACGTGGAGAGTTCTCTGGGGGTCAAGAGGACGGGGTGGGTCTCACAGGTCTGAAGTTTGGAGTCCTGGGCCCCCGGCCTTGGGCTGAGAACACCAGGCTTGTGGGGAGGGCTCTGGTGGCCGAGGGCCCCGCCCGTCCCCAGGCGGCTGGGGTGGAACCAGCTCTGCCCCTCCCTGCTCAGGATGGGGTTGTGTCCTCCCCCCATCCCCTCAGCCAGCAGCCCAGCCCCCCAGCCTCCCGAACCCACGAGACCCCCGAGTGAGACTGGAAGGAAAACTCGCCTTTGTAAGTGGAATCAGGTGGACACTGGCTGTAGCTACGTCTATCAGAAACCGAAAGGCCGTGTCCCAGCACGACCAGGAACTGTCACCGTCAGCGGGTGGAAATGACGGAGACGAGAGGGACAGCGTCTGTCAAGAGATGAACAAGATGAGGGGACGTCATGGACGACGGAAGGAGGACAGTCCTTCCCGACAGCAGGAAGAGAACCGGCCATGAGGAGGGAGGAGCTCCTCGGGGAGGCCCCACACTGTGGCAGCGTGTGGCTCGAGGGGGGAACACAGGGCACAAGGGAGCAACTGGTGGTCCCCTGGGAGCAGTCGGGGACACTCGGCCAGATGGTCCTCAGATGCTCAGCCCCCTCTGTGGGAGGGCCACCCCTGCCCTGTCCCTTCTGAAGGCAGCCATGAGGGAGGGGAGCCAGAGCCAGTGTCAGACAGACTTGGATGTGCGTCCCACTTCCTGCCAGCCCAGTGACTCTGAGCCTCAGTTTCCTCATCTGTAAAGTGGGGCTACTGTCAACAGCCTACATTGACTGCCTGCTAGGGCCAGGCCCTTGCTAGGCATTGTTAATTACTAGGGGCAGGGACTTTATTGTCCTCATTTAGAGCTGAGAAATAGAGGCACAGAGAGGTTAAGTCACTTACCTGGGGTCACACAGATGCTGTCTGTGGAGTTGGGCCTCCAGACTGGTGAGGATCAAATGGAGCCTTAGCATGTGCCAGCCACACAGTAGGTGCTCCGGGAACGTAGATGCTGTTTCCGATTGTCATTACTGCTGCTGCCAGCACCGGTGCCGTGACCTACACCCTGTGTCTGCCTCCGAGGGCCCTCGTGAGCAGGAGATGAGGTGCTGCACGCGGGATCCAGGGGGCCGGCTGGGGGAAGCGAGCGGATGACACCCACACGGAAACAGTCAGAACAACTCCTGCGAATGGTGTTCACAATGGCATGTTTCTCTCTGCCCGTGTCTCCAGGTCGAGGGGTTGTCTGCAGGCTCCCGGGAGCCTGGTCCCGAGGGCGGGTCAGGGGATGGTCTGGGGGTCTTGGCCGGGGGCACGGGCCCAGCTCACGGCCTGCTGCTCCCTCGGGGGCCCGTCCCCCACAGCCGTCCCAGGGGCCTGCTCCCTGGTGAGCTGGGGGGATTCAGGGCGTGGTGAGCCGCCACAGGCCAGGGTTCTGCCGTCTGGTCGGTGCCCCCAACCCCAACACCCGCCTTGCAGGCTGCTGGGCACTCGCTGGAGGTCGTGACCCCTGAGGGTCTGGTGGGCACAGCCTCCTCCCGCCCCGCCGCCTGGAGGAGGAGAAGGTGCGTCTCTGGGAGAACCCGCCCCCTCCTGTGGGATAAATGGCACCTGGGCGACGCATCCATGGCCGATGTTTCCTGGTGCAGAGGGCGACACGCCGCAGGCTGGGACGCGTTAGTGGGTCTTGAAACCAATGTAGAGGGTCAAGCCCGGCATTTAGAATCTGCAACAGACCAGACAGAACAGATTATGAAATATCGGGGCATGTGCGTGTGTGTGCTTGTGTGTGTGTGTGTGTGCCCGTGCACGCTGCGTCACGGTGTGAAGTGTATGTCTCACTGTGGGTTGCATTAAAAAATGTTTGAAAAACTCCGTCTCCCACGACACCCCTGGGCTCTGTTGATTTGGGGAGGAGATTGTAAAACCCGGAGAATGAGAGAGAAAGAACAGCGGGCCGGGGTCTCAGCGGGACAGCCCGTGGCTGGCGCAGCGCTGAGCCCGGCCTCTCCCTCCGATGTCCTCCCTGGTGAAGCCGCTCAGTCTCTCGTCGTCACCACTCTGCACCCGTGTCCCTGCTTCCCCTCTTCACAGCTTCCGTCAGAGGCAGACGGCACCGTCGTGATTTCGGCTCTTGTGTCCCGTCTCCTGCCCCCTTGGTGCGTCGGCTCTCCCAGGACAGGACCCCAACCCCTGACGTGCCGGGTGCCAGCCCAGCGCCGGTGCACAGTAGGGCTCATTAGGGCTGGGGTGCCCAAGTCACCCGTCAAGAGGGTGCAGATCATCTGGGGGTGAGCCCCAGAGAGCGGCCCAGGAGGGTGGGCTCCTCTTTCCGAACGTCTGAACGTCCCCGCGTCCCCTGGCCCTGCCCGCGCGCCCCCTGCTGGGCTTCCTGCTGCAGCCCCTGCGTCTCCCCTGAGGGCCCTCCTGCCAGGCTGGGGGCCTGTGAGCTCCAGAGTCCAGGGGTGCTGGCAAGTTGATGCCCAGGGGACCCCAAGCCAGGTCTGATGGAGTTGGGGGGACACCCAGCTCTCTCGGCCCTCAGAGGGGCCTGCATGTTTGTGCTGTGGGCTCCCCGGCGGGACTGGGCTCTGTCTGTCCATGGGGGTAACCTCCTGGAGGTGGCGCGGCTGCCCCTTCCCAGGAACCTCAGGCCCGTCTTCTGACGGGCAGGCGCTCCTGCCCCCAGGAGCTCCTGGGGGGCTCCACGGCCTTGCAGACAACCCCTGGGCTGTTTCCCAGAGAACCAGGCAGAATGCTTATTGTCTCCATCCCTCCTGGTCTCCCTGCCCCACACCCTGACTTGAACTACTTGACAAAGGGTGGAGGGCTTCTTCTGGTGTGTGTTTACATTCTGTGCAGATGATGTGTGTGGGTGTATTTGTGTATGCACGTGCGTATGTATTTTCCCTGAGTTGGGGAGGATTTGCAAGACAAAAAACAGGTACAAGCCTGTGTTAAGGGTTTCATAAGGTGAGGGGCAAGGGTGTGGTTGTCTCGCCCCATAATCCACAGTGTGGGGAGGGGAATTGCGGGACAAAGAGGGCTGTGTGCGGCCAGAGAAATGGGAGAGGGAGCCGGAGGCGAGGAAGGGGAGTGGGGGATGGATGACCGTGAGAGAGAGGGAGTGGGGAGGGTGTTTACGGGGCTGGGGCAGCAGCGTCCTCAGGCTGGGTCAGTGGCCGTCCTGACTCAGAAACACAGACTGTGCCCTCAGAGGCCCCTCAGAGCTTAAGACTCTGTCAGAACATGAAATGTGTCCAGCAGATCTTTGGGCCATTCAGTGTTCATCCCACACAGGTGGTGCCTGGACATACGTGTGTGCAAACCCTCACATATGCACACATACGCACGCTCTCTCGCACCCGCACACACTTGCACTCTCAGACACAGCAGGTCAGCGTCATTAAAACGCCAGGCTGGGCCCTCCACCTCCTCGCAGAGCCCTGTGACCTGCTGATCCGAGGAGGCCACAGTCCTGAGGGCAAGCCCTGCCCCGTCCCCTGCTCTCCATGGCAACCCAGCCTGGTGCCTGCCTGTGGGTTTAAAAGCTCCAGGGCTTCTGCGATCTCCCCCCCAGTTCACGCAGATCCGCCCTCACTAGGCAGTGCTCCTGCCGCTACGTGAGGTGGCGAGGCGCAAAATTGGCATCTGCTGTGTGTGTGTGCGCGCGCGTGTGTGTGTGCTGTGTGTGTGTCTGTGTGTGTGTGTGTGTCTGTGTGTGTCTGTGTGTCTGTGTGTCTGTGTGTGTGCTGTGTGTGTGTGTCTGTGTGTGTGTCTGTGTGTGTGTGTCTGTGCGTGTGTGTCTGTGCGTGTGCTGTGTGTGTGTGTCTGTGTCTGTGTGTCTGTGTGTGTGCTGTGTGTCCGTGTGTGTGCTGTGTGTGTGTGCTGTGTGTGTCTGTGTGTGTGTGTGCTGTGTGTGTGTGTCTGTGTGTGTGTGTCTTTGTGTGTGTCTGTGTGTGTCTGTGTGTCTGTGTGTGTGCTGTGTGTGTGTGTGTCTGTGTGTCCGTGTGTGTGCTGTGTGTGTGTGTCTGTGTGTGTGTGTCTGTGTGTGTGTGCGCGGCGAGTTTGGCGCACAGTTAGGATGAGGTTGGGGGTGAAACAGCGTGAAAAACCCAGCCAATGCTAATTGGATTACAGCTGTTGATTGCTGTCAGAGCACTTAACACGGTGTATTAATCCAGAGACACATGACATCCGGCAGATTCTGAGCGTCTCACCGACACAACGACACAACGTGAGAGAGAGAAGAAAGAGCTCACGTGCAGATCTGATGCCGCCTCCCGGGCAGTCCTGAAATCGCCGGTGGAACGGGGTCTGACCTCCAGGGACAAGAGGGAGAGAATCCGACACGTCCGGCACAGGGGCCTCCAGTGGCCGGAGTGGTCAGGTCTGGGAAAAACCCGGGACTCCACGGGGCGGGTCTCCGGGTCTGCCTTCCTCGCCCTCTGGGTGCGGGACAGAGTGGGCAGTGGGGCTGGGGAGAGAGATGGAGACGGGGAAGCTGCAGAGAAACAGGCGAATTTGGTTCCTCCATCCACAGCAGGGTCTCAAAGCCAAGCGCCCAAATAGGCCTGGTGAGTCATGAAGGAGTGAGGAAGGCTCAACCTGACCCTCCGACAGCCAGCACTTCCTGAGGGACGACCCCCTGCCAGACGGGTTCCAAGCAGGTGATGGATATGGACTCAGCTAATCCCCCGCCCTGTCAGGGGGGTTTCATTACAGGTTCATAGTAGAAGGGGAAACACCCAGGGAGGGGAAGGAGATCGTCCCGTCACACAGCTGGTAAGTGGAATGTGGACACCACAGCACAGGAGTTTGGGTGGCAGATCCTGGGCCTCCGTGTTGGGAGACGATGGGGAGGGGTGGAGACTGTGGCAAACTGGGAGCACAAGCCCGTCTAGAGGGGCAGCCTGGACTTTGTGCCACTAATTGCTGTTATGAGAGGATGTGGGCCCAGGATGGCCCTATCTCCTGAGACCTCAGGGGAATCAAGCAGTCGGATTCTCAGGTGAAATCTCTAAGTTTTTCACGTGTTGACATTGGATTCATATTCTTCAAAAAACGCCAAGAGGGACAAACAAGACATGTCTGCCGCTGGTTTTGGGCCATGAGTCCACAGTGTGACGTCTGACCCACAGAGAGAAACAATCATTCCTTCCGGGATGTCCTGAGCATCAAGGGTGTGTGTGGTGCTGGGCTGGGTGGTGTGGGGGTTACAGACACAAATGAGATGAGGGCATTTCCCCAAGAACTTAGACCCGCCTCTGCAGGTCAGTTGTGTTCAGGGCGAGGGCCCACCGAGCTGATGCTGCTCAGGCTGCAGAGTTCAGAGGGGGTGGCCGCTCCATCCACCCGGGGGTCGAGGAGGGCTCTCTGGGGGAGCAGGACGTAGAGTGACAGGGATGCGATGGGACACGGCCCTGTCCTGACATAGCTCACAGCCCTGGAGTGGACAGTGACCTCCGTTTTCCCGGGGTCACCCTGGCCACTGGAAGGTCGGGCAATGCTGGGTGTGTGTTTCCACGTGGCCTCCGCTGGCTGGAGACAGGGCTCTTCCTGCTGGCCGAGACCACCCTCCCCCCGCCCCCGTATGAGTCCCCTGATCCCCAGGCCTCTAGGCATTTGCATCTCTAGCCCCCACCCCCTTTCAAAGCCCCCAGCCCCGCTGGGCCAGGGCAGGGGCAGGTTCAGGGCATTGTCCCTCCGCCCCCGTGTGGGCAGAGCTGACCCCTCCAGGGGTTGGGATGGCGGCCCTGCAATAACCGTGTCCCTCACAATGGCCGTCTCTCTTTATAGGGTCACTTTAAGAATGCCAGGTGGCAGGCGCCAGATTTTGGCATCTGACGCGCTCCCATAAGCTCCCTGGGACCAGAGCAATCATCTTTTGTGAGCTCTGATGGGGAACAACTGGCCGCTGTCCTTTAATTAGGAGGGGACATGCTACGCTATGGCCTCCTGCAGGGCTCCATAAACGTCCATTAAATAGGCCTGCGAGCTCTGTAGCTCCCTGCAGACTGCGAGGGTCCACGGAGGCCAAGGAGGAGCCCCCGGCCCCAATCTGGCTCCTGAGCCGGAGAACAGCCTCCGAGAGAAAATGCCAATCAGCCGGATTCCTGGCAGCTGCTCAATCCGGCAAATTATTTCTTGTAAATTACTTCTTAAGCCTGAAATCCGGGCAGGACTCCGCAAGTTCATGGGCGTCTATCATCTGCTGGTTTTCAGCCGCCTGGGCACATCTGAGGGCAGGCTGCTCATCTGTGGGTGGGGGATGTTCTGGAAACTCTGGCCTCCCTGATCAGCCAGGTGCCCTCTCTGCCACTTCCCCTTGCCTTATGGAAAGATGGTTATGTCCAGGAGGACGCGGTGCCAAGCCCCCTCTTATGCATCGCCGGGAGAGCTGTGTGTCAGGTGTGATGGGAGCCATTCAAGCACCATTTCCCCCGCGCCGTGGGGAGGGGCCACAGGTGGTATCTCAGGCTCTCCCCACCTGGACGGCACGCCATCTGAGGCTGTGCATAGGCACGAGGCGGGGCGGGTGTGCAGGACACGACTGAAGGAGGTTGGACCACAGGGTGAAGGTCGCAGGCACCAGGGGCCGGGAGCACAGGTGGAGATGTCGGTGCTCACCCAAGTCACACAAATCGGAGAGAGGGGGAGGCGGGAGCTTTCATGCCAGGGGCTGAGACATGAGGTCCCAGGGCAGCGGGGGGCTGAGATGTGGGGTCCTAGGGCAGTGGGGGGCTAGGACGTGGGGTCCCAGGGGAGCGAGGGCTGAGACATGGGGTCCCAGGGCAGCAGAGGGATGTGGGGTCTCAGGGCAGCAGGGGACTGGGATGTGGGGTACCAGGGTGGCGGGGGGCTGCAGAGCGCAGAGAGGAGCAAGACCCAAAGTGGCCGCGTGGAGCTGGCCCTGTTGCATTCTGCTTCCCCAGATCCACTGTCCATAGAGACCTCCCGGGAGGGGACCCGCCGCCCAGGAACCTGCTGGTCTCTGTCACTTTGTCTCCCTTTGGTCACTGCAAAGACGGACACTCACGGGCCCACTGGTGGCCCATCCTGTTCCCTGCTCACTGCCCTCTCCCCGTGCCCTGCCCCACGTGCTTGCTCTCTCTGCTCCTGGTTCCTGGGGTCTGTGCAGCGGGGACAGCCCAGGCTCACTCCCAGGGCTGGTGGTCGCCTCCTGCAGAAAGCCCCCCTGCAGCCTGGCACCACCTGGGTCCTGGGCAGAGCAGGGACGGCAGGGCAGTGGGGAGCTGGTCAATTTTCTTTTCTGCCTCTTCCCGGTATTCCCATGGACTCCTCTCTCGGAGCCTCCCCTGAGTCCTTCCTGTGTCCCTGTCTGAAGCCCCCGGTGACATCTCATCCCCTGTGTACATGTGGCTTCAGCGCAGCCCACCAAGGCCAGCACGCCCCGCTCAGCTCTGCTGCCTCTGCCGAAACCCCCACAAACACCCCTTCTCCTCCCCACATCCAGTGGAAATGCACGGCTTATCCCAGGGGAAGCCACATGTCAGACCACACAATGCACCAACTCCCCAGCCGCAACTCTGGGCAGTCTCCACCCCGGCTATTGCCTTCTTCTGCCCCTTCTGCAGTAAACACCCAGCCCCCTCAGCGCTTTGGGCTGACTCACGGGGCTCTCTTCACGGGCTGCTTCTCTGCAGATGGGGCCAGAAAACACACTCACTCAGAGCCCGGGGAGGGGCCTCAACAGCTGGGCGTGCTGTGAATGCTGCAGCCCTGCATGTGTAATCGGCAGCCCAGGGACCCCTCTAGGGGTTGGGGGGGGCAGGAGAGAGCAGGTTAAGCAGAGAGCACAGGGGAGGGGCAAGCCGCTGGGGTAATTAATTTTTCTTGAAGGTTTATCAGGCTGTCGTTAATTTCCTTGTCGCATGTACAAATGTAGGCACAGGCTCAATTAAGAGTGATGTTCTGGGGCCAGCCACGCTTGTCTTTTAATCACACCCTTTGCATATTGATTTTGACATCTCAGTTTAATCACAGGCACTTTTGCTGCTGTTGTAGAATCCTGTGCAATTTGTGGGGCTTTTCTACATCTCCCGGAGCGTGTGGACGGGTCCAAAGACAGCACTGGGCTGCCCCCTCCCTCCTCTGCTGGGGTTCTGTGCAGCACGGATGTGAAGATCCTGCTGGAGAGCGGTCATTCTCTAAGGGCCGCAGGGAAAGAATGCATTTGCTGGTTTGCAGAGACTCTTACCCTGGGAAGTTTGGAATGAGGAATCCAGCAGGGCAAGAGCATACAAGTTCACAACGAAGGAAAAGGTTGACAAGGCAAGAATCCTGGCCAGTGGCACTCCCTGGAGCCTGTGAGGTGGAGAGGCCACAGCAACAGGGACGAGCCCCCAGAAGTGCTGTGTAACCAGAGAGCGGAAATACGCCTTCTTCTCGGCAGCGGGCCTTAGACAGGGGCTGCGGCGGCTCAGTGGCTTCTCTCTGGGCCCTGGTGATTAGCGTGGGTCTCCCTCCACCACCTCTGAGGTTCTGTCTGCAAACCCCACCAGCACTGAGGATTTCAGGCTGTCCTCGTCCTGAGCAATGACAATGAGATGAACCATGTCAACTCACACTCATGTGGCAATATGTTATATGAATAAATGGATGGACGTATGGATTTGGGAAACTCGTTCCTTACAATCACGCTATGTTTGTTATCCCCATTCTACAGCTGAGAAAACTGAGGCTTAGACAGGTTAAGAAACTTGCTTAAGGTCACACAACTGGTAGGTGGTGGGGTTGGGATTTGAACCCGGGTCTGGCCTCAGGGCCCTGACTTGTAACCACTCTGATGGTCCCAGAGGTCCGTCCTGTTCTTAGGGTCTGTGGCGCACTGACCCCTTCCCATATCTCCAGTGAAGACAGTTATGGTAATAGCCCACCTATATCCCCAGTGAAGACAAGCTTGGCCTTTGCTGTCCCCAGTCTGAGGGCAAGCCCTGGTTTTCTGGAAGGTCATTTGGTGTCAAGACAGAACACTGATGTTTGCAAGTCTGAGCACTGATTTCCCCGCTCATTCTGAAAAGGAGCAATTTTATCAGTAAAGCTGCCCCAGAGGTCCAGCTTGAACGTGTGTTGGTTGAAAAGTGCCCGCTCTGACCTCCGAGGACATCTGCTGCCGCGGCGTCCAGCTGCTCAGAATCCGCTGTGGGCCGGCCCCGGCCGAGTGCTGGGTGAGGATTTATTCATCCTATCCTCGCAACAGTTCGGTCACTACCACCCCCATTTCTAAATAGGGAAACAGGCGCAGAGCAGTGATGAAGTGAATTAGTAAGTGATAGGGCTGATATTGGACCCGGACAGTCTGGTGCCGGGGTCCACGCTCTTAACCACTAGTCTGTGCAGCCCCCGAGGTGACCCTCAGCTACAACTGCAGGGGCTTTTGTCTGGGGCAGGTGGAGGACGGTTCTCCGTGGGTCCCCCAGGGCCCCCTGGGAAGGGCGGGGGTGGCCGTCACTCAGATTCCCCTCCGCTGTGGTCTCTGCCGGGAGCCCCCTCCCTGACCCCTCCCACGACTGGCTCCTTCTCCTTCTTCAGGACTCAGGTCACATGTCCCTCCTCATCCCCGAGTCCCCATCCAAGCCCACCCAGGCCCGTCACGCATCACTGCAGCCTGGTTAACTTCCTTCCCGGCACGTGTCACTCCATGACATGGTCCCGAGTGTGGCTGGAGTGATTTCCTGCTCATTGTCTGTCTCCCCCACGAGTGCAAGGTCTCTGGGGGCAGGACCGGGACCACGGCTGCTCCGCCAGAGCCTGGGGCTGTGCCTGGCACAGAGCACGTGCTCAGCAGTGCGCGTTGAATGAATACCATGCGCTGGCTGTGGGAGAATGCTGGAAGAAAGCTCCAGGATCGCCCCATCCAAGCTGCTCACTCGACAGAGGGAATGGTGGGAGGTGGGGGGCTCCTGAACGGGGGCCCCAACCACCCGGCGGCACTGCCCCACGGCACACGTCATGGACACACGGGACACGGGTCGCCATGGAGCCCATTGACTCTCCAGCGAGAGCGAAGCCGTCTGCGCTCAGGCTCAGGTCAGCCTGCGGATCCCGCTCCGTGTGGACGCCCCAGTCCACAACCCAGGCCCTGCGCCCCTCAGAGGGACCCTCAGGGGAGGTGGCAGTGTGGAAAGGACCCCCTCCACACACACCTGTATACGGGGGATGGAACATGAACGGGGGGCTGCTCCCCCCTCCCCAGCCACGGCGGTGTTTCAAGCCCCCCGTTTCATTCGGCTTTTCTCTTCTGGGAGAAATCCTGACATTTCATTTTGTTTTTTGGCTCCTTTAGTCTGGGGAGCGATGGGCCACCGTCTGTGGTGGGATAAACACTCAGAAGATCTGCTTCCCTCGTCACATCCTGAGCGCACACCAGGGAGCGTCCCCAGGAGGTGACAGTCAATGGCGTCACAGGAAAGTGTCGGCAGTTGCCGCAGGAAGATTTCCTCCCGGGAGAGGAACCTGGGGGTTAGCACCCACGAAATCTTGGTGGGGAGTCTCTTTTCTAAAGCCTAATTGAGTCTCTCAACCCATCTGTGATGCAGAGGCGCCTGGAGACGGTGTGACGGGGGTGAAGCCTTGTTCCAGGCGCAGCTGGTGACGCAGGACCCTCAGGATTGGAGTCCGGGGTGCAGGTCCCAGGCCTGGTGCTCCGGCCTCTCAGCTGGGCGGCCTCTGGAGACTTTCTCGGCCTTGTAGGGTCTCCATTTCCTCATCTTTGCAGTGAGATGAGCCTATCCTGCCAGCTCCCAGGGTTGTTGGGGGTCACCTACACTGGTGGACACCAGGGCATGTTTGTAGGTGTGTAGTTGCTCTCTGCCTGAGAGTTATTCCAAAATCTGATGCCGAGTTTCTGATTCATGACATGTTTTTATACCTGTTTTAAGACCAATTATTGCAGACTCCTCACACTGTAGCTTCTTGCCCTGTGTTTCTAAGCTTTTTTGTGCATGATCCACAGTATGAAATATATTTTGCATCAGAAGTCAATAGACACTCATATTTATATATCTGAGACAAAACATGAACACTATTTACTTTTACTATCTATCTGATAATATTCTATTCCATTCTGTTTTATTCTATTCTATTCTACCCTATTCTATTCCATTCCATCTTCAAATTACTGTCCAAGATGCACTAGATAAATGTAAGGACCCACAAATACCCCCCACCTGCACATTTAAACTCTCCCTTGTTCTGGGGCTCTCTCTAAGAGCTGTTGCTGCAGTGGGTGATTTTCTCTGTTGACTAGACTGTGAGCTCCTGAGCCCGGGCAGTGACTGCCACTCTCTGTGTTGCCCACACCGGGCACTGTGCCTGGCACAGAGTAAGTGCCCCAAGATGCTTGCTGGCTGGACACCGTGAATCCGTTTCTCCTCTTCTCAGGTTTTGTTATAACTGTCTAATTTGGGGATGCTAAATGTAAATAGCATTCCTTCCTCTTTGCAGAAATGGTGAGGGTTTAATGGGATTCTCTGACAGGCATCAGAGCTCAGAATGAAATGGCTTGGCACCCTGTAAAGAGCCTCCCCAGCCAGTAATGCCGCTGGGAGTGTGTCACCCGCCCCCGTCCCCACACTGCGTTTTAAAGGCATTTTGAGGGTCAGATTTGCGTGCTAACCCGAGTGAGTGGGAATGAGCCAGGGTGTTTGGGGTTATCCCTATGGCCAGGGAGAGGAGTGGTCTGCTGACCTCTGTTGGGCTGAGCCAGCAACACTAAATGCTCTGCGGTATCTCTGACAGTCCCACACAATGAAAACTGCTGGCACAAAATGCCCACAGCACCCACCGTTGAGACGCTCTGGATGAAGCTTGAAGTTTTAGAGTTAACTTTGCAACAGAGGAGGTCGTAGGAGAATTTGTTTCATGTCCCCCACTCCACCACCCCCAGTCTCTTTCTTTACGAATATCAGAGTCTGCAAGGTTCACACCCAAAAAAGCTGGCCCAGGGACAACTGGTGGGTACCTTTTTGGAGAACCGCCTGGCCCTGACATGCCAGCCAGCTTGGGCTCCGGGAGCAGCGAGTCCCGACAGATACGACCTCAGCAGGCCCGGGGTGGATGGAATGCGCCGCGGGCTCTAATTACCATGGAGAGAGGGAGGCACAGGTCTTCTGGGTAAATCCGCTGCAGCCACACCCTGGCACGCCTTTCTATCCGCAAGGAGCGCACGCCCCTCCCTGCGCACACAGGCTCTAGGCTTTCTGGGAAAGGTCCCCTGGGAATGTGGGAGTTAAAAAGTTCTGTCAACTTCTCGCCTAGGGCTGGGCTTTGAGGGCAGGGGGCCTGGCTCCTCCTGGGGCGTCCTCAGTGCCGTGAGCCCTCAGCCACACACGCTTCAGGCCAGAGCCTTGGCATCCCCTTGGTTCCTTGTTTTCCTTCTAATCAATTCATCAGCAAGTCTTCTGATGACCAACCATCCCGGTTTGCTGGGGACCCAGCAGGCTCCCGGGATGTGGCTAGCAAACCAAGACAAGTTGCTCACCCTCTTCTGCACAAAAGGCATTAAGCTGGCATGTAACGGGGGTGGATGACCCAGGTGGAGATGGTAGCCAGAGTGAAGAATTTCCTTCTAGATGTGTTGGGGAGACACTGGAGGGGTTTGAGCAGGGCTCAAGTCTGATGGGATGTGATATATTTTCTTAAATAACTGCTGTGGGGTGAACAAATCATGGCGAGGACCAGAGTGGAAGCCTGGGGACAAGTGAGGGGGCTGGTGCCTTCGTCCAGGTGAGCAAGGCTGGTGGCTCAGACCCGGGTGGTTGTAGTGGACACTGTGCCACCCCATGCCCCTGTAGGACCGTGGCCCTCATCCCACTGGTGGCCAGGAGTGGTGGCTGCTGACGGCTCACCACTGGGTCCTTCCCTGGCAGTTGCTCTCGTGTGAAGGAAGCTGCCTGCCCTAGGATACAACCCCTCCCCAGAGGCAGCCCATATCCCACGCCTGGTTGACTCAGGAGTGCAAAGACCCAGCTCCCTGTCCTCAGCTGGGCACAGCTCTGCAGGGCCATCCCAAGGCCAGGGCTCCAGTGGGGTCTGCTGAAGCCTCGAGGGGCAGCCTCTCCCTCCACCCTTCTCTGCTTCCTTCGCTTCCTCACGGGTGCTATTCTGGAGACTACTCCAGTAAACCGTCTCCTGGCCAACCCTCATCTCAGTGTCTGGGTCCTGGTAAACCTGATCTGGGACTGTGGCACAGTGAGAAGGGGTGTATACACACACACACACGCACATATATATATACATATGTATGCATACACACATTTGATAAAGTAAAATTTGCATACAATAAATGCACAAATTGTAAATATACAGCTTGCTGAATTTTAAAATACATACTCATCTTTATAACCTCCACTCAGATCAAGATATAGATTTCCTTCACTACTAAAAATTCCCTTGTGGCTTTTTCTAGTCAATAACATCCCCAAGATAACTACCATTCTGACTTCTATAATAAGCTGTGATCATAGATGATTTTTTGTCTGTCCTTGAACTTCATATAAATGGAATCATAAGTAGGCTCTCTTGCCTAACATCAAGCTTTTGAGATTCTTTAATGTTGTTGGGTTTGTCAGTTGTTCTTCTTTTTTATTTCTGAGTAAATGTGCTTCTTGTAAACAGCTTGTAGCTGGGTCTAGTTTTTCATTGGTGTATTTATTTTAATCTTGCCTGATGCTCTCTATCTTTTTTTGTGAGTGTGAGGAAGATCAGCCCTGAGCTAACGTCTGTTGCCAATCCTCCTCTTTTTGCTGAGGAAGACTGGCCCTGGGCTAACATCCACACCCATCTTCCTCTACTTTATATGGGCGCCGCCACAGCATGGCTTGGCAGGCGGTGCGTTGGTCCATGCCCAGGGTCCGAACCTGTGAACCCCGGGCCGCTGCAGCAGAGCATGTGAACCTAACCACTATGCCACTGTTTCTGAGAGAAGTCAGCAGCCATCATTTCGACTGTTCTACTGATTATCATGTGTTTTCTTTAGTTGTATCTAAGATTTTCTCTTTAGTTTTGATTACTAGAAGTTTGATTATAATGTACCTAAATATGGCTTTCTTTGTATTTGTCCTACTTAGTATTCACAGGACTTCTTGAATCTTTGGCTTCATGCCTTAAATCAATTCTGGGCAAATTTCAGCCATTTGAACTGCTAATACCATTTCTTCTCTCTTGCCTCTTTCCTTTCCTTCTGAATCTCCAATCACACATATGTTGGCCTGTTTGCTATTGTCCCTCATGTTTCATAGGCTCTCTTTCTTTTGGAAAATGACTCAATTTTTTCTTTCTCTACTTCAGTTTGGATAATTTCTATCAACCTGACTTTGGGTTCACTGATTCTTCTTTGTCCAGCCTGCTATTATGCTCATCAAAGAAATTCTGATTTCAGGTTTTGATTTTCTTAGTTCTGAAACGTCTTTTTGGCTCTATTTTAGAATTTTCAATTTCTTTGTTGAATTTCTCCATCTTTGTATCCACTTTGTCCATCTTTTCCTTTCGATTCTTTAAAACAGTTATCACATCAATATTAAAGACCTCTTGTGCCCTTTATAGCACTGTGGTTAAGAGCTCAGATTTTGTTGCAGACTGCCTAGCTCAAATTCCAGCTCTGGCATTTACTACGTGAGAGATTTAGGGAAAGTGAATTCTCTGACCCCCAGTTTCCTCATCAGTCAGATATAGATAATAACCATACTGACACCATAGGTTTCATGGCAGTTAAATGAGTCAAGGGTAATAAATAATTGTTAAAACAATGCACAAACGTATTAATATTCAATAAGTGTTAGTTGCTATTATTGCTATTATTAATATTTTTTGTTGAGATTGTCCATAGAATATGTACCACTAGAATGTCTGAGTCCAACAAAAGTGGACACACTTTCTCCATTTCAAACATTGACAGAGGAATTTATTTTTGCTTGGACTCACACTTCCTGGGTTTTTGTGACATTGAACAATTTTCCTTACTTTGGGTTAGTCATTGGGATTTTCCCCAGAACTAGTCTGAGACTTGATCAACTTCCAGATTCCTCAAAGGAGCAATTTACCCATCTCTCTCTTTAGAATATAAACAGGCCCCCTGTGCAGTGCATTCAGAGTCACCGGTATCATCATTTGCTCCAGTGTTTCAATCCCTACTCCTCTTGGAGGTGTCTCAATAGCAAATATTTCTTGAGTGCCTACTACAGGCCAGGAAATGCTCTATGGTCTGGAGGCGCAGCTGTGAACAAAACAGAGCTCCTGCTTTATGAAGCCCACCTGCCCTGCCCCAGCCACCCAGCCTGACAGTCCTCCCTCCTCGGTGCCAGTGTACATCAGGGGCTCACTAAGTGAATGAACTGATGCATTAGCAAAGGTCCAAGGTTTTAGGAGAGCAATGGCCTAAAAGGAGATAAAGCTGAAGCCCACTTCCTCATCCAACAAGGGTAAATTGGGCATTCACTTGGCGCTTGCATTGGCACTGGTGTAATACAGGGCATTTTGCCCCCCAGGAGACAATGGCAACGCCTACAGACATTTTTGGTTGTAACAACTGGGGTGGGGTGCTACGGGCATCTAGTGGGTGGAGCCCAGGGATGCTGGTAAATCTCCTATAACGCACAGCACAGCCCCCACAACAAAGACTATACAGCTCCAAATGTCAGTAGTGCTGAAGCTGAGAAACTCAGGCGTCGTACAAGAGGTGGACCACGTTGGGGAGTTCATCATGTCACTCGAGATGGGATGCATGCAAGGGAATGGGAACAACCTCAATGCAAAGCAACACCTCCGCAAAGGAAAATGAGTGGCCGCTCTTTCCGTTAATGAAGTGATGGATCCCCTCAATAGACGTTTACCGAGGGTCTACTTTATACCAGCTGCAGGTATCCCCTGCTTTTCGCAAGTTTGCTTTACGCCACTTCGCTTTTAGGAAAGACCTATGTTAGTGCTATACCTGCTTTCGCTGACAGAAAGAAATCCAGAGAGTTTTTGCTTTTACGAAAAAGACAAAAAGCAAAAGTAGCATTCAACATTCATTTTGCAGCAAGGCATTATAGAGGCAGCCACACCCCGAGCAGCGAGAGCGGCGCCGCCAAGCTCCTCGCCCGGGAACCACACTCAGCATCACAGCATCAAGCCGCCATAGCCTTGAACTTGTCTGCGAGCATCTGTGCTGTATCTTGATTTATTTTGTACGTCTGTTAGCAAGATGTGTGCTAAGGTAATTGCTTCTTCACTTTACAGCATTTTGGCTTATGAAAGGCTTATGAAAGAGCATAGGAACCCTCTACTTTCAGATATTGGGGGAAACTCATGCGAGGCTAGGGTTTAAGCACACAGCAGTGAATGAGGTAGACAAGGTTCATCTGTTTCCAGGAGTTTCATCTACTGGAGGATGATGGGCAATTTACAAACAAACACAATTTCAAGTAGTGAAAAATTCAGTGAAGGAAACAGATTGGTTGACAGGAAAAGAATGACTTACTTTCTTGGTGGGGCTACTGTTTCATTTTGGGTGGTCTGGGAGGGCCTCTCTGAGGAGGTGACATGTGGGCTGAGACCCAAGGATGAGAACGGATAGTCTTGGGGAGATCTGAGGGAACAGTGTGCCAGGCAGAGGGAACAGCAAACGCAAAGACCCAGAGGAGAGAACAGGCCTGGGAAGTTGAAGGATCAGAAATAAGGCCAGTGTGTGTGAGGCCCAGGAGGAGGGAGAGTGGGGGATTTGGGGACACGGAAACACTTTACAAACTGTTGAGGGGGACAGAAAGAGAAGGGAATAGTGACGTGTGATTCCTGCAGCCACAGTGGGGTTTTTGGGTTTTCAGTATTTTCCTTTTTTGGTCCACTCTTATAATGAGGGGAGAGGAGAAGAGAGTTTCCCCCCAATCACCCCAATTTTCTCTCTTAACTTTCCACCACTGCTAAAGCCGTCCCCTCCAGCCTGTTACTGCCTGTGACATTATCCTCTGTTCAGCAGAGGCTAAGAGCAGACACATCAAAGCTTATCAGCCAAGCCCCAAATCAGATGGAAGATTTAGACAGAACATTAGATACGGTGGAGCCAGTGATCCTCATTACACTAAAATATATGTTCTTTCTCTGGGCTAAGGAATTATGGCCCCAAACTGCAAGCTTAATGCTTAAAAACAGGTGAATAAAACTTACTCCCTCTATAGAAACCAGGGATCCTGAGGGAAATAAAGATTTACTGGCCTCGATCTTTAGCAGTAGCCTCCACGTGGACTTTTGTTTCCATAACATGTCATGATTCACACACCTTTTCCTTTATTTTTGAGTATTTACGTCACACATCTTTACAATTCTTTTCTCAACCAAACAACAACTATCCAAAATGTCCACGACACCCAGTCCTGCCGACTTTCTCGTAAATGCGTTCTCTCCCCGTCTCTGATTGCACCCTCTTATTTCCCAGAGTGTGTTCAACGCTCGACGTGAGTTTCTTTCCTGCCCCGTGCACACACAAACGTGGTGTGGGGTCCGCTGCTGCTTTCGTTTGCCCAGCAGCTGTTCCTTCCTCTCCTGGAAGTCCAGCCTGACTTTCTTTTTGGTGACTGATCTCTCGCCCATCCTTTCTTCACTCTCTTAGGGAGAATTGACCCCACTAACTTCCAGTTCTAGACATAGGCTTATGATCCAGGCCTGGCCAGTCAATGTATTCTACTCTCCCTTCCCTTTGGCCAAAGGCATTTACTGATGGTCACACCACCCCAACTAGGCCAATACGACTACCTGGAAAGAGAACCGAGGACCCGTTACTGTCAGAATGTAAAACTGAGCCTCCACGCTGAGAAGGGCTTACCTGTGTGTGAGGCCAATACAGAGGAAAACAGAGTTTTAAATGGAGCCTGAACATATGACTTGAGCTACTGGATCCAGCCATGCCTGAAGCTGCTTTACCCCAGCTTTCCGCCCAAAGGAGAACTACACCTTTGGAATGGGTAGGGGTTACCAAAATCGCCTTCGAACTGTCTATGGTGAGAGGCAATGCCTGCATTTTAGGGACATCAGTCAGGGAGAAAGGAACCAAATGGGCTATGGATAAAGGACGTATGAGACAATCAAGTCACAGGCACTATAGGCAGTCAGGAGAGGAAAAGATCCAGAGGGGCTCTCGTGCTTAGGAAAGGCTTCCTGGAGGAGGTGAGGTGTGAGCTGGTCTTGAAGGATCAGAGGAGCAGCAGGGAGCAGGAGTTGTGATGAGGTTGGGGGGGCGACCTGTGAGCATGAAATGTTAATTCGGGGGAAGGATGAGACGGCATCTGCCCAAAGAGACGCATGTTTTAGGCCGCTAGTGGTGCTGGGAAGACGATTGGCTCAGAGAGTCGACATCTTTCTGCCAAACTAATTTGGACTTTATCTTGTGGGTCAGGGTTTCCCAAACTTGAGTAATCTGTTTCCCGTCACCAGGGTTTTCCGTACCTGCACTCCATTTGTATATGAATTTACTTACCACGCGTCTTTGAATGGACTCCATTTTCTTCACTTAACCTACAACTGCATCCCCAGCATTAATATTTGTGAAAACATGAGGTTTACTTTCTGATTACATTTTCCCCTAAAACTCATTAAAATAAATATCAGCCTTTAAAAAAACGTTTGTCTGGGTTATGCTGGAAATCATCTTGTACGTTCTCAGGCGTCTAGTTGGGGGTGTACTGCTGGGTGAGGAGAATCATGGAAGGCTTTTGATCAAGGGAAGGAACATGGTTGAAAATACTGTTGTTTTAGTGAAGTCCACAGCAAAAGAACGTACCGATGGGGGGCCTGGCGGTGGAGACAGAGTTGGGGGGTGGGGGGAGTTTGCAGTAGTTAGCAAGAAGTGATGAGGGATAGACTTCAGTGGAGGCATGGAAATAATCCAAAATAAGTGAAGAATCCAGCTGGACAGAAAAGAGGAGTTATCAGGATCATTGCTGGTTGGATAGGCAGAAGAGCCAAAACTAGGTGAGGGAAATATGCCAAGAAATAACGGGATGCTGGATTTGTGGTCATTTGTTATAACAGAAAAGAGAAAATGAACACAATACCCCTGGATCTTCCCTCTTTCCAGAGGAGACCCATTTTCACCATTTTAAATGAGAGAAAGGTGCGGGTCTTGAGGAGGGCTGAATGGTGGTTCCCCAAAAGTCGTGCCCACATCCTCATCCCGAGAGGCGGTGACTAAGACCTCATATGGCAAAAGATGCTATTAAGTTAAGGATCCTGAGAAGAGGCGCTTATCCCGGCTTATCTGGGTGGGCCCTAAATGCTATCTCAAGTGTCCTTATAAATGAGAGACAGAGGGAGACCAGACACGTGCAAGGAAGAGGAGGAGGCCCTGTGGCCACAGAGGCAGAGGCTGGAGTGATGTGGCCACAAGCTGAGGAATGCTGACAGCCACCGGAAGCTGGACGAGGCAAGACCTGGATCTCTCCCTGGAGTCTCTGGAGGAAGCACAGCCCTGTTGACATGCTGATTCTGCACTTTCGGCCTCCAGAACCGTGAGAGCGTAAATGTCTGTTGTTTAAAGCCATCCAGTTCATGGTCATTTGTAACAACAGCCACAGGAAACTAGTACAGGACTCAAAGCTCCTGTCCATCCGGGGACCCCAGGCTCACTGCCTCCTGAGGACTGAAGAGGATTGTGCCAGGAATTAAAACTTAGGATGACTGGGGCCGTTCCTGTGGCCTAATGGTTAAGTTCAGCGCACTCCTCTTCAGCAGCCCAGGTTCGGTTCCCGGGCGTGGATCTACACCACTCGTCAGCCATGCTGTGGCGGCATCCCACATACAAAAGAGAGGAAGATTGGCACAGACGTTAGCTCAGGGTGAAACAAAACAACAACAGCCACAAAAACTTAGGATGAACTGTACTAATTTTCTGATTTCAAACCCATCTCGTTTCTAAATGTACAATATGAACCATGGTTTATTAAAGAATCCTAACAACCAATTTAAACAAGAAACAAACGGGTGCAGTTTTTATATGCATGCTGGACCACGCTATCATAATATTCTCTGATCTGAATAGTCGTCACATCTGGGCTGAGTCACTGATGAAGTACAACCAAGTCAGCCAACAACAGGAGCGCTCAAACTCTAACCCCAAGTAGAAACCTGTCTGGGGTTTTATAAACCTGGCCACCAATATTCTTACAAATTCCCCTCCTTGGAACAATGTCTGCCTGTCTGTCAACTTGATCCGTTCAGGTAACTCAGACTCACCCCCTTTCTGTCCCAAAGGACCCTCCCGGTGTCTTGCAACTCATTCTAGAAGAAAAGAGTATTTCTCACGTCGGCAGAAACCCAGAGAAGAAAACTCATTTTATGATCTGAAGGGAAATGAAAGGCATATTTTAACAGTGCATTTCAAATGCATTCCCTGCTCATCACGGAAGCATCTCCAGTCCCTACTTTATCTAGAGAGCTGCAGGAGAGGGAATAATGGATGCAGAATGTGCCAACAGTTCATTTTGGTTTTAAAAACTGTAACCCAGCCAGAGAAAGCTTTGCAAAATATCTAAAGATAAAATAAAATCTCTGTTATGTGTAAAGTCACAAAATTGAAGTCAAGATTAAGCAAAAGCAAACCTGATACTTAACCTTCAAGAATTGAGCATTTCAATTTTTAATAGGTGGCAAAAAAAAAAAGCCATAAAAGGGTGCCTGAGGATTAAGGAAACTGTTATGAAAATGAGAATTCTGCGCTCCCAGCGGTTCACGGCTCTGTCCCCGGGGTGTGAAGTTAGCGACTGAAGGCAGATTTCACAGGCACCTGGGTGGAGCGTGTCGGTGCCGCAGCGGATTTGCACGGGGCCTCT